>NC_135810.1:62216210-62816210 GCF_964213995.1 Mustelus asterias | reverse complement strand
ATGTCGAGAATGGTGGTGGACAATTAAACAACTAACCAGAGGAGAAGGTTGTACAAACAATCAATTCCAGCCAGGAAAGCATAGTCAGTCAACAGAAAAGACAAGGCAGAAACATTTGCAGCCATCTTCCACCAGAAATGCCCCCTCTTGAAGTCACAAGTATCACATATGCCAGTCTTCAGATATCAAGAGAAGGTTGAATGTAAGAAAGTGATGCAAGATGTGTGAAATCTTGTGGAAGCTATGGTGTTCTCGGCTGCTGGGTTAGAAGGAAGTCCTGCCTCATCTTGTGCCACAGGCACTTGACAGGTCAAAGTCTGGATTCAAGGACCTCGCGGTGAAAGTCCCATCCACTGAGAGCTGCCAGCAAATCAGTGGCTGGTAGCTCTTCTGTACTCAACAGCGTCACCAGGAAACAGTGGCTGGTTCCAGTACTATACCTACCTGTGACCTTCGTTCAAGAAGGGGTACAGGTGAGTGAATGCAGGATTGTGGGGAAGGAGGGTTTGGCAGCAAGAGCAAGCTTTCAGCACCACCACCCCCCCTCCCCTTTCCCTAAACTGGGTCCCATAAAAGTTTTGTTTTCATGTATATAGTTGCCTTTTGAAAGTTTCTATTGAATTTACTTCCACTGTGTTAATGCATTCAGATCAGAGCAACTCACTATGAAAGAAATATTTTATTACATATAAACAGTGGAATTTCATAACATAAGAATCTGTTTGAAGAAGAATACAAAGCACTCTAAACATTGGTCACACTTGTTTGAATTTACCTAAAGTGATAATTTTTTATCCTTCTGACCTTTCCCTTTCACCCTTTTGATTTGGAAGCTAATATTTAATTTGGAAATAAAAAACAGTTTTCTTTTAATGGGTTTTAACGTGTGAACTATTGAGATAAATCTCAGAAACTTGAACATGTCTTAGTATTGTGGAACAGAAATTTGTTGCACTCACAATTTCATCTTCATATCTCAAAATTATATTTCTTTTTGTTGTATTGGTCAATGCATCTCACAGTCCAATCTGTTTTTCATGGTTGAGAATTGATTTTGAAAATTGTTTTCCTTTTAATACAACCTTCTATTAAAATTATTGATGCTTGATCTATACGTGGCAAGGCCAGGCATAAATAGCTGTTCTCTTGCTCCACCATATTAAATAAATCAACCTTCATATCTTATAATCATAAGAATAATAAAGCACAGAAGGAAATTATTTGGTCTACTGTATTTGTGACGGCAGATTTTTATTAAGATACTGCTTGAACTTGTTTGGCCCCTTTCTCCGTATACCTATTACATGTAAGTATTCATCTATTTTGGTTTGGCTTTAAGGAGCTAAATTTAATCCAAAATGCTGGTGGTTTAGATCGGATAGAAAGTAAAAATGGCAAAACCAAATCCAAACTGCGATTTCTGGTTTTATTGGAGGCAAGTTTAGAAGGAGCTGCTAATCTGGCCTCAGGAAGTTGGTCAGTTGTTGCAATGTGCCTCCATTTTTAACAAAAGATTGTCCAATGTTGTCGCACCATTAGTAGATCACACCAATCACGGAGAATAGCACGTGAACCTAGAAATCCATTTTGCATCCGTCATCAAACAGTTTGCAAGTCTCCCGGCCCCTTCCTGATGGCATTGAAAGGGTTAATAGTCACCCAATTTTAAAAATATCTCGGGCTGAAAAACAAAGGTCTTGTTATAAGAGCCTTCGCAGACAGACACCAAGGCCATTAGTCTGGCAAAGCACATAAATCAGACATTTGTAACTGGAAAATGGGAGTGACCCACAGATAAAGGAACTAGTTGTACTATGAAGTTTTCACGCTGATTGAATATTGTAATCAATTTTGAAAACTTTAATTGCTTTTGTACCTTGGAATACGCCACTCTGGCTAGCTAGAGGGATGTGAACTGTAGCTTGTATTAAAATTAAGAAAACTCTGTTACTTGTCTGATTACTTGAAGGGTAAAGTTGTGATTAATTGAAAGGCTGACATCAAAGCTCACAACAGCATGAATTGGATTGGGCACGAGTCTAATTAGCATATGTAAAGTAGCTTTTAAATACGCATAGCCCATTCAAAACCCAGCGCGCACAACTCACCGGCCTTCAGGCGTGATCAGGTGCTATATTGGAGGAAGGCTAATTACAACAATATTAGGCAGGAACTGAAGAATGTAGATTGGGGACAGATGTTTGAGGGCAAATCCACATCTTGCATGTGGGAGGCTTTTAAGTGCAAGTTGATAGGGATTCAGGGCCGGCACATTCCTGTAAGGATGAAGGATAAGTATGGCAAGTTTTGGGAACCTTGGATAACGAGAGATATTGTGAGCTTGGTCAAAGAGAAAAAGGAAGCATTTGTCAAAGCTAGGAGGCTGGGAACACACGAAGCAAATGTGGAATACAAGGAAAGTAGAAAGAAATTTGAGTAAGGAGGGCTAAAAGGGGTCATGAAAAGTCATTGACCAGCAAGATTAAAGAAAATCCCAAGGCTTTTTATACTTATAAAGAGCAAGAGGGTAGTCGGGGGAGGGTTGGCCCACTCGAGGACAGGGGAGGGAATCTATGCGTGGAGCCAGAGGAAATGGGCAAGGTATTAAATGAGTATTTTGCGTCAGTATTCACCAAAGAGAAGGACTTGGTGGATGATGAGTCTGGAAAGGGTGTGTAGATAGTCTCGGTCATGTTGAGATCAAAAAGGAGGAGGTATTGTGGTTCTTGACAAATATTAAGGTAGACAAGCCCCCAGGGCCTGCTGGGATATCCCAGTATACTGACAAAAGCAAGGGAAATTGCTGGGGCCTTGAGAGAAATCTTTGTATCCTCACTGGCTGCAGGAGAGGTCATGATGTGGAGATGTGACTCATCTGATGAAGAAGCAGCGCTTCGAAAGCTCGTGACTTTTGCTACCATATAAACCTGTTGGACCTTAACCTGGTGTTGTGAGACTTCTTACTGTGCAGGGGAGGTCCCAGAGGATTGGAGAATAGCCAATGTTGTTGCTTTGTTCAAGAAGGGTAGCAAGAATAATCCAGGTAATTACAGGCTGGTGAGCCTGATGCCAGTGGTAGGGAAATTATTGGAGAGGATTCTTCGAGACAGGATTTATTACCACTTGGAAATAACTGGATGTGTTAGCGAGAGGCAACATGGTTTTGTGAAGGGAAGGTCATGCCTCACTAACTTGATCAAGTTCTTCGAGGAAGTGACGAAGATGACTGATGAGAGTAGGGCAGTGGATGTTGTCTGTATGGATTTCAGTAAGGCCTTTGACAAGGTCCCTCATGGCAGACTGGTGCAGAAGGTGAAGTCGCATGGGATCAGAGGTGAGTTGGCAAGGTGGATACAGAACTGCCTCGGTCAAAGAAGACAGAGGGTAGCAGTGTAAGGGTGCATTTCTGACTGGGGGGCTGTGACAAGTGGCATTCGTCAGGGAGCAGTGCTGGGACCTTTGCTGTTTGGAATATATATGAATGATTTGGAGGAAAATTTAACTGGTTTAATTTGTAAGTTTGCGGACGACACAAAGGTTGGTGGATTTGTGGATAGTGATGAGGACCATCAGAGGATACAGCAGGATATAGATCGGTTGGAGACTTGGGCAGAGAGATGGCAGATGGAGTTTAATCCAGACAAATGTGAGCTAATGCATTTTGGTCTAATACAGATAGGAAATGTACAACAAATAGCAGAACCCTGAAGAGTATTGATAGGCAGAGGGCTCTGGGTGTACAGGTAC
Source organism: Mustelus asterias (assembly GCF_964213995.1). Classification (NCBI taxonomy): domain Eukaryota; kingdom Metazoa; phylum Chordata; class Chondrichthyes; order Carcharhiniformes; family Triakidae; genus Mustelus; species Mustelus asterias. The sequence goes on along the minus strand of NC_135810.1, from coordinate 62,812,463 downwards.
ACGGGTCACTGAAAGTGGCAACGTGGGTGGAGAAGGTAATCAAGAAGGCATATGGCAAGCTTGCCTTCATCGGCAGGGGAATTGAGTTTAAAAATTGGCAAGTCATGTTGCAGCTTTATAGAACCTTAGTTAGGTTGCACTTGGAATATATTGTTCAATTCTGGTCGCCACACTACCAGAAGGATGTGGAGGCTTTGGAGAGGGTACAGAAAAGATTTACCAGGATATTCCCTTGTATGGAGGGCATTAGCTATGAGGAGAGGTTGGAGAAACTTGGTTTGTTTTCACTGGAGCGACGGAGGTTGAGGGGGGACCTGATAGAGGTCTACAAGATTGAGGGGCATGGACAGAGTGGATAGTCAGAAGCTTTTTCTCAGGCTATAAGAATCAATTACTAGGGGGCATAGGTTTAAGGTGTGAGGGGCAAGGTTTAAAGGAGATATACGAGGCAAGTTTTTTACACAAAGGGTGGTGGGTGCCTGGAACTCGCTGCCGGGGGAGGTAGTGGATGCAGATACGTTAGTGACTTTTCAGGGGTGTCTTGACAAATACATGAATAGGATGGGAATGGAGGGATACGGTACCCGGAAGGGTAGGGGATTTTAGTTCAGTCGGGCAGCATGGTCGGTGCAAGCTTGGAGGGCCGAAGGGCCTGTTCCTGTGCTGTAATTTTCTTCTTTGTTCTTTATACCAGTGAGAATCATTAGTGATCTCCATGGGGAGACCTGACGCGATGGTCATGCCGGGTCTTGGAGGCCATAAAAGCCCTGAACGGTCGAGGGCATGGACGGGCAGTGCCCAATTGGTAGGGTCCACCTGGCACATCTGCCTGGCAGTGGCCACCGGATAGCCTGGTCATGCCATTTGGGTACTGCTACTGTGCCAGGAGCATTGTCAAAGGGGTGCTATGTGCAGGGGAGGATCGATTGGCAGGAGGTGGTGTTGTGCAGGGGTGGATCATGAAGGCAGTCCTGGTGGAGGGGTATGTCAGGGGTTGGGCAGGGAGACCTATTGGGAGGGCCCCGATGCCAGCAACCCATGTTGGGGAATGGGCAACATTTTTCAGGTGGGGTGGAGGGGTGCCCCAGTGTCTGTGGGGTGTGGGAGGGGGTCTCTTAGTGCACTGAGAGATCAGAGCACCCTTGCGAACAGTGCTCGAGTGCTCAGAAGCTGGGCTCACTGGTATGTTTAGCCCCAACCCCCCCCCCCCACCCAAAACTCTCCAAAATACAAAAAAGTGACTGAATATGGGAGAATTGGGATACAGAGCATGCCTGAGAGACTGGTGCAGATCGCTCCACTATCCTCACCATTATGACACTTAAGAGTGGGATTTTCTAACCACTGAACAAGCAAGTAAACGGGAGAGCTTCAGAATCATTTTTTTCAACGCATTTAAAAATACAACCTTATGGTACTGAGTGCAAAAAAAGTGCCAGGATGCGATTCTCCCCAGTGGGGGGGCAGTTGCAGCCAGAGCCTGAGTTTGGCAGGAAGCCAGCTGCTGAGCTCTAGGAGCGCCATTGGGCAGGTGCCCTGATCTCCCAGTGAACTGGGAGATCTCCTGCCGCTCCCCTGCAACCCCCCACTGCAGAGTTCCCTCCCCCGCCGCTGATTGCCCCTCCGGCAGAAGTTCTCTCCTTCCCCCACCTGGCAGAGCTCCCTCCCTTGTCCGCCTCCACTCTGGCTCCATCCCTACTCTGGCTCTGCACTCTTGGTTCTGTACCTTTGGCATAGCACCCGGGGGTCAGTGCTAGAATCCGAGACTCATGTCATTAATATGCGCAAAGCTGATTTCACTGACAAAACACTGCCAGTATCATTGGGATACCTCTTTTTTTCCCTCCTGCATGATCTTGCCACCTTGCCTCGCCAAAAGTCGGGTGGGATGAGGTCGCAAGATCGTTCCCTTAGAAATTTTTTGGGACAGTTCCGCCCAAGGTTTCTACTGTTAGCTGTTGTCAGCTGCACTGTCCTGGTCTTGGGGAAACCCTTAGATAAAAGGTGATGAGAGGAGTTGGACTCTTACGGTTCCTTTGTCATGAACCATGCTGATATCTGTGAAGATGGCTCAACATGAGGCGCCGCTTTGTAGTCGTGTTTTAAATTGTGAGAGGGGTCAAGTGAAATCACCCATGAGAATAAGCAGCCCAGTCATAGTGCACCTATTACTAAAGGATATTTATTGAATGAAAGAAAAGGCAAATATACACAAACAGGATAAAATTCTATAGACACAAACACCGGAATAATCCACATGCACACTTTTAGCTGGAAGTCACCCTTTGTTTCAAACTATATCCCCGATACCTGAACTCAGTATGATTTCCCCATTCCCCAAACAATATCCACTTAAACGAATCTGAGTTAAATCCAACTGAAAGTTACTACACAATACTAGGAAGATAATTCAGCCTGAGAAGCGTCTTTGCTTGGTTCAGCGAAGATAAGTAAACTGCCTTGACAAAGGTTTCTGCATTAACTTAGCTGTAAGACTTTAAAAAGGATCTTTGCTGTTAGCTGGCTTGCTGTTAGATGTTACTCTGGTCTTCCAGTGAGGTGCTAAACTGGCCTGTCTGCTTCTGCAGGAGTTGACAATTATACCCCTTGCTCTCTCAGATTCTGCTCTCTCAAATTCTGTCTTTCTCTCTCAAATTCCTGACTCTCAAAAATTAGCATCTGTATTCCCTCCACTAACCCCTCAGTCATCTCGGTAAACTGCTTCCTGATGATAGAGCTATGTACATCTGATCTTATTTAGATGTCTGCCAATCTCGTTACTGGGAAAATAACACATCACATCAGCCCCTTTGAATGTGGGCTGCTGGCAGATTCTTCCTCGTTGCTGGGTAAATTACATCCCATCATTCCCTTAATTCTGTGTTGTCTTGTTGCTAGGCAAACCGCTGACACTTTACCCAGGGGAAGCAGGACTATTTTCTCCAGACCTACAAGCTCACTCTGCGAAACCTTTCCCACCTTCACCTTCATGATCTAACCCATCTCCCCACCACATCACCATTTTCTTCTTTGACCCCCTGTGATCATAGACCTGTCATTAACTATGCTCTATTCACCATCTCCCACATCACTGTCCCTGCCATTGCCACCTCCACCAAACCCACCTTCCCTCAAGCTGCAGCCTTTCCTATTCCATAGGCAACCAAGTCTGTCAGTCAGGCTGGTCTTCAGTGGGAAACCTAGGAAAAGTAATCTCACATCCTGGAATTAAAATGCTACAGCATTCAGGAAAACACTCATTTCTAGATTCTTAAAGTATAACTTGTTTCCTTCAGTCCACCTCTATATCCCTGCTGCAGTAAACAAGAGGAGCATTCGAGCATTGTTCCAACAATTCGCTGCAGAAAACAAATCCCAAGCTCTCTAGTTTCTTTGAGACAATTTCAAATTTATGACCCCTTTTCACTTCAGGCTGAAGGCCCTTAAGTACGTTAATAATCAGGTACGAACACTTACTTTGTAATTACTTTTTGATTAAAGCTATAAAATTAGACTCTTTTGCCCTTTGGGTAAATTTGGTAATATTTAACATTCATTTTTTTCCCTGCCTGTTTTAATCCATTGGCCAGGATTTTCCAGTCCTTGTGTGTGGAAAATCCCAGCCATTGTCTTTCAGTGTTACATTACATAGTATCTGAAAATTAATGTTGGACAACATGGAGACTTTTGATATAATAATCTAAATTCACTGAATTTATATTAGCAGTCCTGTGTACAATAAACCGCACAACATTTATGGAATAGATGACTGATGCTAGTCATTGATGTACCAAACACAGACTTTGCTTTCTATCCTGTATATAATTAAAAAGTAATTATAATGATACAATTCTCTCTAACTGTCCTTTTATGTTGGACAACAATTTGGCCTCATTTTGCAGTGGTCTGCATATTATTTGTCTTAAAAGAATGAATTGGTAGCATTGATTTTTTTTGTAGCAAATAGCCTTTTGATGAATTTACAAATGTCAAACACCCCACAAGAGGAAAAGGTCAGGAGTCAGTAATACATTTTATAATTGGCCTGATGGAAAATAAAGGTGACCAGGAGGTAGGAGTATTCAATTATTATTGGAATAACCAAACTAAATGAAATGAAAAGAGACTGATCATTATTACCATCCATCCCTGGCAGCTGGTAGTTTAGCTTTATGCAGTTATTTTGAATGAGCAGTAAAAATGATGTCAGTGACAATGAGTACAGCACCATTTAAACAGCAAGCCTTCACCCTCTACATAGAATAATTTGTTATTTTTATTTACTCATGGGACGTGACAGTCACTGACAAGGTAGCATTTACTGCCCCTTCCCAATTGCCCTTGGAGAGGTGTTGGTGAACCACCTTCTAGAACTGCATTGAGGATGTAGTGTACTGTTAAGAAGGACGTTACAGGATTTTGACCCAGCAACATAAAATGAGTGGCGATAAAATGTGTCTTGGAGGGGAACCCATAGGTGGTCATGCTCCCATGCATGCATCTGCTGGCCTTGTCCTTCTACATGGCAGAAGTAACAGTTTTTAAAGGTGCTATCGACAGAGCATTGATCAGTCACTGCAATGCCTCTTGCAGATTAAACACATTGCTGCCACTCTGCTGGTGTTGGAAGTAATGAATGTTGAAGATGATGGATAATGAACCCATAATGTTTGCTTTGTCCTAGATAGTGTCGAGCTTATTGTCTACTATTGGAACTGCACTCATCCAGGCTAGTGGAGAGTATTCCATCAAACTCTTGACATAGGCCTTGTGAACAGGTAAATGAGGAAATTAGTTACCTACGATAGATTTCTTTTTTTAAATGGGATTTAGGCCAGAACTTACTCCCAATCCCTGGTTGCCCTTCAGAAGGTGGTGGTGAGCTGCATCCTTGAACCATAGCAATTCCTGAGATGTAGGTACCCCCACTGTACTGTTCGGGAGGGAATTCCAGTATTTTCACCCAGCAACAGTGAAGGAACCGCACTATATTTCCAAGTCAGGATGGTGAGTTATTTGGAGGTGAACCTCCTGGTGGTGGTGTTCCCAGGCATCTGCTGTTCTTGTCCTTCTAGATATAGTGGTCATGGATTTGGAAGGTTCTGCCTAAACCTTGGTGAATTCTTGCATTTTGTAGATGGTGCACATGGCACACATGGCTGCCACTGTTGTCAGTGGTGCAGTGATTGAATGTTTGTGGAAGGGTAGCAAACAAGCAGGCTGCTTTATCCTGGATGGTGTTGAGCTTCTTCAGTGTTGATGGAGCTGCACTCATCCAGGCAAGTAGAGAGTATTCCATTACACTCCTGACTTGTGCCTTGTAGATTGTGGGCAGGCTTTGGGGAATCAGCAGGTGAATTACTCACCACAGGATTCATAACCTTTGACCTGGTCTGGTAGCCACAGTATTTATATGTATAGTCCAGTTCAATTTCTGGCCAAGGATAAACCCCAGGATGTTGTTAATGAGGGATTCAGCAACGGTGATGCCATTGAATGTCAAGGGGCGATGGTTAGATCCTCTCTTGTTGGAGATGGCCATTGCCTGGCACTTGTGTGGCATGAATGTTAGTTGCCACTTGCTAGCCCAAGTCCGGATATTGTCCAGGTTTTGCTGCATTTGCATATGAATTGTTTCTGTATCTGAGGAGTCACAAATGTTGCTGAATATCGTGCAGTCATTTGCAAACATCCCTACGTCTGGCCTTATGATGGAAGGGAGGTCATTGATGAAGCAGCAGATGGTTGTGCCTAAGATCTTACCCTGAGGAACAGCTGCAATGATGTCCTGGAGCTGAGGTGATTGACCTCCAACCACCACAACCATCCTATTGTGTGCCAGGTATAACCCCATCCAGCAGAGGGTTTTCCCCCAATTCCCATGGACTCTAGTTTTGCTAGGGCTCCTTGATGTCATACTTGGCTAAATGCTCCCTTGATGTCAAGGGCAGTCACTCTCACCTCTGGCATTCAGCTCTTTTGTCCATGTTTGAACCTAGGCTGTAATGAGGTCAGGTGCTGAGTGACCCTGGCAGAACAGAAACTGGGTGTCCGTGAGCAGGTTATTGCTGAGTAAGTGCCAATTGTTGGCCCTGTTGATGACCCCATTCCATCATTTTGCTGATGATCGAGAGTAGACCGATGGGGTGATAATTGGCTGGGTTGGATTTGTCCTGATTATTGTGAACAGGATATACCTGGGCAATTTCACATATTGCCGGGTAGATGCCAGTGTTGTGACTACTATTACAGCTTGGCTCGGGGCATGGCAAGTTTTGGAGTACAAATCTTCAGTCCTGTTGCTGGAACATTTTCAGGGTTCATAGCCTTCGCAGTATCCAGTATCTTTAGCTGTTTCTTGATATCACATGGAGTAAATCACTGAAGACTGACCTCTGTGATACAGGGGACCTCTAGAGGAGGCCGAGATGGATCATCCACTCGGCACTTTCGGCTGAGGATTGTTGCGAATGCTTCAGTCTTATCTTTTGCACTGATGAGCTGGACTCCTCCATCATTGAGGATGGGGATATTTGTGGAGTCTCCTCCTCCAGTGAGTTGTTTTATTGTCCACCACCATTCACAACTGGATGTGGCAGGACTGTAGAGCTTAGATCTGATTGGTTGGTTGTGGGATCACTTAGTCTTGTCTATTACTTGCTACTTATGCTGTTTGGCATGAAAGTAGTCCTGTGTTGTAGCTTCATCAGCTTGATATCTCATTTTAATGCCTGGCGTTGCTCCTGACATGCCCTCCTGCACTCTTCATTGAACCAGGGTTGATCCCCTGGCTTGGCGGTAATGGTAAAATGGGGAATATGCCAGGCCATGAGGTTACGGATTGTGGTTGAGTACAATTCTGCTGCTGATGGCATTCAGTGCTTCATGAATACTCAGTCTTGAGCTGCTAGATCTTTAGGCCTAACCCATTTAACATGGTGATAGTGCCACGTAACATAATGGAGGGCTTCCTCAATGTGAACATGGGACTTTGTCTCCAGGGGGACAGTGCGGTGGTCACTCCTACCCATATAGATGCATCTGTGGCAGGCAAATTGATGAGGTTAAGGTCAAGTCTGTTTTTTGCTCTTGTTGGTCCCTCACCATCCCATTCTAGCAGCTTTGTCCTTTAGCCAGCCAGCTTGGTCTGTGGTGATAATATCGACCCACAATGGACATTGAAGTCCCCAACTTAGAGTACATTTTGCACCCTTGCCACCCTGCGTGCTTCCTCCAGGTGGTGCTAACCATGGAGCATTGAGTCATCAGCTGAGGGGGGGGATGGTACATGGTAATGAGCACAAGGTTCCTTGCCCATGTTTGACCTGGTGCCATGAGACTTCATGAGTCCAGAGTCAATGTTCAGGATTCCCCTGGCAACTCCCTCCCGACTGTATACCTTTGTGCACCACTTCTGCTCGGTCTGTCCTGCCAGTGACACAGTAAATACCCAAGAATGGTGATGATGGTGTCTGGGACATTATCTGTAAGGTATGATTCCGTGAGCATGACTATGTCAGGCTGTTGCTTGACTAGTCTGTGAGACTGCTCTCCCAATTTTGGCTCAAGCTCCCAGAAGTTAGTATGGAGGACTTTGCAGTGTCAACATGGCTGGGTTTGCTGTTATTGTTTTTGGTGCCTAGGTCAATGTCGGGTGGCCCATCCGGTTTCATTCCTTTGTGTTTTCTTTGTATCGATTGAATACAACTGACTGGCTTGCTGAGACATTTCAGAGGGCATTGTGGGTTTGGAGTCACGTAGATTAGAGTAAGTAACGATGGAAGGTTTGCTTCACTGAAGGACATTCATGAGCCAGATAATTTTTTATGACAATTGACAATGATTTCATGGTCATCATTAGACTTCTAATTCCAGATCATTTATTGTGCTTAACTTCCACCATCTGCCGTGGTGGGATTCAAACCCAGATCCCCAGAGCATTACCCTGGGTCTCTGGATTACTAGTTCAGTGATAATCCCAGTGAGATGCTGCCTCCCCTTTTGAGCCTCTGACCTGCTCTTGCAGCCACAGGATTTATATGGCTGGCTCAGTTCAGTTTCTGGTCAGTGGTAACTCCAAACTGTTCATGATGATGCCATTGAATGCTATAGGGAGATGGTGAAAATCTTACTGGAGACGGTCATTGCCCAGTAGTTGTGTTCACTTGCTAATTATCAGCCCAGGCTTCAATGTTGTCCTGGTCTTGCTGCATGCATACACAGTCTACTTCAATCCTTGAGAAGTTGTGAATACTGTTGAACACTGTACAGTGATCAGTGAACACCCCCATTTCTGACTTAATATCAGAAAGGAGGTCAGTCATGAAACAACTGAAATGGTCGGGTGTGGGACATTATCCTGAGGAGCTCCTACGGTGATGTCCTTTGGGCTGAGTTGATTGACTGTCAACAATGGCAACCACCTTCCTTTGTGCTGGGTATGTCTTAAACCTGTGGAGAGTTTCCCTCCTTATTCCATTGACTTCAATTTAAATTGGGCTTCTTGATGCTGTAGTCAAATGCTACCTTATGTCAACGGTAGTCACTCCACCCCATCTGAGCTCTTTTGTCCATGTTTGGAACAAAGCTCTAATGATATCTGGAGTTGAATGGCACTTGCAGAAACCAAACTGAGTATCAGTGAGCATTGGTGAGCAAATGATGCTTCATAACACTCTCAATTCTACATTCTGTCACTTTGCTAATGATTGCAGGAAAACTGATGGGCAGCGATTGGCCTGGAATTTTGTGAACAGGACATGGTTGGGCCATTTTCGATATTGTCGGGGAGGTGCAAGTGTTATAGTTTGTGCTAAAACCAAATTACTGCGGATGCTGGAATCTGAAATGAAAAGAGAAAATGCTGGAGAATCTCAGCAGGGTCTGGCAGCATCTGTAAGGCGAGAAAAGAGCTGACGTTTTGAATCTAGGTGACCCTTTATCAAAGCTTTGACAAAGGGTCATTTGGACTCGAAATGTCAACTCTTTTCTCTCCTTACAGATGCTGCTAGACCTGCTGAGATTTTCCAGCAATTACTCTTTTGGTTATAGTTTGTGCTGTTTGAAATTATAAATGAAACTCTGACACTCTGCATGTTTATGCATCTTAATCTATTTAACAATAGGCACATCCACTGGTTCTCCTTGGTCAACTCTACTAGTTGCATCCTCAAAGAATTACAGCAGATTCATTGAGCATGATTGCCCCTTTGTAAATCCATGCTGACTTTGTCTGATTATACTACTGCTTTCCAAATATTGAGCTATGAAATCCTTGATAATGAACTCTAGCAACTTTCCTAGTACTGATGTTAGGCTCACTGGTCTATCATTCTCTGTTTCTCTCTACCTCTGTTTTTGAATCACAGGTGTACATTAGCTATCCTCTAATCTGAAGGAGCCAGTCCAGAGTCCAACGAATTTTGGAAAATGACCACCAATGGATCTGCTATTTCCAGGGCAAGTTCCTTAAGTACACTGGGATGAAGATTCAGACCCTGGAGATTTATCCACCTTCAATCCTATCAATTTCCCCCCTAACACTGATTTCCTTCAGCTCCTCACTAAAACTTGTTTCCCTCAGAACTACTGGTACATTATTCATGTCTTCCCTTGTGAAGACAGAAACAAACTACAAAATGAAATAGCATCACTTCCAAATAGGATTCTCTGTTGGAGCAAACCAACATGGCTGAACAAGTTAAGAAGTTGGTAGGCAGAAACAGTATACAAATGAAGCTGTGATGTTTATGTATAAATGTGTTGGTACACAATAGTTAACAATAAAAACTAAGTAAATCTACATGCAATAAGTCTGTAAATCTGAACAAAAACAGAAACTGTTGGAAATACCCAGCAAGTTGGCAGCATTGTGGGGAGAGAAATAGAGTTAACATTTGAAATATTAACTGTTTCTCTCTCCACCGATTCTACCAGACATGCTGAGTATTTCCGGCATTTCAGATTTCCAGCATCCATGGTATTTTGCATTTGTATCATCAAGCAAGCTTGTCTGCATAATTGATAACGCTTGAAAGAGTATAAATCTTGGGTCTGTCTTTCATGTGTAGTGGTAGCTATTGTAACATAATCATTCTTTGTTTCCTACCAAGGAGTCAGACTGACAATTTTTTCTTGTTTCAGCCTCCTCTCAGGTTGCATTAGCTCATACGCCTCGTGGATGTGAGTGAGCGGGTGGGAAATCTACTTTCGGGCCTCTGCCGCAAGAGTTATCTGATAATTCTTACTTTTATCTTTGTGAATGTATGCTTGGTTTCTTGATTTGAATTTTGCAACTCAGCAGAATGGGCGATTGCATCTGCATCACACCACTCAGTTGTTCTGCGTCTCAATTTTTTTTATTTTGCAAAATTAGCATGAAAAATATGAATTAATGTCAATAACTGGTTCAGTATGATTTCCAGGATGAAATAGGTAATTTTCTACAGTTTGCAAGGTTATTCCACAATTTAAAAAAAACACTTCAGAATGCAAGTGTAAGTGAGCACATATCCCTGGGGTTTATTTGTCTGTCAATGTTTGGTTTCCAGTCTCCACTGCAGCTCCCTCAGGCATCCCTATGTCAGCAGTGAAAATTCTGCACACAAAGTAAGAAGTACTGACAGACAGATTTGACTCGAACCACTACCGGGATAAAACAAAAAGAAAACCAGCTTTGTCCAGTATTATTTTCTAATTTTAAAGGAAATCCATAATGGTTCCTCTGGAAAAAACTAGATGTGTTTCTTAAATTTTGTCTGTCTTCAGTTTGTGGAGTGGCTATGACAATCTAAAAACAGATATCAGTGATTCCTCTGTGTGCCATAACTATAATTGTGTATGATGTGTTGAACAGCTGCAGTTTCTGCTTCGGTATGGGGCTAATGGGCTTTTTTTAAATACATTTTATTTTTCATAATCTTGCAATTTGTTACAAGTTTTAGTATGACCACCTGTCATTTCAAGCATCACTTCATACAGTGTCTGCTAATTTTCAGCTCGGGTTGGATTGAATTATAGTCTAAATGAAGCAATAGAATAACTAAATATTAGGAAATTACTGGCTAATTACCCATCTTTGGCATATATTTTTGTTTTATTTGAGTTCTCTACTGTTTTTATTGAATCTGAAGCTGATTTTGACGTTTTTAGATTTTGCAGTGGACCCATAAAAATATCATACAAGTACAATGACTTTGTATCATCCCTATTGTTCCAGTGTAGCTGCTTTCTTGTAGCATTAGCAACAATGCAAAGCTTAGATTTTGAGTCCTCATAAACAGGGTAACATAACTGCTGTAAAACATTTGAAGCATCATACACTGGACTCTTCTGCTGTTTGCTATATACAACAAAATTGTAAACCTTTGTAAAGGACACAGTACAACTTATCTACAAACTGGATTGAATGTAAATTTGGCAGCAGATTACTTGTATTTCATTTGCTTGCTCACCAGTCTTGTAGTGGATAGCGGATTACTTGTATTTCAGTTGTTTCTAACCAATCTTGTGACATTTACAGTACTTTTGTTACTGAAGGTAAAGTTTTCCTTGTATGTTGTTTGTGTCACTTCCCTAAGGGCACAATTTTACTAATGTTGGGGTTTCTTGCATGCCACCCGAAAATCAATGGGGACTGCAACTAGGCCCATACCAACTGCCCCACCACCATTTAATGTTCTGTGGAGTCTTCACTGGCTCGACTCAGGACTTCTGCCACTTCCAGCTTAAAGAGCTGCCAGCCAATCTAATTGGCTGACAGCTCTGTACTCCTAGCAGAGGTTCAAGCGGTAGGCTGTGTCAGGACGACAAGCCGTCCCTAAAGAAGAGGTAACAGAGACTGAACTTCAGTTACTACTGAATGGCTCCTGGCTGGCAGGTTCCAGCACTGACGGTGGGGAGGGTAGGAGGAAGAAGTATGACCTTGTGGGGAGTGTGTGTATCTATAATAGCCTCCAACGCACTCTGTGGGCAGGCAGCAGGCAGACCACATGCTGCATTTCACGAGACCCACTCTGCCTTCAAGCCTGCCAGCCAGGAGCCATTCAAATCTGCCCTAAGAATATTTGTGATTATAGAGATGTGGGTGACCTGTTGGCAAGCCTTTTCCAGTGATGCCGAGCGAATAAGTAAATGGGTTATGAGTTCAGATTTTTCTTCTTGTATATTTTCTTATTAATTTCACTAGGTGATGCAATCTCCCTGAAGCAGACAATTTTTTGGTGCAGGTGGAGAGGTAAGGGGAAGAGTTGGAGATGAATTTGTAGCCTATAATATGGTAATGCAACATTTCAGTACACTATCAAACTCTGCCACTGTTCCGCATGAAACATTTAGGAAGGAAAATGAGAGAAGATTCACTGAAGTGACTTAGTTTTATTGCTTGCCTCTCCTGAAATATGTGTGAAGTCTCCACTCAAATAACATAGTGGAATCACTGATTTACAACAGAACCTGGGTATAGCAAACTGCGTTTCGCAAGATGAACAAGTAGATCAAAGGCGTTCTCATCTATAGAATGAGCTCTGACATTATGGTAAAACATTGCTGAACAATAAACTGCCTTGCTGGCTGCAATGCATTGTGGGGTGAACCTTATTATTCATCATTGTGCCTAATGCTGCAATGAATCAAATCACTTCCTCTACCTAGAGGAGTCAGGTTTTTGCGTTGCCAGTAGGCTTTACTCTTTTTGTTCTGAGACAAATAGGCAGCTAACATGTAACTGGGACGATGGTTTTTTTTGTGAGGTGATTGCAACCTTAGACTCTTGAAAACCTTCATTTGTAGAATGTTGTCAGTGATTAATTTCCCAGCTTCAATTTGTTAAAGCAATGTTTTCTTCTTCGTCGATATGTTCCTCCTTATGCCTCTTCCTTAAAATTAGATTTTTTGCCTTTGGGAAAGAAGTGTTGGTTCATCAACAGCACAGCTGGCAGTAAAAAAAAACTTCCGATATGGATTGTTAAAATTCAAGGGTTGCATGCTGTGTGGTAGCTATTAGGGCTAATGGAGTTCAAATTGGTTGCACTTTTCTTCTGAGATTTGTGTAGTTTCACTGAAGATGAACTGATTCAACCTGCCATTCCCAATCATTCGGATTAGCTTGCTCAGTGCAACTACAGACTGTTACTTAAACTGTATTAATGCAATGCCGGCCACAATTTGCGTGGTTTGGGAGTTGCTATTATTGTTTGGTGGAAAAGCTGCTTTTAGTAGCTTAAAAACTTCACTCCGCTTCTTTCCCCTGATACTAACATATCACCTCAATCGAACCCACCACCAGCGATGTCCTAAGAACTCATCATTGACCACAAACTTGAGTGGATCAACTATATAAATACTGTGGGCTAAAAGAGATCAAGTGACTGGTTATTCTCCAGTCAGTTACTTGGTTGCTGACTCCTAAAAGCCTGTCCGACACCTGCAAGACACAAATTCAGAGTGTAATGGAATACTCTGCACTTGCCCCGATGACTACAGTTCCAATAACAGTCAAGTAGGACAAAGCAGTCCAATTGATCAGCACCCAATCCACCACCACAAATATTAATTCCCTCTACCACTGAGGCACTGTATAACTATTTAGGAAATGCCATGCAGCATCTCACCCCTGCAAGGTTTGTTCAACAGCATTTCCTAAGATTGTAACCTCTACCACCTAGAAGGACAAGGATGGCAGGTTCAAGAGAACACCACAACCTCTAAGTTCCCCCTTCAAGCCACACACCATTCTGACTTGGCATATATCACTATTCATTCATTGATATTGGGTCAGACTCCTGGAACTCCCCATCTCACAGCAATTACGTAGGCTACAGAGACTTTAGCAGTTCAAGAAGGAGGCTCACTATCATCTCCTTTCTCATGGGCAATCATTTACAACAGGTTCACCTAGACGTGAACCTGGTGTGTGTGTGTGTGTGTGTGTGTTTGGGGGGGGGTGGCAGGTACATCTAACTCACAGGTTATGATCAGGGCACCCTTTACAGATGGCACTCCAATATCTGAGCAGCGGAGCTTTGCTGGCGTGGATAGAAGATGAGAGATGAAAATACACAACAGTTGATGAAAGACCAAAGGGACTGGTAATGCGACAAGTCAAAAAACAAAAGATGTATCTAGAAGAGGTATAAATCACAGAAGATTGAACAGCTGTCATGTCGAAGCAAAAACATGTAAATCTAAAGCCTGAAAAGAAAAAGGGAATAAAATCAGGGCACAGATTGTGCTCTGAAATTGCTGAATTCGATGTTGAGTCAATAAGGCTGTGAAGTGCCTCATTGAAAGACCAGATGCTGTTACTCATTGAGCTTCATTGGAACACTGTTAGGAGGCTGAGATCAAAGGTCAGTGGGACCTGAAATGGCAGGCGACTGTGATCATGCTTGCTGATCAAATGGAGACCGCAGTCTGTTGTGAGGTGGAAAGCAGGAGAGATTAAATGACAGAACTGCAGAGTAAGAGGAGATAGTAAAGAGACATGAATAGAAGCGAGAGATGGAGGAGGTGTGAATGGCAATGGCAGAATTGTTATCAAAAGCACTTTTCTGACTTTATTCCAGAATGTCAGCATCTTTATATTTTGCTTTTGCTTCCTTCCAGTCAGGTTCAATAAAATTCTTCAGTCTTCAAAATTGTTACCAGTATCCATTGTTTCAAATTAAATATATTAAGATTTAACAAAACTTTATAAAACAATAAAACTGACTGTTAATTTATAACACTTGATAATTATTTGCATTTTGAAGAAACGCCAATGGTGAGAGAGAGATAATAATTGTATTTGTTAATAATTGGAGCCCATCCATATGAGGCATATGGCTTCTGATTATGGTAAATCACTTAATTTATGATACCATCATGTTGACATTTCTAATTGTTAAAGTCAGCCATCTGTGAAGTTTATTTGATGTTGCAACCTATCGTTAACAACAGTTTATGCCAAGGATTGCACTCAGCCTTTCAACTTTGCTGGAATTTGAACTCACCATTTTATTTTTATTGACATATCTCATCATACAGAATGGCAATTTAATAATTTACCGACAGGGCAATATTTTTCAAGTGAAAGCCAAGTGATTTGCTGAAATGTTGTTTTAGTAAAAGTATATTTTACAATAGCCTGATAGCATTACAAAACATGAATGACTGACAGTGTTTCTCTTTCTAATTTTAAACTAGTTCAGTAATATATTAGAACAAGTATTGACTGCAATATTGGGTCATTGCAATAGAATATTGTCTCTTGGGTTTCACACATGACTGTTAAGCAAAAATGCCAAGGATTAAATAATACATTCAGAATGGTACGCTGCATGACCTATGGTCTTCAATTTCAGTCTGTACTTGAACACATCTATAGGCTGCTGCATCTCGACAAAAGTTAGGTTTATAAATTGTTTCATGACTTTATCTTTAATTTAGAACATAATAAAAATGGTCACGTGACTCATTTTGCAGTCTGTCAAAAACAGACCTGCGAGATTAAAGGGAGGTCTAAATTGTTCGCTAGAAAGCGAATGTAAGGTATTCATACTTGGAGTCAATGACAGCAACATCTGAATTAACTGATTTTTGATTTGATTTATTATTTTCAAATGTATTATTATGCAGTGAAAAGTATTGCTTCTTGTGCACTGTACATGCAAAGCACATTGTACATAGAGAAGGAAAGGAGAGGGTGCGAATGCATTGATACAGTCATAGACAATTTAGTCTGCTAGTATCCAGAAGGAAAGGAACGGATAGAGGACGGATGTCTCTGAATTACTGCATAGGAATGCAGTTGGGAGCCCATGTTCAGATTGAAAAGACCAAATTCATGAGGGTTTGAAATGAGGCTTTAAGATTCACCAAGCTTGTGCTAGAGGGTGAATCACCAAGAAACCGGGATTAAAGGTTACCAGCCAGGGAAAGGAAAGGAAGAAAACTCTGAAAGACAAGAATAACTTTAGACTGGGTCCAGGAAACTTGAGTAACTACTTAAGAGCAGTGTAAAGTGCAAATGTGAAGTGGTTTCCTTAGTTGTGTTAAAAGTGAAAGGAGAAAGTTTTGTGCTGTAGTTTAAAGTATAATTTGTCTAGAAAAATATGGTTTGGTTAATAGTGCTTTTACTCCACTTGTTACAGCGGAAGTCTTAAAATGTGAAATCCTGTTGTGGTATCCTGTTTCAGCTATCAACTGGAAGTTTTTTTTATGTTAATGGTCTCTACTGGCTTTGTAACAGCATGTATAACCTTTAATAGGAATTGCTTTTTAGATATTTGTAAAAACGATCATTGGATTTCTTTTGTTAAAATTGGAAAGTCTACGAAGTTTGTTAAAATGCAGAAGTCCACAAGTATTTTCATGATTATAGAACATAGAACATAACAGCCCAGTACAGGCCCTTCGGCCCTCGATGTTGCGCCGACCAGTGGTACCAATCTAAAGCCCCTCTAATCTACACTATTCCAATATCATCCATATGTTTATCCAATAACCACTTGAACGCTCTCAACGTTGACGAGTCCACCACTGCTGCAGGCAGGGCATTCCACGCCCTTACTACTCTCTGAGTAAAGAACCTACCTCTAACATCTGTCCTATATCTCTCACCCCTCAATTTAAATCTATGTCCCCTCGTGCTAGCCAACACCATCCGAGGAAAAAGGCTCTCACTATCCACCCTCTCTAATCCTCTGATCATCTTGTATGCCTCTATTAAGTCACCTCTTAACCTTCTTCTCTCTAACGAAAACAACCTCAAGCCCCTCAGCCTTTTCTCATACGATTTTCCCACCATACCAGGCAACATCCTGGTAAATCTCCTCTGCACCCTTTCCAACACTTCCACATCTTTCCTATAATACGGCGACCAGAACTGTACGCAATACTCCAAATGCGGCCGCACCAGAGTTTTGTACAGTTGCAGCATGACCTCCTGGCTCTGAAACTCAATCCCCCTACCAATAAAAGCTAACACACCGTACGCCTTCTTAACAACCCCATCAACCTGGGTGCCAACTTTCAGGGATCTATGCACATGGACACCGAGATCTCTCTGATCATCCACGCTACCAAGTATCTTACCATTAGCCCAGTACTCTGTATTCCTGTTACTCCTTCCAAAGTGAATCACCTCACACTTTTCCGCATTAAACTCCATTTGCCAGCTCTCAGCCCAGCTCTGCAGCTTATCTATGTCCCTCTGTAACCTGCCACTTCCCTCCGCACTGTCTACAACTCCACCGACTTTAGTGTCATCCGCAAATTTACTAATCCATCCTTCCACGCCCTCATCCAAGTCATTAATAAAAATGACAAACAGCAGTGGCCCCAAAACAGATCCTTGCGGTACACCACTAGTAACTGAACTCCAGGATGAATATTTCCCATCAACCACCACCCTTTGTTTTCTTACAGCTAGCCAATTCCTGATCCAAAACACTAAATCACCCTCAATCCCATGTGTCCGTATTTTCTGCAAAAGCTTACCATGGGGAACCTTATCAAACGCTTTGCTGAAATCCATATACACCACATCAACCGCTTTACCCTCATCCACCTCTTTGGTCACCTACTCAAAGAACTCAATAAGGTTTGTGAGGCACGACCTACCCTTTACAAAACCGTGCTGACTATCCCTAATCAAATTATTCCTTTCTAGGTGATTATAAATCCTATCTCTTATAATCCTTTCCAATACTTTGCCCACAACAGAAGTAAGGCTCATCGGTCTATAATTACCAGGGTTGTCCCTGCTCCCCTTCTTGAACAAGGGGACAACATTTGCTATCCTCCAGTCTTCTGGCACTGTTCCTGTAGACAATGACGACACAAAGATCAAAGCCAAAGGCTCTGCAATCTCCTCTCTAGCCTCCCAGAGAATCCTAGGATAAATCCCATCCGGCCCAGGGGACTTATCTATTTTTACCCTTTCCAGGAAGGATAGATATTCACAAGATTTTGTGCCCTGGATTATCCATTGTGTTGAGTGTATACAACATTGTGCATATACAAATTGTTCATTGGCTACTCCCCAGTTATTCCTATGCTTGGATGATCGTTATCATAGAAACATAGAAAATAGGTGCAGGAGTAGGCCATTCGGCTCTTTGAGCCTGCACCTGATTGTGTATCCCACTCCTGCTTTCTCTCCATGCCCCTTGATCCCTTTAACTGCAAGGGCCACGTCCAGCCCCTTCTTGAACGTATCTAATGAACTGGCCCCAACAGCTTTCTTTGGGAGAGGATTCCACAGGTTCACAACTCTGTGAAGAAGCTCTTCCTCATCACAGTTCTGAGTGGCTTACCCCTTATTCTTAGACTGTGACCCCTAGTTCTGGACTTCCCCAACATTAGGAACATTCTTCATGCACCTAGCCTGGCCAGTCCCATCAGGATTTTATATTTTTCTGTGAGATCTCCTCTCATTCTTCTAAATTCCAGTGAATACAAGCCCAGTTGATCCAGTCTTTCTTCATATGTCAGTCCTGCCATTCTGGGATTCAGTCTGGTGAACCTTTGCTGGACTCCCTCAATAGCAAGAATGTCCTTCCTCAGAGTAGGAGACAAAACTGCACACAATACTCAAGATGTGGCTTCGCCAAGGCCATGTATAACTGCAGCAAGACATCCCTACTCCTATATTCAAACCCTCTTGCTATGAAAGCCAGCATGTCATTCACTTTCCTCACCGCCTGCTGTATCTGCATGCCAAACTTCAGCAACTGTTCCACCACGACACCCAGGTCATGTTGCACTTTGCCTTCTCCTAACCTGCCACAATTCGGGTAATCTTCCTTCCTGTTTTTTTGCCACCAAAGTGGATAACCTCACATTTATCCACATTATATTGTATTTACCCACTCATCCAGCCTGTCCAAGTCACCCTGCAGCCTCTTAGCATCCTCCTCACAGCACACACTGCCACCCAGCTTCGTGTTGTCTGCAAATTTGGAGATATTGCATTCAATTCCTTCGTCCAAATGATTAATGTGTATTGTGAAAGGCTGGGATCCCAGCACTGAATCATGCGGTACCCCACTAGTCACTACCTGCCACTCTGTAAAGAACCTGTTTATTCCCACTCTCTGCTTCCTCTCTACCAACCAGTTCTCTATCCACGTCAATACATTACCCCCAATACCATGAGCTTTAATCCGTTTGTGTCCTTTCTTTCACAATTCATTCATGGTAAAAAAAAATTGTGATTTTGTAGAACTTTAACATATGATTAAGTAACCTATGGGTTATTCATCATGTTTCTAATTTGTTTATTTCAAGGCTATTGATGGTCTTTTCCAATGAGTAAAAATATTTTGAATTGTGCATGAGGTGGTATATATGTTTTTGATGAAAATCCATGTTAAATAAACTAAGTGAAAGGGTTGGAGCAGTGAATATTCTGAATCAATCAGTACATTTTTACACTGTTGGCTGAAGTGCAATTTATTGCTTAATTGGCCAGGGCTAAAACAACTGTGTTTCAGGTCTGAACTGATAATTTGAGTGTTCAGTTTTGTGTAAATTTGATGATCCACAGTTCCAGCAAGATGTTGGCTAATCAATACAAGTCCGAATGCATATACTAAGGATTTATTAATCAGAGTACAGAGACTCTGCTTCTGAGGCCGGAATTTTACAAAATAGTGAAGGCTCCGCAGGCATTTGAAAATAGCAGGTAGGACCTGGATAGGGAATTTCTGACCCCATTTCTGACACATATTAATTTAGCTGGCAGGAGAAAGGGGGAAGGGCATAATTCACACAACAGAGACTTGAATTCAGCCAGGCCAATTGCACTTGATAAAAACTTCAAGCAAACCCCATTTTGGCTGTTGCAAACACCTTTGTATGGGAGTCACAAATTTATAGAATATGTGTGAATACTCTTAAACAATGGATACAGCCTGTTCAACTGTCATGGTCTACAGATTTTTGAATTCCCACTCTAAACTGTAAAGAAAAGCTAGCTATATTTGTCAGTGATTGTAAAATAGTAAAAACAACTTCTGCTGGACTCCTCTTCATAGGTCATTGTTCCCATTGTGAGGGACATGAGAAAATTTAATTTGTTACTTTAAAGTTGAGATTGTGTCATATGGTGTGCATTATGCAAACTGCATAGCTGGGAGGTGCAAAACTCAGAAGTCAAAATATATTGCTTTGGTTCTGTTGTGATTGCAGGTTCTGACCTGCTGACTTGATTTCTGGATTTGACGCCATTCCATCCTCTCCACCCCCCCCCCCCCCCCCCCCCAAAACAAAAAGGCTCAGAAGCTGTATTCAGCTTAATATTAGGACTCTATATCCATTCTTTGAAGATGTAACTAGTGGAGTTGACAATGGTGAGCCAGTCGGTGTGGTATATTTGGACTTTCAGAAAGCTTTTGACAAAGACGATAAGAGCATTTTGGCATAAGAGATTATCATGCAAGATTAAAGCGCTTGGGATTGGGGGAAGTGTATTGAGATGGATAGAAAACTGGTTGGCATAGAAGAAACAAAGAGTAGGAATTAATGGATCCTTTTCAAATTGGCAGACAGTAACTAGTGGGGTGCCACAGGGATCAGTGCTGGGACCCCAGCTATTCGCAATATATATGAATGATTTGGATGAGGGAACAAAATGTAACATCTCAAAATTTGCAGATGATGCCAAGTTGGGCGGGAGGATGAACTGTGACAAGGATGCAGAGGTCCTTCAGCATGATCTGAACAGGTTGGGTGAGTGGGCAAATCAATAGCAGATGCAGCATAATTTGGATAAATGTGAGGTTATTCACTTTAGGAGCAAAAACAAGAAGGCAAATTACTACCTGAATGGCTGTAAATTGAGAGAGGGAAGTGTGCAGCGGGACCCGGTTGTCCTTGTGCACCAGTCGCTGTTGATAAGAATGCAGGTGCAGCAGGCAGTAAAGGCGGCAAATGGTATATTGGCTTTCATTACGAGAGGTTTCACGTACAGGAGCAGGGATGTGTTGTTGCAATTATACAGGGCCTTGGTGAGGCCTCACCTAGAATATTGTGTGCAGTTTTGGTCTCCTTTCCTGAGAAAGGACGTTCTTGCTCTCGAAGTGCAGTGAAGATTTACCAGGCTGATTCCAGGGATGGCAGGACTGATGTATGAGGAGAGATTGACTAGGTTAGGATTGTTTTCCCTGGAGTTCAGACAAATGAGGGCGGATCTCATAGAGACTTAAAATTCTAACAGGACTAGACATAGTAGATGCAGGAAGGATGTTCCCGATGGTGGGGCTATCCAGAACCAGGGGTCACAGTCTGAGGATTCAGGGTAGACCATTTAGGATAGAAATGAGGATACATTTCTTCATCTAAAGAGTGGTGAGCCTGTGGAATTCATCACCACAGGAAGTAGTTGATGCCAAAACATTGAATGTATTCAAAAGGTGGCTGGATATAGCACTTGGGGCCAATGGGATAAAAGATTATGGGGAGAAAGCAGGGTTAGGCTATTGAGTTGGACGATCAGCATGATCGTGGTGGACGGCAGAGAAGGCTCAAAGGGCTGAATGGCTTCCTTCTGCTCCTAAAATTCTGTGTTTCTATGTTTATTCTTGTTTCTGTTCCCTGATTTTAGAGGATATAGTTTTTGTAGTGAATTTGACACAGACTTCTTAACTTCACTGTAATTCCTTTGGCATATTTGATTACTGTTTTGATTATTGCGATGGATAATAAGATACCTGCATAAATAAATGTGTTGTATTGCATTACGTAGGAATATTGTTAAGTAGCACTCACCATAAAATCTAGTATATAAGGTTACTAGTTAGGCTCTTTGTATAGAAGGTACAGATAAACAAGAGTTGGTGGGCGGGATTTTCTAGCAACGTTCATCCCAAAACCGGAAAATCCTGCCCGAAGTCAACGGACCTTTCCATGGTCTGCCCCTCGCCCGTACTGATTCCCGTTGCAAGTGGAACAGGAAAACTCGCCCCACTGTTATGTTTAGGAATCTAGAACCATAAATTAATTCATCTAGAATGTTGAATTCCATGGCATAGATTTCCTGCCCCCCCCCCCCCCCCACATTGCACTCCTCAATTACATGTCGTCAGAATCACTATCCTGTGTCAGAGGTGATTATGGATATAGAATTCACTTCCAGTGTGATCCTTCCCATATGTGGAGGCTCACAACTGTCCCTCTTCAACTAAATTCCAGTGGTAATGCAACAAGGCCGCTAATCGCAGCACCCAAAGTTGCAGAACCACATTTAGGAACAAAGATTTTTAAAAAGCTGATCCTATCAAACCCATTCAATGACTTGTGTAACAACAGCCTAAACAATGGACAAAGCACTGCAATTTGAACATAACTTTTTTTTAAAAAAACGTTCAATTAATCTTCAAGATCATTCTGGTTTAATTGTGTCTGTGGTTAAGTTTACAAGATTCTGCATGGCTGGGTTTATATTTTTAATAGATAATGGAATGACCTTGGCCCGTCAGTTTTAATTTACTCCTGATGGAGCATAACCTCATTAAGGATAATGTGCAGAAGGACAGAACTCTTCACTGAATTGTTTTACATTTACATCTCCCCTGATTTTTGTTCAGTTTTGTTAAGAATTCCCTGTCATTGATGCAGCATTTCTTAATAGCTGGAAGATTGAGTGCCCATGTTGTTTTTGAAGATAAATATACATTGGACTGTATGTAGACAATGGCCCAAATTCACCGGTCTTGCACGCTCTGCTACCGCTGCCAGTAAGAATGGACAATTCGACGCTTAGCCTAATCTCCATTCGCAGCAGCAGGATCGGAGAATCCAAACAGCAAGTAAGATCAGAAAATTCCAGCCAATGACTTTGTTTTTAGTTAAGCCACTCTTTGCATGAAATTATTTGACAATCTTTGCAATTAGTAGGGACTCTGGGCTGAATTTTAACTGAAATTAAGAACCAGCTAGGTTTGGACTGAGTGGGATGGGGGATGTTAAGCAGAGCCCAAGGTTGGGCAGGCGTTCAATCTGCACCAAGGAGGTGGGTTGGAACTTTATTGATACAGCTGAGAGGGATTTCTCCAGCAACCCAGTAGCTTCATTGAGGTGAGGACTTGATTTCAGGAAGTAAGTGCCTTTAGACCCATCTCTGGGATTTAGGTGCCTGCCTGAATTCCCCCACCCCATCCCTGCAATGGCCTTTTCCCCAAAGATTTGGAACTCCCCTTCATCATGTCCTGAGCTCCTCCCACCAGGCCCTGTTCACATTCCTTCCACTGACTATTTCAATTTATCCCCTCCCCTAAGGCCTTGGACCTTCTCCTCCCTTCATCCCTGGGACCCAGCTTCTATTAACCCTGCCCACCACATTTTCCCCACATTCTGTTAGCTAACTCTCTTTGGACCCTTGCCTTTGGTTGACCTACTTTCCAAAACATTCCCGCACGTTTCACTTGCTGCTGCTACCATTCTTGGCGAACTCCCCATCTGACTGAACATCCAGCTGCCAATCAGGTTAGCCCTCTGTATGGGAAACTGACCTCAGAGACACTTGTAAGGGGATCTCAAATTATGGATTCCTCCAATTTTCTGACCAACTGTTATGACTGGGGTGGGAGGAAGGGAACAGTTCCTCTAACTCCACTGTTCCACATGTCACACCTTAACTGTAAATGGCTAATTCCCTCACTAAAATGGCTAATCTTTACTTTCACTGTTGGTTAGACCCAGAATAAAAGGAGATTTTAACTCTGCTTTCAATAAACTCAGAATGACTGATTATGAAACAAAATTCATTTTAAAAAGCAAGTTGTAAAAGCTGGTTTACATATAAGGGTAATCCAGAAGTGAAACAATCTACCCCTTTTAAATACACGCACACCAGACTAGAATTTCAGAAGAGGCATAGAGTGAACGAGTTGGGCGACCTTTCCCCTATACTGTTTATTCCCACAACCGAGTCCAAAACATAACTCCAAAGCAGAAACTCATCTCAGTCAGGTGGTTTCCATTAAATTACCAGTCCCTCGCAGCCTGAGAAGTTTTTTTTTCCCTCCTGCAATCAAAGTTCAGCTCAACAAATAGTTCTGATCTCCTAAGGATGCCTTGTTGGTCATTTAGTCACTTTGCTCACAGTGAACTCCTAACCTTTTTAACAGTATCCAGGTCAATTCCCACGGAAGTATTCAAAATTATTCAATGTGCTTTCAGTGTTTTAAAAAGAATATAGTTCTTGGAGATTTGTATTCAGAACACAACTCACTCCCTGACCCTCAGGTTGGTACAAATTCTGCTATCTGCTTATGATTTCCAGCAATGCAGTTAAAAAAAATTTATAAACATGAACTCTCTGATGACACAGCAACTTTGTTCAGTAAATAGCAGAGCTGAACAATCTGAGGAAGGAAGATTCCTGGGTTGATCACTGATCTATGCTGAATGAGCTGACCTCAACTGGGACAAATACTCCTGGTTTAGAGTGTGAAAAATCATCCAGATTGCTAGCTAAAAGCCCCATCTGAAAGTATAGATGTCTGGATATTAAGATAGGATTGTGCTTGCCTGTGAAATGTTCCCCGAATCATTATTGAACAGGGTGTCGCTACAAACTTTAAAAAATTTCTTCCATGGGACGTGGGTGTCTCTGGCTGGGCCAGCATTTATTGCTCATCCCTAATTGCCCTTCAATTGAGTGGCTTGCTGGGCCATTTCAGAGGGCAGTTAAGTGTCAATCACATTGCTGTGGATTATGAGTCACATGTAGACAAACCAGCTAAAGATGCCAGATTTCCTTCCAGAACAGACATTAGTGAACCAGATGGTTCTTTACATTGATTGACAATGGTTTCATGGTCATTATTAGATATTTAATTTCAGTTTTCTATTGAGTTCAAATTTCGCCATCTGCTATGGGTCTCTAGATTACTACTCCAGTGACAATACCACTACATCACTGCCTCCCCAACTCATCAATTCATTAGTGAGTCCAAACTATTGGTCTTACTGATGAATGCAGGGCAGCAAGTTGTTAGGGCCTTCAATAAAGAAAGAAGAGAAAACTGGCAATTATATCTCCTTCCCCTATCAAAATTGTTAAGAGCCTTGCTTTACAAATAATTGGTCCTGGGAAGTTGAATGTTAATACTTCTGTGTATTTGGTGTGTACAGTAAGCTTTGAGTTTTGCACCAAAAATAGCATCTTGGAGAGATGAGACGTGTTTCTCCACAAACCTGAGTCTCAATCTGTCTTGCTGTGTAGAAGTGTTAAGATAGATACCAGGCATTTGACCATTTAGATTCCCAATGAGCTTTTTATTGGCATATTTGAGAGTTTTGAGTATGATTGGCAGAGGCCTGGGAGCAGACAGCTTGCCTGTTCTCTGAACTATGTTTGGTGCTTGCAGCTGGGGCATCATGTTGGAAAAAGGGGTAAAAATAACTTTAAAGGAAAGAGTGCCACCCTCTGAGTAAGTTCTACAGGATAACATAGGATATACTATTACAATCTCAGTGGTGACCGGTAACTTTTGAAAATAAATTTAAATTCCCACTTATTAATTGAAAAGACCACACAACTTGATTCCACATTTTCAACAAAAGCCTCTACTGTGACAAATGTCAGAAAAATAAGCATAATTAACTGAACACTAAATTTTGTAAGCACTTATGAACCAACATTCCAATCAGAATACTGCCTGATGTACTTTTAATTTCAACCCAAAGTCCCCTTTTATATTAGTTTTGCGAGTAGTCATTTAATTCTCCTGAAACCAAACAAATTTGTGTCACAGCTCTCAAGAGCTTACTTCAATTCTCCTAAATTTCCCAGTCGGACACTTCTGAACACTCTCCCTCTCTGTGAGGATTCCAGTGTCAATCTCTTCCACTAGCTTCACGAGACCGATCTGGCAATTTTAATTCCTCATGAATTCGGACTTTTCATTCTCCGCATGCTCCCCATTCGCAATCACTGTGCAGTGACTCCAAATCCGAAACCCTCAATTCCTGAGGGTCTCTCTGCACCTGTCCCCAGATTTGGAGAGACACAAACTGCCTTGGCCCAGACTTCTCCCAAACTGAGTACTTTACGGACTGTGAAGGCAGCAGAGATGCATTCAAATGTCTCTGTGAGTCCATGTCTGTGGGAAAGATGATGATGTCCACCAACCACACTAGTGAAGGTTGCAGTAGCCCTAAATCCTTTTTGTGTTCCGCTCATTCCAAGACTCTGCTGCAGGCTGGTGTGGCATTTCACAAGGGGTAACCCATTGCTGCATAACCACAGTTACAGATGCCCAATTTGCTGAGTTCATCTTTCCCACAGATGCTCCCACAGGAGAATCTAGAACCAGGGGTCACTGTTTAAAAAACAATGGATCACTCACTTGAGACAAGATGAAGCGAATGCTTTTCTCTGAGGGGTCGTGAGTCTCTGGAACTCTCTCCCTCAAAAGGTATTTGAATGATCTTTAAGGCAGAGCTAGATATATTCTTGATTAACAAGGGGGTGAACAGTTATTGGTAGGCAGTATTATGAGATTGAAGTTACAATCAGGTCAGCCACGATCTTCTCGAATGATGGAGCAGGCTTGAGAGGCCGAGTGGCCTTACTTTTACTAATTCATATGTTTGTTTGCGGACTCCCAGGTGCCAAGGGCAGTGGGCTTTGCCTCAGTAGCTGACTTCCCCAGGTGCAAGAGGTAATCAATTGAACACATGGCCACCAGTACTCCTACTGGCAGGCCTGGGATTCATACATTGGAAGGTGTTTAATTCTTTCAGTGTTCAGGTGATGCACAACTACAGGAAGTTATTACTGCACAAGAGCGCTTGATTCCCAGGCATTAGCTATGATGTCTCATCCTATGGGAATTATGTCCTGTGGGAGTCCAATGGTCAGCCATCGGAAGCGGAAGGTTATGAGGAAAGATTTGACAGTTGCAAGCCTGAAGTTGTCAGTGGGTTCCATACAAGATGCCATTGTCAACAATGATGTCCTACACAGTGGCGAGTCACCGAAGTGACCATGAGCAGCTCTCAGCACAATGCATGGCAAGGAATGAAGCCTGAGCCACTATCCTGCACAATGCTGTGATTGCTGAGAGATGGACGACAGTCTCAATCAGAACCAGTAAGAATCTTATTTTGTCTTTGAATATGTATCATCAACCTGTTCTTCTAAATGAATGAACATTGACAACCGGTAGAGAAGAAAATCCCTGCATTTGCATTGTCTATCCAAAATTACAATTACAATGAGTGTTTACCTAACATCACGGTGATCCATTTAGTGGTCATGGTGATGAAGCACATTAAAAATACGCACACTCCTCTACAGTGTCTCCTTGCATTACCTTAGAGGAGGTGTGGGCACGCTGCTCACCTCCATGGTTTGTGAGTGTGAGGAATGTGGTTACCGGCTTTGATGTGCAGGACCTGTTGAGGTCCTGCCAGTGTCCTCACTCCTTGCATCTTTCCAGGGACAGCTGTGGTCATGAGAACCTGTGCCATATATGCTGGCTGTAAGAGAGGGTTAAAGTCCAACAGGTTTATTTGGTAGCAAATAATGGTATTTGCTACCAAATAAACCTGTTGGACTTTAATCTGGTGTTGTGAGACTTCTTACCGTGTTCACCCCAGTCCAACACCGGCATCTCCACATCATGTAAGAGAGGGATCAGGGAAGCTATGCAAAATGCGCACTGCTAAAAGCTGCTTGCGACCCTTGTCATCCTCCTCGACCTCCTTATTCCTGAGAAGGATTTCAGGTGGTCTGGTATGAGTCAGTTGCTACGATCCAACTACTGTCCCCTCCAATCACCATTGTGCCACAGTGGAAGTATCCTCCTTTGTTTCTGCAGCTCTTCAAATACTCCATGGAGGCTAGTGCCTTTTATGAACATACAAACATGGGAATTAGCATCAGGAGAAGACTCCTCATTTTGTGATGGTTGGGGAAAGTTTTCAGTGACTGCACCAAGAGCTTCAGGTCTTGGTCACTGAATTGAGATGCATTATTCAATGCCTGGCTCCCCATTGATGGTCTCCTCAGACATAAGAACATAAGAACATAAGAAATAGGAGCAGGAGTAGGCCATCTAGCCCCTCGAGCCTGCCCCGCCATTCAATAAGATCATGGCTGATCTGACGTGGATCAGTACCACTTACCCGCCTGATCCCCATAACCCTTAATTCCCTTACCGATCAGGAATCCATCCATCCGCGCTTTAAACATATTCAGCGAGGTAGCCTCCACCACCTCAGTGGGCAGAGAATTCCAGAGATTCACCACCCTCTGGGAGAAGAAGTTCCTCCTCAACTCTGTCTTAAACCGACCCCCCTTTATTTTGAGGCTGTGTCCTCTAGTTTTAACTTGCTTACTAAGTGGAAAGAATCTCTCCGCCTCCACCCTATCCAGCCCCCGCATTATCTTATAAGTCTCTCCATAAGATCCCCCCTCATCCTTCTAAACTCCAACGAGTACAAACCCAATCTCCTCAGCCTCTCCTCATAATCCAAACCCCTCATCTCCGGTATCAACCTGGTGAACCTTCTCTGCACTCCCTCCAATGCCAATATATCCTTCCTCATATAAGGGGACCAATACTGCACACAGTATTCCAGCTGCGGCCTCACCAATGCCCTGTACAGGTGCATCAAGACATCCCTGCTTTTATATTCTATCCCCCTCGCAATATAGGCCAACATCCCATTTGCCTTCTTGATCACCTGTTGTACCTGCAGACTGGGCTTTTGCGTCTCATGCACAAGGACCCCCAGGTCCCTTTGCACGGTAGCATGTTTTAATTTGTTTCCATTGAGATAGTAATCCCATTTGTTATTATTTCCTCCAAAGTGTATAACCTCGCATTTCTCAACGTTATACTCCATTTGCCATATCCTCGCCCACCCACTCAGCCTGTCCAAATCTCTCTGCAGATCTTCTCCGTCCTCCACACGATTCACTTTTCCACTTATCTTTGTGTCGTCTGCAAACTTCGTTACCCTACACTCCGTCCCCTCCTCCAGATCATCTATATAAATGGTAAACAGTTGCGGCCCGAGTACCGATCCCTGCGGCACGCCACTAGTTACCTTCCTCCAACCGGAAAAACACCCATTTATTCCAACTCTTTGTTTCCTGTCGGATAGCCAGTCCCCAATCCACTTTAACACACTACCCCCAACTCCGTGTGCCCTAATCTTCTTCAGCAGCCTTTTATGGGGCACCTTATCAAACGTCTTTTGGAAATCCAAAAACACCGCATCCACTGGTTCTCCTCCATCAACCGCCCTAGTCACATCTTCATAAAAATCCAACATGTTCGTCAAGCACGACTTTCCCCTCATGAATCCATGCTGCGTCTGATTGATCGAACCATTTCTATCCAGATGCCCTGCTATCTCCTCTTTAATAATGGATTCCAGCATTTTCCCTACTACAGACGTTAAGCTGACCGGCCTATAGTTACCCACCTTTTGTCTCCTTCCTTTTTTAAACAGCGGCGTAACATTAGCCGTTTTCCAATCAACCGGCACTACCCCAGAATGCAACGAGTTTTGATAAATAATCACTAACGCATCCACTATTACCTCTGACATTTCTTTCAATACCCTGGGATGCATTCCATCCGGACCCGGGGACTTGTCCACCTTCAGTCCCATTAGTCTACCCAGCACTGCCTCTCTGGTAACATTAATTGTATTAAGTATTTCTCCTGCTGCCAACCCTCTATCGTGAATATTTGGCAAACTATTTGTGTCCTCCACCGTGAAGACCGACACAAAAAACTTATTTAAAGACTCAGCCATATCCTCATTTCCCACTATTAACTCCCCCCTCTCGTCCTCCAAGGGTCCAACATTCACTCTAGCCACTCTATTCCTTTTTATATATTTATAAAAACTTTTACTATCATTTTTTATATTAATTGCTAGCCTAGCTTCATAGTCTATCCTTCCTTTCTTTATCGTTTTCTTAGTCTCTCTTTGTTGTTTCTTAAATTTTTCCCAATCACTTGTTTCTCCACTATTTTTGGCCACTCTGTACGCAGCTGTTTTTATTTTAATACTCTCCTTTATTTCCTTCGTTATCCACGGCTGGTTCTCCCTTTTCTTACAATCCTTGTTTTTTGCTGGAATATATTTTTGCTGAGAACTGAAAAGGATCTCCTTAAAAATCCTCCACTGTTCCTCAGCTATCCTACCTGCCAGCCTGCTCTCCCAGTCTACCTTAGCCAATTCATCCCTCATCCTATCATATTTCCCTCTGTTCAAACAGAGGACACTGGTTTGAGACCAAACTTTCTCCTCTTCCATCTGAATCAGAAATTCGACCATATTGTGGTCACTAGACCCAAGAGGGTCCTTCACAATAAGATCCTTAATTCTACCTACCTCGTTACACAATACCAGATCCAAAATAGCTCGTTCCCTCGTCGGTTCCGTAACATGCTGTTCAAGGAAGCTATCCCGACAGCATTCTAAGAACTCTTCCTCCATTCCACCCTTACCGACTTGAGTCTGCCAGTCAATGTGCATGTTGAAGTCCCCCATGATTATTGCCGTTCCGTTTTTACACGCATCCTTATCTGCTTGTTTATAGCCCTCCCTACCTCAACATTATTATTTGGGGGCCTATATACCACACCTACTAGTGTCTTTCTCCCTCTACTATTCCTCATCTCTACCCATAATGATTCCACGTTTTGTTCCTCAGAGCCTATGTCATCCCTCAGTACTACCCTGATATTATCTCTTATTAATAGCGCGACCCCACCACCTTTTCCTTCCTGTCTATTCTTCCTAAACGCCTGATACCCCTGGATATTCATCTCCCAGTCCTGGTCACCTTTCAACCACGTTTCTGTAATGGCCACTAGATCGTACCCACTTGTGCTGATTTGCACCATCAACTCATTCACCTTGTTCCGAATGCTTCGTGCATTCAGGCAAAGTGTCCTTATTCCAGCTTTTATCTGGACCCGCTTTGATGAGTCGCGAACACCCTCTCCCTGTACTCCCTTATCTAAATTACCGCCTTCATTCACTTGCACCCTCTCCTCTACCATTAATTTTGTAATTCCCCTTACCCCTGCATCCTCCCCCCCATCAATTAGTTCCTTGATCCTAGTCAACTCTTCTAGCTCCCCTCCCCCCAACCTATCTAGTTTAAATTCTCCCCAGTAGCCTTAGCCAACCTACCGGCCAGGATATTGGTCCCCGTGTGATTCAAGTTCCACCCGTTTTTTGTATACAGATCACCCCTGCCCCTAAAGAGGTCCCAATGGTCCAGGAACCTGAATCCCTGCCCCCTGCACCAGCCCCCTCAGCCACACATTCATCCTCCACCTCACTCCATTGCTGCCCTCACCTTCCCGTGGCACAGGCAGTAATCCTGAGATTACTACCTTTGCTTTCCTCTTGCTCAGCTGTCTCCCTAATTCCCTGTACTCCCTTTTCATGACCCCTTCTCCCTTCCTACCCACATCAGCGGTACCAATATGTACCGCTACCTCAGGCTCCTCTCCCTCCCACCTCAGGATTTCCGGGACGCGACTAGCGACATCCTGGATCCCGGCCCCAGGGAGGCAGACCACCATGCGAGAATCCCGCCTGCCTCCGCAGAAACGCCTGTCTGTCCCCTTCACCATCGAGTCCCCGATTAATACCGCCTTCCTCCTCTTTTCCTTAGCCCTCTGAGTTACAGGGCTGGACTCCACTGCGGAGACACGGCCACTGCTGCTTCCCCCAGGCGGGCTGTCCCCCCCAGCAGTACTCAAGCAGGAGTACTTGTTGTGCAGGGGCAAATCCACCGGGGTGCTCTCAACCACCCTAGCCTTACCCTTCCTGGCCGTCACCCACTTGGCCTCCTCCCGTGGCCCTGGTGTGACCACCTGATGATAGCTCTTGTCTATCACCTCCTCATTCTCCCTCATCAGCCTAAGATCCTCGAGCTGCAGTTCCAGCTCCCTAACACGGTCTCTCAGGAACCGCAGCTCGACACACCCCTCACAGATGTGGATGTCCGGGAGGCAAGATGCCTCCAGGACCTCCCACATCCTTCACTGGGAACAACACACTGGTTTCACACTCATACTGGACACTTTATGTCAAGTAAGACAGTGAAAAGTTAATAAGAGTGTAAGGAAACAAAAACTCACCCCTGCTTGTCCAAGCCCTGTGAGCCAAAGCCCTGACAGCTCACTCAACTTCCCACTCACTCTGCTGCCCGCTACGATGCTGCCCGCTGTATACTTTGGTGCACTTTTAAACCCTCCAAAAACTTCCCCTGGCCTCTCCTGGCCTGACTTCCGGTTTTGAAAAAAACCTCCGATTTTAAACCCAAAATTAACCTCAGCCTGCTCCTGGGAACAAACAAATCACATGGGTCAGCATGCATGTTCACCTTGTGTGAAAAGTCACAACCATGGGTCTGGTTGGAGAATTGGATGACACTGGTGAATGGGGCTTTCACAACTGGTGCTGGGCTAACTGTGTACAGGGTGGATGTCAGCACTGTGGCTATGTGCATGCCAGCATGGCAAGAGTAGATAATGAGCAGTTATAACCCAGGAATCCACAGAATCCTGCGACGTGCATCAACCTGACAATGGTGTGAGGTGCCAGGACTTGGCACATTTGTTTTATGCCTTCAGTGACTTTCTTACTCGAGGCTGCATGTTGTACTGACCCCAAACTGCACTTCAATCACAATTGCTGTTGAGTACAGACGCTTGATAGGAGATCAGGGACCAGCAGTGAGCCGATGCAGTGTGTAGCAGCCACGTACGAAAATGGAGGCCGCTAACTGTGGTGGACTTCAGTTGTGCCTTTGTCCTACATGGACCACCGTTGTTGTGTTTGTCATGCCTGGACACATCCCCTGCCAGCTCGGCTCCTCCCCTTGTCACCTAGTATAAAGGTGGCTGTCTCCTCCCCCTTGTTCAGTCCAGGTTGGTTATCTGTTGGGATGTGCTCCTGATTCTGTTATGAATAAAAGCCTACAGTTGTATTGGCACACAAGTAGTCTTTTGCCTAATTGATAGCGCATCAATTTTATTCATAACATTTGACCAACATTGAGCAGCTTCTAAAACCCGACAAGTTAACATTAGACCCTCAAGAGGTCGGAGTCTCTGATAAATTTGACCATTGGCTGGACTGCTTCGAAGCATTCATCGACGCCGCTGTGGCCATCGACTCCGACGACGCTAAGCTCCATGTGCTCCGCGCCCGGGTAAGCGAAGCAGTCTACGGTATCTTCCGGGACGCTACTACATACGTGGACGCTATAGAACTCTTAAAAGGGCAGTTTCGAAAGATCCCTAACGTGGTCTGCACCAGACATCTCCTAACTACCTGCAAGCAGCAGCCAGGAGAATCGTGCGCCCAATTTCTGCACGCCCTTTGGGTCCTAGCTCGAGCTTGCGACTGTAAAGCTGTTTCAGCAGCTCACAACATGGAGGACCTGATCCGGGACGCCTACGTTGCGGGCATTGAGTCTACTTCCATCCGGCAGCGTCTGCTTGAACAGGATGGCCTGGATCTCCGGAAAACGGCCACGATGACTGAATCGCGAGAAGTGGCCTCTCACAACCTCGGGGCCTACCCCGCATCCCGTCCCATCGATGGTTCCACTGCGACGGCTGTCCCAGCGGGGCCCAAATGTTACTTTTGTGGCCTATCCAAGCACCCTCGGCGTCGCTGCCCGGCGAAGGATGCGATCTGCTCCGGATGCGGTAAGCTAGGCCACTTCGTTAAAGGCTGCCAGGCGAAGCCGATCCCAAGTCTCGTGGCACCACGTGTGTTCCGCGGGCGCAGCCATCTTTAATGCAGGCGGCGGCTGCGCGCGAATCACCATCTTTAATGTGGTCACTGGAAGTGCGGGAGTCGCCATCTTTGATGCGGTCACCGGATGCGCGGGAATCGCCATCTTTGATGCTGTCATCAAGACGCGCTGAGCAGGAAGCTTTATCTGTGACGTCATCAGACGCGGACGAAGATGGATTCTTCCTGGATTCGACGGTGGCATTGATTTTCCTGGACCAGTCGCAGCCTCACCAACTCTCCAAGTCAATAATGGAGATCAAGGTAAATGACCATGCAGAAAACTGCCTGTTCGACTGCGGGAGCACAAAGTTTTATACACCCTCGCGCAGTGCGTCAATATGCCCTTCCCGTGCGGCCCTGGAGCCAGACCATCTCTATGGCCTCGAATTCCCACTCAGTGGAGGTCCTCGGGTGCTGTTGGGTGACGCTGATGGTACAGGGCACAGTCTACGAGCGTTTTCGGCTCCTCGTGCTGCCGCGACTCTGTGCAGCTGTACTGCTGGGGTTAGATTTCCTCACCCATCATAGGAGCGTCACCCTGCAGTATGATGGCCCTTATCCCCTGCTCTCTGTCTGCCAGGCGCCGTCACTGCAGCGGCCCCCGCACACCACTTGCAGTCTCTCGACCCTCAAGATTACCACCCCCCTCCTTTATTCGATAATCTCACCCCGGATTGCAGGCCTATAGCCACCAAAAGTCGGCGCTATAGTGCGGAAGACCGGGCCTTCATTCGGTCCGAAGTACAACGTTTGCTCCGGGAAGGGATTATCCAGGCCAGCACCAGCCCCTGGAGGGCGCAGGTGGTCGTAGTTAAATCAGGGGAGAAACACCGCATGGTGATTGACTACAGCCAGACCATAAACAGGTATATGCAACTAGATGCGTACCCTCTTCCCTGCATCGCGGACATAGTCAACCGCATCGCGCACTATAGGGTTTTCTCTACGATTGATTTAAGATCGGCTTACCACCAGCTCCCTATCCGCTCGGAGGATCGCCCATACACTGCCTTTGAGGCGGACGGTCGCCTCTACTAGTTCCTCCGAGTCCCCTTTGGTGTCACCAATGAGGTCTCAGTCTTCCAGCAGGCCATGGATCAAATGGTGGACCAGCACGGGCTACGGGCCACTTTCCCGTATCTGGATAACGTCACCATCTGCGGCCATGACCTGCAGGACCATGATGCCAACCTACAAAAATTCCTCCGTACTGCCACTCTCCTGAACCTGACATATAATGAGGCGAAGTGTGTTTTCCGGACACGCCGCCTCGCCATCCTTGGGTACGTGATGGAAAATGGTGTCCTTGGTCCCGACCCAGCCCGTATGCATCCCCTTATGCAGCTTCCCCTCCCTACTACTCTCAAAGCACTGAGGAGATGCCTGGGCTTCTTCTCCTACTATGCCCAGTGGGTTCCCCGTTACGCGGATAAAGCCCGTCCGCTCCTAAAATCGACCTCTTTTCCCCTGGCGGAGGAGGCCCATCGGGCCTTCGACGACATCAAAGCGGACATCTCGAAGGCCGCGATGCATGCTGTGGATGAATCCATCCCATTCCAAGTGGAAAGTGATGCGTCTGACTTTGCCCTAGCCGCCACCCTGAACCAAAGGGGCCGTCCGGTGGCCTTCTTTTCCCGGACCCTACAAGGCCCTGAGATTCGACACTCCTCAGTTGAGAAGGAGGCCCAGGCTATCGTGGAAGCCGTCCGGCACTGGCGCCATTATCTTGCAGGCCAACGGTTCACTTTAATTATGGACCAGCGGTTCATTGCCTTCCTGTTTAACACCAGGCAGAAGGGCAAGATTAAGAATGACAAGATCTTGCGGTGGAGGATTGAGCTCTCCACCTACAGATATGACATCATGTACCGGCCTGGGAAGCTCAATGAGCCCCCAGACGCCCTGTCCCGTGGATCATGTGCCAGCGCCCAACTGGACCAGCTACAGTCCCTCCATAACGATCTCTGTCACCCGGGTGTCACCAGATTTTTCCACTTTGTCAAAGCCCGTAACCTGCCCTACTCCCTCGAGGAAGTCCGGATGATTACCAGGCAATGCAGGGTCTGCGCAGAGTGCAAACCGCAGTTCTACCGGCCAGGTGGGGCGCACCTTATAAAGGCCACTCGCACGTTTGAGCGCCTTGGCATTGATTTTAAAGGCCCCCTCCCTTCCTCTAACCGCAATGTTTATTTCCTGAATGTCATTGATGAATACTCGCGTTTTCCTTTTGCCTTCCCCTGCCCAGACATGACCACGGCTACGGTGATTTGGACCCTGAACACGCTCTTCACCCTGTTCGGCTTTCCATCCTATATTCATAGCAACCGCGGGTCCTCATTCATGAGTGACGGGCTGCGGCAGTACCTGCTCGCCAAAGGCGTTGCCTCCAGCCGCACCACTAGCTATAACCCCAGGGGTAATGGTCAAGTAGAGCGGGAGAACGCAACTGTCTGGAAGGCTGTTCTACTAGCGCTACAGTCTTGGGGCCTTCCAGTCAGCCGTTGGCAAGACGTCCTCCCGGACGCATTACATTCAATTAGGTCACTCTTGTGTACAGCGACCGATACGACCCCTCACGAGCGGATGCTCTCTTTTCCCAGAACGTCCTCCTCGGGTACTTCGCTCCCAGATTGGCTGATCTCCCCGGGGCCCGTTCTGCTTCGGAAGCATGTCCGGACCCATAAGGCAGATCCCTTGGTCGAGGAGGTCCAATTGCTCCACGCTAATCCTCAATACGCTTAGGTAGCGTACCCTGATGGGCGGGAGGACACGGTCTCTGTCCGTGACTTGGCACCCGCGGGTGCCCCTGAGGCCACCACGTCCTTCCCCCCCACTGTCCCCTGGTGTTGTCCACTCAGACCGCTACGCCCCTTCCCCCTTCAGTCCCAGTCTCCCATGTTGTGCGCCCAGAGCCCATTGCGGCCCCCCACCCCCCAGCTCCAGTTCCCACTGTTCTCCATACGCCACCGGGGCCACAGCTCACTCCTCTCACCCCTATGTACAGCGCGTTTGAGTCGCCGGAGCCGTCACCACGCAGTACCCGACGACTGGACGGGACGCCGGATCGGTCCGCCTCACACCACCTGGCGCGTCCTCTCGACACTCACGGCAAGGAGCCTGGGCCGACACCACTCCGTGCTCGGACGACTCTGCAACCTGCACTACGACGATTGCAACGGCGGATCAAGCCACCAGATCGTCTGGACTTGTGGTATTGTTTCCGCTTCATCCCGTGTTGTTTTTTTTAAAGGAGGGGTGAATGTGGTGGACTTCAGTTGTGCCTTTGTCCTACATGGACCACCGTTGTGTGTTTGTTATGCCTGGACACATCCCCTGCCAGTTCGGTTCCTCCCCTCGTCACCTAGTATAAAGGTTCAGTCCAGGTTGGTTACCTGTTGGGATGTGCTCCTGATTCTGTTATGAATAAAAACCTACAGTTGTATTGGCACACAAGTAGTCTTTTGCCTAATTGATAGCGCATCACTAACAAGAGAAATTTCTTAGCTAGGCTGATGCTGGGTTTATTTTCCCACAATTACAAACTTGTTGGCTATCATATTTGTCTGAGAAAAGTTCGAAACTCACACGGGGCAGCATGGTGGCACAATAGTTAGCGCTATTGCTTCACAGCACCAGGGACCCAGGATTGATTCTGGCCTTGGGTGACTGTGTGGAATTTGAACAATATCCCCTTATCTGCACGGATTTCCTCCGGGTGCTCTGGCTTCTTCCCACAGTCCAAAGATGTGCCGGTTAGGTGGATTGGCCATGCTAAACTGCCCGTTAATGTCCCAAGATGTGTACATTAGGGGGATGTGTGGGGTTACCTGTATAGGGTGTGGGTCTGGGTAAGATGATCTTTCCGAGAGTCGGTGCAGGTTCGATGGGCTGAATAACCTCCTCCTGCACTGTTGGGATTCTATGGATTCTAAGCACAGCATGGCATTAGAGGCTGCAATGCGATTTGCCTGCTTCCATTATCTGGGCCCATTTCCAACTTGGCCGAGTCTTCAGAGTGGGTAGACCATTTCCCTCATGAACCTACCTTTCCCAGCACAAGAATATGACAGGCAGGTACGAATCTACCTTCCAAACAAATGGAGACAGACATCTCCACAACAGAGATAAGATCGTGGGATTGGGAAAATGCCTGACTTCGAATACTTGTCTCAGAGATACAAATCATGGCCAGATAGAAATACAAACCAATTATTTTTTTATCTTTCAGCCTTTCCTTTGATCAGGAAGTCAATGAATACTTCAAATACTTAATGGTAATGAGCCATAGTCCACAAAGGATCATAAGCATCTCCCTGCTTTAGAAAGAGATTTGGTTATGTAGCTTGAAGGACAACACTCAATATTAAGTATGGGACAAGGAAAGGATGCAGGCTTCCATGAGCTACTGCAGCCAGTATGGGAATTGTACCCATCTTGTTGGCCTCATTCCACACCATGATCTCGCCAACTTAGTTAACCAACCCCCACAGGATACTTTAAAATCTTCCCTTGTTCATAAGCTGCCTTCAAATCTTTCTTTGATCTGAATAATCTAAATCCTCTCCTGAGCCTTCAGCCGATATTTCCTCAAAAGGTGTTTAACAAGACTTGCATTGTTTAACTTTTAATGCTTTGCATCATGGCTTCACTAAATAACCTCGGCTTCTCCCAGGCCTGTCTGTCAGTCCTTTGCACCCGGCATTCTTTCATTTATCCTGCATTTAAAAATTACAATTTCCAAACTAAAAATAATCCTATGATATACACATTTGTAATTATGGCACAGAAACAGTACATTGCAA
This sequence comes from Mustelus asterias, assembly GCF_964213995.1. NCBI lineage: Eukaryota > Metazoa > Chordata > Chondrichthyes > Carcharhiniformes > Triakidae > Mustelus > Mustelus asterias. The sequence continues at coordinate 62,773,878 of NC_135810.1, read as the reverse complement.
CATTTATGCACCACTCAAGCCTCCTCCCAACTTCAGTCATAAAGCACAGAAAAAGGTCCTTTGGCTCATAACATCTGCGCCACTCAAAGATAAACCAGCTAACTATTCTTATTCCATTTTCCAGCACTTGGCCCATAGTCTTGTATGCCTTGGCATCGCAAGTGCACAATAAAAATACTTACTAAATGTTATGAGAGTCTCTGTCTCCGCACCCTTTCAGCAGTGAGTTCCACACTCTCACCACCTTTTGGGTGAAAAGGTTTTTCCTCGCATCCCCTCAAAACCCCCTTATCTTAAATTTATTCCCCCTTGTCATTGATCCCTCCACCAAGGGGAAAAGCTATTTCCTGCCTACTCTATTCTTGCCGTTCATAATTTTATACATCTCAATCATGTCCCCCCTCACTCCCTCAGTCTCCTCTGCTCCAAGGAAAACAACCCCAGTCTATCCAATTTCTCCTCTTAACTAAAACGCTGCAGTGCAGGCAATACCCTGGTAAATCACCTCTGCACCCTTTCCAACGCTATCACATCCCTCCTATAATGAGGATTCCAGTAATGCAAACCAATACTCTAGCTGTGGCTTAACCAGCATTTTATATAGTTCCAGGTTAGTATAGGTTAGTATACCATGCGTATCCTTCTGTCCTGCTACCTTAAGTTACCAGAGTACATGCACACTAAGGTCCTGCCGATTCTCAGTGCTTCCCAATGTCCTGCTATTCATCGTGTATTCCCTTGCCTTTTTTGTCCTGCCCAAGTGCATCAACCACACTTATCCAGATTGCATTCCATTTGTCATCAAAATCTATCATCATAACTCTTTTTTCCCTTTGCCCTTTTATGTCTATCCAGCTTGAGCTTTAATTAATTTTTTTTCCATTCCAATTCTCTTTCCGTACCGAGTGGTGCAATAAGGTCTGTTCTGCCTGTTTCCATGCTAGTAATTCCCAGAACAGGTCGCTAGTCTGTTGCCAGGGCTTACAGCTTGAGGGGTGCCACTCCACATCAACCATGGCTGACCAGGATCTCTCCTGCTCTTACTACCAGTCACTGGCATGAGGAAGGATTTGCACACTTAACTCCATTATGAATGCACCTTTTGTGGGATTCGAACCTGGAGCTTCTGGCTCAGAGTTAGGGCTGCTACCCCCACACCGCAAGGCCTTCTCTTAATTAATCTATCCTATTCACTTTAACCATTCCCTGTGGTAGCCACTTCCACATTTGCAACAATCTTTGGGTACAAAAGTTTCTTCTGAATCCCCTATTGGATTTCTTGATTATTTTATATTGGTGGCTTCTAGTTATGTTCTTACCCTCAAGAGCATAACTCTCTGTTTGTACTCTATCACAATCTTTCATGATTATAAAGACTTCCAATAGATTGCCCCTTGATCTTTTTCACGTGTCAAGAGACCCAGCCTGTCATTCCTTGCCTGACATGTATACCCACACATTTCCAGTATCATTCTTGTAAACCTTCTCTGTATCCTCTCCAGTGCCCCTATATCCTTTTTATAATATGGCAAGTAAAACTGCATGCAATATTCTTGAGTGTAATCTAACCAAGCTTCGACGTAGGTTTAGTATATTTTCACTACTTTTAAATTCTATCCCTATAGAAATAAAGTCTAGGACCAGAATTCTCACGGTGGCGGGATCTCTGGTCCCACCGATGGCGTACCACTTCCTGTTGCAATGTCAGGGTGTCACTTGACTAGTCTGTGGAAAAGTTCTCTCAATTTTTGCATGTCTCCAGGATGTCTTATTTCTTTTAAGAATGACTTAATGTATCACATGAACAGGTTTGGCTTTTTTTAATCAATTGTGAGACATCAGAAAACTTGTATAATTTGCATTGACCTTATGACTGTGTGCAAATGAAATTGGAACACTTCTATAACTGTATTCTATTGTAATGTAAAAAACTATCCACTTGAATTTTCAGTGCACTGCAGAAGGGGTGCAAATTAAATAAATGTGCTATTACATTTTGTCAAAGAGGATAATTAATATAAAATGGGCATTGTAAGAATTAATTCAAAATATAAAGACATGGTAATTACATTGAAGCAAAATTGAGACCATTAATATATCCTCAACAGTATTAGTGAAAACCCTTTTGTGTTGATACGTGTATATCAATTGTAGCAAATTTTGGCAGAACTCTGCTCTAACTGTGCAGTTTATTTTGATAAAATAGTTTTAAATGTGAAATGATAAATTCTGAAAAAACATTGTCCAGCACTAAGGTCATTTGTGGATAATTCCTACAAATTTAATAAATATAAATCTGATACCTCATCCTATATACACTGCAGCACGGTACGTATATGTAACAACATTAGAAAGCAAATATTGTGACATAATTGCCTTTCGGCCTGTTTCTTCTTTAATCCTGAGAAAATGCCAACCAAGAACATATATTATCAAATTAGCTCTGATGCTGTATTTTTGCAACAATCGTTTTTTTACATTCTACTGCTCAGATTTGCGGAAATGACTCAACACCTGCATTTAATCGTTAACATGAAAATGTAACGGACCCATTTCACACAATGTACATTTGACAAATTCTCTGTTTTAGGGACTATTCAGAAGGACATTCAACCCAGACTTTAGGCACTTTCACAGATGACTTGTTTATTGTTTCATTAGATGTTAACATCACTGGCAAAGTCAACATTTGTACATTTGTTTCCCGTCGCAACTTGCCCTTGAGAAGATGGTGGTGAGCGACTTTGAACCTCTGCAGTCCATCTGTAGGTTCGCCCACAGTTCCCTTGGGAAGGAAATTCCAGGATTTTGACTTGGCAACCGTGAAGGAAAAGTGGTATATTTCCAAGTCAGGATGGTGTGTGTTTTGGAGGGGAATTTGCAGGTGCTGGAATTTCTGTGCATCTGCTGCCCTTGGCCTTCTAGATGGTAGAGATTGTGCGACTTGCCTATGAGTTTGCAGGTTTTGGCTATGGCTTTGTCGTGTAGTTCAGGTAGTTCAGATTTCAGTCGTTCAGAGATTGTAAAAGTATTGGTGCTGAAAGATTGTCATATGTTATTTTATTGGCCTTTGGCATATCTGCAAATTGTGCTTGTAAAAGGATTTAAAACCTTGCTGATGGGTGTGATAGTAAGTCTCAAAAGATTAATTCTTCAAAACAGTAACATAATTACCAGTGAAGTAGATGGCAGTTTCAGTTCTCAATGACACCTCAACAGCTTTTCACAGCTTCCAATGTATCAATTGAAGTCTGCAGAAACTGTTGGAAATCTAATTGGAATTTAATGGGAAAGGATGTTTAATTTTCTCCTTTCCCTTCTATTTGGGGCCAAAGTAATATTTTGAGTTTTCACCACTTTTCCACTGATGTTCGCTCTTGTTGGCATGCAATTCTATACATGCTAACAGCCCAAGGGACATTCTATGCAGATGAGAATTACCAGTGTATATCAGAATGATAATTGGACAGTTGGGAACTGTCATGGACCGAGTCCAAACCTGTTTTTATATTCGTTAACAAGATCGTTATCATCAGCAGGTGCCTTGGCTGATTTTTTTTAACTTGTCTGCTGCTTAGCCAAGGGCCAAATTCAGTTGTGTTCCCGCCATTTCCCCCCACCGTTTTCCAAACCCTGCACCAGAGAACAAATATGCTAATTTTAAAAAATCAGCAAAAACAGTTTCAAAAGATGACAAATTAAGAACGACCCTCACCCATGAAAAGAACCATTTTTGAGGGTTTGTGCGTTGTACACTGCATTCCTTCACAAGTACCGGAGACATTTTAGGTTAGGATTTGTAATAAAAATGACCAAAACGTTATCAACTTTCAACACTATTGTCTGGAAGAGACTGCAATTTATGGCATCCACAAGTGCGCAGCAAAACATGCAAGTCACTGCCGGTGATTCACCACTCCTGAACAGGGTACAATGAATGCTGCAGTCTTCACCAATACAATTAACACAGAATCCACGTGAACTTGATGTGAACTTCAACTTTTTATGGTATTGTTCGCAAATTAAAATCCATTTCTATAGTTAAGCCTTGTTGGATGCAATGTAACCAAGTTTTTAATGACATACTAAGTGATAATTACCACTGAGTAATCTCCCTTGACCTGACGAGCTAATTTTAGAAATCTGGATTGTCATTCCTTCCATTCCATATCAATAGATTTTGAAAACAATCTGCCATCATAATAAAGATTTATATCCCAAAACGTGATTAAAAATGAAGGATAATCAGTGCTTTTTACTTCCCAGTTTGCTGTCTGTGAGAATTCTTCAGTCTGGTTTGATGACTTCACAGGTCCTTGACACCAGAGATTTGCTATAGAAAGCACCAGGAATGAACTGCTGTTGTAATTGGAGAAATCAATGCACCAGAGCTCACTAAATCTTTGTGGACAGCTTGGTGCCTTTGTATTGGACCACAGCTTCTGGACCAGTAAAGAAATTAGGTGAAATGCCACATTTTGAAGGCCATAAATTGGTGTTGTATGTTTTAGGAATTTGATCTGACAGCATGTGTCCAGAAAACGAATGCTTATTTATATTAAAATTCTGTATTATGGTCAATTTGAATTAGATATATTTTACAGTGAATTAGATTCCAAACTTTAAAACATTAAAAAGCTGGTTGATATTTTTCCTTTACTGGACCAACATGGCCATTGCTTACTCAAATTCACCTGACGCAAGTGCACATTGTAAACTGGCTGCCTACAAATGGCCATAACGAGAAGTGGAAACAGGCTGAGTAAACTTTGGTCATGAGGTGTTTGTTGAATATTATTAGCATGACAGTAAGGGTTGGAGTGAAGGCACTCGGCTTGGTGCAATTTGAATTGCAAGCTTGAGGCACGAGTTGTTCATAGAAAGCCAATTCATAAATTGTGCTGCACTCTCATTTGCTTAGAAGGAAGGAAGGAAGTCAGGAGTTGGACATCATATTGCTACTATTACTGGATTGTTCCAAATAGATATTTCTGACACAGCAGCCGGTCGCCCTTCAAGCCAGCAACCTAACACATACTAACCAGACAAGGCAACAAGAGGCTTACTGTTACTCAGTATGGATAGAATGTGTGGTTTTTAACTGGAAACAGGTTCCTAAGTCAGGCTACTAAGAGCTCCAGTTTAAGTTCTGTAGAATTGCCAAAATGAGGCATGTCTCTAAATGGAGAGAGTATGTAAAGTCGATGTAAACACTACCTGCGTGGTCTTGGTTGTATTTAGTTTGGCAACCTTCTCTATGGTGATAGGTTTGTAAGCACACTGCCACCAGAACAATCATCATTTAGGAGGTTATCAATGAAATGACTGGAATTGAGTGGTCCCCTTAGCTAGGGGCTTGTAGTTAGTTAGTGTTAGTGACACAGGTGGATGCTGGATTTGAAATCATGGGTGCATAGGGAAGCCCTCATAATCTTATACACCACAATCATGTCCTCCCTCAGCCTTCTCTGCTCTAAAGAAAACGATCAAAACATATAGAACATAGAAAAGCTACAGCACAAACAGGCCCTTTGGCCCACAAGTTGCGCCGAACATGTCCCTACCTACTTGGCTTACCAATAACACTCTATCTTACTAACTTCCATGAACTTGTCCAAAAGTCCATTAAAAGACTCTATCGAATCCGCCTCCACCACCACTACTGGCAGCCGATTCTACACACCCACTACCTTCTGAGTGAAAAACTTACCCCTAACATCTCCTCTGTACCTCCTCCCCAGCACCCTAAACCTGTGACCTCTTGTGGCAACCATTCCAGCCTGGGTAAAAGCCTCTGAGAATCCACTCTATCAATACCTCTCAACATCTTATACACCTCTATCAGGTCATCTCTCATCCTTCGCCTCTCCAAGGAGAAAAGACCTAGCTCTCTCAACCTATCCTCATAAGGCATGCCATCTATTCTAGGCAACATCCTTGAAAATCTCCTCTGCACCCTTTCTATGGCTTCCACATCCTTTCTGTAATGAGGCGACCAGAACTGAGCACAGTACTCCAGGTGGGGTCTGACCAGGGTCCTATACAGCTGCAGCATTATCTCCCGATTTCTAAACTCAATTCCTCTATTGATGAAGGCCAGTATTCCATACGCCTTCTTAATTACAGCCTCTACCTGCGACGCTGCTTTGAGTGTCCTATGAACCCAGACCCAAAGATCCTTCTGACCTTCCACACTGCCAAGCGTCTTACCCTTAATATTATATTTCTTTTATTCAAACATGTCTAGTCTCTCCTTATAACTATACTGTTAAAGGTTTAGACGGGGTAGAGTTTGTAAAATGTGTTCAGGAGAATTTTCTACATCAGTTTATAGAGGTGCCAACTAGAGAGGATGCGATATTGGATCTCCTATTGGGAAATGAGTTAGGGCAGGTGATGGATGTGAGTGTGAGGGAACGCTTTGGATCCAGTGATCATAATGCCATTAGTTTCAACCTGATCATGGATAAGGATAGATCTGGTCCTCGGGTTGAAGTTCTGAATGGAAAAAGGCCAAATTTGATGAAATGAGAAGGGATCTGGGAAGTGTGGATTGGCACAGGCTGTTCTCTGGTAAGGATGGAAAGTGGGAGGCCTTCAAAGGAGAAATTTTGAGAGTGCAGAGTTTGTATGTTCCTGTCAGGATTAAAGGCAAAGTAAATAGGAATAAGGAACCTTGGTTCTCGAGGGAGATTGTAACACTGATTAAGAGGAAGAGAGAGTTGTATGAAATGTACAGGCAGCAAGGAACAGATCAGATGCTCGAGGAGTATAAAAAGTGCAAGAAGCTACTTAAGAGGGAAATCAGGAGGGCTAAAAGAAGACATGAGGTTGCTTTGGCAGACAGAGTGAAGGAAAATCCAAAGAGCTTCTATAGGTATGTTAGGAGCAAAAGGATAGTGAGGGATAAAATTGGTCCTCTTGAAAACCAGAGTGGTAGACTGTGTATGGAACCAAAAGAGATGGGGGAGATACTAAATGGCTTTTTTGCATCCGTATTTACTGAGGAAACGGGCATGGAGTCTACGGAAATAGGGCAAACAGGTAGGGAGGTCATGGAACCTTTACAGATTAAAGGGGAGGAGGTGCTCGCTGTCTTGAGGCAAATCAGAGTGGATAAATCCCCAGGACCAGACAGGGTATTCCCACGGACCTTGAGGGAAGCTAGTGTTGAACTTGCAGGGGCCCTGGCAGACATATTTAAAATGTCAGTATTCATGGGGGAGGTGCCGGATGATTGGAGGGTGGCTCATGTTGTTCCGTTGTTTAAAAAAGGTTCCAAAAGAAATCCGGGAAATTATAGGCCAGTAAGTTTGACGTCGGTGGTGGGCAACTTATTGGAAGGTGTGATAAGGGATAGGATCTACAAATATTTGGATAGACAGGGACTTATTAGGGAGAGTCAACATGGCTTTGTGCGTGGTAGGTCATGTTTGACCAATCTATTAGAGTTTTTCGAGGAGATTACCAGGAAAGTGGATGAAGGGAAGGCGGTGGATGTTGTCTACCTGGATTTCAGTAAGGCCTTTGACAAGGTCCCTCATGGGAGGTTAGTTAGGAAGGTTCAGTCGCTAGGTATACATGGGGAGGTAGTAAATTGGATTAGACACTGGCTCAATGGAAGAAGCCAGAGAGTGGTTGTGGAGGATTGCTTCTCTGAGTGGAGGCCTGTGACTAGTGGTGTGCCACAGGGATCGGTGTTGGGTCCATTGTTGTTTGTCATTTATATCAATGATCTGGATGATAATGTGGTAAATTGGATCAGCAAGTTTGCTGATGATACAAAGATTGGAGGTGTAGTGGACAGTGAGGAAGGTTTTCAAAGCTTGCAGAGGGATTTGGACCAACTAGAAAAATGGGCTGAGAAATGGCAAATGGAATTTAACGCAGACAAGTGTGAGATATTGCACATTGGAAGGACAAACCAAAGAAGAACGTACAGGGTAAATGGTCGGACTCTGAAGAGTGCAGTTGAACAGAGGAATCTGGGAATACAGATACAGAATTCCCTAAAAGTGACATCACAGGTGGATAGGGTCGTAAAGAGTGCCTTTGGTACATTGGCCTTTATAAATCGGAGTATCGAGTATAAAAGTTGGAGTGTTATGGTAAGGTTATATAAGGCATTGGTGAGGCCGAATTTGGTGTATTGTGTACAGTTTTGATCACCTAGTTACAGGAAGGATGTAAATAAGGTTGAAAGAGTGCAGAGAAGGTTCACAAGGATGTTGCCAGGACTTGAGAAGCTGAGTTACAGAGAGAGATTGAATAGGTTGGGACTTTATTCCCTGGAGCGTAGAAGATTGAGGGGAGATTTGATAGAGGTGTATAAGATTTTGATGGGTATAGATAGAGTGAATGCAAGCAGGCTTTTTCCGCTGAGGCTCGGGGAGAAAAAAACCAGAGGGCATGGGTTAAGGGTGAAAGGAGAAAAGTTAAAAGGGAATATTAGGGGGGGCTTCTTCCCGCAGAGTGGTGGGAGTGTGGAATGAGCTGCCGGATAAAGTGGTAAATGCGGGGTCACTTTTTAATATTTAAGATAAACTTGGACAGGTTCATGGATGAGAGGGGTGTGGAGGGATATGGTCCAAGTGCAGGTCAGTGGGACTAGGCAAAAAATGGTTCGGCACAGACAAGAAGGGCCAAAAGGCCTGTTTCTGAGCTGTAATTTTCTATGGTTCTAAAGTAAGAGCGCATGGGATCCAAGGGGCTGTTGCCTTGTGGATCCAGAACTGGCTTGCCTGCAGAAGGCAGTGTGTGGTTGTAGATGGGTCTTTTTCTGAATGGAGGTCGGTCACCAGTGGACTGCCCCAGGGATCTGTTCTGGGACCCTTGCTGTTTGCCATTTTCATAAATGACTTGGATGAGGAAGTGGAGGAATGGGTTGGTAAGTTTGCCGACGACACGAAGGTTTGTGGTGTTGTGGATAGTTTGGAGGGATGTCAGAAGCTGCAGCGTGACATAGATAGGATGCAAGACTGGGCGGAGAAGTGGCAGATGGACTTCAACCTGGATAAATGTGTAATGGTACATTTTGGCAGGTCAAATGGGATGAAGGAGTATAATATCAAGGGTAAGACTCTGAGCAGTGTAGAGGATCAGAAGGACCTTGGGATCCGGGTCCATAGGACTCTTAAATCGGCCTCGTAGGTACAGGAGTGGTTAAGAAGGCGTATGGTGTGCTGGCTTTCATCAATCGAGGGATTGAGTTTAGGAGTCGGGAGATAATGATGCAGCTTTATAAGACCCTCGTCAGATCCTACTTAGAATACTGTGCTCAGTTTTGGTCGCCTCATTACAGGAAGGATGTAGAAATTATTGAAAGGGTGCAGAGAAGATTTACAAGGATGTTGCCTGGATTGGGTGGCATGCCTTATGAGGATAGGTTGAGGGAGCTCGGCCTTTTCTCCTTGGAGAGACGAAGGATGAGAGGTGACCTGATATAGGTGTACAAGATGTTGAGAGGTATAGATCGGGTGGATTCTCAGAGGCTTTTTCCCAGGGCTGAAATGGCTGCTACGAGAGGACACGGGTTTAAGGTGCTGGGGAGTAGGTACAGAGGAGATGTCAGGGGTAAGTTTTTCACTCAGAGGGTGGTGGGTGAGTGGAATCGGCTGCCGTCAATGGTTGTGGAGGCAAACTCGATAGGGTCTTTTAAGAGACTTCTGGATGAGTACATGGGACTTAATAGGATTGAGGGTTATAGGTAAGCCTAAATATAGGCCTAGGTAGGTAGGGACATGACCGGCGCAACTTGTGGGCCGAAGGGCCTGTTTGCGCTGTAGTTTTTCTATGTTCTATGTTCTAAACATTACCTCAGCTGTTACTCCTAATCCCAATCACCAAAGGAAATCTATCCTTACTCAGAGGCACTAAATTATTTCAACCCTGCTTTTTCACAGGTTAAAGTTCCAAGTTCATACTAGTACTCAGGTTCCTCTCCCTTGTCATTAAACTCTGGTGCTCTTCTCCCATGCATTAAGTTAACATACTTCCACCTCGTAATGGCTGATGGTGGGATTTTGCTTTTCCCATTCATGCTGGCACTCTTCTATCCTTTCCATTAATTCTGAATTCCCCTGTCTCCCAACAGAGGCACCCTCTCAGAACTTTTAACATATTTGAAATTAAAGTGGCCACAGCTGCCAGACTGATATTGGGACACCTGGCCAGGTAGATATGGCAGCTGCTGGGGTGGATAGGTGCCTCACAGTGATCTTGGAAGGGTTGGACCTCAAAACTACTGCCAGAGGCTTCTTCCAAACAAATATCATTCCCTAACATCACTTAAGACAAAGGCTGACTGGCCTAAATTTGTCTTTTTGTTAACTTAAAAAGTTATCGGCCACTTGCAGGCAAGTAGCCATTCCGGATTTGATCTGGCCTCCAGGAATAACTGGGGGCCAGGACCCTTGGGGAACAGGCATGTTGTTGGGCATCAGGGGCCGGCACAGTGGTCGCACTACTGCCTCTCAGTGCCAGAGACCCTGGTTCAATTCTGGCATCGGGTCACTGTCTGTGTGGAGTTTGCACTTTCCCCCCCGTATCTGCATGTGTTTCCTCTGGGTGTTCCAGTTTCTTTCCACAGTCCAAAGATGTGCAGGTTAGGTTGAACCTAATGTCGGGGATTAGCAAGGTAAATGTGTGGGATTACGAGAATAGGGCCTAGGTGGAATTGTGATCGGTAAAGACTCGATGGGTTGAATGGGCTCCTTCTGTACTGTAGGGATTCTATGATTTTTATGATCAGCCCGCCTTTGTTCCTGCCCCCATGTCAAGGCCAATCCCTGCCCTTAGTCATTCCAGGAAGGCTGTGAACCCTATCTTCCATCCATATCTGTTTGCTCCTTGCCTTGCATTCTGCCTCCCCTTTCCCTGTGCCATGGATTATGTTCCCTCTGCTTCCTTTCTCATTGATTCTCTTCCCCGCTGTTTCGCAGCCATTTCTGCACATTCTCACTTGATTCTAGTTTGGAGCTAATGCATCGAACAGTTAAGATTCCTTTTGTGTGATAATGATCCCAATTACTGTCTTTAATCACATGTATTTTTCTGTCTTCAGAATACATAGCATTCAGATCCAGTACCACTCTCAGCAGCATTTCAAGAAGCACTTGTTTGCGACAGGCAGCTGGACTAAAGCAGCCACCAAACTCCAAATGCTGACTGCCAGCATAAAATATTAGGAACACAGATTAGAATCTGGATCGGGCTTTTTTGGTTCAGGCAGCTCATGTCCACAGTATGTGATGCAAATGGCCACCCACTTTGTTTTTAGAAGGATTTTGATGTTGCATGTGCTGTCAAAATTTTGTAACGGAAGGGTGTCTCTTGCTTTTAATATTGATCATATTGACCAAGTATAATTAATATGAGGCAGGAAATGTGACATCTTTCTCTATAGAACTGACTATCTCCAATTCTCTTACAAACATATTTCCTTTTTGTCATCCATCCACTAATTCACCACCATTCTCATTATCCTGCAAGAAAAGTAGGAAGGGAATGTGAACACCAGCACAACCCACGGTAATCTGGATTTTCAGGAATTAGGGATGTCCTGCTAATCATCGCTGTGACATGAAAGGTCAAGTGTGAAGCAAATAAGCACTCAGCAGGCCAGGCAGCTCCTGTGGAGAGAGGAACCAAGGTGGCATTTCATATCGATGACCTTTCTTCAGAACTGCTGCAACTTCACTGACCTGAAACATTAACTCTGCTTCCATCGCCATAGACGCTGCCAGACATGCTGTGTGTTTCCAGCGTGTTCTGTTTTTATCATAAATTTCCAGCATCCGCAGCATTCTGTTTTGTCCCAAGTCAAACTGATTCAGCTCCTTCGTCAGGCAAGGTGAGCACAAAATTAATTGTGGAATAAAATATTTAATTAAACCAGGGGAGTGGAAACATTGCTTTCAGACTGGTAATTTTATCCCAAGTTTCATTCAAGATGACCTGTTCGAGAATGCATCTTTTAGGTTGAAGAAAAACATTTTCTTTTGACTCTACAGAGGTAGGAAGGGTTATAGAAATAAAATGATTCACTGCAGCTTTTACAGAAACCAGGAGATACTGAACGTGTGTAAATGGAATGTGTGTAATGGATTACTGCTCCAACTGTAGCTACAATTACTTTTAAGTAGATACACTTTAGTAGATTTACTTTCCGTTGTGTGAACTAAATAATGCGGTTTCATAACAGCATGTAGAGATGATAGCGATGTATAACATCAGCAGCCACCATGGTATGTTTGTAGAACATGAAGTTCATGTATTTTCAGAGTATGTCTATTACACTCTGAAAATTTTGTTTGAGTACAAATCCTGCCTACAGAATCTTACTCATAATTTTCATCATACTTGCATGTCAGCATTTCCATTATAAAATCTTTTGAACATATTTGTGATTTAAAAACTGTCAATGTAGTCTTGTCCTGCTGTAATTGCAGCAGTCTGCTCGTGGTGATGCTGTGCACCCTCAGCCTTGCATTGTCCATCTCTGAATCTCCAATGCTCCAACCAATTCCATTTCTTCCAAAAGTTTCGTAATTTTTGTTAAACTATAAATATCAAATTGAAACATATCGGCATAATGGGTTGAATGGCCAATTTCTGCTCTGTGCTGTGCTAGGGCGGCATGGTGGTGTAATGCCTCAGTGCCAGGGACCCGGGTTCTGGCTTTGGGTGACTGTGTGGAATTTGCACGTTCTGCTCGTGTCTGTGTGGGTTTCCTCTGGGTGTTCCGGTTTCCTCCCACAGTCCAAAGATATGTGGGTTAGATGGATTGACCATGGTAAATGCGTAGGGTTGAAGGTTAGGGAGAGGGCCTGGGTAAGCTACCCTATCCAAGAGGCGGTGCAGACTCGATGGGCTGAATGCCCTCTTCCGCACTGTAGGGATTCTAAAAAGACTCTATGCTTAAAACAAGGACAGGGATGCGTGACTTTAAAATGAGGGCAGAATTATGCCTGTGAATCATCCTGATTCTCTGATTTAAATTGGAGACTTTGGATGGTTCCGACTCACTTAGCAGAATAGTTAACCAGGAAAAGTTAGAGGAATTAAAACTATTTCAAATTCTTAGTTAGTTATAGTACTGATGCTCCCCCCTCCCCTGACCACAGGACTCCCAATGATTACCCTCACCCCCGACTAACCTCCATAATCCTATTTTCACGACTACACCCCGAATGCCTGACTGCCCCCATGATAACCACTCTCACTCCCACAACTACTCTCCAGACACCCTAACTAACCCCTCACTACTCTTTGTTTCTCACAACCTCAGAAAGACACAACCTCAGGAAGTTGCAAAGCGTTAGAGCCAAAATGAAGTCACTGTCATAGGGTACCCAGCAGCTAATTTGTGCATAGCAGGCTGCCAGAAACAGCAATGAAGTAATGATCCTCTATACTGGAATAAATACTTGCCAGGATACTTTGGTCTTGACTCCCTATGTATGATGCCACAGGATATAATAATGCACGAATAGAAAAACTCAACTTTTGACTATAACTCTGTTTTTCACTCGACTATTACCACTAACAAAAATAATAGAATTAGATTGTCTCTTGTGGTTCGAATCTAAACAAAGGATTAACATCCCTGATATTCGAAACTTTGTGTATGAATATGTATGTAGTACAGCACTTTAAAGTTACTGTTTAAAGTACTCTAGCAAATGAGTTTTGCAGAACTAAATGCCATTTTTCTTTCAACCGACCGATTCTCCGTTCCCACAGCCACAGCACTAGGCACCAATTAGATCCCAATACGGCTGCTGTAATATTTTGATTACATCTAATCTCATTCTATCAAAAGAAAAATCTGTAACAATTCAAATACTCAATTTCCAATTATTGCTTTAAAAAAAACAAAATAGAAAAATTAATAATTGGGGTGGGGGGGAAATGGCTCCAACTGTATTTTTATGTAATTGCAAATTATATTCCTCAGCCATAATTTTCAAGATGCTGAACTCCTGCCATCCGAACAGTTGGTGGGAAACGTATCCCTGCTGATTCCAGAAGGCCTGATGCTGTTTTCACGCTCTAGCTAGCATTGATTGGTAGAAGGTGGCACTTCGGCCATCACCAGGTGGAAATCTCACCATGGAGAGCTACCAGTCAAATCAGATTGACCAGCTGCTCTCCAGTCATTCCAGTAACAATGCAGCTAGCTGCCTGGAACAAAGTGCCGGGAACTGGAGGAAAGGTAAGCGGTGAGGGTGGGGGGCAGTGTAGGGAAGGTTGGGGAGTTGCAACGGGGGTGATTGGGATCTCACGGTGGGTAGGAGAGGTGAGAGTGTGGGGGAGGTCTAGCGGTCACTGGGCCCTTGGGGGAAGGCGCCCCCAATCAGAAGGGGGCTTCTGACGGAGGGGTTCCCCCAGGTCCCTTCCTATCCGAGATCAAACTTCGTTCAGTTTTGGTTCCCTTTAGGGCCTTAATTGAGGCAAGGGTGGGTTTCCCTTCTGAGGTCTTGCCTGTCCCGGTGTAAAATCATAACCAGTTTAGGGTATGCAGAACCCCGGAGACAATCACATTTTTGCAATTTTATGCCCCCACACCCCAGAACCCATGGGAAGGAGTTACAAAGCAATTGCATAGAGTGGGTAGGGCAAGCCCTTAATCCAGCTCCTTGCCTGTTCTAAAAACCAATTCAAATTCAAATTGAATCCAATTCATGGTCCTTACAAAAGAGACATATTAGATCTAAGCTGACAAGAACAAGCATTACACCTGACCTCAAACTTGATCTTAGCCAAAAGACAAAGCATTGAGAGGGGAGAGCATAAAATTCAGGCGGTGATGTAATGTGGTTGAATCTAAATTCTAATTGTAATTGTAATTCTAATTCTAACAGAGCTAGGTCATTTTACAATAGAAATTACCATATTAACGAAGAATATCTAATATGCTCAAAAGAAATGAATTGATTTGCTATCAACCTTTTTTATATTTCAAGTTAACAGTCCTATTAAAATCATTAAGTAATTTCATATGGTCACATTACGAGTTGCTATGGTAACACCACAATGTACATTTAATTTATTGAAAACCTATAGGACCATATTTTGTTGTCAAAGTAACAGTGAGCTTAATGACACTCACCGTTATTTATGTATTAATGGCATGGCAAATTCAGGCAAGGAGCAGATGCATGATTAAGTATGAATAACCAAAGGTTTCTGCTTGAATTGTGCCACCCTGCTGTTAATTTCATAAAAACAGTATCACTGTCTGCCTCACTATTAAAATACATTAAATGTCATGAATTGCTGTATTTATGCAGTAGATATGAACTAGATTCACCAGAGGTTTTAGGGCCAGAAATCCATCCACGTAGTTTGATGAAGGGGAGGGAAATGAAGAGCCAACAGCAGAGGATAAAGGAGTCATGGCAGCTTCCAGAATAGTGCAAGAATCTCTTAATGTGGTTGCAGACCAGTTGTATACTGAGGGAATAAAAGACATTCATGTTGATGAATCATGGTGCCTTGATGGTCACACAAGTGCTATCAGTGCCCCCCCTGCACCTGAGTAATTTCACAGCCCAAGCTGGCCGATTTCATATCCTGCTTACCACCACTGGTGAGTTTCAATGGTGTGGAGATGCCAGTGTTGGACTGGGGTAAGCACAGTAAGAAGTCTCACAACACCAGGTTAAAGTCCAACAGGTTTATTTGGTAGCACAAGCCACAAGCTTTCGGAGCACTGCCCCTTCACCAGGACTCACCTGATGAAGGGGCAGTGCTCTGAAAGCTTGTGGCTTGTGTGACCAAACAAACCTGTTGGACTTTAACCTGCTGTTGTAAGACTTCTTACTGAGTTTCAATGGGGCAGGCAGAGGGAGTACCTGCCGAGCTCATTGAATGCTTATTGACGGATATATTAAAATTTTTATGGAGGCACATTTCTGTGCGTTGGATCAGGTGCACGGAGCCAGGTTCATAATGGAAAACCAGTCCTGTCTGTTGCAGCAAATTAGGTGTGCAAATAACAAAAAGAATGGTGCAGAGGGGGTTTCAACCTTTGGCGCACAGGTATCATCAGGCCAGTGCAAGTTGTACAGAGTGATCAGTAAGGCCTGTGGAAGTTTAGGGGGGCATCCCTCTGCTGGTATTGCAGGGGCATTGGCACAAAAGGAAGGGGGGATGACAAGGTTGTCAAACATCTGATCCAGGCTTGCTTCAACAGAGCTCCTGGAACCCACAAGGAATGGTATGGAACCAGCTCTGAGCAGTTTGTGCTAACACTTGAATTTGCTGTCTTGACCATGTGAATTCTGACTACAAATGAAGGATGCAAGTCTGTCCAGAGGTTTTATTGTACACAGGCTTTTGTTTGCCTTCACTACTACTTATGTTTTTTCTTGTCCGACCGTTAGTAAAACAATGCTCACACATTTAGCTTCAACGGTCAATGTTTACATGGTATTCATAAAGATAAATAGTGCACAATTAAGTGACCCATTCAGTGCTCTGCTATACATGGTAACCTCTGTTTTGACCTCTTCCACACAGTGCTCCCCTTGTGGTCTCAGAGGAGATTGAGGCCACCTGTCCACTCATTTCTGTCTTCAGCTGAAGTGCGTATGGAAATTGTCCTCATTGTAAAGGTGCCAGTGGAGGTACCGTCATAGAGGCTGCTGCATCAATGCCAATCGGGGGCTGATTCTATCATCAGGCCCTGTGATGGTTAGAGAGGCACAGGAGGGTTATGATGGTGATGCTCTGTAAGGGCTTGCACCCTCATCTTCCTCGGATCCTTAAATCGTTCTTGAGATGGCTGGAGGTGAGCATCAATGGAACATCCCATCCTTATCAATTGGGACTGCACCATCAGTGTCACTGATCTGTCGATCCACATAGTGTAACAAAGCTGCATTCTTGGAACGTCAGTATGCAATTCTTGCTTGCATTCCGAGTGCTACAGTGTGTGCCTGTCCATAACGTTGGCATTCTCGCGATTGAGGAGTTGATGTGTTCAAAGCCCTGAGCCATAGTGACACATGAGCTGAATTGACTTTTGTTCTCTGCCCTTGATCCCACACAACCTCAGGGAACTCTGACATGTTAGAATATATCAGTGGCTACTGGTCTAAGCAGGGCCTCTTTCCTCTCACTCACAAGACTCTGCATCTGTACGTAACTGAGCAGGGTTGTGTTTGCCCTCATTCCTCCAAGGGGGACTGCTCTAAGCTGCCTCTCTCTAACCACATGAACACGAGTGATGCACTCATCTTCAGTGCCACCTTATCTGATCATGTACACGCACTCATCAGGGTGTTTGTATCTGGTAGACGTTGCATTTGTAGAATATGGTGGTTCTTGGTTTGAGTTCTCCTCTGGCGGCACTTGCTCTGGTGATGGTGTAAGAGTCAGTGATTGCTCCTGGACATCGGGACTTGTGCGAGACTTGAGAATAAATCATGCAAATAGCCTTGGAGAGAAGCTTCCCAATGCAGCTGAGTCTTTGGTATGTTGTCGAATGCATGGAATATACTGCACCCTTTTATATGTTCCAGTTTGTACCCATCATCTCGATCAGGGATGTCCACCTCTTTACCGCCAGTTTACTGCACATTAATGATCCTAGCTATCTATCCTTTTTACTTCCTCACCCATATTGGTGATGATGTGAGAATAGGGAACCCCTCCTATCTCATGAGCATTATGTGCTCATTTCCCCTGCATGGAAATGAAAGTGAGGTGTAAGGCAGTGCTGGCTTCCACCAGCAATACCAGTGTTTCATGTACATTAGAAGCTACATGTATCAATGCAGGTAGTATTTTAATGGCACTGTGGCTCAGAGCCATTCTCAGGGGTCAGTAAGTATCCTGAGTTCCTGGGCACATTTTCCTCCCCTGTTCAAGAACAGCATGTGTCCTGTGGTTCCGTAGCTGGTGTGTCTGCTGGAGGTTGAATACCCAGATGCCTATCCTGAGAGCTTGGTGATGCATTCACCTAAGTGCCAAAAATAATCAAATCATTTGAACCTCTTCCTGCATTGGTTCCAGCTTTTGCAGACCACACTCCTTCTGCTGGCTGTGTCAGCTACATTTCTCCAGGCCTGCTTGGTCTGCAAGGATGGCCATTTCTGTCGTCCTCCAGAAAGAGAATCTCTCTTTTTCCTCTCCTCCTCAGCCTCAAATATACCTCCAGCCCATGAGTGGCAACCCTGTCTCAGGTCTCTTCATCTTTTGCTTCTAGGAGTGCAGCAAACACACTGTTCTCGAGGGCAAAAAGGGATGCACAATAATTGCTGGCCAAGCCAGATATGCCCACATCTCCTGAATGAATTTTAAAAAAGCAGTTCATTGGATTGCCTTATCCATTTAGTGCTGCCACTGTGAGGTCCTGCACATGTCTCTACAGAGCCCTGGATAGAATCCAAATGCATAAAGGTTAAGGGCAGCATTGACTTTGATGGCCATTGGGTCAGATGGCTGTAAACACTGCTCCAGCAGGCTGCAAGGGCCTCACCCAACACAACCATTGGAGTCCGGTGAGACACCAGTGTTCAGACATGTTGAGGAGCTTATTCCCTGCTTGTAAATTGTGAGCCCTCTGCATGAACTTTTGTGAGCTGCATCTCTCTGTTGCTCCCCTCTGTCCTGTGGACTAAAGATCTGTCAGGAGTAGCCTGTTGCAGCTTAATCTGTTGCTGATGTTTCTGAGGAACATCTTTGTCCTCATCTGAGGTCCAGCAGATGGCAATGTAAGTGATACTAATCCAGCTCGCGTGGAAATGAGCTCCAAATTACAGATCAGACCTCAAAGCTTCTAAAATATTGATGAAATCTCTAAATATATGAGGAATAAACTCTCAACACAAGTACTTTCTTGCAAGCAGGTAAGAAAACATCTATCATTACTGAGTATTGGTATATACCGCTGAGGTTACTTTCGCCTCTCCAGGTAAGATTGAGGAACAGCAATCTCGCTCAGTGAGGCACTTTACAGCTTTCCAGACTCCACATTAAGTCCAACTATTTCAGCCCCTTCTATTCATGCCCTTACTCCACCAGAACCCTTCCCACCTTCATGCTCCAAACCACCTCATCCATTCTATAGCCCCCACAGCATCTCAATCTTTCCCCAACTACCAGCAACCTCCCCGCACTCCTTGAGGCCTCCACATCCACATCACCTCATTATTCCACTCCTCACTATCATTATTTGAATGAGAATATAGGGGGCATGGTTGGTAAGTTTGCAGATGACACCAAAATTGGTGGCATAGTGGAGAGTGAAGAAGGTTATCTCGGATTGCAATGGAATCTTCATCAATTGGGCCAGTGGACTGACGAATGGCAGATGGAGTTTAATTTAGATAAATGCAAGGTGATGCATTTTGGTAGATTGAACCAGGGCAGGACTTACTCAGTTAATGGTAGGGCATTGGGGAGAGTTACAGAACAAGAGATCTAGGGGTACAGGTTCATAGCTCCTTGAAAGCGGAGTCACAGGTGGACAGAGTGGTGAAGAAGACATTCCGCATGCTTGGTTTCATTGGTCAGAACATTGAATACAAGAGTTGGAATGTCTTGTTGAAGTTGTACAAGATATTGGTAAGGCCACACTTGGAATACCGTGTACAGTTCTGGCCACCCTATTATAGAAAGGATATTATTAAACTAGAAAGAGTGCAGAAAAGATTTACTAGGATGCTATCAGGACTTGATGGTTTGAGTTATAAGGAGAGGCTGGATAAAATGGGACTTTTTTCTCTCGAGTGTAGGAGGCTGCGGGGCGATCTTACAGAGATTTATAAAATAATGAGGGATGGAGATCAGCTAGAGAATCAATATCTTTTCCCAAAGGTAGGGGAGTCTAAAACTAGAGGCATAGGTTTAAGGTGAGAGGGGAGAGATACAAGAGGATCCAGAGGGGCAATTTTTTCACACAGAGGGTGGTGAGTGTCTGGAACAAGCTGCCAGATGTAGTAGTAGAGGCAGGTACAATTTTGTCTTTTAAAAGGCGTTTAGACAGTTACATGGGTAAGATGGATATCGAGGGTTATGGGCCAAATGCGGGCAATTGGGACTAGTTCAGGAGTTTTAAAAAAAGGGCGGTATGGACAAGTTGGGCGAAAGGGCTTGTTTCCATGCTGTAAATCTCTATGATTCTATGATAAAATGACAGCCACTGTTGATATGCATTTAAATTGAATCTGCTGTCCATCAGTACTGTCAACCCCATTTGCATGGCAATTGAATGTGTGCTTCCATCAAAAATAGGACACACACACACACACACACACCCTCCCCCACCACCACCACGGAAAGTCCTGGTCTATATTTCTATAGTAAGAAGTTTAACAACACCAGGTTAAAGTCCAACAGGTTTATTTGGTAGCAAAAGCCACACAAGCTTTCGGAGCTGCAAGCCCCTTCTTCAGGTGAGTGGGAATTCTGTTCACAAACAGAGCTTATAAAGACACAGACTCAATTTACATGAATAATGGTTGGAATGCGAATACTCACAACTAATCAAGTCTTTAAGAAACAAAGTGCGAGGCTGTGACCATCTCAAACAAGAGAGTGCCCAGTCTCTAGACAATACACATCTTTTTAGCCTGTCTTGATGCTCTCTCCACTCACATTGTTTTGTTTCTTAAAGACTTGATTAGTTGTGAGTATTCGCATTCCAACCATTATTCATGTAAATTGAGTCTGTGTCTTTATATGCTCTGTTTGTGAACAGAATTCCCACTCACCTGAAGAAGGGGCTTGCAGCTCCGAAGGCTTGTGTGGCTTTTGCTACCAAATAAACCTGTTGGACTTTAACCTGGTGTTGTTAAACTTCTTACTGTGTTTACCCCAGTCCAACGCCGGCATCTCCACATCATGACTATATTTCTATGTCAGGAAGGTGTTTGACCTGGGTGGATGGAGCCTTGCTTAAGCTTGGAGATGATTGGTTTCACCTCTCCCAGGGTTTGAAAGTGCTGCCAAGGAGGTCTAGATGGTTTGCTATGGTGCAGTCTCTAGATATGACACACATTGCCCCAAGGGGTGCTTGTGATATAAGGGGTAGATGTTTAGGCAAATGGCTTCTAGTAAATTGCTTTATTCTGAATGATGTTTAGTTTCTTGAGTGTTACTGCAGTTGCACTCATCTGGACAAGTGGAGAATATGCTTTCTCCGAGGTGGGGAGACTTTGGAGAATAAGGAGGTGTGCCACTCAGCACAAGGTACCCAGCTCCTGACCTACTCTAACAGGCAGAGTATTTATGCGGCTGGTTCTGTTGAGTTTCTTGGCAATGATGACCTACAGGATATTGATGATGGCCTTAGTGATGGTAATGCTGTTGAATGTCACTGGCAGATGACTGGGCACTCTCTTGTTTGAGATGGTCACAGCCTCGCACTTGCAGTTTAGTAGCCAAACAAAGACAGATTATACATAAGAGTCAGACATACGTAACTTGAATTTTTCAGTGTGAAAGATAATACTTACTTGTAACTGTCAGTCAGGAAAGCAGGGCTTGCTGAAGCATAAAAATGAGTGGCATATTGTTCTGTTCAGAAATGGACTGTGCTAATGCAAACAGCTGCTTGCAGGGCCAATTATGTAGAGCTTTCAGGAACTCCTTGATAGATGGGATGTGCAGTCTTGTTGTGACATAATTTACAGTCTGGCATTTGCATCCTCGTGTTGATATCTACAACAATTTCTGTCAAGCAATACACGAGAAAACTCCACTTCAAATTATAATTAAAAATCATGTCCAGATAATTCAGTGAATAATCATCTAAAGTTTTGTTCCAACCATGTCATTAGCAGTTGTTGAACTTTAAGGTTAGAAACAGTAATGAACATAATTATTATTAACGCTTGCACGAGGGAAGGAGGTTGCGAGAGCATTTAAAAATTCAGTATTGCACAATGCTTCTGTAAGATATTAAAACCTGATTCCATAGCTTTCCTACGTTACTGCACTTCAGAACGTATTTAATTAGCTGTAAAACATTTTGAGATGCCTGGTAGTTGTGAAAAGTGGAATACAAATGCAAGTCTTTCTTGTGCCTCTTCCTCATGTAACAACACTTCAAAGAGTACTTAATTGGTTGTGCAGTGCTTTAGAATCTATATACATACAAATATTTTCTTTGTGACTCAAAGTACTGATTCTCAAATTGAAAGTCAAAAGCTGCACAGCACAACTTGATCTATTCTTTCAGGGGTACTTATTAAAATACTGATGCTTAAAAATGCTAAAATACACATGGGGCAAAATTTTAGGTTGCTCGGGAGGGCGTGCACCCAACTCAGAAGCACGTGAAATCGCACAAAAAGGTATTCGGCATGCATCCTGACATCATTGTGCATTCGCACAATGTTTTGGTCGGCGGGTGTGTGTGGGTCGGAAGCATGCCCGATGACAATTAAGCAGACAATTTAGCCCATTAAGGGGCCAATTGAATGCAATTTTATGTTGCCCATCTGCTTTTATGGTTGATGGGTGGGCTGATTGACCAGGCAGCCCTTACGTTTTAGCTTCAACCTCAATCCAGGGTGGGTTGAACAGTCCCGGCTGAAATAAAATTTAAAAAGGTGTCTGGGGTTTGTGCTTCAATGTGCTGCTGAGACACTCTTTGCATAGTTTTTCCATCTTAATTTATTTTTTCCAGGTCTATCGCTCCCTGAGACAGCACCGCAGTGACTGTCCCCACTGAGGGAGCCCACTGAGGGAGCCCAGTCCGCACCCTCTCTTTTCTTGCTACCTGCCCTCTCCCCACCCTCCCCAGCAGTGCTGACCCTTTGTCAGTGTGGGTTTCAAGCTGGCTAACCAGCATGAAATCTCATTCTGGGGCTGACCGCGGTTGGGAACATGTTTTGCACCCACTTTCAGACTTGCTGTGTGCACGTGCCTGATGGATGAAAAATCTAGGCCATGGTTTTCAAACCATCATTCCTGATTCAAACTCAAGTCATTTTGCTGTCCTGACATTTTTACATTTATATTAATTTTGAAATGGAGACTTTGTGGCATAATACCTTAATTGTACCACGAGAGTACAGGATAACAGTTCATTGGATAACACTGACATCAATTACAAAAGTGGAGTTGCTACCACTTAATGTGCTATAATCTGCTTCCTGCATCATTGCAAATGGAGTAGAATTCTTCCATTCTTATATCTCCAAAACTATAAATGTATTTGAGATTTATCTTGGTCCTGAAATAATTTGAGGCATCAACTGTAGAAGTGAAGTTCATCCTAGCTACTCAATTTTAAAGTGTAATGCAGTGTACATATTTTGTCAACTGATGGGCCACATCAGCTTCACTGATGATCTTATGGGCAAAGAGACGGTCAGATTAACACTAAGCGGCGGGATTTTATAGTCCCGTCCTGAGAAAGGAAATCCCCACTCCAGGTCAACGGACCTTTCGGTGGTCTGTCAAATTGGCCGCAATGAGTCCAGCGGTGGATGGAACCGGAAAATTTATCTGTAAGACATGCACACCAGAAGACCTGGGGTAGGATTTTTCCACCACCCCCGCAGTATGTTTTGCTGTGGTGAAGGCAGCCCGCCAGTGGCCGGAACGGGTTCTCCTATTGTTTGCAATCTGCCGCCAGGGAACCTGCAACGGGAATGGCCTGCTGTCGATGGGATCAGAAGGTCCCGCTGGTGGGGACAGCTGGAAAATTTCAGCTCAAAGTTTTGCATTCCCTGTCTGCGGGCAACAGTTGGTGTACTTCAGTTGTCTTAAACAACCTTGGGTTAGAGTGCAAACTGATTTAAGATCCCTGCTGCTGACTGCTGTTCATTGACTTAGCAGTTGAGACCAGGTTTGGGTTGGGTTTTGATTACCTCCTTTGGCTGCCAGGGTGCTATTAATTTCCAATTTCGTGAATGAAGAATGCTGTTGTCATTTGGGCAAGTTATTGATGGAATGTCTGTACCTACAGAACTATATTTTGTGTTTTGTTTAATTATTGCAGGTACATAGATAAATCAATGCTACATCTACATAAATGTTCATGTGAACAATGTTAGTCATATCTATATAAATAAAATCAGTTTCTCTGGCCTTTTAAACCACACTACAGTATAAAATTACAGCTGTGATGTGCCATTCTTTAAAGTTTAATTTATCTCTTAAGGAAACAAAAGTTTAATAATGTAAGCTAAATTGTTTTTAAGGCGGTTAGCACAGGAAAAAAAATGGAGTTTGTGCTTTACCTTGGCATTTAATACAAAAGGAACAAATTCCAATTACTTTCAGTGCCCTAAAAATGGTTTCTCTGGGAGTTTGTGTTCTTATTAATTTTCCCTTAGAGAGGACAGAGCTTACAAATGGAAATTCTTGAAGTAAATGATCTATTACGCTGGTGGCATAATGTTTTCATGTGATATGTTTTATAAGTATTTTCCTATGCCCATTGGAATCAATGCAATATCAACCATACTGCTACCTTTTATTCAGTTTACAAATGGGTTCCTAAAATGTAGTCTGCAACCTATGTGTGGCCCACAGAACCTGATGATTCAGCCTGGCAACTTAGACTTTGTGCTTTAGAGCTGAAGATCTGCGTCTTGTGATACCCAATCATTCTCTGTGGAATGAAATTTAAGAACTTCAGTCTGAATTTATAGGAATTATTTTTCTTGACTTTCAGGAGTTGATTCATTCTAGTTTAGATCACTTTTCTTTCAATCCAGTTAAAGCACACAATAGTTGAGAATTGACCGCTGCTAGAATTTGTATGATGGACTGATGTAACTTTTCAGGGCAACAGGTTTAAGAGAAAATCACTTTTTCAGAAGACTGGTGACAGAGTGGGTTTCTGAATACTGCTAAGTACATTTAAACAAATTAATTAGGACCAGGAATAGGCCTTTCATCCCATCAAGCCTGCTCCACTATTTGGTAAGATTATGGCTGATTTGATTGTGGCTTCATCTCTACTTTTCTGTCTGCCCATAAACTTTGCCAATCAAGAATCTTTCGGTACAGTGGTTAGCACTGCTGCCTCACAAGTGCCAGGGACCTGGGTTTGATTCCGGCCTTGGGCGAATGTATGTATGGAATTTGCACATTCTCCCCGTGTCTGCATATGGGTTTCCTCTGGTTGCTCCAGCTTCCTCCCACAGTCCAAAGGTGTGTAAGTTAGGTGAATTAGTAAATGCATGGGGTTGCAGGGATAGAGGGGAGGGGCTGAGTTTGATTGTCTTTTGGAGAGTCAATGCAAAATTAATGGCCCGAAAGGCTTGTTTCTGCATCGTTGGATTCTATGGTTTTTCATACTCAGTCTTAAAAATATTCAACAACCCCACTGGTCTCTGGGGAAGAGAATCCCACAGACTAAAGATCCTCAAGTAAAAAAATAACCTACTCAGTCTTAAATGAGACCCCTAATTTTTAAACTGTGTTGCCTAGTTCTAGACTCTCCCATATGGGGATCGAACCTCACAGCATCCACCCTGTCAAGTCCCATCAGTATGTTATATGCTTCAATAAGATCAACACTCATTCTGCTAAACTCCAATGGATAGAAGGCCAACATGTCTAACCTTTCCTCATAAGATAACCCCTCTATCCTAAGAATCAGGCAAGTGTATCTTTTCTGCGTTGCTTCTTGTGGTATCTTGTAACGATGGTGACCACTAAGTGAATTAATGAATGAACAATTTATTAAGGTAAGTAACTATGTACAGAGAGTGATATAAAGGCTACCATTCTGCACAGCTCCAGACTCCTAACTGGCAAAGAAAAGACGCTCAGCTCCAGAATTTGCATGCTCCAGCCCGATTGGCCTCCTTTAAAGTAATCTCTGCTTCTGTTAATTTATTCTGTGTTCATTGTGTTGTTAATACTGCAGACTAGCCTGTCTCTCAACATATTGTTGAGTGCAGACCTGCACTCGCACTGTTCAGCTGTTTGTCTTACAGATGCCACAAACGCCACTATTGACTCTCCTGGGGCTCTTGTCATTGGATTAAATTTGTATCGCTGCATGATTACCTAGGGCTTTCAGTGATCATATACCTTGACTAATTCAACAAGTCCCTTGAATGTTTTGAAGCCAGAAGAATCTGGAGAAGTCAGACTCTTTATCAGGCTATAATTTGGAGCCCTGCAGGCTGTTAAAAGGAGCACCTGCTGTTTCTCTCCACCCTCTCCAGAAATAGCAGAAACGTTCAACATATTGTACCCACTTCTGTGTTAGGGTCCGAAAGAGTCTACTTTTCCAAAAAGGGACATTTTGACACTCGGGAGTGCTGAACAAGTTTTCTTCAAGGAGTTTGCTCTCCTGATTTCTGCAGGAGTCGGAAGGCGCGCCGATTGATCCTTGTTGCCAAATGTAGTATCTTGTGAAGAAGACTGACCATCAAGTATATTGATGAATGAACGGTTTATTATGGTAAGTCACTATATACAGAGTGATGTGAAGGTGACTGTACTCCAGACTCCTAACTGGTAAGCATGAGCCATGCTCAACTCCAGAATTCGTGCACTCCAGCTCAATTGGCCAAACGGGTCACATGACCCTAAAGATGCTACCACACTTTCAATGCCGTTATACAAAACTGTACACAATACTCCAGATGTGGTCTCACCAACACCCTAACAACTGGAGCAAAACTTTCCTTTTATATTCCATTCCCCTTGCAATAAATTAGAGCATTCCACATGCCTTCCTATTCACTCCCTGTACCCGGATACGATCTGGATACTCAGGATGCAGAATCAATATAACTGGAGTAAAACCTTTGCATGTTCAATGTTAATTCGGGGCACACGCAGTGTTTTGTTGTTGTACCAACAAAGGACACTTCTCATACTTTTGCTTTTGTGGCTACAAATTCCTAGGATGTTTCCAGGAGCTTCGCTCTCTTCCTCCCATGCCAAGGCCTCCAATTTTCCATACCAGATCCTGATATCCCACTTTACCAAGCCTCTAATTTTTTTTCCCCTCCACCAGGCTTATAAATCAGTGAACTCTTATTTATTTGCCTTTTATTGGTGAATAGCAATTTGTCCAAAAGTTAACCTCCTTTACTTTATAACTTGCAAATTACCTGAGTTTCAATGGTTTGGAATGTGTTTCCACTTGTAAATACTTTTACATCTTCACCTGGTTGTTTTTTCATGGTTTTCCCCTGTCAGCCTCTTCCCACTGCACCACAATCATCTCAGTTTTGTACTAGTTTCTTCTTTTATAATGGAAGAAAACAAGTCATTTTTGATAAAGCCATTACATTGCTGATGTGCAGTAGAATCATGACTTTCATCCTTTCTGGAAAGTACTTTAATGGCATTGGAAACTGCAAATTAGATATTTAGACCAATTTAAGATCACTAGTTTGCAAGGAATTATTTGGCCTTGTTAAATCAGATTATGCAAAGTTGCAACATGTGGTGAAATCTTACCAAAAAATGGCAGAGTGTTGTTTCTGGCGAGGAAACCAACATGTTTCTCTCCAGATGTTGCGTCACTCTGCCAAAAGAAAATCAAGGGGACATTTTTTACCCCATCATAAGGGGTGGGGGGAGGGGGGGCAGGGTGTCTACATGCTGACAAAACCCTGCTGCTCAGAAATCAGTGTGCCATCTTCAAAGAGTGCCTGATCATAACCTCAGCTCACCACAGAGCCTGCAAGCACGTGCACTCCCCCACCACCACCACCACACCTGATCTTTGGCACCTTCAAAAATTCTCCCACCCCCCTCCCCCAGAGTCTAAGCCGGCACTCGCCTCCAACACTGACCCCACCCCCACCTAACACCCATCGGCAGCATCCCCTGATCCTCTGTCCACTCCTGGCCACCACCATATCTAAATGAATTCCACCCCCTCCCCAGTGATGCTCCCACTGGGGCCCGCCGCTTTGCACAAGTTGGTATGGGCATGGTGCCAACCTGGCAGTGCCAACTTGTGTCGGGTCAGTGCCGGGGGACCACTCTCCTGGGGACTATACTAACCTTTATGATCCTGAGGATGCCCCCAAGACAGGTCCGCATCTAGTTGAACTGTTGTAAATGGTGCTGGCATGAAATAACAGGTAAGGGGGGAAGTTCAGGCGAGTGTTCTTGACATGCTAATCTATCAAAATGAGATTCTGCGGTCCCGCAGTGTATTTGATGCCATTCCACCGGCGAGGGGCCAGTAAGATTGGAAACCCACCGGCACGAATCGCGCTGTCCGGATTTTGTGCTCTGAGAATATGGGCTTAAAATCGCTCCCATGGTTTTCTTTTATTATAACTTTTGAACTTACTTAAAACATTGGATTTATTAGAGAATAACATAGTTAATTGAGGCTAATCAGTTTTGTTTTTGTTGCAAACGGTAATCTGTCTTGAAACAATCTGAACAGATTTTTAAATATTGAATCATCATGATTCCTGATTTCGTGCTGCTTTTCTATGGTGGCGACCTTTTTGTGCTATTAGAAAATCATGATGCTCATTCAAGTTTTTCACCATGGTTGTACTTTCATTGTGAAATAACAGTTCTTGCTTTCGAGGTAGCTTTCAATGTACATTTAGAAGTGAACATTTTAATGATCTGTAGTATTGACGAGGCTTGAGAAAATTCTGGGCATATGTGGATTCTGTTGCTTTATGAGGTGAGTTGATTGTACCTGTATAATATGGTACTATATATACAAATACAAAACACATAAGATGCAGTTATTTTATTCATGGTGCATCGCACCCAACTGTACAATTACTGAATAATTGCAGCAGCTGATTAGACAATAGCTTGTGAAAACTGATTGCTTTTTGTAAGGGTTGGAACAGCATACCTTGCAAATTAGCATTTTACTAATATTTCGCAGAAAGAGTAAGTTAGGGGACACCATAAATCGGTTCACCGAGTCATTGCTTTGATTTTGCATAAATCACATTACTTGTCCACTGGCTTGTTCATAGAGTATAGATGTACTACGTTCATCATAATGCCAACATGGCTATTTTCAAATATTGGCCTTTTGAAATTGCTGGTTGTGAAATTTGGAAGCTTTAATCCTTTTGGAGCTTGTGTGATTTTTCAGCCATGAGGTGAATATGTTCAGAAATTGCTGCTTCTCTGGGTTACATTTTCTCTTAATCTGATGTTGCTCTGAAGTCAGTGATAAATTGAAAAAAAAAATTTTCTCATGCATATTTGATGCATCAATTCTAAATTAATCTTTAATTACACCCACATAATTTATGATTACTGGGATTATTATGTCCTGTGTATTATCCAGGACATAATCTTTCTCTTGCAAGCATGCATTAAAAACATTTTTTAAAAATCCAATAGAAAATATTAATAGAACTGCATCTTATAGCACAGTATCAAAATGTACAGCTACAATCAATATACCTCGTAAGACAATGCAATTCAAGATGTTTTGAAGCTTCATCAATCCAGGAGATTTTTAGGGGGATTTTATATACTACTCTTAATTCCATAAGCTAATTGATTTAAGTTTTGGATTTTGGTTAAGGAAAGGTATGCATTTCTGGTGAATTTTGCCATAATTTGTCTACATTCTTGCTAATTTATGATTCTCTCATATTTTGCTATTTTTAGTTAACACCAGGACAGATGACTGAAGCATATCTTTTCTGTCTTGTACCAAATGATCCCAGAGAGACAGTGGGCAATGTTGTTCCAATAGCACAGTTAATGAGAAACTAAATCCTGTTACTATTCATTGAACCAATTTGCATTATTTCTGTTTTGTAGGTCATACACCATGCATGTAAATTCGTAGTACATTGTGTTTTTTTTAATACACTCACAGCAATGCCAAAAATGTGCTCTTGTTTTGGCTTTCTTTTGGCTATGCTCATCAGTTGCCAGTTCTATCAAAATTTGGGTTGAAAATGTATTTGCAAAAATAAATTGATATTGGAGATGTATTCGTGGAGAAATAGATAATTATTGGTCAGTTATGCATTATTGAGGTTTCAGGTACAACTAACTAAAATAATTTTACGAGTTTTGAGTTACTGCCAGAGCGCTTATTTCGTAACATTTAGTATAAACCCTAAAAGACACAGTTTGAATTGTCAAGTTTAATGATTGTTACCTGTTACTGAAACAGACCAAGTACCAGTACCGTGACTTGTACAAAAGTTGCAATTTTCCCAATGTAAAATGTTACAATGTTGGCACTTTTATTGTCATTTATTTCATAACAGTAACAGTTTCATAAAATTATCTGGGAATCGAATATTTTGCTAACAGTTCTGAACCAGAATTTCAACTATGCCTTTGGAAGTCAGCTTAATTAATTGTATATTCTGATGCTTTGAAATTGAATAGGAAAATGTACAGTGCAGGAACAAAATAGCAAGTTATGTTGAAGTATAGTCACTTCTGGAAGCTAAATCTACATCCAATAAATCCTTGTTCAAGGTAACAGTTTTTCATCACGTACATTCAGCAGTCTCTGTTCATAAAGGTAAAATCCACAAATCCTAATTTCTGTAGAGTGCAATATTATTGCAGTTGAATTTTAACGATGCTGATTGCCTTTGTCACTGCTCTTAGCAGCATACAGTCTGCGGGAAGCTTTTTTAATTCAACCTGTTTGTTCTTTAGACCCTACAAAACATTTTTACTCTTTCTCTGGTTCTGGATGCTGAACTCATTTACATTGAATGATTCACTGGGGCGCCTCTTAGCAGCCTTATTGTAGCGGTGGGGGCGGGGAATTATGATGGGCCGCCTCCTTCTCTCCTGTGGGTTATTTGAAATCAGGTTTACAAAATTATACTTCCAGGTCAGTGACTAAAATCCCTCTCCTGTTCTGACACTTAAGTGCATTTCCATTTGCATATGATCTGCATCAACCTTCCCTCTGCCAATTCCCATGACCTTGCACATCCCTTTATGAAATTGCACCCTCCATTTCAGTGCCAAGATACCAAGTTTCACTAGATCCATTTGAATTTCCATGCACTGATATTCATCATTTGCCACTCTTCCATTTGCTATTGTCTTTATATAAAAAAAGGATATTTTGGACACAATTTGTTTCTCCAGAAATTCTAATCAATGACTTCAACCCTGAACCTTGTGGCTATCCATTGGTAATTGGCTGCCAACCAGACGCACAGTTGCCCATGCGCTGCTATTCATGGTTGCTTACCAATTAACTACCTTACAATAACTGAATTAGAATTATGTAAATTAATGCAGAAAAGAATAGTGGCAGATTTTTTGCTTTAAGCGGAATCAAGGCTTTCACAGTCTGGTCAGAAAATGGGCTGATTTGTTCTATTACTGATCACCTCATTTGTATTTCAGAACCTATCTGTTGTTGCTTTCTGTAGAATATGCAGAGGACTAAAAATCTTATTTTTGCTTGGGAAACATTACTGTTGTGAGGTTGAGATGAGGTCACTACATGGGGTAATACTGATAGAGAACAATTTGTGAGTTAAAACAACACAAAGGGGTATTGGTTATCGGAAGTGCAAAAATTTAGGTGTTTGAAATATGAATGCATTGCTTCTAGAAATCAAATAAATTTTAATCTTTTCAACAATCGAATGTCTCTCAGAGGAAACAGCATGGCTTTAGAATGGTGTTATTTTAACACACCATTTGATCCAAGGCTTTATATCCGCATTCTTAACTTTGTTATGCTTTACCAAGAGACAGATACAAATGAATGTGCTAATCATATGTGGCACTTGAGTTTTTATGAATACTTGAGAATGGCCGTTTAATCACACAATAGCGCTTCACGTTCTTTTGATGTCAATGTGACATTCACAAGTGAAAATGATTGATCCTATTGAAGTTTTTGATGTCAGTAAGAGTAGTCTGGTAGCTTGGTTCCAGGTGTTTTCTTAATTTATAATTCTTTAATTCACAGAGAACATTATGTAAAGTGTTATGTATGCCAATCACTTCTTCAAAATATGCACTCACTCACATCAAACAAGGTAATGGGATTGTTTTCATATGTGAGTGCAACAATGATGGATGTAACAACAAGTTAGATGTTTTGATAAGTAAGTTTGTAAATGGGGAACAAACATAATGACCTGAACATGATCAAAGGATTCTGATATTACTCTCAACCAGAGGCATGAACTTCTAGCAGGTTTTTCTTGATAAAATGCAGCCAGGAATAAATGAAAGTGCTGTTACATAGTGGCTATTTTTGTTCAACATACTTTTTGTTTCCAAGGGAGGCAATGTGCATTGGGTTATGCACTGGCCTTTCATCTCCGGGATCTGAATTTGAATCCAGCCCAGATTCAATGCATATATTTTATGGTGTATTTCAAGGGCTGCATTTTAGCCTGTTGCAATTTTTGTGTTATTGTGTTGGGTATGATTAAGGCAGGATAAAACTCACTGGAAGATATTGAAAGCAATTGTGTCATTGTTAATGTGTTAAGCTACAATGAATTTGAGTGATTAAAGTATTTGTATCTAATACATATTGGGTATGGAAAAACAATAACTGGGAATGAGATTTTAATGTTGCCTGTACTTGGGTTTGAATAATGCCATAAACATTATTGTCTGAACCTGAGGTATGCGCATAATCATTAATATTTGACCATATTGTTGCCACCTTTGAAGGACATCTTGCACTGAACCATGCTATCACGCTTTTTATATATATTTTAAGAATTTATGCTTTGCAAGAGGATTTCTAGTCTAATTTTAGTTTTCTGCTATCTTTTTTGTGGCATATGCATTTATTCAGTCTCACTGAGCAGAACTTCCCCATCTCCCTGATGGAAGGATCAATAGCAGGGCGAAGGGCAGAGAATTCAGTGGAAAGTATAAAAATCAATATTACGACAGCGTGATTTTGCAGCAGGATCTGTCATTGGTGCCCACCGGTAGATCGGGAGGGAATAGAGCCAATGTTTCGAGTCTAGATGACCCTTTGTCTGGGCTCTGACAAAGGGTCACCTAGATACAAAACATTGGCTCTATTCACTTCCCACAGGTGCTGTCAGACCTGCTGAGATTTTCCAGCATTTCTGTTTTTGTTTCAGATTCCAGCATCTGCAGTATTTTTATATTGTGGTAGATCATGAATCGGACTGGAGGCCGGCATGAAACCAATTTGTATGTTGTTAACGGGCTGCAGACGAAGGCCGACCTCCATTATGCCAGCAGAAAAACACGCTGGTCCAGAACAAGTGTGGAGCATCTATCAGGTGGATCTTCCAGCCTCAGTGTCTAAGAGAGGCCCAGCTGCCAGCCTCAGCATGTTCCTGGAGGTCCACCTTCTTTCTTCGGGATGGCCATCTTCGTTCCTCAATATGTTACCAGAGTATGATGGCGGAATGCATGCCATCAATTCCACTCTGACACAGACGGCGGCACAAAACTCCAGATATGTAATTAATTACACTGAGGATGGAAGACATAGCATGGGTTCCCCGTCGGTGTCCACAACAAGAAGTGCTCCAAGTCCTCAACCCCACCACAGGGCTTAGTCTCACTTGGG
This sequence comes from Mustelus asterias, assembly GCF_964213995.1. Lineage (NCBI taxonomy): Eukaryota > Metazoa > Chordata > Chondrichthyes > Carcharhiniformes > Triakidae > Mustelus > Mustelus asterias. The sequence continues at coordinate 62,740,427 of NC_135810.1, read as the reverse complement.
AGAATTCCACCCTCTCTTTCTCCATTGCATTTGCAGTTTCTTTGTGCTTTATTTGCTGATGGATTTGCGACACTTGGGTCTTCTGGTTGCAAATGGGTCACATGGTTTCTTTCGTTGTGGTCCAAGTGCTGCCATCTCTTACTGCTAAATTGTTGGTGAAAGGGCTTCTTTGTTTCTCATTCACAGGGAGAAAATGTGGAAGGGTCCTTAAATTTCAAACATGGGAGGGAGAAGAATATAATCCCAATTCACAAAATTAATGAAATTCAAAGATATAAAAAAGTACTGAACTGGTTTAATTAAATGAAGTTGTAGCCCTGTTCTTGGGCCTTTATTTGGGGCTTTTTCTACTTGTACATATGTTTTTGAGATTGCTGCTCTTTTGTCCATTCTGTCTCTGGTTTCGATGGTTAACTCTTGGTTTTTCTTTCTATTTTCTCTATTGTAAAAAATATTGTAAAAAGAAGTTCCATTTTGGAGCTGCAGTGTGCATGAATATAGATGTGGAGATGCCGGCGTTGGACTGGGGTGAACACAGTAAGAGTTTTAACAACACCAGGTTAAAGTCCAACAGGTTTATTTGGTAGCAAACACCATTAGCTTTCGGAGCGCTGCTCCTTCGTCAGATGGAGTGGAAATGTGCTCTCAGACAAGGCACAGAGACACAAAAATCAAGTTACAGAATACTGATTAGAATGCGAATCCCTACAACCAGCCAGATCTTAAAGATACAGACAATGTGGGTGGAGGGAGCATTAAGCACAGGTTAAAGAGATGTGTATTGTCTCCAGACAGGACAGCCTGCAAGTCCAGGAGGCAAGCTGTGGGGGTTACTGATAATGTGACATAAATCCAACATCCCGCTTTAGACCGTCCTCATGTGTGCGGAACTTGGCTATCAGTTTCTGCTCAGAGACTCTGCGCTGTCGTGTGTCGTGAAGGCCGCCTTGGAGAACGCTTACCTGAAGATCAGAGGCTGAATGCCCGTGACTGCTGAAGTGCTCCCCCACAGGAAGAGAACAATCTTGCCTGGTGATTGTCGAGCGGTGTTCATTCATCCGTTGTCGTAGCGTCTGCATGGTTTTTGAGAGCACATTTCCACTCCATCTGACGAAGGAGCAGTGCTCCGAAAGCTAATGGTGTTTGCTACCAAATAAACCTGTTGCACTTTAACCTGGTGTTGTTAAAACTCTTACCATGAATATAGAAACATAGGGCTAAATCTTAACAAAAATGATAATGTTGTTTCTGGTGAGAAGACCAATTTGTTTCTCTCTAAAGAAACCCCACTCTGCCAAACCGAAATCAAGGGGTATGTTTTGCACCATCATACAGGGAGGGGGCAGGGCCTAAACACACCAACAAAACCCAGGTGCACAGGTCGTGTCGTCGTCATAACTTGTATAAACCGGTGGGGTTGGGTGGGGGGGGGGGGGGTGGGGGGGATCAGGTTGCCGGCTACCCCCATACCTGAGTGAAATCAGCACCTTAATGAATCATAGAGGTTTACAGCATGGAAACAGGCCCTTTGGCCCAATTTGTCCATGCCGCCCTTTTTTTAAAAAGCCCCTAAGCTAATCCCAATTGCCCGCATTTGGCCCATATCCCTCTATACCCATCGTACCCATGTAACTGCCTAAATGCTTTTTAAAAGACAAAATTGTACCCGCCCCTCCTACTACCTCTGGCAGTTTGTTCCAGACACTCGCCACCCTCTATGAAAAAACTGCCTATCTGGACCCTTTTGTATCTCTCCCCTCTCACCTTAAACCTATGCCCTCTAGTTTTAGACTCCCCTACCTTTGGGGAAAGATATTGACTATCTAGCTGATCTGTGCCCCTCATTATTTTATAGACCTCTATAAGATCACCCCTCAGCCTCCTACACTCCAGAGAAAAAAGTCCCAGTCTATCCAACCTTTCCTTATAACTCAATCCATCAAGTCCCGGTAGCATCCTAGTGAATCTTTTCTGCACTTTCTAGTTTAATAATATCCTTTCTATAATAGGGTGACCAGAATTGCACAGTATTCCAAGTGTGGCCGTACCAATGTCTTGTACAACTTCAACAAGACATTCCAACTTCTGTATTCAATGTTCTGACCGATGAAACCAAGCATGCCGAATGTCTTCTTCACCACTCTGTCCACCTGTGACTCCACTTTCAAGGAGCTATGAACATGTACCCCTAGATCTCTCAGTTCTGTAACTCTCCCCAACATCTTACCATTAACTGAGTAAGTCCTGCCCTGGCTCAATCTACCAAAATGCATTTATCTAAATTAAACTCCATCTGCCATTCGTCAGCCCACTGGCCCAATTGATCAAAATCCTGTTGCAATTAGAGATAACTTTCTTCACTGTCCACTATGCCACCAATCTTGGTGTCATCTGCAAACTTACTAACCATGCCTCCTATATTCTCATCCAAATCATTGATAGAAATGACAAATAACAGTGGACCCAGCACTGATCCCTGAGGCACGCCGCTGGTCAAAAGCCTCTAGTTTGAAAAACAACTCTTGACAACCACCTCCCGTCAAGAAGCCAATTTTGTATCCATTTAGATACTTCACCCCGGATCCCGTGAGATTTAACCTGATGCAACAACCTACCATGTGGTAACTTGTCAAAGGCCTTGCTAAAGTCCATGTAGACAACATCAACTGCACTGCCCTCATCTACCTTCTTGGTTACCCCTTCAAAAAACGCAATCAAATTTGTGAGACGCGATTTTCCACTCACAAAGCCATGCTGACTTTCCCTAATCAGTCCTTGCATCTCTAAATGCCTGTAGATCCTGTCTCTCAAAATAGCTTCCAACAATTTACCCACCACAGATGTGAGGCTCACTGGCCTGTAGCTCCCAGGCTTTTCCCTGCAGCCCTTTTTAAACAAAGGCACAACGTTTGCCCACTCTCCAATCTTCAGGCACCTCACCCGTGACTATCAATGATTCAAATGTTTCTGCTAGGGGACCCGCAATTTCCTCCCTAGCCTCCCACAATGTCCTGGGATACACTTCATCAGGTCCCAGGTATTTATCTACCTTGATGCGCTTTAAGACTTCCACCACCACCACCTCTGTAATATGTACACTCCTCAAGACATCACTATTTATTTCCCCAAGTTCCCTACCATTCATGCTTTTCTCAACAGTAAATACTAATGAGAAATATTCATTTAGGATCTCGCCCATCTCTTGTGGATCTGCACATAGATGACCTTGTTGATTCTTAAGAAGCCCTACTCTCTCCCTTGTTACTCTTTTGCCCTTTATGTATTTGTAGAAGCTTTTTGGATTCTCCTTTGCCTTATCTGCTAAAACAATCTCGTGTCCCCTTTTTGCCCTCCTGATTTCTCTCTTAACTCTATTCCTACACCCCCTATGCTCTTCAAGGGATTCACTTGATCCCAGCTGCCTATGCATGTCATGTGCCTCTTTCTTCTTCTTGACCAGGGCCTCAATATCCCAAGTCATCCAGGGTTCCCTACTTCTGCCAGCCTTGCCCTTCACTCGAAGAGGAATATGTTTACCCTGAACCCTGGTTAACGCACTTTCGAAAGCGTGCCACTTACCAGATGTCCCTTTGCCTTCCCACAGACTCCTCCAATTAACTTTTGAAAGTTCCTGCCTGATATCATCGAAATTGGCCTTGCCCCAATTTAGAATTTTAACTTTTGGGCCAGACCTATCATTCTCCATAGCAATCTTAAACCTAATAGAATTATGGTCACTGGTCCCAAAGTGATCCCTCACTAACACTTCTATCACCTGCCCTTCCTTATTTTCCAAGAGGAGGTCAAGTTTTGCCCTCTCTCTAGTCGGGCCATCCACATACTGAATGAGAAATTCTTCCTGAATACACACAATAAATTTCTCTCCATCCAACCCTCTAATACTATGGCTGTCCCAGTCAATGTTGGGAAAGTTAAAATCTCTGACTATTACCACCCTATTTTTCTTGGAGCTATCTGTAATCTCCTTACATATTTGCTCCTCAATTCCCTGCTGACTATTTGGGGGTCTATAGTACAACCCTATCAAAGTGATTTCCCCCTCCTTATTTCTCAGTTCTACCCATATAGACTCAGTGGCCGAACCCTTGGATATATCACTTCCCAGTACAGCCGTGATGCTTTCCCTAATCAAAAGTGCAACTCCCCCGTCCCCTCTCACCTCCTGTTCTATCTTTCCTATAGCATCTGTATCCTGGAACATTGAGCTGCCAGTCCTGTCCCTCCCTTAGCCATGTTTCAGTAATTGCTATAATATCCCAGTCCCACGTACCCATCCATGCCCTGAGTTCATCTGCCTTGCCCGTCAGGCCTCTTGCATTGAAATAAATGCAGTTTAATCTGGATTTCCCTTCCTCTCTTGCTTTTGCCTGATCTGTCTGGTACTAGGATTACTGACACTGCATTTACTATTTAATGTGCTTTCTTTAACTTCTGTGCCGTCCTCACACTTCTCTTCTATCTCCCTACTGCTTTGGATCCCACCCCCCTGCCAAACTAGTTTAAACCCTCCCGAGTGGCTCTGGCAAATCTCCCCGCCAGAATATTAGTCCCCCCGCAGTTCAGACGTAACCCATCCCTCTTGAACAGGTCAGCCCTTCCCCGGAAAAGATCCCAATGATCCAAAAATCTAAATCACTCCCCCCTGCACCAGCTCTCAAGCCAGGCATTCATCTGCCTAATCCTCCTATTCCTACTCTCACTAGCACCTGGCAGCGGTAGTAGTCCTGAAATTACTACCTTCGAGGTCCTGCACTTTAGTCTTCTGCCTAACTCTATTCACAATTCAGGACCTCATCCCTTTTCCTACCTATGTCATTGGTACCAATATGTACAACGACCTCTGGCTGCTCACCCGCCCCCTTAAGAGTCTCCTGCAATCGCTCAGAGATGTCCTTGACCCTGGCACCAGGGAGGCAACACACCATCCTGGAGTCTCGATTGTGGCCATAGAAATGCCTGTCTGAGCCTCTAACTAGCGAGTCCCCTATTACTACTGCTTGCTTGCTCTTTGCCCGACCCTGTCCCACAGCAGAACCAGCTTCTCCCCACTGCACCCCCCTTCCCCACCCCCCAACCTCCGCCACAACCATCCCCAGCTCCTCCGTCTACTCCTGGCAGCCACCAGCTGCCCCATGAAGCTCTCACTGGGGCCTGGCCTTTAGTGCACACGGGCACTGCCATGTTGGCATAGGCATGGTACCAACCTGGCATTGCCAATTTGTGCCATGGTATAGTGCCAGAGTACTGCTTGGCCATGTCCCTCTCCCCGGATGCTATAGTTACCTTTTATGGCTCCGGAGAGGCCCCCATGGCAGGTTCATGTCTGTGTGAACCTATTGTAAACAGTGCCGGTGTGACATCATGATGGTGCGGTGTCAAAATGTGGCAGGGGCTTGATACCTGGCAAGGGATCGGGTTAATAACATTTAAATATATTCAGATGAATGTAAAGCTAAACACAGCAGCAAAACCCGGGTGCACTGAGATTGGGCGACCATTATAACCTATATAAACCTCACCCCAGCACACCATCATAGTTTACAGCTTTTCTGTTCAGTGTGAATGTAGCACACAAACATCTAAACTAACACCCATAAGAGAGCATCATTAGCCACATTGGCATCTCATCATCAACCTCCATGCATGTACAGATGATCAGATCATCTTCTCCAAACAACTTTGAGGTTTAGTATCTAGCAGGCTCATGCAATCAAGTAATTGACATGCTTAGCCCATACTATCATCACAGAGTGTTTGCAATAGTGAAGCAACTTGTAAATTGAAGACTATGCCTGGGATCTTGAGCCCGCATTCTCTGTCTGCGAGATCGCAGGAGTAGGCTCAAGACCTGGTGAATATTGGAAATCGCAGATCTTGCTGGCAAGATCGCAGTTTCCAATTTTCTTGGCCCCTTCCTGGTGACTGGCATGAATCTGATTTTATTACGTTTCAATAAATTTAAATTCAGTTGAACAGCCCCCTCATCAGATCTCCCCGCCTCCTCAATAAATTGTCATTACCTTGCCGATGTGATGTCACATTACCACAGGCTCTGTCAAGGGCATGCCCCTGAGGGAAAGGGACATGGCCAGGCAGTGCCCCGGCACTGCCCCCTGGCACAGATTGGCAAAGCCAACCTGGCAGTGCCAACCTGTGCCTGGTCAGTGCCAGGGGTGGGCCCTAGGGCAGCCTCACATGTGGGGACTCATTTATTTGTAGTGGTGGGGGAAAGCACACATGTGAGCAATGGGGATGCCGGTGATGATCGGGGAGAAGGGAGCCGAAGTTGGGATGATGGGGGAGAAGGGGGCCGGTGCCCTGATCAAAATGGGAAGCCGCAGATAGCTCAGTGCCAGACCGGGTTGGGGGGGGGGGGGGGGGATTTTTTTTTTTCCAGTGATCATCGCCACAAACGATACCCACTCTTTTTTTTGACAAAGTCAAAACATCTGAAGAGAAATCTGACCGGTTGGAGCTGAAGAATTCCATGCCAGTTTTCTCACAGAACTGACACTCTGTTATTGTGCCTTATGTGACCATGGTGATTTCACATGCAACCACAAATCTTGTTACAGGAGAGGAGTTGAAGGCTGAATTGGTGACAGACAGCAAGCATACTATTGGAAAGTAAGCCAGTACCTAAAAAGCGAATAGCCTTGTGAGATGGTATCTGAATGGAATCAGTAAAAACCTCAGACACTGCTTCTACCAATCACATGTTTGAATGATAAGGATAGGCTGGGACTTTATTCCCTGGAACATAGGAGAATGGGAGTGGCCTTATATAGAGGCTTATAAAATCATGAGGGGCATAGATAAGGTGAATAGCCAAGGTCTTTTTCCCAGGGTAGGGGAGTCCAAAACTAGGGGGCATGGGTCTCAGTGAGAGGGGAGAGGTTTAAAAGGGACCCGAGGGGCAACATTTTCACAGCTAGGGCGATGCATATATGGGATGAGCTGACAGTGGAGGTGGTAGAGGCGGGAACAATTGCAACATTTAAGACATTTGGACAGATACATGGATAGGTAAGGTTTAGAGGGATATGGGTCAAACGCAGGCAAATGGAACTAGTTCAGTTGAGGAAGCCTGGTCAGCATGGGCGAGTTGGGCCGAAGGGCTTTTTTCCATGCTGTACATCTCTATGGCTCTATAGAAGAGCTAGTTTCATACTACAGAGATTGTATTGTTATGTGCATTCCATGGGGAACTCGAGCAGTTATTTTGAAATTTCTATAGCAATATATATGACATTCTGTCATTGACATTCTCAAAAGAGTGTTTACAAAATGGGGTTTGCTGGAGTCTATTGTTGGAGATAAAGGACTGCACTTTATTCTAGTCAGTTCACAAAGTTTCTAGCAAGCTAGGGATTTCACCACCCGTCATGGTGCAGTGCAATCTGCAATTGCATGGTGGCATTGAACAATCTAACAAGGTGCTGAAAGACAGTCTGAAAGCTATCATGTCAGAGGGGAAAACATTTGAATAATCAATTCATATCCTACCTCACACATATTGATCCATCTCACCCCACCCCCTGATCGGAAACTCACCAGCCGAACATATGATTTAGGTCGCAACTTTCACATACTGCTGATTATTCTTAAGCCATCACTGCTTTCCAAGAGGAACATCAGGGCAAATGCAGAAGAAATTGAAAACTGTCGAGGTAAAGCAAAAAAGTATTTTGACAAGAAAACGCATGAAAGGAAACCACAGTTTGAAGTTGGAGATTGGATTCACATCAAACAGCTAAATTGTGATCATAAACGCCCATCAACTCTATCAAGACCAAAGCAGGTCAAGCGGTCACTCAGTACCTTTGCTTGTCTATTTGATGATGACACAAAAACCCAAGATACTTGATAGTGAGCAGATCGGGATATTTCAAGGACAGTGATTATGAGGATGCATTTCTTTTTCTAATGAGCAACCACAATCTTGATCAAAGCAAATTTCTGCAGATGCTGGAATCTGAAACAAAAATGGAAAGGCTAAAATCTCAACAGGTCTGACAGCATCTGTGGAAAGATAATAGAGCACAGTTTGGTCTGATCACACAGAACCAAAACCTCAATTTTGTAGGTCTCGGAGGTCATCAGTGAGTTTCATATCTTAAAGACTTTTGCTGTACTTGAAAATGGACAGTAATTTTTAAATATTGCTCCTGTACTTTTGTTGTTCAGGTGCTTTAAGTTAAAATAAGGTCTTTCATGAAGTCCTTCATAAAGCTGCTGTATTTAATTGTTTGTGTTTGATTGTGTGTGTCTGTTTACTGTTCAGTGTGTTGTGTGGTGAGAGTGAAGACTGTGGGTGTGGTTACTGAGAAACCTGAAACTAAGCAGCAAGCATGAGAAATACATTTTAAAAGCATTGTTCACAAATGGAACCTGGTGAGAGCTATCTCTGAATATCTCTTGAGGTACAAATGGCAATCACTATTTCTGTAACTTCCCCAAGTTCTACAAGCCGCTGAGAACAGTGCATTCCTCCAACTCTTGTCTCTTGTGCATTACTTCTCCCTCATCTCCTTCACTCCCTAACTCAACTTTAACTGTCTAAGTCCTAAGGTCATATAATTTCTTTTCCATCTTTCTCTTCTCCTTTGAAGCTCGGGTGACCAACTCTGGCTGGGTGTACTGTGGGAGACGTCAATGGTTGTAATGTCACAGGAAGCACCCTTAAGTGATGTAATGGAAAACTGGTGGCATGGCATGAAAGCTATTTTTAAAAAAATAAGTGTCATCATTTTCAAAACGGCTTCTATGGAATTTTTCTAATATTTCAATCCAAGAAATGGTGACAAAGTTTCAATCAGGCCTGTGAGTTTCTTTAACCTTACAGTTGAGAACAGAGTTTTGCCACAGTCTTTCGAACTGACAGCAGCTTTGGAGTTAGTCATTGCATTGTAAGATGGAACACAAACACGGTGCAATTAAAGGGTTAGTTTCAGCTAAGTAGCTGCTGGCTAACCTGGCTCTCTCTCTGTATATGTGAATGGCAGTTCCCAGAGGACAAGTGGCAGAAGACACGCAGCTGCATGTCACTCCAGCTCGTGTTGAGACCAGTAACTTCTCCAGGGTGCGAAAGTTGTGCCAGAGTGTTCCACCACAGTACATGGCTTGGCCAATGTTCCATTCAGTATGACTTTAGTTTTAAACCCTGTTGCCTCAATGAATGAGTCTGGAGGGACATCCTTTCCCACGTAAGCATCTTTTCTCTGGCATTTAGGCACTGAGGGCACATGCCCCACGCATGCAATATCAGCCATCTGTATTAAAGATGGAGCAAACCAAACAAACATGGAGGACAGCTTCCACCCAATTCCACAGCTCCCTTTCCCCGCTGATGTCATAGCATATGTGCAGGTAGGATTCTGACAAACAAGGAAGCAGGCATGCTCCTGGAATGTTTTCTTTGGCTGCTGGGAGCTTGATGCAGATTCTGGTAGATTTCTGGCCATTCTGAGTGGGTGATAATTGAGACACTGCTTAAAACCTAATCCATGCATTAAGCATTTGTTCACCCATGCTACTGTCTCCTCCTTTGGTTTCATGACAATTTTTCAGGCAGGATGTAAAAATTAAATCCGTTATCAACCTGGGCCATATGAATGGGGCGGCACGGTAGCACAGTGGTTAGCACTGCTGCTTCACAGCTCCAGGGTCCTGGGTTCGATTCCCGGCTCGGGTCACTGTCTGTGTGGAGTTTGCACATTCTCCTCGTGTCTGCGTGGGTGTTCTCCGGGTGCTCCGGTTTCCTCCCATAGTCCAAAGATGTGCGGGTTAGGTTGATTGGCCAGGTTAAAAATTGCCCCTTAGAGCCCTGAGATGCGTAGGTTAGAGGGATTAGCAGGTAAATATGTGGGGGTAGGGCCTGGGTGGGATTGTGGTCGGTGCAGACTCGATGGGCCGAATGGCCTCCTTCTGCACTGTAGGGTTTCTATGATTCTATGATTTCTATGAATCTTAAGAAAAGGTTTTGACTTGAAAATAAGTTGACGCCTTGCCCTAAGTGAAAAATGATGTTGAAAACTGAAAAATAGGAAGAGCTTTTATATTTAACTTTTATCACAATCAGTATTTTAGGTGAGAGAGATAATCAATTATAGGATGAATGGGGCAATTTAGAAGGGAGCATTATTGCTAATTCATGCTGACCATACAGTGCAGTATTGAAGTTAAACTGATTCCTGAGGTGTAGTTTGCTAATCTTACTATTATGAATCGGTGTTATTAAAGATCTTCTATCTTGGTTCGGGTAAGTCTTTTGACGCAACGATAGTGTCCCTACCTTCAGGACTTGGTGACCACAGAAAGAACCTTCATAACGAAACAGATTGATTATGAGGCTGTAAATCCTTCCACTATACCTGTTAGCAGGCAATAAGGGTAGCGGTTCCCTGCTCCGCCATACTGCAGAAGGCAATGGCAAACGGCTGCAGTATTTTGCCAAGCATAATCTTGGGCCAATCCAATGAAAGTCCACGGTTGCCAATGCCCTCTTAGGGCATGGTACCTGAAGGAGGTGGAATATGGGTTTGTCATGTTCATGTTATTGTTTTCAAATGCTTCCATATGGCAGAAATTGTAATGGACGAAATAACCACTTTTATCGAGCAGCCAGTGAAAGTACAAAAGTACAATTGAGTAACTAAGTAACCAGCAGAAAACTGAACAATTTAATCCCTCAATTTTTATCATTCAGTAGACAGCAAGTAATATAATCAACCAATAATTACTTCAATAATTTCACTGGGTTTTTTTCCTGACCTGTCTACAGCAAGTAGCAATGTCCTCTCCCACATCATCCTTAAAAATAAATGTTACAATTGAGTAGATAAAAAGGGATCAATTTTAACTTGCAGGAGCACATGAGTTTGGAAGAGGGTTGGATGTTAAAAGCATGGAAATTGACAGCATGTCGGGAAGCCGTCTCCAACTTGCCAACTTCTGTATTTAACTGCAATGGGATAGGCTGCGTGTGAGCAACCCCCTCGGGAGAGACGGGTTGCCAATTTCAATATGTTAATCAGCCAATTACAGCAATATTAACATGACTTTTGGAATGTAACTGTGCGTCCACAGGTTTCTCAGCCTTCCTGGAACTCGCCAAATGAAAGCAAAGCAAAAACGTAATGGTAATTGAGGGACTTGAAGACATGATGGGGAAATATGCCAATAAATGCTAAATCAACACAGCTGCTTTCTTGCCTGATTGTGTGAAAGGTTTTGTTCACAGTACTTGTACAGAATGGTTATTTTCACAACTTTGGAGATTTGTGCATCTGATCTCTATTTTTGAGTTCTGACCTGGAGGTCTATAAAATAATGAGGGGCACAGACAAGGTAGATAGTCAATATATTTTCCCAAAGGTAGAGGAGTCTAAAACTAGAGGGCATAGGTTTAAGGTGAGAGGGGAGAGATACAAAAGTGTCCAGAGGGGCAATTTTTTCACACAGAGGGTGGTGAGTGTCTGGAATGAGCTGCCAGAGGTAGTAGTAGAGGCGGGTACAATTTTGTCTTTTAAAAAGCATTTAGATAGTTACATGGGTACGATGGGTATAGAGGGATATGGGCCAAATGCGGGCAATTGGGATTAGCTTAGGGGTTTTGAAAAAAGGGCAGCATGGACAAGTTGGGCTGAAGGGCCTGTTTCCATGCTGTAAACCTCTATGACTCTATTGGAATGTTTAGGTTCTGCTTCTGCATTTTACTCGGACCTCGGATGAGAATCAATATGATGATCAGCCTCAGCAGAACCAGGAGTATCAGGAAGAATTCCAGCAAGAACAACAGCAGCACCCTCTGGAGCAGCAACAGCCTGCCACAGGGGTGAGAGGTTGAGCAGAAGCGGAAGCTTGCTGGCAGCCAGACCTCCAATACAGTGTGTACAGGCAGACAATAAGATTCCTTGCCATGTTGGAACACCAGAATCTCTGGAGGCTTCGGATTTCACATCCAGTGATGACAGACATTTACAGCCTGCTGCAACAAGACTGGCTGCGAACTGGAACACTGGCTGTTGAAGTCATTATCACCCTCACCCGCTTTGCCTCTGAATCCTTCTAGGATTCTACTGGAGTCATTTGCAGGAAGTCAGTCGGCAGCCTGCAACTGCATTATAAACGTAACTGACTGCTCTCTTGACAGAGCAGGCAATTATGCCACTGTTAACGTCAGTCAGGATGAGTAGATGTTAGGTTTGAGGATCTGGCTGACTTCCCACAGGTGCAGGGTGTCATTAATTGTGTGCAGTTAGTGCACCCTGAGATTAACCATGGGTATTCATCAATGCGTGGCTGGTGTGTGATCACAAATAGATACTTACGCAAGTATGATGAAGTAAAGTAAAATAAAGTTTATTTATTAGTCACAAGTAGGCTTACATTCACACTGCAATGAAGTTACTGTAAACTTTCTTTAGTCGCCGCAGCCCGGCGCTTGTTCGGGTCAATGCACCTAACTAGCGCGTCTTTCGGACTGTGGGAGGAAACTGGAGCACCCCGGAGGAAACCTACGCCGACATGGGGGGAACATGCAAACTCCACACAGGCAGTGACCCAAGCCGGGAATTGAACCCAGGTCCCTGGCGCTGTGAAGCAGCAATGCCGCTCACATGAAGATTCTGGAGTAATTACTATGATGCTTTCATCCTGTAGTAGTTCACCCTCCCTGAGCTCTTTGTACCTCATAGCAGACGTAATAGCTGATGAGACTCCTGAGGAGCTCAACCAATGAGGCCCAGGAAATATACAATGCAAGCCTTATGACAGCCCGATGTGCAGTTGAGGAAGTCATTGGAAAGCTTTTGATGGGCTTTCAATGCCTAAGCATATTTGGAGGTGCCATTCAATATGTACCAACCTGGAATGGTCATGGTATGCTGCGCTCTGAACACCATTCCACAGCAGTGAAATTAATTGGTGGCGCAGTGGTTAGCACTACTCCCTCAGTGGGCCAGGGACCCAGGTTCAATTCTGGCCTTGGGTGCATGTCTGAGTCAAATTTGCACATTCTCCCCATGTCTGCATGGGTTTCCTCTGGGTACTCCGGTTTCCTCCCACAGTCTGAAAGATATGTGGGTTAGATGGATTGGTCATGCTGAATCTCCCCTTAGCGTCAGGGGGATTAGCTGGGTAAATACATGGGGTTATAGCGATAGGACTTGGATGGGATTGTTGTTGGTGCAGGCTGATAGTCGCCTCCTGCACTGTAGCGATTCTATGATTGCTGGAGGAGCAAGGTGTAGCACGTAGAACCACTTGAGGCCAATCTGAAGAAGGTTCAGAACTCACCGTGGACTACTCTCCAGAATCAGTTGCATTCTTGGACACGCATCTCCATGAAGGACGGTCACCTCAGCACTTCACTACCGTAATCCCATGGATAACCTCATGATGCTCCACTTCTCCAGCTTCCACCCGAACCACATTAAAGAAGCCATCCCCTATGGACAAGCCCTCCATACACACAGGATCTTCTCAGATGAGGAGGATCGCTACAGACACTGAAAGACTCCCTTGTAAGCATAGGATATGGTGCTCGACTCATCGATCGACAGTTCTGACGCACCACAGCGAAAAACCACACCGACCTCCTCAGAAGGCAAACACGGGACACGATGGACAGAGTACCCTTCGTCATCCAGTACTTTCCCAGAGCAGAGAAGCTATGACATCTTCTCCAGAGCCTTCAACATGTCATCGATGAAGACGAGCATCTTGCCAAGGCCATCCCCACACCCCCCACTACTTGCCTTCAAACAACCGCGCAACCTCAAACAGACCATTGTCCGCAGCAAACTATCCAGCCTTCAGGAGAACAGTGACCACGACACCACACAACCCTGCCACAGCAACCTCCGCAAGACGTGTCGGATCATCGACATGGATGCCATCATCTAATGTGAGAACACCATCCACCAGGTACGCGGTACATACTCTTGTGACTTGGCCAATGTTGTCTCCCTGATATGCTGCAGAAAAGGATGTCCTGAGGCATGGTACATTGGCGAGACCATGCAGACGCTATAACAACGGATGAATTGACACCGCTCGAAAATCACCAGGCAGGAATGTTCCCTTCCTGTCGGGGAACACTTCAGCAATCAAGGGCATTCAGCCTCTGATCTTCGGGTAAGCATTCTCCAAGGCGACCTTCAAGGCACATGTCAACGCAGAATTGCTGAGCAGAAACTGATAGCCAAGTTCCGCACACATGAGGTCGGCCTCAACCGGGATCTTGGGTTCATGTCACACTGTCTGTAACCCCCAAGACTTGCCTGGGCTTGCAAAATCTCACTAACTGTCCTGGCTTGAGACCATTCACACCTCTTTAACCTGTACCTAACCCTCTCTCCACTCGCATTGTCTGCACCTGTAAAGACTTGATTACCTGTTCAGACTCGCATTCCAAACCATTATCTTGTAAATTGAGTCTATGTCTGCATATGCCCTGTTTGTGAACCCAATCCTCCACTCACCTGATGAAGGGGCAGCACTCTTAAAGCTCATGCTACTAAATAAACCTGTTGGACTTTAACCTGGTGTTCTGAGACTTCTTACTGTGCCCACCCCAGTCCGACGCCGGGATCTCCACATCCTGAAGAAGGTGAGGAAGGGGTGGAATATAAGGTGACCAAGGCACTGGCAATGATTATGCTGCTGTCTGGGATGCCCTCACTATTATAATGTTGATTTAGGATCTACCAGTCAACTTGCCGATGGCAACATTCAAAAGTCACTTCCCACTCCACCTCTCATTCCAGCACAAAGCAGTCCTGCAAAAAACCAAGCATCCCTTCAAAGGTCAGTGTTAACGCTTGTCTTATCATTCATCATAAGTGTAAAGGCTATCAGGCAGCAATCGAAAATGGACATTATGGAAAAAAGTTGTATTAAAGATATTATGTAAATATACTCAGATGTCATGATGTACTTCACTGGAATATTATAAAACCATGTATTAAACTGAGGTATACAGGCAGATATTAGGCCAGATGACCAAAAGTTTGGTCAAAAGGAAGGTTTTAAAGGAGCATTTTAAAGGAAGAATGTGAGGTAGCGAGGCGGAACACTAAGGAGAGTATTTCCAAGCTTAGGTCCAAGCAACTCAAGATACAGCCGACAATTGTTGTGCGTTTTATGGTGGAGATACTCGAGTAGAGGATCTCAATTATCTTGAAGCGTTGTGGGGTTGGATTAGATTACAGAAATGGAGAGGGGCAAGGCCAAGGAGGAATTTGAAAATGAGGATGAGAATTTTTAAGTCAAGATGTTACTTGACATAATGCCATTGCCATGCAGAACCAATGTAGGTAAGCAAGCACAAACATGATAGGTAAATGGAACGCGGAGCCATTTATGGTACAGACTGAGCCCATGGAGTCCATGATGGATCTCTGCAGAGAAAATCAGTCAGTCTCGTTCTCCAACTCTGTCCCCCTAGCCCTAGTAAAGACCAGCAACCACCAAGTGGATTAACAAATAAATGGTTTATTAAGATAACTATTCACAGAGAGTGAGATAAAGGCTCCACAACTCTAGGATCCTAACTGGAAAGAAAAACCCGCCTTCAGCCCCAGTATTCATGCACTCCAGCCCGATTAGCCAAACAGTCACATGACACGCCAAGCTCACCGCTTAAAGGGGCATACTACCACATTCCTCCCTCGTTAAGTTTCTGACTAACACATTTCAATAACAATGGAAATGTTTACAATATTATACAACAAATGGATCTCAAACACAGTCCATTATAAGGTCATTGATTTGCGGACTTCCTTAGATAGGATCCTGACAGTGCAAAAGGAGAACATTAAGCCCATCGAGTCTGCACTGACTTTCCGAAACAGCATGTTATTCAGGCCTTTCTCTCCACCATATCCTTGTAACCCCACAAATTACCATGGCTAACCCACCTAACCTACACATTTTTGGATTGTGGGAGCACCTGGAGGATACCCCCACAGGCACAGGGAGAATGTACAAACTCGATACAGACGCCCAAAGCCAGTATCAAACCTGGGTCCCTGGCAATCCCGGGCCACCACACATTGCTGTGTGATCCCAGGGTGGAAACAGTATAACTCTTGTAATAGCTTTCTAACAGGAGTGGGAATTACCACCCTTGCCCTCACAACTTAACTCTTCCCTAAACAAGGGAGCATACATGAGGACGGCCTAAACCGGGATGTTGGATTTATGTCACATTATCAGTAACCCCCACAGCTTGCCTCCTGGGCTTGTAGAATCTCACTAGCTGTTCTGTCTGGAGACAATACACATCTCTTTAACCTGTGTTGAATGCTCCCTCCACCCACATTATCTGTACCTTTAAGACCTGGCTGGCTGTAGAGATTTGCATTCTAATTAGTATTCTGTAACTTGATTTCTGTGTCTGTGCACTGTTGGAGAACAGATAACCACTCCATCTGACGAAGGAGCTGTGCTCCAAAAGCTTATGGTATTTGCTACCAAATAAACCTGTTGGACTTTAACCTGGTGTTGTGAGACGTCTTACTAAACAAGCCTAACAGGCATTTGTGGTGAGTAACTATGAAGTGCTGTCCGTAAAAGTATTGATGGAACTTATTCACTGTAAAGCTGATGGCTAGCCCCTCTTTTTTGATTTGAGAATAAGTTTTTTCAGCATCAGTTAGAATCCTCGAGGTATAGACGATAGGCCTTTCAGCACCATTTTCCATCTTATGCAATAAAACCACTCTGATTCCATAAGGAGACGTGTCGCGGGTAAGAATGATTTCTTTTTGAGGGGTCAAAATGAACTAAGACATTGGATGGCTGCGATGCCAGTTTTAACCTGTTGAACCTGTGACGCTCTCTCCAATATCACCTCTGGTGTTTCTTAAGCCGTATGTGTAAAGGTGCCAAAACTGTAGAAAGATAATTGACCATTCCTAAAAGAAATCTTCAATTCTGACATGTTATTTGGGGGCAAGTGCTTCCTTTATTTCTTTTATCTTCTCCTCCATAGGGTGCAGCCCTTGGGCGTCTACTCTGAATCCGAAGTATGTCGCTTCATAAGTCTGGAACATACATTTCTGCCTTTTTAGTCTTACTCTGGCCTTCTGAAATCTTTTTTAAACTTCTTTAAAATTTGTTAGGTGCTCCTCTTAGATGCTCTTGTTATCAGTACATCTAGACAACAACCTTAGGTAGATCCTGTCGTAAGCTTTCCGTCATGCACTGGAAAATTACACACGCTGATGAGATGGTAGCTGAGTATAAGCCTTTGTGGGTATTTATAGTAACAAATTCTTGAGATGTATTGTCTAATTCCAATTGTTAGAATGCATGGCTCATATCAAGTCGAGTGTAAGTTAAGCCTCCTGCTAATTTACTGTACAAATGGCCTCAGCATCTACGTAAAGTTTTGCTTTTAGGCCCTGTATCTTGCCCAATTCCCTCCAGAACACCTAAGACTTCACAAAAATTTCCTTTGTTGATTTTGATGATTTCTAGCCATTTTCTAATTTAGTGAAACTAATCTCAGCCCATCAAACTGGGCCCTTGGCCCCCTACCACTTTTAGAGGTAGTTGAGTTGACTAGTGACGCTATCTTACAGCTGTAGTTATTCCTCAGAATCTTAAAGCTTCCCTGGTATACGTAGCTAGTCATGCTTCTTAACTATAGGGCTGGACCCCATCCTGTAAATAACGATGTGTTTGTTCTCCTACCACTGTAGTGGAGGCATCCATGTCCACCTGTATTCTGAGTGGCTGACCACTTACTGTCAAGACGATCATAATTGGGGCCATCTTGCCCAACTTAATGTTGTTTAACCTGTATACTTCAGAATTATTTTCAAGGTTATTCTCAACACTGTGTACTGAAGTCATAATTGCTTTTTGTTGGCCCCCAATAGGCCCTGCTTAGTGCACTTGCTCCTAATGCACCCCTTCCTATTGAAGGTATAACATATAGCTTTCCTGATCTATTGCAGGTATAATATATAGCTTCCCTAAATTTACATCTTCCCCCTACCCCACACTGATAGCATTCTTCATAATTCCTGGTCTGTGGACCAAATTTACTGTATCTCTGCATTCTCTTTTGCTCTGAGCCTCTTTGCTCAATACTTCCTGTACCCTACCAGCAGCTGCCTGCCATACTTGGTGGACCTTGTCCGCTTGCATGCATTGCAGTTCCATCAAACTCCCTTTTGCCACTTTCCATAGCCTGGGCTCTAATTCCTTCTATTAAGTAATCTCTGTCTCTGCTAGTAATTCTTTTCTGTTTGGCCATGTTGCTAACACCACAGACTAGCCTGTGTCTCAACATGTCATTGAGTGCAGACTAGAACTCGCACTGTTCGGCTGTTTATCTTATGTGTGCCACCATAGCAAGTTAGCACACCAGTGCTACTTACAGGATTAAATTTAACCATTTTCACCATTCAATCATTTGACTGCACTCCAATAAAATCCATCATCATGCTTAGTTAAATCTTTGTGTTCTAAGTGAAATTAGGGTTGGTTAATGGAATTACTCATTGTGAACGGGTTGTGCATTCCAGATCAAAAGGAGGCATCAAGAATTAATTTTCACCACTTTTGGAATGCTGCTGTAATCCCCCCTGGGGCTCTTGTCATCAAATTAAATTTGTTTCATTGCATTATCACCCGAGGGCTTAGGGTGATATGTTCATTAACAATTCCAGAAGCTCCTCAAATGATTAGGAGTCGGGGGCATCTGGAGAAGTCAGACTCCTTCTCAGGCTATAGGTTGAAGCCCCACAGGCTGTTAGTAGGATTACCCATTGCTTCTTTTCCCCTTCAATTTCATTGGCCTTAAGAAAATAGTGCAGGCGTTTGACATATTGCACCCACTGCTCTGTGTCAGGGTTGAATGGCTCAAGTTTCCCAAAAAGGGGCATTTGAAAATGGCACTGCAATCTTTTTTAAAAAAAACAAAGTTGCTGATGGTACTTGCTCTGATTGACATGATGCTGAGAGACTCACCCCTTCACTTTGTTTTTGATTCAAGTCCCAAGCAATACGACGGAAAATGCCGTCGTTGGGGCTAGCGGCTTCTACACTGCTTTTCCTATCGATTGCCACAATCTTCAAAAAAGGGGAAATTCTGCCCCTGGATACAGTTTTAATTTTATTACTCTGAGAAATTCCATGGGATAACTCATTTAGCTTTTTTTTTGTTGTTCGGAAATTTCTCTTTGCTGCTCAATACATGAATGTTACTGTAACCACCATCATTATCATTAGGTTTCTTCATGCTCCTTCTTATAATCATCTTTTAAAATTAATATTATGACTTTGGGTATAAGAGAATCAGTTGTCAGGAAATATATGTGGAGAAAATTTATTCTTGATGCCGCCTCTTGATCTGGAATGCACAACCCGTTCACAATGAGTAATCCCATTAACCAACCCTACTTTCACTTAGAACACTTAAAGATTTAGCTAAGTATGATGGTGGAAATTATTGGAGTGCAGTCAAATGATTGAATGGTGGAAATGGTTAAATTTAATCCTTTAAGTAATACTGGTGTGCTAACTTGCTTTGGTGTGCCACATTCCTGGTTATTCCACAGGCTCTAATGGGCTTCTGTTAGACTATTTTAAATATCATACCGGGGTTTGTAATGGACAATTTAATGGACTGCCTTAAAAATGAGCATTTGGAACCAGTCTTAAACTAATTGAGAGAGTGCTTAAAACAGTACAAAAATGAAAAATATTGGCTGGAATTCTCCGGTCTGCATGCCCTGCTGCCAGTGCTATACCTCTGTTCACTGCAGCGGAACTGCCAATCCCAGTGGTGAGATTGGAGAATTCCAGCCATTAACTCAGCACCTTACTCTCATGTCTGCATGTCCATCCTTGCCCTGCTGCAATGTTCCAGTGAAGCCCAGCACAAACTGGAGGAGTTGTGTGCAGTTCTGGTCACCTCACTATAAGAAGGATGTGGAAGCGCTGAAAAGAGTGCAGAGGAGATTTACCAGGATGCTGCCTGGTTTGGAGGGTAGGTCTTATGAGGAAAGGTTGAGGGAGCTAGGGCTGTTCTCTCTGGAGCGGAGGAGGCTGAGGGGAGACTTAATAGAGGTTTATAAAATGATGAAGGGGATAGATAGAGTGAACGTTCAAAGACTATTTCCTCGGGTGGATGGAGCTATTACAAGGAGGCATAACTCTAGGGTTCGTGGTGGGAGATATAGGAAGGATATCAGAGGTAGGTTCTTTACGCAGAGAGTGGTTGGGGTGTGGAATAGACTGCCTGCAGTGATAGTGGAGTCAGACACTTTAGGAACATTTAAGCGGTTATTGGATAGGCACATGGAGCACACCAGGATGATAGGGAGTGGGATAGCTTGATCTTGGTTTCAGATAAAGCTCGGCACAACATCATGGGCCGAAGGGCCTGTTCTGTGCTGTACTGTTCTATGTTCTAGCAGCATCTCATCGTCCGGTTATGCATTTTGTGTGCCTCCACACGCATGCATACTAACTCTGCTTATTTCCTTACAAATGCTTCCAAACCTGCTTGAGATTTTCCAGTATCCTCTTTTTGTGTAAAAAACATTAAACATTTTTTATTTGCAGTAGTTCAATAAAATAGCATAATTTCTTAGCCCCGAGGTCATGAAACGTGCTTATACAAAAGCAAATTCTTTCTTTCATTCTAATATTAAATTAATAAATTGTTACAGGCCTGACAGGATTAAGCATGCTATATATTGCAACTCTTGGCTTCATGTCAATTTTATTCTTAAAAATAAAGTACTTTATTTAATGGTTTTCATGTGTGCCGCAATATCACTTGCAGCGTATATCAGAACGAAATTAAAAAGTGACATTCTGCACGCAGTCGGTGTTTCAGACAGATACTGTAGTTGCTTGAGTGCAGATGTTTAAAATCAGGTGAATGAAAACACCTTATGGTATTGGGTGTTTGAACTTGAGGTGCAGAAACAGATTGTGGGATATCACTCGCATTGCTTGTAAATCTGAATGTTAAAATCCAGACTTGGATTATATCTCAACTGGGGTGGGAGATACTGCAGTAAACTGTTCAGTTATTATAGGGTGAAACAGTGGCACAGTGGTTAGCACTGCTGCCTCACAGCACCAGGGACCTGGGTTGAATTCTGGCCGTGGGTCATTGTCTGTATGGAGTTTGCATGTTCTCCGTGTGTCTGTGTGGGTTTGTTCTGGGTGCTCCTGTTTCCTCCCACAGTCCAAAGATGTGTGGGTTAGGTTGATTGGCCATGCTAAATTGCCCCTTAGTGTCAGGGGGACTAGCATGGTAAATATGTGGGGTGATATGGATAGGGTAGGATTGTTGTCGGTGGGTCAAATGGCGGCCTCCGGCGCTGTAGGGATTCTATGATTACTGTAAATTTAGAAGAATTAAAAGTACAATGAATAATTCCTAAAATGTTGAATGGGATCTGGGTCAAACTGAAGAGATTATGATTAATAGTAGAAGTCGGTGTGCCTCTCACTGGACAGCATTACGTGCTGGCTGGTCTACAGTAGATAGCTTGGCTCCAGTTGTCAGCTTTTATGGTCCTTTTGTACCTTTCTTTGAATAAAGCGATCAAGCGCAGTGGTGGTTGTAAACTGGCCAAGCTGGTGTACAGTAGTGTTTTTAGATGTTTGTCTTTGGATCTGACTCTAGCTTCAGAAAGCGACTTCTTGGCTCAATGCCACAGCACATTGAGCATTTACTCACTCATCTGCTTCTCATTTTTTGGGTGGAAATACTATATAATAACACTGCAGTACTGCCACAAGGAGAATACATTGATATTAATTATTCATGGATTTCAAATTGCTTTCTGTATTTTTATCATGTAAAAGTCCAGATTAAGAGAGTGTTATAAAACATGTGACTGAATCCATTGTCCAACGTTCAGTGCTTTGGGCTTGAGCAGGAGCTGCTTCAGGTTTCTCTTGGTCAGTGTAAGTTCAGGTATCAGAAAGTTACATTATTGCTTTGTTATTAAATCCATTCAGTTTGTGAAAATGCAGCTGTAGACACTTATGCTTGAGTATCAGATAGCTTGCACTGCTGGAAAATGTATGCTTTGACACATTAGGTAGAATTTTAACTGCCAATGTGGGTCAATGTGGACCTCAAATCCCTCCCCAGACTTACAGCATGTTGGAAACCTGATAAATCCCGCTCACTTTGGGCTTTTCCTGGGATGCATTTCAAGGCATGGGATATATTGACTATAGATAGTCAGGTCTCTAACTTAAACATGTAAAGAATCAATTAATGCAGATGTTAACCCAGCCTACAGGTGTTTCGTCTCAATAGGGTCAATAAGGCGTAAGCATCGTAGGGATCCATTGTTCAATGAAATTGATGAGCTGGAAAGCCTTTAAAGTGTGCAACTAAATAACTGTTTCCAAGTCTTTGTGAAGAATTTGTGCTCAGAAGGTGTGTTCTGAGAGCATGCTTTCATTGCTTCGTAGCTGTTTTTCAACTTTTTGGCATAATGATATCTTTCTTGGACTTTGTCCACTTTGATTTGCAATTCCCTGCTCTCTGTCTTCACTGCAGCAGGGAGGAACATATGCACCTCTATTTTGGACCGCTGATAACAGGAGCAGCAACAACAGCTTCTTCCTTTTCCTCAGCCACATGCCACTCTACATGATCGAGGGATTGATGCAGAACCTCCAGCTCAAAGGAGGTGATACCCTGAGCATAAGACAAGAGGATCAGCTTTCTGGACATGACGGAGCAGCAATGTCTCACCAGGCTCAGTTTTTCATAGCAGCTCGTTATTACAGTCATGGAAATTTACAGTATGAAAAAAAGCTAACAGCCCATTATGTCTGTGCCGGTCGACAAGGAGCATCCAGCCTAATCCCACTTTTTGTCTTTTGGTCCAGCTAGTTTATAGGATATGGCACTTAATTCCAAAAAATTGCAAGAACTGCAGAGCAGTGTTAATGTTATCATAAAATAAACCAGGAAATTAAGTGTCAACAGCAAAGGGGGGGGAATAATTCCTGAAATGTGTATAAGGGAACTTTATTAGTGTTTCCAGCCCAATGAGGAAATGAGCAACATTGAATTATGTTTTGGGGAAAGTGAATCATGGTCAGGATAGGAAATGTTACAGCCCTGCTTCAAAAAAGGACGAGGGAGTAAACCTGGCATCTCGTCATCCTAATTTTTGAGACAACAATTTTAGACAATTAATTTGCACTTATGTAAGGGCTAATAAATGAAAGTCAACACAGATTTGTAAAAGTCATGTAAAAGTCCAGATTAAGAGACTGTTATAAAACATTTGACTGAATCCATTGTCTGACGTTCAGTGCTTTGGTTGACATGGTTGATTAATTTGATCAAGTTCTTTGGTGAAGTAACCGAGAGTGTTGATGAGGGTATGGACTTTTGAAAAGACCTTTTTTAAAGTATTACATAATGAATCAAAGTTCATGGGACTAAATAGACAGTGGCAGCATGGATACAAAATTGATGGGACAGAGAGCTGAGTGTTAAATATATCTTTTTCAGACTTTTGGAAGATAGACTGTGATGTTTTTCAATGGTTGTTGGTATTAGGATACATAAATGACCAGAACTTGAGGATACAGTGCATCATTTAAAAGTTTGGAGCTGAAAGGAAACATGAACAATGGGAGGATAGTTACAGATTTCAGGAGGATTGGTAAAATGGGAAGACAGATGTGAGGTGAAATTTAACATAGCGTGTGATGTGATACATTTGGTAGAAAGATTGAGGGCGTGTATCTTCCTCTGGCTACCCAACCTGTTCATTTCTCAGCTTGCAAAATACACACCTGACCCGTGTGACTACAGTAAGTCCCTGTTTTGAGTTGCCCAATTTTAAGATGTTCAACTTGAATGTTGCAGATATAATAGGGCCAGTATGCACACTTTAGATCATTTTGCACTGGGCTGATGTGGCAATCAACACCATTTTGAAATAGTCTGTCTCTGCTCCCCGATCCCCCTGGTTGCTCCTTCCTCCCTGACCCTCCTACTCACAGCTCCTTTTGCTATTCACTTCCTCCTCTCCTCTCTCTCTCCTCTCCCTTCTCTTTGCTTTACCAAAATCCCTCATCTCTGGTATAATTCTGGTTAACCTCCTCTGTATCGTCTCTCAATCATTTGACATCCTTTCTAAACTGCAGTGCACAACATGGTACATGATAATGTAACTGAGACCTAACCTGAGATTTATAGGGTGGGATTTTCAGGCTGCTCTCACCCCAAAACCAGAAAATCCTGCTCGACGTCACCGGACCTTTGCGTGGTCCACCCCTGTGGCACTTATGTACAATTCCTGTGGCGGACAGAATGGGAAAACTCCCCACGTAAAGTTTTAAAAGTGCCTTTTGTATTCAGTGCCTCTATTCACAACGTAAAAGTATCCCATATGTTTTCTTAATTGCCCTACCAAAGTGCCCTGCCTCTTTCAAAGATTTGTGAGTATGTATCTCCAGGTCCATCTACCCTTGCACTCACCCCTTCCTCAAAGAATACTAAGTAGATTCTGTGTGTTATTTCTCATCACTTCACACTTATTCATGTTAAACTGCATCTAACATGTTGCTTCCCATTCTATCAGTCTCTTTTTGGACTGCTGAAGTCTGCTGCTATCATGTCCACTATTTACTACATTGTCAAGTTTTATATGATCTGCAAACTTCAAAATTATGCACCCTGTGCTCAAGCTCAGGTAATTTATAAACAGCAGAAAAAGCAATGATCCTAATGAAATGATTTTCAGAATTGTGGATGAGTAGAGAGGCCTTCGGCGTACATATTCACAAATCCCTAAAGGTGGCAGGACAAATTGGTGATGCAATTAAAAAACTACTTTGATTTATAGATAAAGGAATAGAATATAAAAGCAAAGATATCAGACCAGAACTTTAAAAATCACTGATTAGACCTTGGCTGGGTGAATTGTGGATCACTTTGGGCATCACATTTCCAAAACAATATTATAGCTTTCGAAATGGTATGGAGGATATTTACCAGGATGCTATCAGGAATGGAGAGGTTGGAAAAGTTAGGATAGTTTTCCTTGAAACAGAGTAGGCTAAGAGGTAACCTAACAAAGGTTTTCAAGGTGAGAGATTTTGATTGAGTACACAGGGAAAAAAAATTCCCTCTGGCGAGTTGGTCAATAACTGCGGTCCATGGATTCAAACTCATTGGTAAAAGAACTGGAGAGAAGATTAGGAGAATTTTTTTCACTGTCAATTTTTTTTTTGTCTCGTGTTTGAAATTAGGTCCAATGTTTGCTCCCATGTGTTTAATCCAAAGCTTTTTAGCCAACTGAAATTACTGATTTCTTCTTCTAGGTCAATGATTGAAAAATCTGTTAATAAAGTTTCTTATAATGGAATATATCATGTTTTTATAATGATATAAAGGCACCAATCACTCATCAGAGATTGTCTAAACACATTTTGGGTTCACATATTTAAACCAGGTACATGAGAACACAGGTACATGAGGAGAACATTTGTTGACATCAACAGCAGACCGTGTGCTCCGCTTAGAGGTCCAAGTGAAATTGAGACTGGATCGCATGACACGCTTCCCTTCTAACGATGGCATGCTGCTATCCCATAAAGGCATATTACAACATAACATAGCAGTTGGGTGTGTCCATAAATCAGTCAGGAAACTCCAGGCCAATGTGCTGAGTGACCATTATAGATGATCTGAATACCATGAAATCACTTTACCATTAAAATAATTCCTAAATTACAAAATGTTGGGAGCAATCCTCACCATTAGTCTGCTAACTGCATATTTAATGTCAATTTGACGAGGTCCACGCCAGTTTTAGTTAACTGACTACAGTACATAAAATAGACTTGTACTAGAGAGGGAGTGCTGCATTGTCAGAAAAGATATAAAACTATTGTCCTCAATTGCATCACTGACCACAAACTGTTGAAAGTCATGATGCTTGTGTATTTTTGCTACAAAGGTTGTGACTTGAGCCCGTTAAATCTTAACATCCAATTTAACAAAACACAACAGTGATTTGATGTCACAGTCAACCAATGCACCATGCAAATAACTGACCAGGTATGATTCCAGGATTGGCTGACTTTTGCACTTGTGTTGTCCATTGATCACAAGCTACTGATCTTGACTTATCATCAAAAATGATGCCAGTAGAGGTCAAACTGGATTGATCACAAGGAAATTATGGATTAGGACGAACAGTCGCTCTATCTTAATTCAGAGATCAAATTAATGAGTACTTAGCAAAGGGTAATTAAGGCTAGCAAGTCTGGCTTTGTTAAAGCAAGTCCTGTTTGATAAATTTAATAGAGTTCAGTGAAGAAGTGGCCAATTAGATACTTGAAGGAAATGCAGTAGTGTATATAGATTTGCAAAGACATTCAATAGGGTTTTTCTCATGGGACTACTTAGAAAATTTGGGTATATGTTATAAGCAAAAATATAAATTTACTTGGACTGGAGAAAGATTGTAAATGATGTGCTCCAAAAGTCAGCGCTAGTGCTTGCTATATATAGTTTATTTGGACATGGAGATTGAGAATATAGTTATTAAATTTGGTGATGACAAAAGCAGGCAGCTTGGCAAATAAGAACAAGGATTATTAATTACTTCAGGAAGAAATAGGTTAGCAGCGGGTGACAAAAAAAACAGCAGGTCCAAAGCAAACAGAAAATCATCCATCCTTTGACAAATTTACATCAAATAATCTGATCAAAGCTCCTTTGGAGAGGGACTATATGGTAATGGGGATTGTTAGTGCACACTATGGATGAATGGTGCAAGTTGAATATTTTGAACAAGCGTGTGGAGCAGAGTCCTTTATCATTTATATCCAGTCAGCACTTCAGGTTGAGACACTGATATTTTTCATTGATGTTGCACATTGAATAGGTCTCTGTTTGCCTGAGCAGTATCCCAAAATAGAAGCTATTAGTGTGGGTGGTGTAATTTAGGGATATTGTGAAGGTCAGTATTTTATAGTATGTTGAGCAGCTAGACATGCCTGATCTTTACCTGGTCTAATGTGTGTTAGCATTTTTGCATCTTGCTGGAAAGATGTTTAATGGCAGGAGCACTAATTGGGGAAGTTGGACTTCTGTAGAGTATAACTATGAATCTATCAGGCCTACGCTCTTCTCAAAGTGCAGTCTTTTTCCTGCTGTCCTGTTTCCTTTTGTTAAAATGTATTCACATTTCACAATGATGAGAAAACGTATTTATTCATATGAAATATAAAAAAGATTTAGTTCGCTCACAAAAAGTACAGGTTAAACTCTGTTCAATATGCATGCTTGTCAGTGGAATTCAAGGAGCAGTGAATGAATGTAAAACCTGTATTTTGTGAACAAGCAGTTCCAGTAAATCTGCCCTTGAGAGGGAATTGCATATCGATGTGGCACAGACTGAATGATTGAATCTGTTGAAAATTTGTCTAAATCTGAAGTCATAGAGTAAAAATCTAAGCTTGGTGAATCCTTCAGCGAGATATTAACTCCGGGAAACACCCAGGGCTGAATTTTCCATCTGAGATCAGGAACCCAACTTCCAGATCATTTCCAGGGCCTGACCCTGTGCCACATTGGTGACGTGATTTTATATGCAAAGACCCCAATTGGGTTGGATGTGGGTTTGACACCTAGTTAGTGGTGTCAAGTGCTGCCCTGAAACAAGAACAAGCTCTACAGGGTGATTTTCAAAGGGAGACAGCAGCCACATGTCGGCTTGCCATTGCCTGGACAATTGGAGCAGACAGGAGAGCAGAGGGCTGGAAAATCTCTCAGTCCGAACAGCGCTCACTCATCAGATACTTAATCCACTCTGCTCAGGTGATTGAAACTTTGTGCCACTGCATGAGCACCTCAATTTAAATCAACAGCAAAAATATGTTATTGGCGCCCTGCTGTTCTCCCCACAGGTGTGCATGAACATGCCCTTAACCGTTCACGCTTCCCATTCTGACCTTCTGAATATTTCATTCTGTCCCTCCCCAGCCTCTTGACAAGCTCTGAAATGAATTGGAGGTATGTGGGTTGCTCCCGCCTCCCCCACACCCCACCCTGCCCTTCCTTTGAAAATTGCATTGTGTCACAGACTAACACACAATCCAAGAGCATTGTTGTTATTTCAAAATGCACTGGCACTCATTTTCTTCCCCCATGGGGGATTGGAAATCCAGCCCCAGATCTTTCCTATTGGCAATTATCTCTGGTGGCACCCTGTTGCTCGTATACTAAATATGTATAAATAAATTTGCTTATTAGCTTTTGGACAATTCTTTACTGTATGGGCTTGTTAGGATCATAAAATCGTAGATCCTATGTCAGACTCCTGTTCATTGACTACAGCTCAGCCTTCAACACCATTATGCCCACAAAACTCATCCCCAAACTCCGTGGCCTGGGCCTCGGCACCTCCCTCTGCAACGGGATCCTGAACTTCCTAACTCACAGACCACAATTAGTAAGGATAGGCAACAACACCTCCTCCACAATCATCCTCAACACCGGTGCCCCACAAGGCTGTGTTCTCAGCCCCCTATTGTACTCCTTGTACACCTATGACTGTGTGGCCAAATTCCCCTCCAATTTGATTTTCAAGTTTGCTGACGACACCACCGTAGTGGGTCGGATCTCAGACAATGACGAGACAAATACAGGAATGAGATAGAGAATCTGGTGAACTGGTGCGGCAACAATAATCTCTCCCTCAATGTCAATAAAACGAAGGAGATTGTCATTGACTTCAGGAAGCATAAAGGAGGACATGTCCCTGTCTACATCAACGGGGACGAAGTAGAAAGGGTCGAGAGCTTCAGGTTTTTAGGTGTCCAGACTACCAACAGCCTGTCTTGGTCCCCCCATGCCGACACCATAGTTACAAAAGCCCACCAATGTCTCTACTTTCTCAGGAGACTAAGGAAACTTGGCATGTCAATTATGACTCTCACCAACTTCTACAGATGCACCATAGAAAGCATTCTTTCTGGGTGTATCACAGTTTGGTATGACTCCTGCTCTGCCCAAGACCGCAAGAAACTACAAAAGGTCGTGAATATAGCTCAATTCATCACGCAAACCAGTCTCCCATCCATTGACTCTATCTACACTTCCCGCTGCCTAGGCAAAGCAGCAGCATAATCAAGGACCACACGCACCCCGGACATTCTCTCTTGAACCTCCTTCCGTCGGGAAAAAGATACAAAAGTCTGAGGTCACGTACCAACCGACTCAAGAACAGCTTCTTCCCTGCTACTGTCAGACTTTTGAATGGACTTTTGAATGGACTTACCTTGCATTAAGTTGATCTTTCTCTACACCCTAGCTGTGATTGTAACACTACATTCTGCACTCTCTCATTTTCTTCTCTATGAATGGTATGCTTTGTCTGTATAGCACGCAAGAAACAATACTTTTCACTGTATGTTAATACATGTGACAATAAATCAAATTCCTACAGTACGGAAGGAGGCCATTCAGCACATCCAGCCTGCACCAACCACAATCCCACCCAGGCCCTATTCCCATAACCCCATGCATTTACCCTAGCTAGTCCCCCTGACACTAAGGGGCAATTTAGCATGGCCAATCCAACTAACCCGCACATCTTTGGACTGTGGGAGGAAACTGGAGCACCCGGAGAAAACCAATGCAGACACAGGGAGAATGTGCAAACTCCACACAGACAGTGACCCAAGCTGGGAATGGAACCCAGATCCCTGGTGCTGTGAGGCAGCAGTGCGAATCACTGTGCCACCGTGCTGCCCTTGTAACTGTGGCATCCAAGACCTGTTTGTAAGAATCTGAATTCACCCATCGCCGATAGCCTATATTCATTTACAAAAGCCCATGAGATTTATTTTTCAAAAAGAAATGCTGACAGACATTGTTTACGGATTAATGTCTGCATTAATTGCTGCAGAGGATGGTGTACTTTAGGGATGTGTCTCCATTGCCTGTTCAAACTCGTCTGTGAGAAGATCAGAATTTCACATTAATGTGACAGCATTCCGATATTAGGTTCTGTATGGCATTGTTTTGGAGAAAATAAGAATGAATCAGATCAGTGTCATGTAAACAAACTTTGACCGGATACATCTCTTGTACTCTGTGTCGAGTGGACCAAGGTGCCCTATAGACTAAAGGTCACACTCACACACTCACATACTCTTCACTCGTGGTGCCCAGGAATTTAATGAAAACACCGTTACTGAATATGACAACGGAATGTCCCACAAACCTTATTCTTTGTTTTAGACTTTAGACAGCAGAAGAATCAACATGATTCCAAGTGTAGTTTGGTCGATAATTTTATTGAGTTTTTAACTCATTCTCTTCCTTGGCTGCAAACAACAAAATGGGCATACTGCCAACTCTCCAGCAGTGCCAAAAGGATTCAATGTTAATTGTCCATTCTCTCCTCACAAGTTCGCTGCCAGACCTGTTGAGTGTTTCCAGCATTCTCTGTTCTTGTCTCAGATTCCAGCATCTGCAGTATTTTGCTTATTCTCCTGTTAATTTCCTGGGCTAGTGTCTAAAACTTTAAACCTGAGGTTGTGCTGTAACCCACAGATGTCTTCAAGATCACATCCACATGAGCTGCGGTATATTGACAGAAGAAGAAAAATGACTAGTTGGAGTTACACTGCCTGGAATATAGAGGGAAAAAAGAACTTTGTTCAGTTTATCATAAAAACACAATGGATGGAATTCTCTGGCTGTTCGCTGGCAGTGGATTCTCTGGTTTCACCAGCAGCACGCTCCCGCCTGTGGGTTTCCCAGCGGATTGGGTGGTTTCAATGAGAAATCCCATTAGCAGCAGTGGGACCAGAGAATCCCATCGCCAGCAAATGGTATGCTATCTCCCACCATTGAGAAATACATGGCTGGGAGGCCAGAGAATCCCACCCAATGGTTTTTTGAACTCCACCTTGCTGCAAGACCCCTCCTTACTTATATGTCATGTTACTCACTTCATCTAGGTCTGATTTCATGATAAAGCAACCCACCTACTTTACAATCAGGATGTATTTGCACTGGACTCATACTTTTAAAATAACATATTGCATGAGAAATCGGGCTGTATAGCTTTTCCACCACATTTTTAATCTTGGTTATTAAATTCCAAAGTGATTGGAATGGAGTGCATACCTATTCATAGAACATAGAACAGTACAGCACAGAACAGGCCCTTCGGCCCACGATGTTGTGCCGAGCTTTATCTGAAACCAAGATCAAGCTATCCCACTCCCTATCATCCTGGTGTGCTCCATGTGCCTATCCAATAACCGCTTAAATGTTCCTAAAGTGTCTGAATCCACTATCACTGCAGGCATTCCAAGATGCTTCTTGTGGCCTGGAGAACTGCAAGTGTGGGAATTTTCATCATCTGGAGTATGATGTGGTGATTCGCCCTTTAAGGGCAACACTGCAGAATAAAGGTCAGCTGGCTTGGGGGACCAATGGGGACTCAGAAGAGGTGGAGTCTCTTGGGCAGGAGACATGGCAGGAGCTAGGTGCAGTCGTAAAGCTGCTGTTTTCTTAATCCTTTTTGTATTCACAAATGAAGTCTGTGAAAGTGCATCATTACACTCGAGTTTTAGGTTTTGGAGCTTGAACAAGAGCTGGCATCACCGGGGTGCACCTGTGAGTTTTAAGAGTTTTGTCCTTTGTGTGTTTCTGTATGTGGTCACCTTGCAGCTTAAGGTTATGCAGCCAGATAGAGATTGGGTGCCTGGCAGACAATCAAGAGAAGGACCAAGCAGGTAGGTCAGGATTCTCCTGAGTGCATTTCACTCTTCAGTCAATACTCAGTTCTGAATACAGTGAGAGAGATGGTTCTTCTATGGTTTACAGCCAGAACCAAGGTTCACAGCACTATGACCTGCTTAGCCATCGAAGGAGCAGGAGGAAGATTGGTAAAGCAACAGTGGATTCTATTGTTAGGAGAACAGGTAGGTGTTTCTGCAGCAGTAAATTCAGAAAAGATTTACAAGAATAGTTCCAGGGATGAGGGACTCCAGTTATGAGGGTAAATTGGAGAAACTGGGGCTTTGCAGCGAGGGCGGGGGGGGGAGAGAAGATGCAGCTAGGGGGAGAGAAAGAGTGCAATGGAGTGCGGGGGTGGGTGGGTGAACAGTGTTTACTGGTTAAACAAAACTCATTACTGGCTGGGACGAGAACATTAGGTACTTACAGCTTTATAGACACAGCCTAATGACGATATCAGTGCTTAGAAGATTGAACAGGAAACTTGGACAGCAATAGATTTTGTTCTCAGAACAGGGAATATCCCAGATTAATTTAAAACAAAGACTTGTATGCAAGAATTGTAACAAGAGAAAACAAATCAGTCCTTCCACGCTGTCACACAAATAAATCAGCGAGAAGAGAAGCAGATATATGTGAAGAAGAATCATAGAATGGTTACAGCATAGAAAGAGCCTATTCATCCTGCCATATCTGGGCCAGTTCTCTGTGAGTCTCACTCTGCTCACTTTTCCCCATATCCCTGCAATGCTCTTGAGAAATACCCAACACTCTTTTGAAAACTGCGATGTATTCTGGCTGCAGATTTTTGGCTAATGAATTGTATATTCAAATCATTGTACAAAAAAATTCTCACCATAATTGATTCTTTTACCATTCACCTTAAATTAGTGTCCCCTGATTTTTCAAACCACTGCTAACAGGAACGTTTTCTCAGACCCCCAAAGATTTTGAAGACCTCTGGGAAATCACGCGGCAACTTTTCATTTCCAAGGTGAACTGCGCTCTTGATGCACTACTATCCCTGCCGTCCCCCTACCCCCACCACCTGTGTAATTGTTCTCGCCCTCTCTACACTGCTTTCCTACACAACTCTCCCCCTCCTTCTCTATTTCCCCTCTCCGCTCCTTCTCCATGCATTGTCTACCCCTCATGTGGACTCTCTATCTGTACCCCCACTGCTCCCTTTCCCCCTCACACTCTCTCCCCCCTCAAACTCTCTCCCTCATGCTCTCACTCTCTCTCTCCTCTTTCATGCTCGTTCCCTTTCTCCCCTTTCACGCTCGTTCCCTCGCCCCCCTTTCACGCTTGTTCCCTCGCCCCCCTTTCACGCTTGTTCCCTCGCCCCCCTTTCACGCTTATTCCCTCGCCCCCCTTTCACGCTTGTTCCCTCGCCCCCCTTTCACGCTTGTTCCCTCGCCCCCCTTTCACGCTTGTTCCCTCGCCCCCCTTTCACGCTTGTTCCCTCGCCTCCCTTTCACGCTTGTTCCCTCGCCTCCCTTTCACGCTCGTTCCCTTGCCCCCCTTTCACGCTCGTTCCCTCGCCCCCCTTTCACGCTCGTTCCCTCGCCCCCCTTTCACGCTCGTTCCCTCGCCCCCCTTCACGCTCGCCCCTCTTTCACACTCGCTCGCCCGCTCTCCCCCCTCCCCTTCACGCTCGCTCACCCGCCCGCCCTGCCCCCCCTTTCACGCTCGCTCGCCCACCCTACCCCCTTTCACGCTCGCTCGCCCACCCCACCCCTCCACCTGTGTCCCACTCTACCCCCTCACATCCACTCTAGGTATATGTCTTAACCCCCTGCAGCATGCTCTTACCCTTTTTGCACACTTTCTCCCTCCCACTTTGCATGTCCTGTATCTCACCCCTTCGCACACCCTCCATCTCCTCTATCGCATGTGTGCTTTCTTTCTTTCCTCTTGCACATGTCCTTCCTGCCTCTCCTTTCAATCTTCTTCACCTCATACTCGCAATTATTAATATGAAATGGTTATTTAGAGACAGTGATACATGGAAAGAATTTGTAGTGTTGTTCTTAATTTAGTGTCTCCCAAACCACTTTCCAGCTGTAAAGTACTTTTGGTCAATGAGCTGAAGATTATGGAGAGGTGTTAGAAGACAATTAAGCTTCTTACACTGGGAATGGTAGTCAGTTTCTTTGTACAGAGCTTTGATGATCAACTGCTGAAGCAGTTGTCAAGGAAGATGGTTGACACCAGGTCTTCGTAATTGAAAATTGTAGATGAATTACTTCTTAAAATTTCTCGCGTGTTATTTCATGGTCGAAGCTTTTAGCTGTGAAATGTAGCTTTCTATGTAATAAGCTATTGTGTCACATGTGATATAAAGATTCATTCCCCACACTCCCAGTTCTGGCAGGGTTAATAGATGTGGATTTTAAAATCTATTAGGAGCGTTCGGGCTTAGAGAAAAGCAGAATCTTTCATTTGTGGCTTCCAGCAGTTTTTTTTCTTTATGCCTCATTAGCCATCTGCCATTTCAGGAAAGGAGAAAAGCAGCATTATAATTGAAATTTCATTAATTATACATCACAGTGATATTAATTAAATGTTGACTGTTCCTCATTTGTTCCTCAAAATCTTGAACTTTTGTGGAGGCTTCTCCTGTCAACCTGAAAGGTGCAGGAATTTATTTTGTTTCTTTGTGTCTTTTTCAGACATTTCACGAGTCCGATTTCTTCCTGAAAGTGTTTGTTATGACAGCTGATGAAATGCTTGGGAATATACCTGCTTCGCTGTTATTTTGAGCCATCATTTTAAGTAGCAGGTTCAGACTTCATAATGGGCTACTCCTGAGTTAACAAATCCAAATTGATACTTTGAGGTCTAAAACAATATTTCTAGTTTTATAAACTCTTTACAAAATGTATTGATCTGGGTCATTTTGTAACTCAACTTTTTGATCTGTTCAAATTGCAACAAAATAACGGTATGTTTGTGACGCAGTATATCAAAATGCTAGTTTGGATGTCGCTGACTTAGTTACTTTAAGCTCAAGAACCTAACTTGAGTAATGAAACATTCCTGATCCCTATATTGATAGTTATTGAGGGCGATTCTCCCAAAAAGATTCCAAGTGCCGAATTCACATAAAAACTGGATTAAATCACGCTGTCTTTTTTCAGCGGGAGATTCAAAACGAACCTCGCACACACTCTGCACTGCAGAGTGCACTGGTGTGAATCGCACTGAAAATCATTGGGCTGGAGAGGGCGGCAGCATAGCGCTGAGCGATCCACTGCGCATGCACCAATCCGAGATCGGAGACCGCTGTCTGCTGGCCTCCCGATTGCTGGCCAGCCCCGCGACCCCCCCCCCCCCCCCCCCCCCCCCCCACTCCCAACCGTGCCGACCCATCCCAATCGCTGGCCTCCCTCCTTCCCCCACCGATCCTGTCTGCAGAGTAGCAGCAGGACCCTTGCCCCGCCCCTTGGCATTGTCCCATGTCTGATGGGCAGTGCCAGGGGCACAGGCTGGCACTGTCAAGGTGCCAATGCCCAGGGGGTACCCCCAACCCCCTGGGGGGCCCCGATTGCCCCCCCTTCACTCCAGCAGGGTCAGGCCCTGAAAGTGGGGAGCTGCAGTAAACCTCATTCGTTTGGATGTCACAGGGTTGGGGAGGGAGGGGGGTGGGGAGGA
The DNA here is from genome assembly GCF_964213995.1 of Mustelus asterias. Classification (NCBI taxonomy): domain Eukaryota; kingdom Metazoa; phylum Chordata; class Chondrichthyes; order Carcharhiniformes; family Triakidae; genus Mustelus; species Mustelus asterias. The sequence continues at coordinate 62,704,960 of NC_135810.1, read as the reverse complement.
GGAGAGGAGAGGCTAGGGGCCCGGGAGATCAGTCCTGGGCCCACTCATCAAATTTAAATTATATTAAAATCCTCTGCATACCTAATGCAGCTCTGCGCCTATTTCCTGCTCGGAGCTGATGGTGTCAGAAATCTGGCACTGGGAGCGGTGCTCAGGGCCGGATGCCCAGTGCGAATCGCGCTAATCCAGTCCGGATTGGAGAATCGCCCTCATTGAGTCTGACAAGGATACCTGAAGCTTTTGGTTCTCCATTTCTCAAATACAAGCACCAATGCTTTGAGAGGGAGTCAGAAAATGATAACATTTCTTCTAACCTTGACAATTTTCCTCCTCCTCTGTTCTCCTCCATCTTTCTCCCCTTGCCTCTTCCTTACTCCCTCTCTCTCTCTTACATGCACATATACACAAGTTCATACCTTTTGCAATTAATTCCTCCTTTTTGTTTGGGAAAGCAAATCATATATGTTGAGGTTAAAATGTAGATTCTTAGAATACAAGCCCAACTAGGTGATCCTCTACATTTTCCTCAATCCTCGAGGAAAGGTAGATGTAAATTAGATGAAAATGTGTAAACAGAAAATTTGGCTGTGTACAGACTCTAAGTGATGATCCCAGAGTTCCCATGAAGGAAATATTAAATTTCATCATGGTGCTGTAAGAAATCCAGGAGAAAAATCAAAGGGACATGTGGTAGTGATGGATGTTTGTAGGTCACCTGACCCTCCTATCAGAAGAAAGCGCACTAACAATTACCTGTCAGGTGTGAGGGCATGGGTCCTGATAGGAGGGAACACTCAGTGTGAGCCTGGAACTAGACCTGTATCTGTTTTGAGCTTGTTTGTATATAGTTTATCTGTCCTTCAATAAATCACTGTTGTGATTCAAGGCTTCCTTCTCATGAAATCTTGTGCTACAATAGGACATTAAAACATTTCTTTCTCAATTGCATTAAAAATCTTTGTTTATTGATTATAAAATTATTGTGGGTGGAGGGTAGTTGGAGTCTGGCGGTCATGTTAAGACCTGCACAAGTATCTCTAATGTTGAGATGCCGGCGTTGGACTGAGGTGAACACAGTAAAAAGTCTCACAACACCAGGTTAAAGTCCAACAGGTTTATTTGGTAGCAAATACCATAAGCTTTCGGAGCGCTGCTCCTTCGTCAGATGGAGTGGAAATGTGCTCTCAAACAGTGCACAGAGACACAAAAAATCAAGTTACAGAATACTGATTAGAATGCGAATCTCTACAGACAGCCAGGTCTTAAAGGTACAGACAATGTGGGTGGAGGGAGCATTAAACACAGGTTAAAGAGATGTATATTGTCTCCAGACAGAACAGCTAGTGAGATTCTGCAAGTCCAGGGGGCAAGCTGTGGGGGTTACTGATAATGTGACATAAATCCAACATCCCGGTTTAGGCCGTCCTCATGTGTGCGGAACTTGGCTATCAGTTTCTGCTCAGCGACTCTGCGCTGTCATGTGTCGTGAAGGCCGCCTTGGAGAACGCTTACCTGAAGATCCAAGGCTGAATGCCCGTGACTGCTGAAGTGCTCCCCCACAGGAAGAGAACAGTCTTGCCTGGTGATTGTCGAGCGGTGTTCATTCATCCATTGTCGTAGCGCCTGCATGGTTTCCCCAATGTACCATGCCTCGGGACATCCTTTCCTGCAGCGTATCAGGTAGACAATGTTGGTCGAGTTGCAAGAGTAGGTACCGTGTACCTGGTAGATGGTGTTCTCACGTGAGATGATGGCATCCATGTCGATGATCTGGCACGTCTTGCAGAGGTTGCTGTGGCAGGGTTGTATGGTGTCGTGGTCACTGTTCTCCTGAAGGTTGGGTAGTTTGCTGCGGACAATGGTCTGTTTGAGGTTGCGTGGTTGTTTGAAGGCAAGAAGTGGGGGTGTGGGGATGGCCTTGGCGAGATGTTCGTCTTCATCAATGACATGTTGAAGGCTCCGGAGGAGATGCCGTAGCTTCTCCGCTCCGGGGAAGTACTGGACGACGAAGGGTACTCTGTCCACCGTGTCCCGTGTTTGTCTTCTGAGGAGTCGGTGCGATTTTTCGCTGTGGCGCGTCGGAACTGTTGATCGATGAGTCGAGTGCCATATCCTGTTCTTATGAGGGCATCTTTCAGCGTCTGGAGGTGTGTGTTGCGATCCTCCTCATCCGAGCAGATCCTGTGTATTCGGAGGGCTTGTCCGTAGGGGATGGCTTCTTTAACGTGTTTAGGGTGGAAGCTGGAGAAGTGGAGCATCATGAGGTTATCCGTGGGCTTGCGGTACAGAGAGGTGCTGAGGTGACCGTCCTTAATGGAGATGCGTGTGTCCAAGAATGCAACCCATTCCGGAGAGTAGTCCATGGTGAGTCTGATGGTGGGATGGAACTTGTTGATGTCATCATATAGTTGTTTCAGTGATTCCTCACCATGATAGACAACTGATAGCCAAGTTCTGCACACGTGAGGACGGCCTAAACCGGGATGTTGGATTTATGTCACATTACAAGTATCTCTAACCATAGTTTGCATTTCTAATTGAGTATAGTGTTATTTTTAGGATTCATTTTCACCACCACAATAAAAGTTTTGCAAATTTCAGAAACACATATATTTTCTTATTAAGTTGACTAACAAGCTGATCCAAACATCTTTAGGTGTAGCATGAAATAAATACTAAGTATAGATGTATTTTAGTCCTTTTCCGACACGGTTATAATGGAGCAAACTTACTGATGTTCACACCACCTGAGATACAAATAGTGATTTTTGTTTTTGGGCATCACCCATAATGTGTCTCATGCATTTCTGGTATTGCAGGAGTTATGTGCAGGACACTCCTGCAAAAACAGTTGAGAGCTATAAGTTGGGTCAAATAAGGCAAGGAAGATCAGTGTGTAGTTACAGGGCTGCTGTATCTAACATGGCCATCCTATTGTTTGTGTCTGTATGTATCGTATAAGGTTTCATTTGAACTCTGTTCACTGAGACTGGTGCTGTAATGATCTCTGAGCAGATGTCATTACACCCCTAGAGGCCTAATACCTCATCACCAGATATAATCTTCCAAATTGGGACCCAACTCCATCACTAATCAAGAAAATACTTGAATGGTGCCTCACTCTGTTACATTTTTCGAGAAACCCCTGTCAGCATCCTATTGTGATGCACATCCTGAATCTTTGTGCTCTTTGTGTATGCCTGTGTGGGTCATCTTTATCTCTGCCACCACCTATAATCGTGAGCTCACAAAATAATTTGCTTGGTTGCCTCAAGGCCTTGCAATCTTGCTGAATCAATAATGTTCTTAGATCTTGCATATCTACTTCTTGAAATTCAGGAGTGACGCTAGTCAAGGGGCCATGCAAATCCAGTAATGGTCATAGAGTCAGAGTTTTAGAGCGCAATAAGAAGCTCTTGCTGTGTCCATGCTGGCCATCAAACACCAATCTATTCTAATTCCATTTTCAAGCACTTGGTCCATAGCCTGATTGTATATTCCAGTGTATTTGTTTTGCTTTGTACCAGCCATTTGTGTTCCGTTAAGTTTTACAATTTTTCTGGAGCTCATGCAAGGTACTCAGAATCATTGCCTCATGTGCATACCTAAAATGAACAATAATGCATAAGCCACTGCCCTAGCATATTTGAAGTATATGCAACACCACTAAAAATAAATCATATTACAGGTGTGTGTTTGGTTGCTATTTATACATTATTGACAAATCATCTTTTTGGAATTGCATGTTTCAGAACCATTTTGTGGAGAGGACAAGCTCTAGCATGTCCTCTCTGCCAAGTTACAGCCAGACTCTCCCATGTTCCTTAACTTGACAAGAGGTTGTCTGGCAGGCCAACATCCTGTGTGCATGTTGATTTATTGCTCTCCTGCAGGCCTCTAATATGGCCACACTATCAAGGCCGGCACCTGAGCAGCAACACTTCTTGTCCACTTGTTCTCTGGTGAACTAGAAAATGAACTGTCCTTTACCGCAGCGTAGTTGTAGCCCACCTATGCTCGATGGTCCACCACTCTATACTAGCTCCAGTATCTGAGCTAGTAGCTGTGAATGTCAAGTCAAGTGATGGGATCTCTTCAGCATTCCTGTGTGTAAGATTAACCTTCTACCCTTGACGCTTACTCTACGGTTTGCACATGAGAAATAAAGGACCAATACTCAAAATCTAAATTGGCACTAATGTCATAACTAGGTTGGAAAATTACACCACACCTGCTACAATACACATTTTGCTCACACATACACCACAAGAAATTATACACATGGGTAGCTAGTAAGTGGACAACCTCCTACCCATTGTACCTTCTAAAAATTGACTAAACTGCTCAACTTAAGCATTGAATCACCATTGTGCAATACCCTTATACCCTTCTCTTCAAGTATGTAGGATGTTTCATTGACAAGGTTACACTGCCCTATCAAAATCCACCTCATGCTACAACTGGCCAATGTGGCATCTAATTCTTTCTTCAAGCTTGAAGTTGGAGAACCTTGGTGATGAACATATGCTTAAAACCCTTCAGTAATTTTTCACCCTTTGTGGATGTTGCAAATTCTTTATAAGTAACTTATTTCAAACTGTTGCTCAGAGCATTTAATCCAGAGTTCATCTGATAAAGCATATAAACAAAAATGTTTCTTTTTTTTTGCATTTAAAAATGTTTGGAGCGATTGTTATCCTGGGAGTCAGTTAGCACAGTTGACGGGATGGCTGGTTTGTGATGCAGAGTCACACCAACAGTGCAGGTTCAATTCCCCCACCAGCTGAGGTTATTCATGGAGGCCCACCTTCTCAACCTTGGCCCTCATCTGAGATGTGGTGACCCTCGGGTTCAAATCACCACTAGTCAGCTCTCCCCCTCATAGGGGAGAGCAGCCTATGGTCATCTGGGACTGTGGTGACTTTATCTTAATAGTCACACAGTGCCAGTTTGTGACTCTCTCTCCACTTTCAAAACTCCTAGACCAATTCAGTTAGCGTTTTTACAAAACATATCGGGTGGGATTCTCCGATCTTGTCCATGTCTGCCCCACTGCACATGAGACTGGAGAATTTGGCATTCCAGCCAGAACTGCATTTGCTTTCAGCAGTATTGGAGAATCCCAGCCATGAACGAGGACGGAAGTTTTCAGCAGATATCTCCAAGTTTTTGTATGCTAAGCTTTTTCAAATTTCTGTCTTGATAGTAAAATAAAGCACAGCATTTGGTTACAACTCATTTAGTCTTTTTATGCTTTTCACTAAACATTCCAGACTAGGGTTAAATAACTTTCACAAATCTTGAGCACAATCTTCAACTAAAATAATATTTCCCTTTCTGACATGTGCTGTTGGTCATTTTTCTTTCCTCCTACACTCCTGTAGTTGGGAACTTGACAGTTCTTGGTTACCTGAAATCAGGCTGGGAAGCAATAAGTCCATGGTCACTTGTTCATCATGCCAGACAGCAGGATGAAGGTGCACTCGGAATTGAGAAACGCATAAGGCAGGAACACACTATCACCATCAATGCTCTGAGTGACATCGGATGATATGAATCCTATTGTAGCAGGAATTATGATGCAGAGAATTATCTTCTCCATGGGGCTGAGGCAATGTAGGCATCCTTGTCCCCTGCCAATTCTGCTCTTCTTCCTTCTATTGTGTGTCACCTTGTCCTAAAAACGAGGCAGCATGTCAGTGATTTTTCAGGGCTAGACCTGTGTCCTTTGCATTATTGGAGAAGGTAACAATGGAGTTGAAAAGGCTGGAAGACTTTGGTATCAATCAACCAGTTTGATTTGCAGAATGGGCAGCACCAATTGTGCCAGTAGTGAAGCTGGATAAAATCATTTGCATCTGCAGAGATTAAAAGATGACGGTGAACCAGGTTGAGGATCTGAATAAGTATCCAATCCACAAAATCAACAATCTATATGCGAAACTGATTGGAGATCAACGCTCACTAAATTAGACATGAGTCATGTCTACCAACATCTGGAGCTGGACAGTGCCTCGAGGAAATGCGTGACCATAATAAGCAAGCTTGTGCTTTGGAGTTTCATCAGCATGTGTTATATTTCAAAGGACCATAGAGAGTTTACTGCAAGACTTGCTGAGCATCATCTTGTACATGGATGACGTATTAGTAACAGGACCTACAGAAGAAAAGGTTCCAGGAAGCAGGAGTGCACCTCAAGAAAAGGAAGTGCACCTTCCAGGCTAATGAGGTAGCTTACCTGGGTTATTGAGTGGATGCACAAGAGTTGCACCTCATGGAGGGCAAGGTTATTGATGGATTAGTGTAAAAATGTTCATTTGTGTTACTGTTTTTGCAATTGTGTAATTTAATTATCCCAATGTGTAATAAGGGACTTAAAGGGGGAAGGATGTAGTAGGCACCCACTAGTCCAGTCAGGGACAGAGTTGGAGATTCACTGGGACATGTTAAGTCTTGTCTCAGCAGTTGGACCCCAGAAGTGAATATGGAAAAACTGTTTAAAACACTAAATAGTTGTAATAAATCATTTGTGTTTTAGCCAATCCTTGAAGTTACTACAGATGCCTCCCTTACATCCCCTTCAAAACTTACTTTCCTCCTTAACTTTGTGTTGTCAGCAAATTTAGCATCCATACCTTCAGTCCCTTTATTCAAATGATTTATATAAATTGTAAAAATTTGAAGCCCCAGCACTGATCTTTGTGGCACACCACTCGTCACATTCTGCCAACCAGAAAAAGACCCATTTATGTCAACACTCTCTTTCCTGTTAGCTAGCCAATCTTCAATTCATGCCAATATGTTTCACCCTACAACTTGAGCTTTTATATCACGCAATTATCTTTGATATGGCACCTTATCAAATATCTTCTGAAAATGTAAGTACAGTACGTCTACCAGTTCCCCCTTATCCCAGCACATGTGAATCCTTCAAATAACAAAAATAAATAGGCTAAACAGGATCTCTCCTTCACAAACCATGTTGATTCTGCCTGATTGCCTTGACTTTCTCCAAGTACCCAGCTGTAATTTCTTCATTGATAGCTTCTAACATTTGAATATGACAGATGGTAGACTAACTAGCCTGTAGTTTCCTGCTTTTTGTCTCCCTCCTTTTATGAATAAAGTAGTTACATTTGCGATCTTCCAATCGAATGGAACTTTCCCTGAATTTAGGGAATTTTGGAACATTAAACCCAATGCATCATCTATCTCATTAGCCATTCCTTTCAAACCCAACGAGATTTACCAACCTGCAGACGCAGCAATTTGTTCAATACCACTTCCCTGGTGATTGTAATTTTCCTGAGTTCCTCTCTCCCTTCCATTTTCTGGTTTGCACCTATTTCTAGGATGTTACTTAAGTCCTCAATAGTGACAACAGATGCAAAATACTTGTTGAATTCATCTGCCATAGCCCAACTTTCCATGATTAATTCCCAGACCCACTTTCAATAGGACTAATGCTGACTTTGTTAACTCTTTTCTTATTTAAATATTCATAGAAACTCTTACTCCCCACCTTTGTTATTGGCTAGCTTTCGTACGTACTCTATTTTTCTCACTTTATTCTCTCCAATTTTCTGACCTGCCATTCACCTATAATAATATAATTGTATTAAAGTCAGCTTCTGAAATAGTTTAACATTTAATGTTTAGAATGTGATAGATTATTTTGGCTGTGTAAAATTAGATTGGTTTTGAACGAGGTGTGAAATATGTTATCCTTCCATGTTGAATCAGTTAAGGACCATTTTTTTATCCTGAATTACTCTAAATTCATGAGAATTCTTTTTAATATACTGCCAGTCATCAACAACAATGTTCAGAGACGTTCAAATTTAAGGGATTTTTGTGGTTTATATAGGTGTTCATTGTTGCTGAGTAGTATATTCGTGTTGATCACTTTTACTTTGATTATCCTGTAGATTAACATCCAAACAGGTATGTGTCATTCGCCACTATTGCTGTAGTAAAATTAAGATAGATTCTGTGCTGCACCAATTTTGAGTGTTTGTTCAGGCAAGTGATTTAAGTGACTATATTGAAGTTACTTATTCCAGTTTACTCGCACCAGCATTACTGGCTTTCTGAGAGTAACCTCAGATTGTCATGCACGAAGACCTAATGCTGTGAGCTAATAATTGAATTTGGAAGATGAATTTTGTTTTTCTACACCAACATGGATTTTTGTAATTTTAGTGTGTATAAAATAGAAATAGCAGTATTAAAACATAACTTAGAGGTCTAGATTTATATTTAAACCAGATTAAATTGGCTCAGTTTCTTGAGTCTGTGAGCTTTGAATGTTGAGTTTTTAATGCTGTGTGGGATCAGTGTATCAGCAGATACATAAAGTGACATAATATTATTGCTTCACTTGTGCTCGCATTTTTTCTGCAAACTTGATGCACCATTGCACAAGTTCAATCTGGGCACGCACAGTACATCTGTGAATTTCAAATAAACTGGCTTGCTCAGCGGGTGCAGCTCATTCCCAGCAACCAACCTCTACCACCAACAGATGGGATGACAGGACATCAAACTCCATAGTTCTACCTGATGGGCATTTTTTGAAGTTTCAGTAGACTGATTACATTCTGGTTTTATGATCACAACCATACATGCCAAACTTGAGGGTTAATCCAGTTCTAAGTTCTTAATATAACAGTTTACAGTCTGGATGTGAGAATGACAATGACATCCACCTCTGCCTCTAAGCATTGATTCCAAATTATTGCATCCTGCAATGATACTATTTTATCCAGCAGGGAATTCAGCAATTGTTGCCTTCCTCATTGAAGGTGGACGGTCATGTAGACATGGGCTGCAGCAATTGACCTGGCTTCAATGACTTGACATATCCTATCCTTAAAGAATTTTGTGATGAATGGTTTTAAGATAGAGCTGTGAAGGCGTAGACTGATTGCATGATGGTCAAGGTACATTATGAAGTATGAGCAGGGCACAGCAGTGTTATCCAGGACATGCAGTTTTGGCCTGCCTGGCAACCAAATTCCATAAACTGTTGCTTTGTGAAACAACAGAACATGTGCATGATGCAAAATACTGTGGATGCTGGAATTTGAAACAAAAATGGAGAAAACTGGTAAAGCTCAAGTCTGGCAGCCTATGTAGGGAGAGAAAACAAAGTTAACACTTCAAGTCTGCATGACCTTCCTTCAGAACTAAAGAGAGAGAAAATTGTAATTATGTGTAAGACGGGATGGAACAACTAGAACAGTGTTTGGTAGGAGCTGGGAGAGATTGCAACAAAAATGTGGCAAAACGTAAGAAGGGGAGGGGAATAAAGGGTTTTTGTGTAGGAACAAAAATGTTTGGTATATTTAGAAAAGGTTAAGATGGAGGATAAAGCTCACATTCTAAAGTTGTTGAACTCAGTGAGGGCTGTAACGTACCTGATTGAAAGATGAGGTGCAACTCCTCCAGTTTGTGTTGGGTTTCACTGGAATATGAAGATGTGGGCATGAGAACAAGATGCTGAGATGAAATAGCAAGTGGCAGTAAGGTTGGTGTCATGCTTGCAGGCCGAACGAAGATGTTCTGCAAAATGTTGTCTTCCCAATGTAGAGGAATCGTGGGAGCAGCAAATGCAGTGGACCAAATGGGAGGAGGTGCAAGTTAAATGTTGCTCCTCCTGAAAGAGGTATTTGGGCCCTTGAACAGTGAGGAGAGAGGAGGAAAAGGATCAGGTGTTGCACCTTTTGCGAATATAAGGGAAGGTACCATGGGAAGGAGGATGAGGAGTTGGGCATGATGGAGGCATGGAGAGTGCGGTCTCTGCAGAATGCTGACGGGGTGAGGGGAAGAAGTCTTTAGTGACGGCATCATGCTGGAGTGGGTGGAAATGGTGGAGAATGATCCTTTGAATTCAGAGGCTGGTGGGTGGAAAGTGGGGACAAGGGGATTCTATCATGGTTTTGGGATGAGAGGAAGGGGTGAGGGCACAGGTGCGGGAAATTGACTGAATCTGGCCTCTGGTTGAGTGCCATGTTAACCATGGTTGAAGGAGGAGGGGCACGGGGAACCTTGGTTAAGGAAGAACGATGCAGCCTGACAAATCAATCTTCCAAGTGATGGGTTGACTTTTCAGCGATTATCGAGAGGTAGATCTGCAGTCTATTCTTCAGAACAAAAGGCTTTTCAGAAAAGGTAGCACTGATATCCCTTAAAATGTCCAGTTTGAAAGGTTTATTTTGCAAAGCATTGTGTACTACCTAAATGGATAAATTGGCCCCTGAGCTGAAGCAATAAAGCCAGCATTGCAGCTGTTGATCTTGCTGAAAATTATAGGAGGGATGAGGTGATATAAAACATTTAGTTTTTAAAAACATTTGATAAGTTTCCACACAAAAAAATCAGCAATTAATGATTAAAAGTCTCACAAAAAGACAGAAACATATTTGTTTAAAAACAGCAAAAGCCTTTTACACTGGAAAATGGTAAATGGCTAGGTGCTTGAGATCTCTCTTTCCCTTTCTCTCTCTCTCTCTATATATATATTATCGACTCTGACTCTGGCAATGGAAGTATATTGAAACTGTAAAGTATCTTGTACCTCCTTGGGATATCCCATGGTACTTCACAGCCAATTAATTACTTTGAAATTGAATCACTTTAATTAAATTATTGGCTGGGATCTTGTGGTGCGCTGACCATACAAAATACTATGACCCTACCTTTTCTGTAAGCTGCTCTTTCTGCTGCAGCATTTGTCCAATGATGACTGGCTGAAGAGGCCTAACAGTGAGGCAGACCATCAATTAAAGCCATGCTCCCATTAAAAAGACAGAGGATGAGGGGTGACCTAATAGAGGTGTATAAAATTATGAAAGGCATAGATAGGGTGAACGGTGGGAAGCTTTTTCCCAGGTCGGTGGTGACGTTCATGAGGGGTCATAGGTTCAAGGTGAGGGGGGAGGAGGAGGTTTAACACGGATATCAGAAGGACGTATTTTACACAGAGGGTGGTGGGGGCCTGGAATGCGCTGCCGGGCAAGGTGGTGGAGGCGGACACACTGGGAACGTTTAAGACTTATCTAGATAGCCACATGAACGGAGTGGGAATGGAGGGATACAAAAGACTGGTCTAGTTTGAACCAGGGCTTGGAGGACCGAAGGGCCTGTTCCTGTGCTGTATTGTTCTTTGTTCTTTGTTAATGTCACAAGTTAAAGAAATGGTCCTTGAGATCATTCTTCAGCTTAATAACACAGTTTTTTTAATGGTCTGAATGAACTTCATTTTTTAAAGTTTAATGTTCTTTTAATTGTTACCTCCACTCCCCACCCAGCTCTTCAACGCAATCTCTCCACTGTCACCTCTGACTCCTTTCCTTCCTGATCCCTCAGTGCTGCCCGCTGATGTCAGAAACAGCACTTGATGGAAGGAACTGAGGAGGAGAGGGTGAGGTTGATTGTGTTCATGTATGTGCGCGTTCATGTTCTACCTTTTGTGAGGAGAACAAGCCCAAAATCAATCCATATGCAAACAGGAGGAATCGGCCCAAATTCCTAATTGACACATCCCTATTGGAGCCACCATTGTGTGCGCCTCGGGAGCTCATTCAAGTTCACCACAGCTTCCACATTTAAGAGTTAGTGGATTCTGTGGAAGTTGTGAAACCATTGAGGCCCTTGATACTGGTGAACTTTCCAGTGTTCATCGCTATTGGGAAGGCAAGATCCAGGCCATTGTATCAGCAGACATGATAACTAGTTTACAAACACAAAATACCACAAACAGCAAATTAACTGAAATGTTGCGTTGGCTAAGGTTTAATATTGGCCAGGAGAATTCTCTGCTTCTCTCAGAAGTACCTTAAGATTTATTTTGTGTCCACCTGTGCAAACAGTTGTAGCCTCTGTTTAATGCTGCATCCAAAAAGCAGCTCCAGCAATGCAGCAACATATCAGCTAGGTTATGTGCCAGTTCCAGAATTGGTCTTGAAATTTCAAATTTATGGCTTAGAGAAGAAAATATTACCAAAAAACCTCAGCTAGACAGGGCTATCATAACCTTGATCTCCAAACTCCCAACTCTTAGGAAATGAGACAAATAATAGGCAACAATGCTGTCAGATTCAGTTGTACTTAGTACCCCAATGGAATAAACTTGGTCATCAATTATGAGTCTTTTAGTGTGTGGATAATGCTGAGTTATCTTTCCTATCTTTCATGCAGTGTTATTGGGCAGAATTTTAACTGCAAAGGACAGGCAAGTTGGGCCCTATTTGGGGAGTTAAAACCCCACAAGAGTCGGATAGGTAACTCTACTTGATCCAGGTTACTTCCAGGTTTATCTCCAGTGGATTTGCATGTGAGCCAGTAACTTCCATGGAGTAGTCAGGTAAGTAATTAAAATATTCAAAGAGGAAATAACTGAGGATTTAAACCCAGTTCATGGCCTTAACAACCAGCCTGAGCTGTGCGAAAGTCATCAGGGTCAACCATGTGAGAACACAGCAGGGAGTGCTGGGAAGACTTCAAACAGTGAAACTGAAGAGCTGCAGCCATGCCTAGGTGAGAGGTTGTTATTAATAAATAACGTAAGGAGTCTAACAACACCAGGTTAAAGTCCAACAGGTTTATTTGGTAGCAAACGCCACTAGCTTTCGGAGCGCTGCTCCTCCATCAGGTGAGTGGGAGTTCTGTTCACAAACAGGGCATATAAAGACATAAACTCAATTTACAGAATAATGAATAATGATTGGAATGCGAGTCTTTACAGCTAATCAAGTCTTAAAGGTACAGACAATGTGAGTGGGATCTTGGGTTCATGTCACACTATCTGTAACTCCCACAACTTGCCTGGACTTGCAAAGTCTCACTGGCTGTCCTGTCTGGAGACAATACACATCTCTTTAACCTGTGCTAATGCTCTCTCCACTCACATTGTCTGTACCTTTAAGACTTGATTAACTGTAAAGACTCGCATTCCAATCATTATTCATTCTTTTGTAAATTGAGTTTGTCTTTATATGCCCTGTTTGTGAACAGAACTCCCACTCACCTGATGAAGGAGCAGCGCTCCGAAAGCGAGTGGCGTTTGCTACCAAATAAACCTGTTGGACTTTAACCTGGTGTTGTTAGACTCCTTACTGTGTTTACCCCAGTCCAACGCCGGCATTTCCACAGCATTAATAAATAACACATATTTTCTGAGAGTCTGCTTGACAAGTGATTTCCAACTTCTTGCAAGTCGGTTCACTTGTCTTGGGCATTACTCACTTTTAGGAGCAACATCAGCAGCAGCAGCACTAAAGTTGCCCTTGCCTTAGCTACATACCATTCTTTAGAGCAGAGAAGATGGACACCGCGATCAAGTTACAACACAGGGTCTGCTGCCAGAGAGAGGATTGGCTCTCTCGATGTGGCTAAGCACCAGTGCTTTAGAAGACCAGAACTTTCATGGTTGTTCATTGCTGGTATCTGGAAACTCCTGGAACAATCTATTTTTCAGTGGACCAACTGAGCATACCAGAGGGCTGACTGGGTGTGAATGTGAGGAGAGATGCCTGAGTGAAGCTGCACGGTGCCTTGTTCTGAAGAGAGCTGTTGAGGGGAATGCTGGGAAAATTTAGTCTGGAGTTTGGCATCTGAAACTATTAGGCAAATAAACTTTCTTGCCCTCTGGCAATGCTTGTACCTCTTGGGACACTGTCTCGAGGTTCAAGGGACCACACTCTTACTGTTCAACCTTGGCCACTTCTATTCATGCCTGTTTCATTTGAGAGGCTCACCTCTTCCTCCATCCTTGGCAATAATAATATCCATCCAATCCCTTAGATCCCACAGCAAGGCCTCCAGGTAAAGGTCTAAGACCTAGTATGGCGGAAGGGGGCAACCTTCCCAGGTCTCCTTTTCTTGTGGATGCTGGAGCCTCAGGGATCAATGTCCAATTCAGTGATTTGGATAAATGCCAGGGTCTCGCTTAACAGAAATCCTTTATTTGACAGATTTGGCATGCCATTTCCTCCCTGTCCCCCATCACCACTGCACCCATCTCCACCCTCTCTGATTGACTAAGAAACCCAGAAACAGATTGTTAATGCTGTGGCTGACTTAAAGAGCCCAAGTGAAGCTCATTAACAGAACAGGTTCCCAACCTGCCACAGGCCTCCCCACTGCTTGCAGACCTATTAAAGTCAAATACCATTCCCCAGATTTCTATTCCTAGTATAATCAGAAGTGGAGGAAAAAAATTTAACCTTCCGTTAATGTTGTGGGATTATTTAAATCCACTTAAACAGGTGGCCAGGACTATGGTTCAAGATCTGACAACATAGCACTCAATAAAGCATTGAAGAATAAGCTTGAATGAGAAATTAAAGCACTGGATGCGAGATTTTCTGAATGTGAATAACTGAGCTAAATGGATATCTGAATGTGGCGAGTGAATGGTGTGTTTTATCCTTTGGCACCTCTATCGACATTAGCATCTTTCACATCAGCTACAGAGAAGCTGAGGCAGAGAGAAAAAGTGCCCTATCATTCTAACACACTGATTTCCCCTTCAGGTGGAAGAATTGTGTAAGTTTCTCTTTTTTTCTTCTGTATTTGTATGACCGTTTCTTTCTCTCTCTCGCCTCATGGCTACAGATGAGGGGGCAAGTTCTGCCTCTAAAATATCTCAAGCATTGGTCAACAGATTTTTCCAAGGTGATAGATTTGCAAAAAAAGGAACACATTCTGAGTGAGATTCTCTGGCCTCCCAGCAGCATGTTTCCTGCCAGCGGGAGTTGGCACATTGTTTGCTAGCGGCGGGATTCTTGGTCCTGTCACTGCCAATATGAATTCCCATTGACGTCGCCCTACGCTGGCGGGAAACCCACGGGCAGGGGTGCACTGCTGGCGGGACCGGAGAATCCAGCCGGCGTGAATGGCTGGAGAATTCTGGCCTATGTGTTAAGTTCAGTACATTTATTCCCACCATCCATCTATGTGGGGCCATAGAGGTAACTCTTGACTCTCATGACAGTAAAAGCACAGGGCTACACTCAAATAGTAGGCAATAGAGAAAGGTCTTGGTGCTTAGAGGTTTCGAGTCAGCTGTGCTGGATGTGGAGTGGTGCCCCTGAAGCTGCAACCATTTGTTTCCCTATCTTGTATCCTTCAATGATTGTTCAATTCAATTGTTTCCTTCAATGATACACTTTGTTTACCAATATTTGATGCAACATGGTTGCTTCTCATTTCTGTACTGGTTTGGTATGATTGATCAGGATGTATTTTGAAACTGACATGATAGTGAGTAATGCCTTCCTGTGATTTATAGTGCTTTAGGAGGATCATCAAGTTCTAATAAAAATACTTCTCAAGACATAAAGTGAATGGACCGGGTTGTTAATTATTAGCCATTCAGATGCTTTCCAGAATGTTCAATGCCATTTGTTACACATTTCTAGTATCTGGTCTTACGCAGACACATTATGTAGCACCACTTTCTAGATAATTTCAGGCTTCCGTGGAGCCTAATGTTGTACAAAACATTGTGTTTGAGCCTGTGTTTATAAAGTATGGAACATAGCAGCATTTATCAGGAGTTGTGGATATTTTGTGTTCTTTAGCAATTCATTTTCTAAGTTTGAGAGTAATTTGCAGAATATTAAAGAATGCATTTTGATGGCAGAGCAGGAGTGAATAGATGCAATTAATATTCCGTGGTAAAATGTACAAGTCAGATTTGAGAATTTGTGGTGTGGGAGTGGGGGGCACTGGATAACCACAGGCTTTTCCACCTATTGAATCTAATGGATGGCAAATTATATAGGGTCGCTGAGACACACCCCTGAATTTCAGATCTATCTTGGGTAAAATGCAAGGAATGTTTATCTCTAAAATTACCCTTTTGTCTTTTGAGAATTGTTCAATATTTCATGCACATGCAGACTAAACAATCATTTGATCTGACAGTACAAACAAAAATGTGAGCACCAGCCATTATTTTTCCCCGCTTCCTCAAATCCCTGTCATTGTTTTCCTGTTGCATTGATCCTGGAGCCATGTGTCTCTTGGGGCTGAAACAGCAGCTGTATGGTCTGCTTCCAGGCATTTGTCAGTGCACACCTTGAGGCTTGTTCTTGCAACTACTTACAACCTCTGAACAAGATATCAAAGATGAAGAAGGCTTTTTGGACCTAACCTGTAAAAAAAAAACAACCCTAACTGACAGCAGCTGTTTCTTAAATGTTACCAGGATTTTTACCTTTGCTGTTGTACTAGAAATCCATTCCATCTGTGACTTGATCATTCCTATGTGAAAAACATCCATTGTCAATCTTAAAGGTTCCTCCTGCAAATTTGAACTTGTAGCCTTTATCTGTTCTAATGTAATTTGTAATATATTTTGGATTTACCTGTTCTCTATTGTTTAGCACCTTAGCCTATCTGCTGCTGGGATTTTACCCCTCCCCAAATTGAGATCAGTTTGCAGCAAGTTTCAAAATCAAAGTTGTTCATGTCAATAACTCTTCTAATATTGAAGTACACCAATCACCCTTTCATTTCCTCTGAGTGTCACCTTCCCCCTAATATATAGCCATAGCTTCTATTCCTCAGGGATGGTCACCAGTATTTGGGAGAGGTCAGGGTTAGGTATGGTTTGGTGGGATTGAAGGGTTGGAGGAAATGAATGTCTGGAGCTGGGTGAGATTCTGAGGCTTGAGCTTGGCAATCAGGAGGGAGCAATTGGTTTTTGGGACTGGAGCTTATTTGGTGTGCTGGAAGATATCACTCATTGATGCATTGATGTAAAAATAATAGTAAGTGCACATGCTATGGGTTGTTGATATTTGAATTATTTTTCATTTTTTTACAGTTTAAAAATCCTCACTCTTTAAACTGTAAAATAAACTGGCTGGAGTTGTCAGTGATTGATTTTTCAAAAGCTCTGCAAGACTACTTTGACAGGTCAGCTGGTAGCATACTTTGGGCAGTTTTAATAGCGTTCTTTGGTATTTCTCTCGGGGTTATTTATTGTGAATACTTGGTTGAGTTTCAAAAGCTAAAATCACTCTGCAGGTGGTTCTGAGTTCACAATTTGATTGACAGCTTAAAGAGGCTATGACATCATTAGGGATATGAACAGATTTTCTTTGAGAATAACCACTTGAGATTTAAAAGCTTTTGATGCTTTCATGAATTGAAGTTGTTTTCACTATCAAGCCTGCATAGTGGGAACTATATTAGATTTTTAGAAGTTTATATAATTTCACCTCCACTTAGCTTCTGACCAGGGACTCGGGTTCAATTCCGGCCTTGGGTGACTGTGGCGTTGGCATGTTCTCCCCATGTCTATGTAAGCTTCCTGCTAGATTAGTGTCCCAAGATATCTGAGTTAGGGGGATTACACAGTAAGAAGTCTCACAACACCAGGTTAAAGTCCAACAGGTTTATTTGGTAGCAAAAGCCACTAGCTTTCGGAGCGCTGCTCCTTCATCAGGTAAGTGGGAGTTCTGTTCACAAACAGGGCATATAAAGACACAAACTCAATTTACAAAATAATGGTTGGAATGCGAGTCTTTACAGGTAATCAAGTCTTAAAGGTACAGGCAATGTGAGTGGAGAGAGGCTTAAGCACAGGTTAAAGAGATGTGTATTGTTTTCAGACAGGACAGCTAGTGAGATTTTGCAAGCCCAGGCAAGTCGTGGGGGTTACAGATAGTGTGACGTGAACCCAAGATCCCGGTTGAGGCCGTCCTCATGTGTGCGGAACTTGGCCATCAGTCTCTACTCAGCGATTCTGCTTTGTCGTGTGTCATGAAGGCCGCCTTGGAGAACGCTTACCCGAAGATCAGAGGCCAAATGCCCGTGATCGCTGAAGTGTTCCCCAACAGGAAGAGAACAATCTTGCCTGGTGATTATCGAGCGGTGTTCATTCATCCGTTGTCATAGCATCTGCATGGTCTCCCCAATGTACCATGCCTCGGGACATCCTTTCCTGCAGCATATCAGGTAGACATTGGCCGAGTTGCAAGTGTATGTACCATGTACCTGGTAGATGATGTTCTCACGTGAGATGATGGCATCCATGTCGATGATCCGGCACATCTTGCAGAGGTTTCTGTGGCAGGTTGTGTGGTGTCGTGGTCACTGTTCTCCTGAAGGCTGGGTAGTTTGCTGCGGACAATGGTCTGTTTGAGGTTGCGCGGTTGTTTGAAGGCAAGAAGTGGAGGTGTGGGGATGGCCTTGGCGAGATGTTCGTCTTCATCAATGTCATGTTGAAGGCTCCGGAGAAGATGTTGTAGCTTCTCCGCTCCAGGGAAGTACTGGACGACGAAGGGTATTCCGTCTGCCGTGTCCCGTGTTTGTCTTCTGAGGAGGTCGGTGCGGCGTTTTGCTGTGGAGCGTCGGAACTGTTGATCGATGAGTCGAGCGCCATATCCTGTTCTTATGAGGGCATCTTTCAACGTCTGGAGGTGTCTGTTGTGATCCTCCTCATCCAAGCAGATCCTGTGCATACGGAGGGCTTGTCCGTAGGGGATGGCTTCTTTTACGTGTTTAGGGTGGAAGCTCGAGAAGTGGAGCATCGTGAGGTTATCCGTGGGCTTGCGGTACAGTGAGGTGCTGAGGTGACCGTCCTTGATGGAGATGCGTGTGTCTAAGAATGCAACAGATTCCAGAGAGTATTCCATGGTGAATCTGATGGTGGGATGGAACTTGTTGATGCCATCATATAGTTGTTTCAGTGATTGTTCACCATGAGTCCAAAGGAAGAAAATGTCATCGATGTATCTAGTGTACAGCATCAGTTGAAGGTCTTGTGCGGTGGAGGTCTTGTTCGAACCTGTGCATGAAGATGTTGGCATATTGAGGTGCGAATATGGTCCCCATGGCTGTCCCGTGTGTCTGGATGAAGCACTGGTTGTTGAAGGTGAAGACATTGTGGTCCAGGATGAAGCGGATGAGTTGTAAAATTGCATCCGGAAACTGGCAGTTGTCGGCATTGAGTACTGAGGCAGTTGCAGCAATGCCTTCGACGTGGGGGATGCTGGTGTAGAGTGCCGAGACATCCATTGTGACGAGGAGTGCTCCTGGTTCAACTGCTCCATGTGTGCTGAGTTTCTGTAGAAAGTCCGTAGTGTCGCGACAAAAGCTGGGGGACCTTTGTACAATGGGTTTCAGCAGTGCATGTCAATTAGTGCATGTTATTTTGAAACTACCAGAAAATCTAGACTTGACATTGTGTTATTAAATTCCACTCTCACATTTGCTCATCACCTGATTTAGGTTTCTTTCATTTCTGCTTGTTCAACTGAGTTATTTTGTGAGGCTTTTATCTCACAAATCCAGATGGAGTTGAATTCCGTGTGGAGACTTTTGAACAGTATTTATTTCCAAGTCATGTTTAACTTTTATCACAGAGTTACTGTGCTGGGACCACTGTGAAAACTGATAGAGTTCAACAGTGATGCAGTTTTAGATTTGGGAAGTCATCACTTTGCTGTTAATAGAAGGAGATACTTTTATGTTTCTCTTTGTTGCATCGTACTTCCCCATAGTATATCAGTAGGGTCTGTTTACTGTGGTGCTTAAGCAGAAATTTCAACAAAGACTATCAAGCACAATGCTTCGATTAATCACTGAAGATCATATCTGTAATGCACAGAATAGATTTTAATTGGTGTGAATTTGCAGGCTTGTAGGCAGAGCACTTAAATTGCAATGTTTCCTTGCTCAGTGTTTTCAAATTTTTGTTTTGCTTTGCTCAACATCTGATTAGAAATCAAAAATGAAATAAGATTCGAATGCCACTGGAATGTTCCTTAATGATCAAAGGATTACTTTCAATTAGAAAAGCTACTGTTTGACAACTTGTGTGGAATACAAATTTTTCTGGGAGGCAGGGGTGTTTTTTCTGGCATAATTGAATTTTCTTTTGTGCCAAGCGTGACCAAACTACCCCAATGCTTTCTAAAAAGAAATCCAGCAGCAGGTAAGGAAGCAGTTCACGTCTGGAGATGGGTAGTTTATCCATGCTCCCCAGCGTTTGGTGTTGTTGCTTCAATGCATTTCTAAGTTGGTGGGCAATTCAACAAATTGACAAGTTGATAGCAATACAATTTGCACTAATATAGTATACTTAATGTCGTAAAACATCCTAAAGAGGTCGGTTTTAAAGAGTATCTTAAAAGAGGAAAGTGATGTAGAGAGGTGGAGAAGTGTAGGGAGGATATCCCAGATCTTAGGGCCTAGGTAACTGAAGGCACAGCCACCAGTGGCTGTTCAATAAAAATTGGGGATGCTCAAGAGACTAGAATTAGAGGATTGTAGATATCTGGAACGGGTGTGAGGATGGAGGAGTTTACAGAGATAGGGAAAGGCAAGGCTAGGAGGGATTTAAAAACAAGGATCAGAATTTTAAAATCAAGAGATTGCTTGATAATGTAGGTCAGCGAGCAATAGGGGAACGGGACTTGCTGCAAGTAAGACATGGGCAGCAGAGTTTTAGGAGACTTCAGGTTTATGGAGAGTAGTGGTGTGTTGTAATAGTCAAATCAAGTGGAAACAAAAGTCATGAATGAGGGTTTCGTCAGAACATGAGCTGAGATGGGCAAAGTCAGGCGATACTACAGAGTTAAAAATCGATGGTCTTGGTGATGGTGAGAATATGTTGCTGGAAGTTCATCTCGGGGTCAAATGTGACACCAAGGTTGTGAACAGACTGGCTTAACCTTGGACTGTTGCCTGAGAAAGGAATTTAGTTGGTAGCTGGATAAAGGATTTGAAGTGGGGATCGAAGGAAATTTCTACTCGCCCAGTGTTGGATGTTGCATTAGCAGTTTGATAATTTAGCAACTGTGGAGGAGTCGAAATATGTGGTGATGAGGTAGAGCTGGGTGTAGGCAGTGTATGTACATGTGACAACTAACGCTGTGCTTTCAGATTATGTCATCAAGGTGCAGGATGTAACTGTGGATTAGGAAGAGACCAAGAATAGACCTTTGGGGAACATCAGTGATAATACGCAGGACCAGGAAAAGTCATTGCATGTGATACTCTGGATACTATTAGATGGATAACAGTGGAATCACATGAGATCAGCCCATTCAGCTGGGTGACAAGGAAGGGTGTTGTAGGAAGATGGCATGGTCAATTGTGGAACAGGAGAAAAAGTTTGCCTTTCTTTTACATAGAATATGTGGCAGAATGGTGGCAGAGTGACACAGTTAGCACTGCTGCCTCACTGCGCCAGGGTTTGATTCCCAGCTTGGGTCACTGTGTGTGGAGTGTGCACATTCTCCCCGTGTCTGAGTGAGTTTCCTCTGGGTGCTCCGGTTTCCTCTGTTACAAATCAGGTTGGGTACTTTTGTGAAGATGTTCTGTGAAACTCGCCTGACCTGTCACATTTTACGTTGAAGTTGGCTAGGATGAGCATGAGAGGTTTCACTTCAGGTGTTATTCAACTGACCACGAGGAGCTTTTATCAAAAACAAGGTTAAATTAAGAATATTGTTGACATGCATGTAAAGTAAGACGATTAGCAAGAACTTTTACAATTACAAACAAGAAACACAACAACTATGATAATGTATAACTCTGAAGGAAATATCTCTAATGTGTTCCAACCAAAGCCAACATCCAATACACAAAACCCTCCAAATAAACACAATATAGCATAGGTCAATGTCCACTTGTTACAGGAATCCTGCCTCCTGGGTTGAACGCTGAAGATCCCTTGTGAAGAAACTCGGGAGAGGTAGTAGTCGAATCTATTTCCCAAAACACAGCTTCTTTAAGGCAGAACCAAACAGAGAGCAAAAACAGGGAGAGAAAGAGACTGCTTGTTAGCTTGCTGCTATGCTGCTTCCAAACACTCCAAAAAGCAACGGAAAGCCCAAAGGAAATAACCCTATCACCTGATTGCCACAGTTTACCTTCACACCCAATAAGAACTAGGAGCAGGAGTAGGCCATCTGGTCCCTCAAGCCTGCTCTGCCATTCAATAAGATCACGGCTGATTTTCTCGTGGACTCAGCTCCACTTACCTGCCAGCTCACCATAACCTTTAGTTCCTTTACTGTTTAAAAAATTATCTATCCTTCCCTTAAAAACATTCAATGAGGTAGCCTCAGCTGCTTCACTGGGCAGGGAATTCCACAGATTCACAACCCTTTGTGTGAAGAAGTTCCTCCTCAAATCAGTCCTAAATCTGCTTCCCCTTATTTTGAGGCTATGCCCCCTAGTTCTAGTTTCACCCGCCAGTAGAAACAACTTCCCTGCTTCTATCTTATCTATCCCCTTCATAATCTTATATGTTTCTATAAGATCTCCCCTCATTCTTCTGAATTCTAATGAGTATAGCCTCAGTCTACTCAGTCTCTCCTCATAAGCCAACCCTCTCAACTCCGGAATCAACCTAGGGAATCTCCTCTGCATCCCCTCCAGTGCCAGTATATCCTTTCTCAAGTAAGGAGACCAAAACTGTACACACTACTCCAGGTGTGGCCTCACCAGCACCTTATACAGCTGCAACATAACCTCGCTGTTTTTAAACTCCATCCCTCTAGCAATGTAGGGCAAAATTCCATTTGCTTTCTTAATTTACCTGCTGTATCTGCAAACCAACGTTTTTTGATTCATGCACAAGGACACCCATGTCCCTCTGCACAGCAGCATGCTGCAATTTTTTACCATTTAAATAATAGTCCATTTTGCTGTTGTTCCTACCAAAATGGATGACCTCACATTTACCAACATTGTACTCCATCTGCCAGACCCTCGCCCACTCACTTAGACAATCTATATCCCTCTGCAGACTTTCAGCATCCTCTGCATACTTTGCTCTGCCACTCATCTTAGTGTTATCTGAGAATTTTGACACACTACACTTGGTCCCCAACTCCAAATCATCTATGTAAATCAAAACAATTGTGGTCCCAACACCGATCCCTGAGGCACACCACTAGTCACTGATCGCCAACCAGAAAAACACCCATTTACCCCCACTCTTTGCTTTCTGTTAGTTAATCAATCCTCTATCCATGCTAATACATTACCCGTGACACCGTGCACCTTTATCTTATGTAGCAGTATTTGGCACCTTGTCAAATGCCTTCTGGAAATCCAGATACACCACATCCACAGGTTCCCCATTGTCCACTGCACAAGTAATGTTCTCAAAGAATTCCATCAAATTAGTCAAACATGATCTTCCCTTCATGAACCCCTGCTGCATTTTACCAATGGGACAATTTATATCCAGATGTCTCGCTATTTCTTCCTTGATGATAGATTCAAGCATTTTCCCTACTACAGAAGTTAAGCTACCTGGCCGATAGTTACCCGCCTTTTGTCTATCTCCTTTTTTAAACAATGGCATTACATTTGCTGTTTTCCAATCTGTGCGAACCACCCCAGAATCCAGCGAATTTTGGTAAATTACCACGAGTAATGCATTTGCTATGACATCATTGAAGCTGTAAGCTGCATGATTTTTAAAAAAAACCTTTCTTAAAGGTACACTCACGTGACACCTCCCACAGTCCAACATTAACCTATGCTGTATTGTGTTTATTTGGAGGGTTTTGTGTATTGAATGTTGGCTTTGGTTGGAACACATTAGAAATATTTCCCACAGTCCAAAGATGTGTGAATTAGCTGTATTGGCCATGCTAATGTCAGAGGGACTAGCAAGGGGTCATGGGGATAGAGCCTGGGTGGGATTGTGGTCGGTGCAGACTCAGTGGGCCAAATGGCCTCCTTATGCACTGTAGGATTCTATGAATATTATTTGTGACTTTGTTACGAACTGTTTTGGTACTATGGCAAGGGTGGAAATCTGATTGCTGGAATTCAAACATGGATTTCCCAGAAAGCTGGGCAACAATTTGGGAGGTGTTTGGAAAGGAAAGGGAGATTGTGAATGGGATGGTAGTTTGCAAGGATTGTGGGGTCAAGTGTTCATAGTTTGAGGAGAGTGATGATGATGGCAAGCTTAGAGAGGCACAAGAACTGATGAGAGAGAATTGTTCACAATATTGGCTAACATGTTGACCAGGAAGGAAAGTTTGGTGGCCAGCAATTTAGTCGGAGTAGGATCAAAGGTACAGAATGTGGGTCTGTTTGATGAGACAAGCTCAGAAAGGGCGTGATAGGAAATAGGAGAGAAACAAAAGAAATGTGTTAGTTCAAGCTTAGGGCAAGAGGTTGCCTTAAAGCAAGTTTGGCCTTGTGGGTAGTTGGAAGCAGCGGTATTGTGATTTGTGGTCTGGTTCTTAGTGAAAAAGAAGTCCATGCGCTCCTCACAATAATTGTTGGAGGTGAGGGTGGAGAAATCAAGGAAAAGGGATTTAAGAAAAGTTTACGGTAGAGAAAAAAAGCCATGAGTTACCTTTCAATTCCAGTTTTACCCTGGAATAGTGAGCAGCTTTAGCAGACGAGAGCAGGACCATTAGTGTTTCATGTAGTCCAGATTAATGAATGGCTTAAACCAGTTGCCTGCTGAATTCTTTCAAGTCTGTGTCCCTTCGGCTTAAGGAATTGGGGATGAGGGCTTTACTGGAGGGACAATCAGGGTGAGAGAGAGTAATGTTTTATTGGGGACAAGGATATCAAAGGTGAAGGTGAGAGTTTGCTTTAGCATATCAGTAGCTGCAGAAATATTGGTTAGAATAGCTGGGATTGCATATCATAGAATCCCGACAGTGCAAAAGGAGGCCATTCAGCCCATTGAGCCTGCATCGACAACAATCCCATCCAAGCCCTATCCCGTAACCCCACGCATGTGTCCCCCTGACACTAAGTCACTTTAGCATGACCAATCAGCTTAACCTACACATCTTTGGGTTGTGGGAGGAAACCAGCGCACCTGGAGGAAACCCATGCAGACACTGAGTGAACGTGCAAACTTCACACGGACAATCACCCAATATCGGAATTGAACCCGGTCCCTGGCACTGTGAGGCAGCAGTGCTAACCACTGTGCCACCCTGCATAAGTGAAGTTACAAGTGAATTAGGTGATAGTTTTTTTTACTCAGGGACCGATATTGAAGGAGGTAGGATTGGAGCCTGGAAGGGCAATGTGGGTGGAGGTGATGCAAAGCTGTGATCAGAGGTGGCCTTATCTGTAGCTGATGCAATGGTTTTTTTCACCATTTACAAAGGAATAATTGTTAATGAAACAAATAAAAATTCATTAAAAATATATTTAAAGAAAACAATTTGGCTGATATAGTGCCAATGATTAATGCATTGATAGCAACCTCCTTTGCTTGTTTGATGGCAGCATTAACCAAATGTAGAATAGATGGCCTATTACCTCTGTTGGGGGAATTAATTAAAATATTTTAGTGGTTGTATGATATCACAGAGTTATCCCCAAGCGAAAGCATTTTTTCCGCCAATGTCAGTGTTGAAGCACCAGTCATTTTTCAGGATGCTTCAGGCATTGAATTCCAATAAGATCAACAGAGTTTCCAAAGAAAATTAATTCAGTAAGACTGAATCAGGAACATGTCAAAGTAGTTAGAATATCTGAAGACATTCTTAACTTCCTAATAAGTCTATTATTAGAACTATTTGCAGACTATTTATTGTAATATTATCAAACATTACATATCAAGGTTAACATATATTTGATTTCAATGAATATTGGCTGCATTACCTCTTGAAAATTAACTACAAATCATGTACCTTATAAACTTGTAATTCTGTCACCTTAATGAGCCAGTGTTGGTACAAGAAGCCCTCAGCAGAACATTCAGAATATTGGGTAGAATTGTAACTGCCAAGGGAAGGTAGGTTCAAATGCGGCCATGGTATTAAAGACCCAAAAAGTGATATTGAATCAGGAACCCGACATGATTACTTCCAGGATTAACTTGATGGGTTTATAGGCGAGCTTGGAATCATCGGGTAAGCCATTAAAATGGGCAAAAGCACAATTGCCTCAGGATTTAACAGAGTTCAAGCTTTAATGACCAGGGCACAGCTTTCCCAGTCTGTGGAGAGCCTGCCAGGGTGACTGAAGAACAGCTCAGCAAGGAGTGCCACTTTAACAAAGCTGACAGGCTGTGAAGCCTCCAAACAGTGAAACTGGGTAGCCGCAGCCATGCCTTGATGAGAGGTTACCGCTCACAGCACATCTTCTGAGTGTGCGCTCTTATTGTTTGCAAGTAATCTCCAACTTGTAAGTCAGTTCACCTATCTCGGACTTTATTTATCTTAATTTGAAGTTCCCAGCTGCCAGCCTTCGCAGCAACATGGGAGCAGCTTATGCTGCTCTACTTTGCACCTCTGATGAAAGGCAAGAGCAGCACAGCAGGAAAAATTCCATCAGCAGCACTCTCTGCCTTCTCCTTATGCAGATCCGCTGGACAGAGGTGTTGGGTGCACTGATCCAGCTCAAAGGATGCGAGACCCCCAGTATAGGGTCTGCAAGCAGAAGATCCGCTCTCTTGACATGTGAGCACAAGTACTTTGGGAAGTTCAGCTTTCATGGCTAGTTGTTTCTGACATCTGTAGCCTCCTAGGACAGGGCATCCTTCCAAGTAAAGTAAAAAGTTTATTTATTAGTCACAAGTAAGGCTTACATTAATGCTGCAATGAAGTTACTGTGAAATCCCCCTTGTCACCACATTCCGGCACCTATTCGGGTCAATGCACCTAACCAGCACGTCTTTCAGACTGTGGGAGGAAATCAGAACACCAGCAGGAAACCCACGCAGACACGGAGAATGTGCAAACTCCCCACAGACAGTGACCTAAGCTGGGAATCAAACACGGGTCCCTGGTGCTGTGAGGCATCAGTGCTAACCACTGTGCCACCGTGCTGCCCACAAATGGATTAGTTGGACAGGCATTTGCAGTGGCTGATAAGATGGCTCACTGGAGGTCCCTGCCAGGTTCTTTGCCTCATCTTGCAAATCTAACTCTCTCTCTTCCTGCAAGAGCTCTTCCTAAGAGCTACTATTGTGAGAAATGGATTGGGTGTAGAGAAAGAAGGACAATTTTTGTTGAGGGTAACTGTGAGGCATGATTGTGAGATGCCACAAAAATGAGGGGAATTGAGCTTTGGAAGGTCAGATGGTGATATGAGGAGGTGGATATAGAGAGAGAAATTAGTAGAGCTGGAAGATTTATTGGTCTGGACAGTGTTGTGCAGGAGAATTCAAGGAAAACAAGAGTGTGGCGTTTGCCACCTGACAGTGTTTTACACCATCATTTTTGCCTTCCTGAGGTCTTTGAGCACCTTGCACCCCATCATCCCAGTTCAAGGGATCGGACATCTACTGCCCGCTTCAACATAGGCTGAAACGCAGTAGATCAAGAATAATTCGTGGACTGATCAAAAGTTGTTGAGTACATATCTGTCAGAACTTGGAGCTGTCAGCCATCCCCATCTCCCAGAGACATGCCTTCTCTGAAAATCCAGATAAAACTAAAATCAGGTTTCATGTGGTTTCAACACTGCTGCTAATCAATCAAAAGATCCAACATTTGGTGAAAACAACGTTTAATATGAGCCTTTCAACATTTTTCAGAGATAACTTTGGGAAGACCAAGCTACCTCTTGGCTCTTCAAATGTATTTTATTCATATTTTATTATGTATCCTACAATAGTTATGAAATTCAATTGAACATGAGCAAAGCAATCAGGGCAAAACATAAAAGTGATAAATTTTAAAGAGGTTATACCATTACCTAATATTTTCAAAGGTTTTAGTACAAGTCATGAATTTGAAGAGGACCTTTCAGTACTATTACAGACAGAAGCTGAAAACTAGTATAATGTTTTCTTACGTCCCTTGCTGCTCACCATCAACACCCAAATGGGACAGCGTGCCCATTTGATATCCTAGGTAAAGAACTACATTCTCGGGGTGATATGCAGATATAAATTGGTTGATTTATCTGTCTACAGTGAGTTAAGACAAGCACTACTTATTTTATGAAAATAATGAAAAAAAAATACAGTCTATGAATGCAACTTTTGAAAACCCTTTTCAAATTGTTTCAGAGCAGATATATACACTCATCCTTTGAAACTTCTAATGTGGAAAATCTGCTAAAATGAATGTACTGGGAGAGCACCTATTGTCATTGTTCAGTTCTCTGCTTGATCTGTATTCTACTTCCCTGTAAAATAAACACAAAGTTAATATATAGGTATAACAAGCAATTAGAAAGACAAATAGTTTGCTGACTGGAAGGATTTGGAAAACAATAGTAAGGAAGTCTTACTGCAATTGTGCAGAACTTTGGTGAGACTATACCTGGAGTATAGGTTTCCATACCCAAGGATGGATGACCATGTCTTAATGATGGTGCAACAAAGGTTCACCGGATTAATTCCTGAATGAGAGGATTGACCTCTGAGGAGAGATTGGGTAGAATGGGCTGATACTCTCTGGAGTTCAGAAGAATAATAGGTGATCTTATTGAAACAAATGAAGTTCCATGTTAAAAGCTGAAGGGGAATGATATTCAGGAAACAGGAATGGAAAAAAAAGATGGAACACTTGGGAAATAATTTAGTAGTAGTTGAACAATATAATTCAGAATGATACATGGTCTGCTAAAAATAAAGAACAACCTGATCGTAATAAAATACTAGGGACAAAATTCACACTTTGAAATAAAGTTGATACTACACAAGGGTAGTTACATTTTGCATCTTGAATTATCATATTAAATACCCCGTGTCTGTGGCTGTCAAAATGTTCATGAAGGGGTCCCGATGTCTGCTTGGAGGTAGGGGGCCTTAACTCTTTAACTTCACTTTGAGGCTGGGGCACCCTTTAGAAATGGCGTCCCATCTCGGAATCCCAGCTATGCCGGTGAGTTTAGTGCGTCCCCATCCCTACCCCAACTGACTGTGTAATCCTCGCCAGCACTTTGAAATTGAGAAAAGACACCTCTGAAGCCAGAGATGCTTGTGTGATCCAGCACTCTGCGATTTTGGGAAAATCCCACCCATTAAGTGTATTCGAGGCTGAGATCAATAGATTCTTTTACTCTTTGGGAATAAAGGTATATGGATTCTAGCAGGGAATTGCATTTGAGATTGAAGATCAGTTATAACCTAACAGACTGGCAGAGCAGGCTCAAGGGACTATGTAGTCTCCTTTTGCTCTTTTTTTCCTTTATGTTCATTACATGCACCTGTATTCCTAAATGCTACCTGGCATAAAAAAGAAAAAAGTCTTGTTATACAGCATCTTTTATCATCTCAAGATGCCCTGGAGTGCTTTAAAGTCATTGTAGCCCATCTGATTCATTTAGAAAGTACTACCAGTGATATTAGTGACAAATGCTTGACATATTTGTATAATATTTTTCCAGCTCCTCTAAAATAGTGGAAAAATTATGTTGGACAAATAGATTAAGCGCTGTGCCTGCTATTATCACCAACAGCAAGTTCAAAGCTATTATATCACCTAATCCTGATTAACTAAATGGCTGAGGTAGTCATTCACTGTGACAATACAAATATGGTTTGTGATATTATTTACCCGATCAATTCAATGACTTGATTGCACACTTTCAACCTGGAGTAGTAAAAAAAAACTTCTTTGAGTATCTCATTTATATGCTGGTCCTTGGCGACATAATCCGTAGGCACAACATTAGTTTTCAAATGTATACTGTCAACACATAGCTGTACTTCACCACCACCTCTCTCGATTCCTCCACTGTTGCTAAATTTATCAGAATACTTTTCTAATACCCAAACCGAGGTGAGCAGAAATTTACTATTTAATAATTTAATTTAATATTGGAAAGGCTAGAGCCATTTTTTTGGATCCCCTTTCTAAACTCTCTTTCGAAACTACCAAATCTATCCCTCTCCATGGCAACAGTCAGAGCTGGTCTGTTTGTAACCTTGATGTCACATTTGATCCTGAGATGAACTTCTGACTCATATTTGTGCCATTACTAAGACCGCCTCTTTCCAAATCGATACCCCTGTTTCTGCTGAAGCCCTCCTTCATGCTTTTGCAACCTCTAGACTTGACTATTCCAATACATCCCTGATTTTGTCTCCCAGATTCCCATCCTCCATAAATTTAAGATCATCGGACACTCTGTTGCCTGTGTCTTTACTCACCAAAATCTGTTCCCCTATCACTCCTCTGTTCACTGATCTACATTGGCTCCCAGTCAAAAAACCTCTTCATTTTAAAATCCTCATCCTTTTTTTCAG
The DNA here is from genome assembly GCF_964213995.1 of Mustelus asterias. Lineage (NCBI taxonomy): Eukaryota > Metazoa > Chordata > Chondrichthyes > Carcharhiniformes > Triakidae > Mustelus > Mustelus asterias. The sequence goes on along the minus strand of NC_135810.1, from coordinate 62,674,791 downwards.
ATGCCTCCATGGCCTTGCCCATCCATATGTATCTCTGTAATCCTCTCCAGCCCCACAACCCTACAAAATGGCTGAACTCTTCTAATTCTGGCCTCTTGCACTTCTCCAATTTTGATTGATCTACCATTGGTGGCCCAGCCATTAAATACCTCGGCCCCAAGCTCTGAAATATTCTGTCCATACATCTCTGTTTGACCTTGCTTTCCTCCTTTAAGATACTCTTTGACCAATTTTTTGGTTACCTGATCTAATATCTCCTAATGTCATATTTTATGAAAAACCAAAAAAAATCTTGAAGATGTGAAGCATCTTGAGACACTTCATTATGTTAAATGTGGTATATAAATATACATTGTTGTTGAGCTTTTGTGTTTAAAATGGGAATTGGGGCCTTGACGAGCAGAAGAAAGTTGATGCACTTAAAATGTATTCGATGCAAAAGGGTACAAAGTAAATTAGGTATGTTATTGTGTAGATTGTATTGAGTCATAGAACTCCTGCAGTGCAGGAGGCCATTTGACCCATCGAGTCTGCACTGACCCTCTGACAGTGTGTCTTACCCAGGCCCTTTTCCCCGCCCTATCCCCGTAACCCTGCACATTCACCATGGCTAATCCATCTAACCTACACATCTTAGGACACTAAGGGGCAATTTGGCATGGCCAATCCACCTGGAGGATATGCAGGTGAACACGGGGAGAATGTGAAAACTCCACACACCATCACCCGAGCCTGGAATCGAGCCCAGGTCCCTGGCGCTGTGAGGCAGCAATGCTAAGCACTGTGCCAGCGTGCTGCCCTGGTATAGGGTTAAAAATAAAAATGCAAGGTAGTGAATGATTAATGGGCAAACAAAAGGGAAATGTATTTTACTTTTTGATTTGTTTTAAAGGGTCAATATAATAATAATAAAGCTAAAGCTACTTCTTGACATTTGATCAGCTTTATTACAGGAATATTAGGGTAGTCAGGTCAGGATGACTGGAATTCCCCAGAGCTACCAACAGTCTAACCATTATTTATTTAAAATTGGGGCTTTACTCAGCTGAAGGCCAATAATTAGGAATTTATGTTTTATCACGCACCTTACTTTGCAATATGTTGTAGTGCTGTACAACAACACAATAGATGTATGATGTAACTAGATAATGAAGAACAGAATGAAAGCAAGCAAGTAAAACATACTGTTCAAAATCACTATAATTTACTGTATATCAAACTCATCCATTTGGTATTACATTGTACCAATACCATCAGTAAGACGTGAAGGATTATTATTGAAACATATCTGGTATAGTGAATGTAAAAATGATCAAACCTCGTGGAATTCATGTCTTTATCTTTTTACTTTATATTTTAGGTGTGATTAATACAGCTGATATACTTGACCGTGAAACAACTGCATCCTACTGGCTTACTGTGTATGCGACTGACCGTGGAGTTGTTCCATTGTTTTCAGCCATTGAGATCTACATTGAGGTTGAAGATGAAAATGACAATGCACCAATAGCATCTCAACCGATTTATCATCCATCCATCATGGAAAATTCTCCCAAGGATGTTCCCATTGTTCAGATTCAGGCCTATGATCCAGACTCCAGTTCTAGTGATAAAATGACTTTTAGGATTACAAGTGGGAATCCCCAGAATTTCTTTACTATTAATTCCAAGACAGGTAAGTCTCTTTGATTTTCCTCTTCTATTCTGAACTTTGAGAACAGTCACTTGAAAACTCATTTTGAAGCACTGACTACTCACTGTTTTATACGTTGGAGTGCCTTCTATGCTGCTAACTCAGATATGATCTTAAAGAATGAAGGATTGCATTTCTCACACATTCCCTTCTGTAATACTTGATTTATTATTGTCACATGTATTAACATACAGTGAAAAGTATTGTTTCTTGCACGCTATACAAACAAAGCATACCACTCAAATAGTGCTCATGTGATCCCAGGACATTACTGCACATCAGTGAGTGCACAGGGAGTTAACCTTCTGATGGGCAATTACCTTGCACCGAGAACCATCTGATACTCAGATTTAAATACGAGACACCTCAGATGGTTCCAACTGTCTTACCAGAAAAATTATTCAGGAAATTGTAGAAGAATGAAAACCACTCCTGGATAACTATGCTATTGATGCCCCCAACCTCCCATAATCCCCCCACTGGACCTCCAGACTACCCTCTAAACTCTAGCACACCCGACTACACCTGACCTCTCAGTCCTGGCTACCCCTACAGACCCCCTGATGAAATGTGGGGCTTGGTTCACATTTGAACTGTGCTGGCTTTTAATGCCTAACAATAGTGGATTTGGCGCAGGTCAGTGGTTAACATTTTTTAAATTCTCAAACCTGAACCCAGCCCGCACATTTCCATATTTACAAGGGGCAGGCAGTCAACATACTACCATGAGGCGAATTTGCAATTTAAAGGTGTTAGTGAGGTTGGCAGCTTCTAATCTAACCTGTTTTACAGATTTAATTGTGACCTGCTGGATTTTGCAGGACTTGGGAAAGCCATGAGCTAAAGGGAGGCGAGGACAGCTTGGCAATGACATTCCTTGTGGGGCATATAAACATGGTCGCATGTCACCCAAGTATCTCCCCAACCACAACCCAGAGTCATGCCTGACTGGCAAACCATATTGGGGACCATCTTAATGACAAAAGATGCATGTGAGGAAATCCAGACTGACTTGTTTCCATCCAAAGCTCCACCCTCCCCTCCCTTCACAAAGCAACCTCTCCCTGTAATGTCCAGGCCCTGTTGGCTATCAGCAGGGATTGGAGTACAGGCGTCTGGTACTGCACTTAGGATAATGGCTCATGTCTGGTAACTCTGGTTTGAAAATTTTACTGAGAGCTTTAATTTGCTGTCTGTGCTTAGTTCTTGGAAGTGTATTCGTATGTCTATGTTGACCTATATGCCTCTGAACATCCCCCTCTCAGCTGCCCCTGCTTCTCCTTTGTCTTCCCACATCCTGACATGGAGGATCTTTCATCAACAATGTAATAATATCCGAGAGCAGAACAATAAGCCTGCAATGGATTTAAGTGTGTCTGTGCCTAGCCAAAAGTAAAAGGTTCTGTTGCTGTTAAGTTATATAAGGGGGGTCAGACAAATGGGTACATTTTCAAAGATCCTCTTCACAACTGGAGTGGAAGGAAACACTCTCACTTGTCTTCAAAAAAATTGATTAATATATTACAATTTAAATCCTGGCATCAGTAAATTAAAATCCTTTAATGTAATAGTGCACTGCACACTATTCCCACTATCAGAGACTTAGTAATAAAAGCTGGGTTTCAATTCAATTGTTGCTGTACTGCTGTCACTAACAGTAGCTGGGTGCGTTGTGAAAATATTACTTACTTGGCAGCTCCAATTAGAAATTATGAATTAGTATCATGCACAATTTGCATAAAATATGTTTCAACTTCTACATTTGACTAAACTACATGAAAATATAATTAAAAATAAACTCTTCCCATTGAAATTAGTTTAGAAGTTTTGAAAGACTTGTGGTATATGAAATATTGATTGAAATTTCAATCCGTATGACCGATTGAGAGTTATGATCGATTGCTTCTGATCATGTAAAAGTCAAAACCATTCACCTGCAGATATTGTTGTATTAAGCCTGTGGTTCGCTTCATGAAGGGAACATTAAAAGGTAAAAAAGCAATCCTCTTTGAATCAAACTAATTTTGATGCAAATTATACTTTTAGGGTCATTTTGGCAATTACCGTCATGATTGATGTTTAAAGTGTTGACATTACATTTTGCTTGTGCGAAGTGAGTGACAGACATTTCTAAAACACTCCAGGATTTGAAGCATAAATTGTCAAATGTCAAGTCCTTTGTCTAGTCCACATTAATTGCAGTGTCTGACCATCTTCTACCAAAAACGAATTTATAGTTTTAATTAAGTTCAGTCATGATGATAAAATGCAGAAACCTTAATAATTATCAACATTTTCATTTCAACCAAAGCTCTTCAGTACAGTTTAAGTTGTAACATGTTTAAAGTTGTTTGCAAATTGAAGATGACAAATATGGTCCAATAGACCTGAAACCCCAATATTTGTTAAAAATAAATATTTTTTGTTTGGGTTTCAGGTGGATTTTTTCTTTTGCATTTCACACCGCTGCACTGATGGCACTATTTAAACACTTGAGCTTCAAGCAAGCTCTCATACGACAAAGGGCATGAATAGAATAGAAAGCAGAATTTTGGAGAGGAAAATTGGATTTAGGAGCAAACTGAGTGCAGTAAATTCAATTCCTTTTTCTCCTGTGTTATCCACATGAGCTACTCCTTGAGCAGAACGGTTGAAACTTTCTATTTTGTTCAACTGTAATTAATAACCACAAAAATACAGTAAATTTGACTTACAGTTAGCTTTTTTGGCATGATGAGGCAAAATGTACAGACAAATATGAAAAGGTCCAGCATTGAACTAATGTGCTTGGCAATCAGAATTAAACTTCCTCAGAAAAAGGAAAATACTCCAGTAAAGCTTGACAGCTACCCTGCAAACTGATGAGATACTTCAATTGTGGAGAGTGGCACATTAAATTTAATATTTTGTTCCAATACCTGGTATAATATGTAATGTTCTTGAAGATTTTTTCTCTGCTCCTCTCTGTATTTTTCTAAGTTCATCACCATGCATCTCCTGTATCAGTTTAAATGAGCAGCAGTTTTGGGATTTGGTTTATGACGCTATGGCTGAACAAAGAAGATTAACCACTTGCCCTTTGAATTGTCTTTTATAGCATTGTGAAACAATGAACAAATATGCACACGGCTTTTTAGATTTGATTGCCACTTCATTATTGTTTAGTATTCTTAGTTATAATATAAAACTTTGCAATTATAGATGGGGCGCAACCAGAAAAATAGTTATTAGCATTGAATCAGTATTCAAATTCTGCTATTAGCTATAATAAAGACTTGGCTGGAGCTTGGAAAAAGTCTGGTACTAAAAGAACATGATGGTTTCCTTGATAATTTGCACATTTGAAAGGAGCCTATTAGCTGGATCAGGTAGTTATTTCAGATCACAATCCAGCTTTCTTGAGATTCTCTTGTATTACCACTTAAAAGGAGCAGTATCAAATTTTTTTTTGTATTATTTTCTGCACACACAATAGACAGACCACCATGGTCGATAATGGAAATATGCAGGTAATTGAGAGTCTGCAAATTTTCGCTTTACACATTTGATCCAGCAATAGGCTGGGATAAGAACAATGGCAAGCATAATGTAAATAGCAAATGTTATGTAATTTTACTCACTAAAATATGGAAATGAAATTCAAATAACAGAAGTTTAGCAAATTGTGCATTGAGATTATTTGAACAATGTGCCAAAAGTTGCAAGAAACACAATTAAAGACTGGGATTTTCAGGCTGTGCTTGCCCCCAAACCAGAAAATGCCGCCTGGGGTCAACGGACCATTCCATGGTCCGCCCCTCGCCCGTGATGATTCCTGTGGTGGGCGGAATGGGAAAATTCACACCTTTGTTACTAAAACCAGCTTGTGATACATTATTTTCTCCAATTGCAAAATGTTTTAAGAACAAGCAATAAAGTCAAGTTAATTGGAATCATCGAATTGAGCGATGTTGCCACATATTGTATTACACACTTCACAAGTTATCCCATCCTCTGAAAATTGTAGACAGACACTTATAGAAGTACGTTGCATCATATATAGCTACTATCCTTAATCTGAGGATTCTGATCAACTCGAGTTTCTAGTAACCAGAATTCTTTTTTTGGAATTACTGCACCATTCTCAACCTGCAAGGCTTTGTCTGACAAGATTCTGGTGGATATTTGGGAACATTAGGTGGAATTTAATGCCTCCCCTCGCCCACTGGCAAATTTGGAGGTAGGAGGGCATTTTATTTGGGGGTTGGGGGAGGTGCGGGGTAGGGACTCTGCTGCCTCCCTCCGATTAAATCGAACACAGCAAGACTTGAAGGCAGTTATTTGGCCCAGTTGTCAACTGACCGCTTGAGTGGGCAATTGATAACTAATTAAGGGTTTCACCCCACTACCACTCGTATTCAACCAGTGGAGATGCCATATGAAGCATCAGGGTAGCCAGTGCTTGTGATCTAGTGTAAGAGGAATTTTTTGAGGTATCCCCCTGGGGTCCCTGTATTTAGTTGACCTCACTCAACCAATACATAGATTGCGAAAGACCGTATATAATTAAATAATGAAAAGGAATTTATTTGCTAATGCATGCATCAGGAGAAAGACACAGTCAGTGAAATCTCACAATTATAAAATTGTTATTATTCTGAACATTTCAATATCCCTCCCAGCCTTGTCAATCAGACTGGAGAGTCCAATCACAATATTAAACATTATTACCGTAGCCAATAATGTTCCACCTGTCAACAGGAATAGGAGATCATTAGCTCATTGCCCCTGTAGGTTCCTTCCCCATTACCGAGGAAACCTAACCCACATCAATTCCGGTAATGAAAGCCATTGCTTCCAGTTGTGAATCTAATTGGCAAAAAGAGTCATTCTCTGCCCGAATCTGGCCTCTCTATCAGTTTGAGAGATTTCTCCAGCCTCGCCACCCATGAACAAATCCATTCCCTTACATACAAGCTCTATTAAACTTGATTTCGCATATCCCAAAACAGATAACAGAAGCTACCTTTCTGTGCTCCATTGTATTAAAAGAATTCGGCCTGTCTACCACTGTTTCCTATCATATGCATTCAGAACAAAGTTGACCAAGGCGCACAATACATATATATTGAGAATACAGTTTAAGCTTATAATACTTGGTTAATTTGTGGTTATACAGTTTACAATACCTTTGCATATTTTGTTCCAGGCACATTGTGAATTCTCACGATATGTAATTACCTTAGCCTACTCTACTTATTATAGTAAAACTAAAATGAAGGGCCTCATACTAAGAATTCTATACTACCCTTATTATCTAGTATGGTGGGAGAGGTCCCTCATTCAGAGGCACTCGGTGTCTGATTGAGAGTTCTGGCATCAGGAAGGGGAGGACCCCTTGAAAGCTCACCCTTGCCCTTTCTGAATCCACGCACACCACACTACACCACACCACATACACACTCTCTCCCTGGTGAAGGCCTAAGTGTATTACAGGCAACAACCACTGCTCCTGGTGTTGCTGCTGGTAATGGCAAGCATTACGGGGAAATGCAGTGTAGTATAAGGGTGTCCGGAATAGCAAGGGTTGATGTGGGACTGGAGAACAGTACCACCCACAGTGTGGTGTAGGGAGACACGTGACAGTTGACAGGATGCAGAGTTGTAGTCCAACTCAGCAGGAAGTTAGCTCCTAATTTGAGCTATACATCATACATATGCAATGTGTTACTAATGAATACTACTGTTCTACCTTGCAAGCTTCTGAACATCTCCATGACCTACTGAACAAGCCCTCATAACTATTGAATGAACCCAGAAATGAAGAAGTCTGGGAAAGAATCTAAAAAAAGAATGAAGGAACAGATACATGATCTGACTGAAGTGCTCCTGAACCAAAGAGGCAGATGGAGATCACCTAAAATGAATCTCCATTGTAGCCTCGGAGACTGACGGGTGAAAGAAAAATCCACTGTGCAACGAACGGACTCCACCAGAGCACATGGAGGTCCATTGTTAATACCTGTAAGTTGCAGAGTCAAAGGACCTAGCAAGGGTGAGCAAAAATTATGTTCTAAGGGTGAACCAGCCATTAAAGATCATCAGGTTATTAATCAAAAAGAGCAGTCCCTTTCATTAATCCCTGCAGCTTGCCTGGGTTCAGAGTCAGTGCCGTACCACATGGTAGCTGAACTCTGCTGAGAAAAGAAAAACAAAATTCTAAAAACTGCCGAACCCGGGAATCACTTTTAATTGCCCTAATATACTCCGAGAATGTTCTAAAAGGCCAACATCTTTGATTAGAAAATTCACTGCAAGAAATTAATCCTTTTGAGGTCAGGTTCATGACCACCACTGGAGCCTACCAAAACCTGAGTGTGGAAAGAAGCGCTGAAAAATCGGTTACTGCGGTGCTATCTTTAAAAGTGAAACAGCATTTAAAACTATCCTCCTCTGTGCTGTAAAACAGCTATGGATGGTAAATCAACCCTACCAGATCAATTTGGGCTGACTCAAGAGTCAGACCAGTTGCAAAATTGGAGGGGCTTTGGCAAAAAGGATTTCAAAGACGCATGATAGCTTCAGGATCAGATAAGAAGATAGAGGAAGAATAATTGAATACTATTCGACTCAGTAGGTCTGATAGCCGATGACATAATTGTAAAGCAAGGAATAAATGAAGTTTGAAGAGGTTCTGAAATCTTTCGATACCTACTTTAATTTAAGAAATAATAACATTTTAGAATGTGTCAAGTTCAGCAAGTGAATCCAACAACCTGGAGAAACCATTAACTTTCATAAACTATACTGATCAGCTGAAGGCTCTGACCTTAAGTCAGCGCTCATATGAAACTGAATAGTAGTTGGAATGGCTGCTGATGCCCTTTCTACAGGCAAAAGAAGATCTGACTCTGGAAAAGACCATCCAAATAGACAGTCTGAAGTTTGTCAACAACACCAGTCCATTTTCCAAGGTGATGTTAAGCCAGGGTATAGAATTTGAGGTCAACCAGCAAAGGTCTAGTTCCAATATTAAGAAATACTTCATGAAACTTGTCACTGGACTGAGGCGACTGAAGACTGCATGCAGTATAACATTGAAGAAGATGCCAAGCCTGTGTGCATGGTTAAACACCATGGCTTGTTAACGCACTTGCTTATGAAACAAGTGCAGCAACAACTGGATGAGATGACCAAAATGGTGCTCATCACCCCTGTCAATCAACCAATGGAGTGGTGTTCAAGGCTGGTCCAAGTTCTGAAGCCAAATGGGTCCATTTTCATCTGTGTCAACTTGACACAACAAGGAGGTGACAAGAAAAGTCCACCCAATGCTCTCAGTGGACGACTGCCTGACCAAGCCCTCCAAAAACACGTTTTCAAAACTCGATGCTCACAGTAGCTTCTGGCAACTTCTACCAGATGAGAAGTCCAGGTTACTGACTATATTTATCACCTCAGTTGCAGATTCACTTTCAACTGCATTCTCTTCAGCATTACCTCTGCACTTGAGGTTTTTCAGTGCACAATGTCAGCCATCTTGCGAGGCCTGAAGACCTGTCATATGCATATGGTTTTGGTCCATGGTATGACAGGTGAGGGACGTGACAGGAAGTTCATGGATATCTGAGAAAGTTTGCAGGAAGTATGACTGACACTGAAGCAAGAAATGCAATTTCTCAATGACCTCTATTTGGCTCGTAGGATGTATTGTGAGCAGCAAAGGCATCATGGCAGACCCACAAACTAGGACCGTCTGTGAGTTCCCAACACCATCCTCTATTCCAGACCTCCAGAGATTCCTGGGCATTGTAAACCAGTTGGCAAAAGCTCTGCCCAACTTAGTGCATGTCACAGAGCCCCTACATTGCCTACCCAAAAAGGGCCAGGCATGGTACTGGGATGTGCAACAAGAGCAAGCATTTGGTCACATCAAAGATGTGCATCCTGGCTCACTACAACAGCAATGGCTGCCTCCTCCACAGACCTACAGGCAGTTTTATTCCAGGAGCAACTGGACGGATGTCACCCACCAGAGTTTAAGCATCTTGAGGACCGTCGGACACAGCAGTATGGTATGCTGATATTGTGGGCTTGCAAGAAATTCTCTGACTATGTTATTGGCCTGAAAGTTGTCATTGAAGCAGATCATAAATCACTGGTCTCACTGTTAGATGGGAAAGAACTTGCGAAGATGCCTCCTAGCATTCAGAGAATCCACAAGTGTCCCATGCGCTTTGTATATGATATGACAAGTGTTCAAGGGAAAAATCAAGACTACGCTATCCAAGGCCACAGTTGACAATCCTGTGACACATGATGTCAACCTGGTTGATGGACTTAAGTCATATTCTAAATTGATGAGAAAGCAACTGCCGGCTGCCTCAGAAAGCCTCAATAAATATGACAGGAGCAGTTGCAATATGAGGAATGTTTCCGCATTCGTCAATGCTGTCAACAAGGGTGACCACACACAGGCCAAGTGGCAAAGTCATGAAAATTGGCTTTGAACTGCAGAACCGTTTCACAGATGATCTGCTTGTACATTACAAGCGGTTGACCATTCCGGTCTCCCTTCAGCCGGAGCTTCTCCAGCAATCCACCAAAACCACCTGGGCATTACAAAGTACAGAGCATGGGCTCAGTCTGCAGTCTGGCGACCGGGAATATCAATGCCAGTTGAAGAAATTATTTCAAACTGCCAGGTGTGTGCAAATCTGTCTAGAGGAAGCTCCTTAACCCAACACAGTTCCCTACCAGACCTTAGTAACAGTTGGGAATGGATTTATTTGTGTTTAATGGCAAGTCTTTCCTCATCATGGCTGATTACTTCTCCTAATGTGTCGAAATAAAGCTGGTTTATATACAACAACCACAGCGGTAGGCGTTGGGTACTTGAATTAAGTGTTTGTGAGTCATGGTATCCTGGGCTAGGTGGTGTCCAGTAAGAGTCCGTGTTTTACAAATGAATGCTTCTCTCAGTTTTCCAGCAGTTACAGCTTTCAACACCTTACCGGTTCCCTAGATATTCACAATCTTTAACAGTGAAGCAGAAAGAGGGATCTGCATCATTAAAACCCTTTTGAGAAAAAACAAAGACTTCCAAACGAGATTTTTAACATGATTCCACTACAATGTGGTTTAGCGCCTTCAGAGCTCCTGATCGGCAGAAAACTTTGCATTCAACTCTCGATGCTGCCAAAGGAATTGATGCCAGGGTTGGCAGTCAAGGATTACCGGAAGTTTCAGAACCGAGAACAGTCCTATAGAGACAGACTTCCGCATTAGAATCCTACCCCAGTCACACAAAAGTGATTTCGATCAGGGACCTTGAAAGAGAGGGTGTCATTATGTCAGTTTTAGGGTTTTGAGGTAGAAAAATCTTTTAATTAAAATCTGTAAGTCCCGATTTCTTAGTTTTGAACAATAGGGTCCTCAGTTGTGCCTGACATAACAAGCTACAAATAGGTAGTGTTTATGAATCAAGTAGAATTTATTAAGCAGGATTTTACATATACTTGACAAGAAACAGTGAAGACAACATGGAAGTTTCTTCTTCCTCAAGGCCCTGGGATTCTACAGATGTTGCCAGTCTTTCTTGCTTCTGTCTCTGAAGTGATGCTCCTGTGTCCAAGATGAATCAAACCTAGAAGCCGTGTTCAAACCATGCGAACAAAGACTTTGATTTTCCAACTCTTATTCCTATTTCTCATTATTTGGAAATAGTCTAAGTTTGCTTCTTCCATTGGCTTCAGGTGTGGGTCATCTGGTGTCATCCCACCTCTATAACAAGAGTCATGTAGACTGAAGGCACATGTCCATCTATTATTCCCTGGACCCCTAGAATTTACATTCCATTGTGAACAAATGACAAATCCTTTCCGATACAAAACAGTTACAAACAAAGATACATTATATTAATAATACAACCCATTGGAACATTCCCATCAGTATATTTTAACCCAAGCCCTAAGGATACTAAAGCCATTAAAACCAAATGTTAATAATACTTGCTATTATAATGTCAGAAAAGAAAGGTTTTCCTCTAACACAGACAGTCTGCCCTACAGACTTGGTTAATCAATTAAATCAATACATGGTTTTGTTCAAATATAAGATGTCACCCTAGGTTCAAGCTACCTTTTAGCCATTTCTTCAAAGCTGACAAAACACTCTAATTAATTGCCCATAGTACAATTAAGACAACACCCAACTGCTTGAACCCAGTACCTGTCATAAAGTCCATGAACACCAGTTCCTCGCAAATAGCTGCCATCCTGTTTTCAGCCTTGACTGTGAAGTGTCCCACTAGCAAATATTCAAACTGAACTGTTTAAAAAGTGGATAAAATAAAATTCAGAGGGTGGAATTTTTTCTTTTTTTGACTAGAGTGCCAACTCAGACAGGAAAAGCAGGGTGTAGCCCTTTAGCTCCACTGTCGGCTTTTCCTGCCATGTTTTTTGACAGTCAAACAAAATCAAGGGGGCAAGCCCCATGACATCACACTGGTGGATGGGCACTGAATGAGCTCGGCTCCTGACAGATTTGGGGTGCCATTTATACAGGGAACAAAAAGGAACCAATCCCTCCACGGACATAGGATTCCTCCTGTTCTCTCCCTCTCCCCTCCACGGATATTGGACCCCCCCCACTCCCAGTCTGTTCACCAGTTCCCTGTATTATAAAACATGTTGTAAACCTCACTGACATGACGTCATGCTTGTACAGCAGGAAGCCCCTTTTAAGTAAATGTATGCTAACGAGGTCTCCGCTTTCATGGCAGGACCTCCATTGCGTCATTGCCGGGGTCAGGGACAATCTCAATGGGAAACCTTGCCAACGTAAAAGCCATTTTAGAATTTACGCTGGATTTTCTGGCCCCTTCACCAGTCCTACTTGCCGAAAGCAGGGGCGGAAGATTCCCCCCCCCGCCCCCCCAAAAACCACATAGATGTTACTTCAGATCAACATAAAACCCTAAAAATTAGTAGCATTTTGAAACTCTTACTGTGGTCTGCAAAGACGATGATCAACTGTGGTCATACCTTTTTCATACCCTGGAGGCACGATCGGGCAAAACAGAAGAAGCTGCCTCCTTATCCCTCGAGACAAACATCCTATTTTTAAAGTTTATTTATTAGTCACAAGTAGGCTTACATTCACACTGCAATGAAGTTACTGTGAAAATCTCCTTTATATCTTTGAGCTAATCAGATGGAGACATCCAGATGCTGAAAACACAGAATTCTACAATTTCAACTCCAATCCAACAAAGCTTGCCCAAAGCAATAAACCTACCACAATTCACCAAGTGTGACCAGGCAGAGGTCTGGAAGAATTGACAGGTCTCCAGATCACCGTATTTATGAAATCAGTGACTTGATGGGTGGGTGGGAGGGGGGAAGGGGCTGGCATTGTGGGACAAGGGGAGCAGGCAAGAATGATAGTACTATGCTTTACGGAAAAACTTTGTGGGGAGGTGTTGTAATATAAGGGTGTTCAGCATAACAAGGATTAATATAGGACTGGAGAACAGTATCACCTAGGTTATGATGCAGAGAAACACATGACAATTACCAGGAGACAGTTGTGTGGAGAGACTTGAGTAGAAGTGAGCATGAAATTATCTCCTAATCTGGGCTATATTTTGTACATATCTATATAGTTAGGTGTTCGCTCTAAACGCCTTACAAGCCTAGGAACCTCTGTGTGACATACTGAACAAACCCATTGTGTTTGCACCGATACTCCAAAGGAGCATCCCACCCAGGCTCTCTGCTCCACCCTATCCCATAACCTGCACATTTACTATGATTAATCCACCTAATCTTACACATCTTTGGACTGTGGGTGGAAACGAGAGCACCTGGAGGAAATCCGTGCGGACACGGGGAGATTGTTCAAACTCCACACAGTCACCCAAGGCTAGAATCAAACCTGGGTCCCTGGTGCCGTGAGGCAGCAGTGCTAACTGCTATACCACCATCCCACTCGGAGCTAGGTGCCCCAGCAGCAGCGTTCCTTGTGCCAGTTAGAGATTTAATACCCTTAAGGCTCCCCAAGGTCAGCCACTAACTTTGGGAGCAGATGTTAGGCCCCTCGTACCTTCATGAAACTCTGCCCCATGTCCCCTCTGAATTACATGTGTGCACAGCAAATCGGAAGTTCCTGCAAGGAGCACAAGTTAAGACATCAGGCACACATGACCATGCAAAAAATTTAAAAGTACGGTGCACTTAACTGAATAGGCTGTGTCCAACAAAACAAAAATTAAATGGGACTTTGGTTGGGAAGGTAGGTAACTTGACTCTGTAGCTGGCAATTGTAGTTGAACTACAACAAAATTAAGTTGCAGAAGATTTAGTATTGTTCAGAGTTATCTGATGAACAAACAGCTCACCATTATGGTTTCTAGTGCCACTAGAGCCATTAATTGTGTTAATACTCTCACCCACTAGTGTCCCTAATATAATTAGAGATTTGTAACAATGTTTGACCATTTGGGAGGAGCATTTTATTTCTTCTAGTGATCTGAGATTACATCAATTAATTTAGTTTGTGTTACGGGTTCCAAATTAATCATATTGAGAAGCAATTAAAGTGAGGGAGGGTCAAATTATTTTAGAAAAATACTAATTGATTGTTCATAGATAAATTAGACTTAATTACAATGCATTATCATTATTTGCAAGTAAAGTCATGACATTTCATTCTCAGGGCCTATGGACCTTGTCATTTAAATCATCATTCAAGGGCACTAATTGTAAATTACAGTCACCTTCAGCCAGTTTACTTAGCTGAGAAGTTCTCCAGCTTCAGAATCAAAGCATTTAAAATCTGATATTTGTATTGCACATTAAAATAAATGATCATCATCTGCTTTTGGAAACATTACACCCAAGGGTTGTTGTTCGTTGGTAATGGGGTTAACGGGTTCGTTGTGGTCAAACAAAATCAGAATTCTGTATCCCATGCATATTATTTGTTTTGAAAGTTTCAAAATTGTAATTAGTTGGGAAAATAGTCAATGAATAGTAGACTTTTTCTAGGACAACCACCACCCAAAATTTCTGAATAGGTCGGAGAAGAGAATTTATGGTTCTTCATGAGGTCAACAGGACTAATGCCCTGTTCATTCTCCTGCAAGACTTGTACATTTATTCCTTTTCTCTACTCTTTCCAATATGATTTTATATTATTTTTCAATACTTATTAGGTTAATTTTCCTGATGTATATTTTGGGCTGAGTTTTCGAGTCCTGGCAAGTGTGGGACCAGAGGTGGATGGGAATCCAGAATACTGGCGCTGGCCAACATGCTGGTTTCCTATTGGCTTTTCCCGATACGGCCAGTTTCATTGGGGCAGCTCCACAATCCTGCCAGATCCATAAGAATGGCCAATTGAAATGGTTGAAGAGCTTATTAAGAAGGATGTGATTTCCTTAGGGGCAGATGGGCTGCACACACAACCTGGAGCATATAGACACACAGAGCATATAGCTGAATAGAGCATATAGCTGAATAGAGCATATAGCTGAACAGAGGGATCTGGGTGTGCAAGTCCACAGAGCCTTAAAGGTGGTAGCACAGGTGGAAAAGGTGGTGAAGAAGGCATATGGCATGCTTGCCTTTATTGGATGGGGCATAGAGTATAAAAGTTGGCATATGATGTTGCAGTTATATAGAACGTTGGTTAGGCCACATCTGGAATACTGCATCCAGTTCTGGTCGCCACACTACCAGAAGGACGTGGAGGCTTTGGAGAGAGTGCAGAAAAGGTTTATCAGGATGTTGCCTGGTATAGAGGGTATTTGCTATGAGGTGAGATTGAGTAAACTAGGATTGTTCTCCCTGGAAAGACGGAGGTTGAGGGGCGACCTAATAGAAATTTATAAAATTATGAAGGGCATAGGGTGAACAGTTGGAAGCTTTTTCCCAGGTCAGAAATGACAAACACAAGGGGTCACAAGTTCAAGGTAAGGGGGACAAGGTTCAATACAGATATGCGGGGGACGTATTTTACACAGAGGGTGGTGGAAGCCTGGAATGCACTACCAAGCAAGGTGGTTGAGGCAGACACGCTAGGATCATTTAAGACTTGTCTAGATAGCCACATGAACAGAGTGGGAATAGAAGGATACAAACGGATGGTCTAGTTAGGAACACATGATCGGTGCAGGCTTGTAGGGCTGAAGGGCCTGTTCCTGTGCTGTATTGTTCTTTGTAGAGATGGACACACAGCACGGAGCCTGTTTGGGAATTAGCTCTGCTCCATGAAAGGCTGAATGATGCACATGGATGTTGGGATATGGGTGCCATCTGCTCAGCACATGTGGTGGCCAAAGTGGGCAGTAACTAAGTGCTTAAGCAGTGCTGGGAGTCATCAGCCTCATGGCATTATGAAGGCATATGAACAGGGAAAAAGACTGTCAAACACACAAGAACACAAGAAATAGGAGTAGCAGAAGACTATGTGGTCTGTCGAGTTTGCTTTGCTATTCAATATGATCATGGCTGATCTTGGGCTTCAGCTCGATTTTCCCACCCGCTCCCCAGGTCCCTAATTCCCCGAGAGGCCAAAAATCAGCCTATCTCAGCATTAAATGTATTCAACAATGAATCATCCACAGCCCTTTGAGTTAGAACAGTCCAAAGATTCACAACATTTTGAGTAAAGTAATATCTCGCTCATCTCTGTCCTAAATGATCTGCCCCTTATCCTGAGACACTGTCTCTGTGTTTGAGACTCCCTGATTAGTGGAAACAATCTCTGTATCCACCCTCTCAAGCCTCTACAGAATTTTGGGGGTCTCAATGAGATCACTGATCGTTCTTCTAAACTCCAGAGAATATAGACCCAGTTTACTTAGCCTCTCATCTTTGAGCAACCCCCTCATTCCAGGGACCAATTTAGTGAACCTTCACTTTACTGCCTCCAATGCAAATATACCCCTTCTTAAATGTGGAGACCAAAGCTGCACACACTGTTCCAGATGTGGTCTCACCAAAACCCTGTACAATTGCAGCAAGACTTATTCATTCTTGTACTTCAATTCCCTTTCAATAAAAGCTAACTTGCAATTTGCCTTCCTAATTGCTTGCTGCACCCACATGCTAACCATGTTCCTCGTACAAGCACACCCAAGTCTCTTTGAACATCAACATTTACAAGTTTCGCACTTTAAAAAAAATATTCGGCTTTCCTATTCTTACAACCAAAGTGAATAACTTCACATTTCTCGACATTATACTCCATTTGCCATCTTGTTGCCCACACATTTAGCTGTAGCTGTTGTTTGTAGCTGTTCTGTGTCCTCCCCACAACTTACCTTCCCACCTAACCTGATATCATCAGCAAACTGGATACATTATTCTCTGTTTTTTCATCTCAGTCATTAATATAGCTTGTAAATAGCTGAGGACCCAGCACTGATCCTTGCGACACTCCACTTTTAACTACTTGAAGAAACCCCTATATGCCCTTTCTCTGCTCTCTATCCATTAACTAATGCTCTATCCATGATAAAATATTACCTCCCAACTCCACGAGCCTGTATCTTGCCTATTAGCCTTTCAAGTGATACCTTATCGAAGGCCTTTTGGAAAGCCAGGTATACTGCATCTACTGGTTCCCCTTTATTTACACTACTAGTTACATCCTCAAAAAAACTCTTAATGAATTTGTCAAACAGGATTTCCCTTTAGTAAAACTCTGTTGACTTGTTTTAATCATACTATGCTTTTCTAAGTGCATTATTAAGACTTCCCTAATAATAAATTCCAGAATTATCCAGAAAAATTATATTAGGCCAACTGGCCTCTAGTTCAGTTTTCTCTCTGTCTTCTTTCTTGAAAAGCCATGTAATATTTTCCAACTTCCAATCTAATGGCACTGTTCCCATATCTAAGGAATTATGAAAAATCATAACCAGTATATCTCTGCAGGTATCTCCCTTAGAACCCTAGGGTTTAGACCATCAAGGGAATGTATTTTTGTTGAACATTTTGAATTGTTTATTTCAAATTTTCCCACTGTCCATTAGCTCCATATCATTTCGTCAATTTATCTAATTAACCTTAGCCAATTGTCCCCTCGTGGGTATTGTTAGGAAGCTCAAATGCTTACCTTGGCGGTCAGAAATTCCAGTTCCCAGTGGGTCCCAGGGCTTCTGTGCAAGTGCTGGCTGGAAAATGGCTGCATATTTGCAGCTTGTGTCTTTTCACATAGTCAAGCCAGGAACTGGTTCTGCATGCCATGTCCAGGAGCAATTAAATGAAATGGTGCAAAACCACAGGTCAGATGATCATGGTGTGAGGCACCATTCCCAAAAAGATGTTCCAGGGAGCAGAACACATGAAGGGGGACAGGGAGTGATCCCAGAAGAAAGTCCCAGCAGAGACAAAGACAGCAATCAGAAAGAGGTCCTAGAAATAAAGATTAGGTAAGAGGCAAAGACGCGTCAGAAATAGGTCCTGATAAATAAAGTTGAAAGACAGGGGCAAAGAAATAGGCTCAAAATCAAAGACAGGGGCGCAAGGAGCAGACTTGAAGCAAAGTGGACTTGAGAGAAGCACCAAAAATCCAAGGAGGCAGCCAAAGTTGGTGACTTCTTATCGTGGACCATTTGGAACAGTGGTGTTCTGCTTGGCATATCCGTGGATCTGACATTTTACTTGAACAGTTTGAGTGGATTCAGAGATCCAGGGGAAAAGAATCTCAGAAAGCAAGATTAAAACCCTCTGAGGTGGGTCATTGTTGAAGTCACCTGAGCGGGTGCAATGTTTGAAAAGAGTTCCACGGTGAAATCTTCAAATGTGGAGATTGAAAATCCTCATGCGAAAGACCACACTTCTTCTGACAGTGGCAGCGATGTCCATTCATGCCTGCATAATCTGTGTGGGTGGCCTCCACCTGCCAGCCTCCAAGAACTCCCTCTATTCTGAGATCTTTTGGAAATCCGATCTTCTGTGCGCCTCCAATAAACACTCAAATGGCAACCACAGTAACGGCTGCTGTGGTGTGTTTAAATTGGGCCTGCACTTGAACAGTCCCACCTCTGTTCCTATCCTGCAGTTGCGAAACCTTTCTGTATGACAGTTAATTGTCCTGTGGACCCTGGGGCAATTACTCCTTCCTTCCAGGTGCAGATTTCTAGGCCTCAACATCAGTTTTGTGCTCCCCCTCAGTGAAAATCCAGCCATCAGTCTGAATAGCCACCTGTGGTGAATCTTGCGTGTCCTAGTAACTGTATGTGTGATAAATGTCTTCTGCATAATTCTCTCTTCATTCTTGCAATAACCAAGAGCAAGATTTCTGGCCCCCAGATTTCAGAGGCGGGGATGAAGGCAGACCGGGCGGCACGGTAGCACAGTGGTTAGTACTGCTGCTTCACAGCTCCAGGGTCCTGGGTTCGATTCTGGGCTCGGGTCACTGTCTGTGTGGAGTTTGCACATTCTCCTCGTGTCTGCGTGGGTTTCCTCCGGGTGCTCCGGTTTCCTCCCACAGTCCAAAGATGTGCGGGTTAGGTTGATTGGCCAGGTTAAAAAAAAAAATTGTCCCTGAGATGTGTAGTTAGAGGGATTAGTGGGTAAATATGTGGGGGTAGGGCCTGGGTGGGATTGTGGTTGGTGCAGACTCGATGGGCCGAATGGCCTCCTTCTGCACTGTAGGGTTTCTATGTTCTATGTTCAGACGGGGCCTGAAAATTCCAGCACTGCCCATTATAGTGGTAGAATCAAGGTCATCAGGGCAGAAAGCCGATTTGGCTCATTAAGGGCCCTGTTACCTTCAATTAAAGGAATAATGCCTTTCATGTGCTCAAGATGTCGTAAAACATCTTATAGCGTATTAATTAATTTTGGGGAAAAACGACCTGCATTAAAAGTTTATTTATAGTGCATTTATTTATAGTTTGAAGCGTAGTCACTGTCATTTTGTCGGCAGACATAGAAGCCCAAGTTTCCATGAACAGCAATGAAATGAATGGCCACTTTATTCATCCAGATAATTGTTTGTCAGAACACTGGAAGAACTCACCACTCTTTAAAAATTGAAGAATTGTATTTCTTATATTCACCATGTTGCTTGTGAAATATTCTATACAGACACTTCAACCAGTTTATTACTCAAATACCCGTTTACCCGGGGTGCTCTTACTGAGACAGTGGACTGCGGTTCAAACTTAGTTTTATTAAACACAACAAAATAACTTAACTTTTCCCCAAACTAGGCTGACTACCTGAAAAATACATATATAATATTCATTCTGGTGGACTTTACTGGGTATGGATTCAATTCACTGAGGTCGTGTTGACAAATGAACTTAGGGTCATCCTGGTATGAAGGTGGATCTCACGCATCCTCTTCCGTCATCACGGGCCACAGGTCGTAGCAGCCAATTGCGTCTGTGCTGTGCGTTGTCTTCAGGTATCCATTTTTATCCCCCAGTCCGAGCCCTTCTGGAAAGTTTTCTGGCTTTCAGCCAATGAGTTCACAGGGCGAAGGTCACAGCAATAGTTCAGAAACAGGGCATATGAAGGCACAAACTCAATTTACAAAATAATGGTTGGAATGCGAGTCTTTACAGGTAATCAAGTCTTAACGATACAGATAATGTGAGTGGAGAGAGAGTTAAGCACAGGTTAAAGAGATGTGTATTGCTCATTGCGTCTTGGAAGTGCAGCAGAGAGGGAGAGATTCGCGAGAGGAGTGCTGCGGGTAAGCGCTGTTATTTTTAACTTACTTTTTCGCGGGTTTTTTCTTTAAAAATATCTAAACCCGGAAGTGGTCGCGCAGGGAGGTCTGGGAGAGAGAGATTTTTTTTTAAAAAAGTTATTCACCTCAGTGAATCGGCCTCATTGCGTCTTGGAAGTGCAGCAGAGAGGGAGAGATTCGCGAGAGGAGTGCTGCGGGTAAGCGCTGTTATTTTTAACTTACTTTTTCGCGGGTTTTTTCTTTAAAAATATCTAAACCCGGAAGTGGTCGCGCAGGGAGGTCTGGGAGAGAGAGATTTTTTTTTCCCCAATAAATTGGAACAGAGAGGAATCCCGATACTCTACACTTGTAGAGTATCCCACCCTCCCTCCTCCTCTAACCTAAAAAAAGACCCAGTGAGAGCAGGGCTTTGGAGAAAACAGGAGGAGGAAAGGTAAGTTTAAAATTTTCATTCACTTTTTTTTCCCTGTGTGTTTAAAGGGGCAATTATGAGTGTGAGGCCAGTATGTTGTTCCCAATGTAGGATGTGGGAGGTCCTGGAGGCTCCTAGCCTCCCGGACGACCATATCTGTGCTGGGTGTGTTGAGCTGCGGTTCCTAAGGGAACGTGTTAGGGAACTGGAATTGCAGCTCGAGGACCTTCGCCGGGTTAGGGATAGTGAGGAGGTCATTGACAGGAGCTATCGGCAGGTGGTCACACCGGGACCACGGGAGGAGGGTAACTGGGTAACAGTGAGGAAGGAGAAAGCTCAGTTGATGGTGAGCACCCCGGTGGATGTGCCCCTTAATAATAAGTACTCCTGTCTGAGTACTAATGGGGTGGACAGCCCACCTGGGGGAAGCAGCGGTGGCAGTGTCTCTGGAGCTGAGCCTGGCCCAGTAGTGCAAAAGGGTAAGGAAAGGAGGGTAGTGCTAATTGGGGACTCTACGGTGAGGGGGTCAGATAGGCGTTTTTGCGGACACAGACGGGACTCTCGGATGGTGGTTTGCCTCCCTGGTGCAGGGGTCCGGGATGTCTCTGGTCGAGTCCCAGAAATCCTGAAGGGGGAGGGAGAGGAGCCGAAGGTCGTGATGCATATAGGTACTGCTGACATAGGTAGGAAGAGGGAAGGGGTCATGAAAAGAGAATATAGGGAGTTAGGTAGACAGCTGAGAAAGAGGAATGCAAAGGTAGTAATCTCGGGATTGCTGCCTGTGCCGCGGGAGAGTGAGAACAGGAATCGGTGGAGAATGTATGCGTGGCTGAGGGACTGGAGCAAGGGACAAGGATTTGGGTACTTGGATCATTGGGACCTCTTTAGGGGCAGGTGTGACCTGTTTAAAAAAGACGGGTGGCACTTGAATCCCAGGGGGACCAATATCCTGGCGGGAAGGTTGGCTAAGGCTACTGGAGAGACTTTAAACTAGAAAGGTTGGGGGGAGGGAATCGAAATGAGGGGACTGAGAGCGAGGAGGTTAGCTCGCAAATAGATAAGGAATGTAAACAGGGTAAGAGGGAGGTTAGACGAGTGATGGAGAAGGGAAGTGCTCAGGCTGAAGGTCTGAGATGTGTCTATTTTAATGCCAGGAGTGTAGTGAATAAAGTGGATGAGCTTAGAGCGTGGATTGCTGCTTCGAATTGTGATGTGGTGGCCATTACGGAGACTTGGATGTCTCAGGGACAGGACTGGGTGCTTCAGGTGCCGGGTTTTAGATGTTTCAGGAAGGACAGGGAGGGAGGCAAGAGAGGGGGGGGAGTGGCACTGTTGATCAGGGATAGTGTCACGGCTGTAGAGAAGGTGGACGCCGTGGAGGGATTGACTACGGAGTCTCTGTGGGTGGAGGTTAGGAACAGGAAGGGGTCGGTAACGTTGCTGGGTGTTTTCTATAGGCCGCCCAATAGTAACAGAGATGTTGAGGAGCAGATGGGGAAACAGATCCTGGAGAGATGTAGGAATAACAGAGTTGTCGTGATGGGAGATTTTAATTTCCCAAACATAGATTGGAATATCCCTAGGGCTAGGGGTTTGGATGGAGAGGAGTTTGTTAGGTGTGTCCAGGAGAGTTTCCTGACACAGTATGTGGATAAGCCTACTAGAGGAGAGGCTGTACTTGATCTGGTGCTGGCTAATGAACCTGGACAGGTGGAGGATCTCTCGGTGGGTGAGCATCTTGGGGATAGCGATCATAATTCTATCTCCTTCACGATAGCATTGGAAAGAGATAGGATCAGGCAGGCTAGGAAAGTGTTTCTCTGGAGTAAAGGGAAATACAGTGTCATCAGGGAGGAAATTAGACGGGTAAATTGGAAGGAGGCATTCTTGGGGAAAAGTACCGAAGGAAAGTGGAGGATTTTCAAGGAATGTTTGTCTGGAGCTCTGCATGACAACGTTCCGATGAGACGGGGGGTGTTGGTAGGGTACGGGAACCGTAGTGCACGAAGGTTGTGATGAACCTGGTGAATAAGAAAAGAGAGGCGTACAGAAGGTTCAGAGAGCTAGGAGGTGTTAAGGATTTAGAGGAGTATACGGGATGTAGGAAGGAGCTTAAGAAGGAAATTAGGAGAGCGAGAAGGGGTCATGAGAAGGCCTTGGCGGGTAAGATTAAGGAGAATCCCAAGGCTTTCTCCAAATATGTCAAGAGTAAAAGGATGAGATGTGAAGGCATAGGACCCTTAAAAGGTGAAGGGGGAAAAGTTTGTGCGGAACCGTTAGAAATGGCGGAGCTGCTTAATGAATACTTTACCTCGGTATTCACGGTGGAAAGGGATCTGGGTGGTTGTACTGCTGGTTTGCGGTGGACAGAAAGGATCGAGCATGTGGACATAAAGAAAGAGGATGTGTTGGAACTATTGAATGGCATCAAGGTTGGTAAGTCGCCGGGACCGGATGGGATGTACCCCAGGTTACTGTGGGAGGCGAGGGAGGAGATTGCGGAGCCTTTGGCGATGATCTTTGCATCGTCGATGGAGACGGGAGAGGTTCCGGAGGATTGGAGGATTGCAGATGTGGTCCCTATATTCAAGAAAGGGAACAGGGACAGCCCGGGAAATTACCGACCGGTGAGTCTAACCTCAGTGGTTGGTAAGTTGATGGAGAGGATCCTGAGAGACAGGATTTATGATCATCTAGAGAAGTTTAGTATGATCAAAAGTAGTCAGCACGGCTTTGTCAAGGGCAGGTCGTGCCTTACGAGCCTGGTTGAGTTCTTTGAAAATGTGACCAAACACATTGACGAAGGAAGAGCGGTGGATGTGGTCTATATGGACTTCAGCAAGGCGTTCGATAAGGTCCCCCATGCAAGACTTCTTGAGAAAGTGAGAGGGCATGGGATCCAAGGGGCTGTTGCCTTGTGGATCCAGAACTGGCTTGCCTGCAGAAGGCAGAGAGTGGCTGTGGAGGGGTCTTTCTCTGCATGGAGGTCAGTGACCAGTGGAGTGCCCCAGGGATCTGTTCTGGGACCCTTGCTGTTTGTCATTTTCATAAATGACCTGGATGAGGAAGTGGAGGGATGGGTTGGTAAGTTTGCTGACGACACCAAGGTAGGTGGTGTTGTGGATAGTTTGGAGGGATGTCAGAAGTTGCAGCGAGACATAGATAGAATGCAAGACTGGGCGGAGAAGTGGCAGATGGACTTCAACCCGGATAAGTGTGTGGTGATCCATTTTGGCAGATCCAATGGGATGAAGCAGCAGTATAATATGAAGGGTACCATTCTTAGCAGTGTAGAGGATCAGAAGGACCTTGGGGTCCGGGTCCATAGGACTCTTAAATCGGCCTCGCAAGTGGAGGATGCGGTCAAGAAGGCGTACGGCGTACTGGCCTTCATTAATCGAGGGATTGAGTTTAGGAGTCGGGAGATAATGCTGCAGCTTTATAGGACCCTGGTTAGACCCCACTTGGAGTACTGCGCGCAGTTCTGGTCACCTCATTACAGGAAAGATGTTGAAGCCATTGAAAGGGTGCAGAGGAGATTTACAAGGATGTTGCCTGGATTGGGGGGCATGCCTTATGAGGATAGGTTGAGGGAGCTTGGTCTCTTCTCCCTGGAGAGACGAAGGATGAGAGGTGACCTGATAGAGGTTTACAAGATGTTGAGAGGTCTGGATAGGGTAGACTCCCAGAGGCTATTTCCAAGGGCTGAAATGGTTGCTACGAGAGGACACAGGTTTAAGGTGCTGGGGGGTAGGTACAGAGGAGATGTCAGGTGTAAGTTTTTCACTCAGAGGGTGGTGGGTGAGTGGAATCGGCTGACGTCGGTGGTGGTGGAGGCAAACTCGTTGGGGTTTTTTAAGAGACTTCTGGATGAGTACATGGGATTTAATGGGATTGAGGGCTATAGATAGGCCTAGAGGTGGGGATGTGATCGGCGCAACTTGTGGGCCGAAGGGCCTGTTTGTGCTGTGGCTTTCTATGTTCTATGTTCTATGTCTCCAGCCAGGACAGTCAGTGAGATTTTGCAAGCCCAGGCAAGTCATGGGGGTTACAGATAATGTGACATCACCCAAGATCCCGGTTGAGGCCGTCCTCATGTGTGCGGAACTTGGCTATCAGTCTCTGCTCAGCGATTCTGTGCTGTCGTGTATCATTAAGGCCACCTTGGAGAACGCTTACCGAAGATCAGAGGCTGAATGCCCGTGACTGCTGAAGTGTTCCCCAACAGGAAGGGAACACTCCTGCCTGGTGATTGTCGAGTGGTGTTCATTCATCCGTCGTCGTAGCGTCTGCATGGTCTCCCCAGTATACCATGCCTTGGGACATAATTTCACTCGCATTCCAACCATTATTTGTAAATTTGAGTTTGTCTTTATATGCCCTGTTTCTGGACAGAACTCCCACTCATCTGATGAAGGAGCAGTGCTCTGAAAGCTTGTGGCTTGTGCTACCAAATACACCTGTTGGACTTTAACCTGGTGTTGTGAGACTTCTTACTGTGCTTACCCCAGTCCAATGCCGGCATCTCCACATCGTAACCTTATCCATCAGGCCTTGCTTGTAGCAGTTGTTTAGCTGTGTGAAAGTGTCCAATTTTATGTTGGGACTAGTTGCTTAGGATGTTGGTCACATAGATGGAATCTCAATTCTCAATATGGTGGCACAGTGGTTAGCACTGCTGCCTCACAGTGCCAGGGACCCAGGTTCAATTCCCACCTCGAGTCATGGTCTGTGTGGAGTTTGCACGTTCTCCCTGTGTCTGCATGGGTTTCCTCCAGACGCTCTGGTTTCCTCCCACAGTCCAAAGATCTGCAGGTTAGATTGAATGGCCATGCTAAATTGACCCTGGTGTCAGGGGGATTGGGGAGCACTTCAGCGGTCACGGGCATTCGGCCTCTGATATTCGGGTAAGCGTTCTCCAAGGCGGCCTTCGCGACACACGACAGCGCAGAGTCGCTGAGCAGAAACTGATAGCCAAGTTCCGCACACACGAGGACGGCCTCAACCGGGATATTGGGTTCATGTCACACTATTTGTAACTCCCACAGTTGCGTGGACCTGCAGAGTTTCACTGGCTGTCTTGTCTGGAGACAATACACATCTTTTTAGCCTGTCTTGATGCTCTCTCCATTCACATTGTTTTGTTTCTTAAAGACTTGATTAGTTGTAAGTATTCGCATTCCAACCATTATTCATGTAAATTGAGTCTGTGTCTTTATATGCTCTGTTTGTGAACAGAATTCCCACTCACCTGAAGAAGGGGCTTAGAGCTCCGAAAGCTTGTGTGGCTTTTGCTACCAAATAAACCTGTTGGATTTTAACCTGGTGTTGTTAAACTTCTTACTGTGTCAGGGGGATTAGCAGAGTAAATGAGGGTTACAGGAATAGGGCCTGAGTGGGATTGAAGTTGGTGCAAACTCGATGGGCCAAATGGCCTCCTGCACTGTAGGATTCTATGAATTACTGTACTTTTGTTCAGAAATGTTTAATTGTTTGGAAGATTGTGGGTGAATATAATTTATAAAAATGGAACATCAAAATTTGATGGTTTTGCTTATCTGTTTATTTCAGGAGCTATTCATGAACAAACTGCTTATCTAATTTTGCCGTCCCAAATAACAATCTGTCAAAATCATAAATTTCCTTCACATTTATTCCACAATATTTGAGTATGCAAATTAATCATCTTTAATTTGAACCAGAAGCCTCTCTCCTTGTCTTCATTTGATTGCTATCCTAAAATGCTAGAATTTTCTGATTTTCTTTTTCAAAGTGTCAGCTTGGACAGAAAAAGCAGAGTCGAGCATGTCAGCCACGCTGACATGGCTTTTCCTGCTATATTTTTTGGCATTTTGAAGAAAACAATGAAGGTGGGTCCCACAACGTCAAAGCCTGCCCCCCCCCATTCCCCCATCCCCAATGGAATGGAAACCTCCGGTCTCCCACCACAGAACCCTGAGCACCACCCTCACTGAGCACCCTTACCGGCACTGTTCACTGCCCCTTGCACTGCCAGGTCACTGCCCTCTGGCACAGGGGACAGTAAGACGTTTAACAACACCAGGTTAAAGTCCAACAGGTTTATTTGGTAGCAAAAGCCACACAAGCTTTCGAAGCTCTAAGCCCCTTCTTCAGGTGAGTGGGAATTCTGTTCACAAACAGAGTTTATAAAGACACAGACTCAATTTACATGAATAATGGTTGGAATGCGAATACTTACAACTAATCAAGTCTTTAAGAAACAAAACAATGGGAGGGGAGAGAGCATCAAGACAGGCTAAAAAGATGTGTATTGTCTCCAGACAAGACAGCCAGTGAAACTCTGCAGGTCCACGCAACTGTGGGCGTTACAAATAGTGTGACATGAACCCAATATCCCGGTTGAGGCCGTCCGCGTGTGTGCGGAACTTGGCTATCAGTTTCTGCTCAGCGACTCTGCGCTGTCGTGTGTCGCGAAGGCCGCCTTGGAGAACGCTTACCCGAATATCAGAGGCCGAATGCCCGTGACCGCTGAAGTGCTCCCCAACAGGAAGAGAACAGTCTTGCCTGGTGATTGTCGAGCGGTGTTCATTCATCCGTTGTCGCAGCGTCTGCATAGTTTCCCCAATGTACCATGCCTCGGGACATCCTTTCTTGCAGCGTATCAGGTAGACAACGTTGGCCGAGTTGCAAGAGTATGTACCGTGTACCTGGTGGATGGTGTTCTCACGTGAGATGATGGCATCTGTGTCGATGATCCGGCACCTTCTTCAGGTGAGTGGGAATTCTGTTCACAAACAGAGCATATAAAGACACAGACTCAATTTACATGAATAATGGTTGGAATGCGAATACTTACAACTAATCAAGTCTTTAAGAAACAAAACAATGTGAATGGAGAGAGCATCAAGACAGGCTAAAAAGATGTGTATTGTCTCCAGACAAGACAGCCAGTGAAACTCTTGCAGAGGTTGCTGTGGCAGGGTTGTGTGGTGTCTTGGTCACTGTTCTCCTGAAGGCTGGGTAGTTTGCTGCGGACAATGGTCTGTTTGAGGTTGTGCGGTTGTTTGAAGGCAAGAAGTGGGGATGTGGGGATGGCCTTGGCGAGATGTTCGTCTTCATCAATGACATGTTGAAGGCTCCGGAGGAGATGCCGTAGCTTCTCCGCTCCGGGGAAGTACTGGACAACGAAGGGTACTCTGTCCACTGTGTCCCGTGTTTGTCTTCTGAGGAGGTCGGTGCGGTTTTTCGCTGTGGCGCGTTGGAACTGTTGATCAATGAGTCTAGCGCCATATCCTGTTCTTATGAGGGCACCTTTCAGCGTCTGGAGGTGTCTGTTGCGATCCTCCTCATCCGAGCAGATCCTGTGTATACGGAGGGCTTGTCCGTAGGGGATGGCTTCTTTAACGTGTTTAGGGTGGAAGCTGGAGAAGTGGAGCATCGTGAGGTTATCCGTGGGCTTGCGGTACAGTGAGGTGCTGAGGTGACCGTCCTTAATGGAGATGCGCGTGTCCAAGAATGCAACCGATTCCGGAGAGTAGTCTATGGTGAGCCTGATGGTGGGATGGAACTTGTTGATGTCATCATAGAGTTGTTTCAGTGATTGTTCACCATGAGTCCAAAGGGAGAAAATGTCATCGATGTATCTAGTGTATAGCATCGGTTGAAGGTCCCGTGCGGTGAAGAAGTCTTGTTCGAACCTGTGCATGAAGATGTTGGCATATTGAGGTGCAAATTTGGTCCCCATGGCTGTTCCGTGTGTCTGGATGAAGAACTGGTTGTTGAAGGTGAAGATATTGTGGTCCAGGATGAAGCGGATGAGATGTAAAGTTGCATCTGGAAACTGGCAGTTGTTGGCGCTGAGCACTGAGGCCGTTGCAGCAATGCCATCGTCATGGGGGATGCTGGTGTAGAGTGCCGAGACATCCATTGTGACGAGGAGCGCTCCTGGTTCAACTGCTCCATGTGTGCCGAGTTTCTGTAGGAAGTCCGTCGTGTCGCGACAAAAGCTGGGGGTTCTTTGTACAATGGGTTTCAGGATGCCCTCGACATAGCCGGAGAGGTTCTCGCACAGGGTCCCATTGCCCGATACGATGGGACGGCCGGGTGTGTTTGCCTTGTGTATCTTCGGGAGGCAGTAGAGATCTCCAACGCGGGGAGTACATGGGATGAGAGCACGGACGGTGTTCTGAAGGTCCGGATCAAAGGTCTTGATCAGAATGTTGAGTTGACGGGTGTGTTCTTTGGTCGGATCTGCAGGTAACTGTCTGTAGTGTTCCTCGTTGTTGAGTTGTCGGTACACTTCTTTGCAGTAATCTGTTCTGTTCAGTATGACGATGGCCCCTCCTTTGTCTGCTGGTTTGATGACAATGTTGCGGTTGGTCTTGAGAGCGTGGATGGCGTTACGTTGTGCTTGGGTGATGTTCGGGGCTGTCTTGTGAGTGCGGCTGATGAATTTGGTGTTGACCCACCTCCTGACGGCTTGGGCATACATGTCAAGTCGAGGGCAGCGTCCTTCCGGAGGAGTCCAATTCGACTCTTTCCTCTTCGGATGCACTGCGGATCTCTCTGTCGGCTGTTCCGGTTCATTGGCTGTCTCATTGTGTTCGTTGTTGGCCTCTTGGGGTTTGTGGAAGAACTCCCTCAGCCTCATTCGCCTGATGAATTCCTCTGTGTCTGCTGCGAGACTATTTTGGTGGTGGGGCAAAAATTAAGCCCTCGGCTGAGAACTTCGATTTCATCTGGCTGAAGTGTGTAGTCGGATAAGTTGACAATGGACTTCCACAGGGGACAGTGCCAGGGTACTGCCTAGACATGACTCTCTCCCTGGGGACTGTACTCACCTCTGCACCTCTGTCAGGTTTTGTTTGTCAGGTGCATATCATGGCAAACCTGTCGTGATTCACACCCACGTGAATGGACAATCCAGCATGTGGGGAGGGGGGCAAGCCTGATCGGCATATTCAGGTAGATGTAAGATGTCGATCCAGACAGGTTCTCTGTTACATTATTGGGAGGTGGACAATCGAGAGAGGAAATCCCGCCAATGTAAAAACCATTTTGGATCGATTCTCTAACCCTTCTGCCACCCCCGCCCCTTCCCCCATACTGTAAATTGAATGATTTAATATATTTTAGATTTATTATGTTATTTTATGATAAGAATAATATAGTATTTAATTGCCTTATACTTGAACTCCATTACTCTCTATTAAACAAGTGTACTCATTTGAAACAATTAGCGAGTTCCCTTTACTTGTATGCACTGGCCTCATTTTTTGGAGCGTGATCTAAATGGAAATGTATTCGGTGCATTCTTATAATCTTTTTTTTATTGGTCAGCACATTAGCAACTAAATTTTCGCTCAAAATATTGGACTTAAATCTATCAGTGCAATTTTGTGCAATGTTGCTAGAAGAGCATGTGCCATTGGAGGGGCAATCTGGGTAACGTTAGAGAGATCAATCCATGAGATAATAGAGAAGTAAGCTATTATGCCAGTGAGGGAGAAGTAGCCGTGTAAACAGGTCAAATATCTAGGCCTTGATTTTTAGGCCCTGCTGAGCCAAGATCACGGGCGGAAGATAAAGATAGCCCTTGCCAGCTGGCATGCTGGTTTGCTGGTTTTCTCTCACCCTCAGGCCATTTTTGCAGAAGCGGTTTGGGAAGAGAGCAAGGCTATCCACCCGCGTACAGCGGGTAGCCAACATAGCTCATTAAGGGCCACTTTGTCCACACTCTTAGGTGTATTCTGAAAATCTTCCTCTTCAACTATGGCTCCAATACACTTTCCTAATATTTTTACTTTTCCTTGATGCTCATTCTGCCTCTGTGAAGTACTTGTGAAAATCTATTTTGTTGAAGGCACCTTAAAAAAATTAATCGGTCCTTTACATGCTTAGAATTTGATTGCAATTTATTTTGAATTTCCGTCGGCTCATTCTATGATTGAGGAAGAAAACAGTTTCTTGTAGTCAGATGAAATTTGAACTTCTTTCCTGCCTTTACCATTACAACATGTCATTTCAGAGCATTAAATCCAGTTGTACAGTGAGGAAGAAGTTTTGTTTTAATGAGAATCCAAACACAGAGGACCTAATATAAGACTTGTGTAGCGGCGTCATTTTGCATTCTGATGAGTAGCATCATAGCTGGATTAATGTGCATTGAGGTTAGAGTTTTTTATTATTAAACGAAATCACAATCCTTTTTAGGTATCTAAACTAATTTATAAAAGCTGCTTAGAGATTCATGTTCAACACTGGCATTTACAAGTTCCATATTTTATTCATTGTCAGTGACCAACATCAAAATGCGGATCTTCTCAGTGAAAATTAATCTCAATGAAGTTTTGTAGCAGTAGCCCTTAAATTTCTAATAAGGGCAGTCTTTTTTTCACGATTACATATCGCTTTTGTCAAGAATCTATCAGTTAAGTGACTTAATGCATCACGAGCAGCTAGGTAAATGAATTTGAAAGTTTTATTTGAAATGTTAATGCCCCTCCTCCAAGAGATGGTATTGATTGTATTTAAGGCACCTGTGTGATCAGGTGGGAAGGTGTGGGGTGGAGACCCCACCGCCTTCCCATCCCCCTCTATTTAGTCCAGAGTGGGAAGGCTCAAGGATGGTCTTCGCACCCAGTGGCCAATTGAGACCTTTAAATGGTAATTGATGGGCTTCATTTCACCACTACTGGTATTTAACCAGTGGCAGGCAGGTCCCATGCCATATGTGCCTACCACCAGAAATAGCCTGACAGGTAGGCCTGGGATCTGGCAAACAGAGTTCCACTTTGTGCTTTATGATGGCACCAAGGAACCTAGAGTAAGACCTCCACACAACTCCGACCTTCAAATCAACTCCTCTGCCCCCTTTGCCAGAGCCTTGCTGTTTGGCCCCAGTGAACCTTCCCCACTCATCTTATTGCTGGGGCTTCATCACTGATTTTCTGCCTCGGTCACTGCGTCTGGTGGCATTGCCAATCCTAGAGAACTGAAACCTCAACTTTGCACCAGGATTCCTTGGAGAATTTTTTGTTCATGTAATGTGGGTGTCGCTGGCTAGGCCACCATTTATTGCCCATCTCTAATTGCCCTTGAGAATGTGGTGGTGAGCCACCGCCTTGAACTGCTGTAGTCCATGTGGTGTACAAACACAGTGCAGTTGTGAAGGGATTTGCAGAATTTTGACCAAAACCACAGTGAAGGGATGGTGAAATATTTCCAAGCCAGGAAGGTGTGTAAATTGGAGGAGAACTTGCAGGTAATTATGTTTCCATGCATCTGCTGCCCATGCCCTTCTAGATGGTAGAGGCGCTGTCGAGGGAGCGTAGGTGAGTTGCATAAGCCAGGAATCCTTATGGCAGGAAGATAAATGCCGGATTGGGACTTGGTCCAATCAGGTCGCTCAAAAATGGCTACGGCACAGTTACCGCCGGTTTTCCAATCAGTGGACAGGCCCCTCCCCTTCTGTGAAAATTAAATTTTGCCCATCCTTCCAAAGAAAATATACTTGGGTCATACAGAATGACTGTAGAGAAACATCTGTTGAGTTGAAAACAGAGAGACAGGCCGGGAATCCCCCCCTCCCCCCCCCCCCCCCCCCCAATGGCGAGTTTTCTGTTGGTGAGGCGGCTTGCCATTGGCCATTTGGGGATCTTCTGGTCCCACCCGGATCTCAGGTGTTTTGTATGGTTTGTCTGCCTCGCCACCAGAGAACAGAAAATCCCATGCACACTTATGGAAGGAAAGAAGAATTTCAATGCTATAGATAGGAAAATGGCCATCGAGCAAAGATTGCATTACAGAGCTGAGAATGATGAGAGAAGAATCCTTGATACAGAGTCAGGTGGAATTGTGAAGAAAGCACTGTGCTGCAGAATGACTAGAAAATATGTCACATAAACATTTAGTTGAGTAAACGCAACTATTTGTCCCCTTCAGAATAAAATAGGAGAGAATCTCATAAGTTACCCTGTCATACCAGCAAACTATCTGCAGGATGAAAGTCTCTGCCTTGGCTGAGTAGGAGTCATGTACTCAACGGGATAAATGCACAGCTTTGTGAAAAGCGAACAATTGAGCGGAGTAATTATGCTGTTGCTTTTTACTTTTTCAAAATTTGGTCCCAAAACAGTTGGGTTTGCACATTCAAGCTTTTGCAGGTTTTCAATTCCAGAAATATTAATGCTATTTGGCATAGAATATAATTATTGACAACAAATTATTAGACTCGAATGAGGAAGATAGCTGCAAGTGATTTCTTCAGGTGGTGAATATTAAATGCAACACGGAGATTTGAGGAATTGTCCTTTTTTGAAAGGCAGCTATGATTAAGCCCCCAGCTAACCTCACATCTTAATTGAAATCACTGAAAAAAAACCACATTTTAAATAAATAAAATTGATTTAAATTTATGCCTGTAACATTTGAAGCACAAACATACTCTGGATTGAATTGGTGCACAACTTCTAACATAAATGCAAGAATTTTTACCAGTCACCCACCCCTCAATAATGTTTGCTAAATGCTTTGGTCTTTGTTCAATTTCTTTTTCTCTCAACTGCATTTTTACAATGATCATTCTTCGTAAATTATTCCACAACTCCATGCAATTTGGTTTGAAATGTTCTATTCAATTTCTATTATTTCTAACACCTTAATTTTAGCAGTCTTTTCTGACTTTTGCAAGAGGAAAAATGTTTCTAAATTACTTTTATGAATTCCTCTCATTACCATGAAAACTCCAGTTAGGATATCTCTCAGCTCAACTGATTTTTAAGGTGGTTCATATAGAAAAGTCCAAAGTTCAGATCTGGATATGTCCTGAATTAGGGGGGTTGCTTCTGACTGGCATCTGGTGATCCCTATTAGAAATGCATCTGTGTGATATTAGACAAAGATGGAACGAAGCTCAACACTGTTGCCCCATACAGTTGAATCGTCTGTCAATATTTATCAGGGTTCACAATGTCACTTGTACAAGGTACTGTAACATACCCAGTGCCTGAAGTTATTGTATCTACCAAAGAGTTTGACTCCTATATGAGTGGGAAATTAATGCAGTCATGAGGGTAATCAATGCTGCTACATCAAAGGTGATAAAATTACAGGTAAACAACTTTATAGAAAACTCTTATTTTCCAAAATGCAATATAGTCCAATGCATTCATTGTTATTGGACATAAATATGGGTCTTACAGTACACGAGCGTATTCATTAAATTGATTATTGTAAGTGCCAAACAAGTAGTGGCCCGGAGTAAGAGGGCAAATATTTATTGTACTGTTTTAAGAAAAGATTGGATAGAAGTCAACTTCGAAGTTCAAAGTTTAAAAAAAGATCATTCACAGTTTGAATTTGGTAATCTGCTGCGTAAGCCATAATAATTTGATGATTATAAAAAGAAAATTAGATATTGGATAAGGATGGGGAGAATTCCATTAGCTGAAAAGTACATAAAGCATCTATCATATGTCCTCACTTAATTGTTCAGTCTGGGAGTGTTTCCAATTCAGAATGATTATTTTGAAGGCACAAAAATCAACAACTTGAAACAATTTCAAAAATTTAGCCAAAAGCATAGATAAGCAATAATATATTAACAAATTATTCCTCAGCATGTGTTTATCTAGTTCATTAGTGCACATTTAGCATTTGATTTTACCTCCTGCCTCAAGATCATTATCATTAAATCACATGTTTTCCTGAGTATTATTCAATTAGCAGCATGCTGAGAGGTGCATGGTTACACAGCACTTATTGGAAGAAAGATATTTGTGCTTTGTTGCTGATTCCAGGAAAGCTGGCCGATTGTTCTCCGTACTTTCTAAAACTGGTTAAAAATGCATTTTAAAATAATCTATAAAACTACAAAAATCTTCTACATTCATTTTTTAAAAATTAACTGTTGCCACCACTACATCGTTGACAAAAATACCCTGCTATTCTGGATTGGAACCATAATAAGGAAATGTACATTCTACCTAAATACGCTGATGAAACTGGATTCAGAGCACTGGGACCCTGGCCGCATTTTCGCAAGGGCACCCCAATCTCTGAGGTGCACTGGGAGGCCCCCTCCCACCCTCCCTTTCATCAGTAGCATGTGACGTTACATCAGCGAGGTGCTCGACAGGTTAACGCAGACGTAAACCTGTCAGAAGGATCCCCTTGGGGTGCAAAGGTCACTATAGCCCCTGGGGAGAGGGACATGGCAGTGTGTGTCAGGCCAGGTTGGCACTGCCTGGTACTGCCATCCTGTGCTGGGGACAGTGCTGGAGCAGATGCGAGGGGAGCCTCATTTGGGGGTGCTTATCTACATGTGGTGGGGTGTTGGGGGCGGGAGCGAGCACCAAGGGGGATGTAAATGCCAGTGATGATAGGGGTGGGGCATTGGGATGCTGATGATGATCATTGGTGAGAATGGGCTGAGATGACATGATGATCGTGTGGGGGATGGGAATGCAAGTGGTGATTGTGGTGCGGGGATGGTTGATGTCGGCTTTGTGTTCTGATCAGGGCACCTTTAGCCTGTTCCTGGCTCTTAGTGTCCCCATCTCACCAGAGTGATAGCGTAAAACACAGCCATTCTTTTTTAGATTAAGAGGCTCAAAATCTGGAGCGAAAACTGGTCAGTGGAGCTGGAGAGCTTCATGCCAGCCAGTTTATTCACCAGAGCTGGCACTTTGCCAATTACTGGTAAGATCACCCCCACTGAAAGGGGAGACAAACCCTTAATAAAAACAGAGTAGTAACAACCAGCCTTTTGTAAACATTCTGAACTTCAGTTTATTCATTCTTGGTAATGTTTAGTTCAAATTCCCTTGTAATATATCCAGATAATTTAAAGTGAAAATCATTCTATGTTTCGAAATGATTTGAGCAAGGACTAAAACTTGAATTGTCCAAAATCTAAAGTGCAATAATATTAGTGTCAGGAGTAGTATAAGTGTTCATGATCCGTATTTGATATAATCCATATTATTAATCAATAAATATTCCTTCCAAGGATTTATGGAGACGGCCATTCTCATTAAGTGCACTGATCTGCAGAGGATTTAATTGTATTGCTACAAAGAGGGCTATATGTTTAAGTTTAAAGATTTTGCACATCATGGAAAAAAATTAGGTCTAACCTTTTCTAAAAGAATGCATTTACTTAATTTGCTAGCCATTTTTGTTAGTCATTCCCCTTGCATAAAACAAATGTAATTTCTGAGGAAGATACTGCATCTTTGTAACTCTAGCATTTGCAATCCTCACATTGTAGTGGTAAATGAGCAACATCACAATTTAAATTGATTGCTAATGACATGATCACTAAACCTTAGAATCATAGAATCCCTACAATGCCAAGTAGGCCGTTCAGCCCATCGAGCCTGTCCCAACAACAATCTGACCCAGGCCCTATTCCTGTAACCCCACATATTTACCTGCTAATCCCCCTGACACTAAGGGGCAATTTAGCATGGGCAGTCAACCTAACCCGCATATCTTTGGACTGTGCGAGGAAACTGGAGCATCTGGAGGAAACCCACGCAGACACTGGGGAAAAAGTATAAACTTCATCCAGTCATCCGAGGCCAGAATTGAACCTAGGTTCCTGGCACTGAGAGGCAGCAGTGCTAACCACTTTGCCAACGTTCCACCCTTTATTGAGCTAAGAAAAGTATATTCTGAACCACATTTTGTGGTCAGCAGCAAACAAAGAATGCTAGCCATTTGAGACCCTTAGAATTGCTGATAGATTTTCTGTGTAGATTTTACACTGGAACTTGTGGTTATTGAAGAATCAAAGCAGTGCAGCACTCTCTACGGGGTATTTGGGACCAGAATGAAAAGGGAAAATAATGGGGTGTTTCTACTTAATCAGATTGAAGTATCCATACAGTGGCACACAGATTCTAAAGCAGGGACAGTCAGTTAGGATATTTAATTCAATGTCAAACCATGTACAGAAAGAAAATTAGAGGTGGAAAGAATAATACATTAAGAAGTGGAGATAAAAGAGACAGAATGAAAAAGTTAAAAAGAAAGATCTCACATAA
The DNA here is from genome assembly GCF_964213995.1 of Mustelus asterias. NCBI lineage: Eukaryota > Metazoa > Chordata > Chondrichthyes > Carcharhiniformes > Triakidae > Mustelus > Mustelus asterias. Next base: position 62,637,962 of record NC_135810.1, on the reverse strand, counting down.
TTAAATCTGAAGGCATGATACTCCATGCTTGTAAAAGTTAATTTTTAGTGTCAAAGAGGTTGTTTTGCAGTATGTAAGACTACTCAAAGTGTTAAAAATAAAATTGTGTAGTATAGCTTCTGGAGAAACGGATCAATTCAGACCGAAACTTGTACATTTCCACATTTGACTGCGAATGTTCTCAGATTTACTCCAGAATAATGAGTCCAAATAGCCTCATTGTCAGTTTTAACATCATATCCAGCCTATAATGTTTGCCCAGTTATTTGGCCACAAAAGGTCTGAGTTGTTCTGTAACTGGTTTCTGAGGCTAGTTTTGGTTAGTAGTGTGCGAAAAATTACAGGAAAAAATATCTGTTGATTGCCATTTTTGTACTTTTTAGGTGCTTGTCATAATGATGCATCATTAGAAAAAATGATCAAAGTCAAATTCAAATTCTTTATTGCCTGATGTTTATTTAAGAAGATAAATTGGGGGGTTCATTAATGAACATATAAGTTCTGTTTAAATTCCAGTAATGTTAAATCATTCACTTTTTATCATTCTTCAGGAGAGAGCATTACTTCTGGTCTAAACCAAGAATTGTAATGTGCCCTCTTTTACTTTTCTTTTTTTTTTTTCTAATAAAATCACTAACAGCACATGGAGCATATGTGTGCTGATATAGCACCAACAACAAAGCCACATTCTAGTATCTTGCCCAAGAAGAGCTTGGAGAGTGAATATTTGTATTCTATGATAGGAACAGTTAGAACTATGTATAATTCTGCCCTTATCCACCATTCAGATATGCATATTTCTTTTGCACAGCTGGAGATCAGGAACAGGAATGCTGGTTGATTATTCCACTCCCTTGCTCTGCACTGATGAGACAATTGTAGCACTTCTATTTTAACTTTATCAGTAATGAACTGTCAGCATAGGCCAGGGATCAAACCTGAAATCCTCTTGATCTGTATGGCAGGCATCCATAGTGTCATCTATTCAGAAAACACCTTCAGTCTTATTGTTTATTAATTTATGCTCACTATTGGCTGCCTGCATGATAAATTGTGATATCTTGACAGAACTTTTCAAGACAAGGCAGATTGTAAAACATAGAGGTTAGCCCATAAGACATTCAGCACCCTCACCCATAACCTTTTCCAAATCAAATAATTCCTGATAAATTGGGAACTACTAGTCTTTTGAAGACACCTTTCACTTTCTTAATTTAATTGTTCCATGCAAATACATAATGTATAGAATTATGGATTACTGGGAGTGAATAATATATCGGTAATTTACTCTAGGGTTTTAGATGGCATCATAAATTACTGCAGCATGTCAGGGTTTGCAAGACATGAAATCAGTCTTTTTACTTTGTTATTTAGCTTTTGTATTAAATAATCTTAAGATAAAACAAGCACTACTAATCTTAGTTAATGGGGGAGTTGAAATGGTATTGATTTGAAACAAAGCAGCATTTTGGATGGGGCACTTTTTGTTGAAAAGGCTGATCCTTTCTAGATAGCGGAACAATAGACTGACAATTATTTTATTTAGTGTTGTCATAGAACCAATTTTATAATTCACTGCTTCTCAGCCATGCTCCCTGCTTGAATGTTCTGATGACATCATTGATAAGGCTACAGTGTCCAGCTGGCTACATGTATGACCCACCTGCAAAATTTCTTTCAGCGGGGAAATATGCATTCCCATATTTCCCATCTATAATATATTATACATACCCCTTTCCTCTATAAATCTGCTTTTTTCCATGCTACCTTAATCTCACACACTGCTTCATGTATACTGCCTCACTCTTGCAACTGCTAACTCATTGTCCTGAATTGGGACAGTGCCCATGCCAACGGGAAACCTGGAGGGTTAGCAGTGTCTATCAGTTGGGAATCTCCCTCCAAGGGTCCGGGGGGTTGGGTGGGCTCAGGCTAGGGGCAAGGGGTTGACCTTGCCACTCTCCCTCAGGATGGGAGTGTTGTGGCTGTTCTAGCCCTGGCAGACCTGAAGATAACCCCTGGCATGGTGATTACAGGCAGACCCTGTGATCAATATCTGCATTCCTGCCTGTAAGAGGGAAGGGGGCCTGAGTGGGGGTCTGAGGGGGAAGGAGTGAGTGAATAGCAAAGGCCACAGCCCGCTAATTGTATTTAAATGGGTGTATTTGAATATTTACAGGCTTCCTGCCAGCTCTGGCTTGGAACCTAATTAGCGCCAGAAGCGTGGCCAGGGAGGGTCGCAGCAGGTTTGGCGACCGGTGCAAAACCCACTTTCCGTCAACTCCCAATTCTCTGGGCCATCGTGAATCGCGATCGGGGATAGCAAGCCTGAAGAATTTCCCCCCTGTTGTGAAATAGATTCAAATTATCAACCTCTTATAATATATATTTTGTAACATCTCCACTGATTATTGACGAAAATAACTTATTTATTAGTACCGTTTCCTTCAATTAAGTTTCCTTATTTTGGCTCCCTTGTTTTCCCTTTTCTGTTGTGGGAGATAATGTGCACTGGGCTATGGTTCAGATGGCATTCTGAGTCCTCTGATGCCAGCCCGGAATTGGGGGAAGTGCATTTATATTAATCTGCAAGGAAAGGCATCAAATGTTTATTTCACGTTTCTTGTTTTCAGGCCATTTTAACATCAAATGCTTGTGTACAAAAACAGTGTCCTGTTGTTTACTAGACGATGTGTACAGAAACAGAATATTAAATAATGTTAATTTTTAAATATATAATCAAACTGCTTCTATACTCAAAATTAATTTTTCACAAACAGCATTTTTGTCAACTGTCAATAGAAAATCAATTAAATCAAAGCTAGATGGATGCGCAATGGCAGACTGGAAACTGAATTAGAGTGCTGAGACATCAGGTTGCAGACATCGTTAGTGAGAACTGCAGAGTTAGAATGCTGACCAGCAAAATTGAGAAAGAAATCAAAAATGTACCATCCAGCATTTAACTGAAGCCTATGATTTATATGGAACCAACCTCCTTGACGTTAGTGAGAACAACAGTTACCTGCTAATGGACATTTTCTACATAAACACTATTGAATGGGGAAAAAATGGATCATTATAATAATCTGAATTTTTAAAATGAATTATTATACTGTACACTTAGCAGACAATCTGGTTGAATTTTATATACTTACTAACGTGTGCAGTGCAATGGGCAACATGGAGCAACAAGCTGCTGACCCAAAGATGAACAGAGGGGGAAAATGAAAGATTAGTTACCATGAAATTTTATGACTTAATCAATTGAGTGGTAGTTCTGAGGTTTTGAAAGCAAGTCACTTTTCCATTCTTTGCAGCCAGGTACATCTTGTGGAAAAGGGGAGAAATTAAGGGAATTGCCACTTGGTTAACCATTTGATATGATACTGAGACAAACCAATGAGGAAAATCCCAGGTTTGATTTCTGGATTTTGCAGTTAGGTCACCTCAGTTGAAGTAGTAATGAAGCATTGCTGCCTCACAGTGCCAGGGACCCAGGTTCGAATCCGGCCTTGGGTGACTGTCTATGTGAAGTTTGCACACACTCCACGTGTCTATGTGGGTTTCCTCCGGGTGCTCCACTTTCCTTCCACAGTCCAAAGATGTGCAGGTTAGGTAGATTGGCCATGTTAAATTGCCCCTTAATGTCCAAAGATATGAAGGTTAGGTGGATTTTCCATAATCAATGGATAGGGCAGATGGGAGGGGTTGTGTGGCATTCTCTTTCAGCAAATCAGTGCAGATAAAATGGGCCAAATGGCCTCTTTCTGCACTGTAGGAATTTTATGGTTCTTCTACAGTGGACCTCTGTTTTCCTGCAACAGGAGTGTGGTAAAATAGCCATAGTTTCCACTTCTGATTAGTATTCTCTAGCTTCTGGTGGAGGTTCAAGGGTATGGATGTTGAAGGAAGAAAGATTCAGGCTTGAATATGATGCTCTGGTGATCAAATTGCCTGCTGACATTTGCATATGAATGTCAATTTGATGGACTACTGCTGTGGTAGCAAAGTAACACAATACAGACTTTTTTTTCAGGGAGGGGACTTTTGAGTAACTCTGTGATACCATCAATGACTAAGTTGGCTCAGTCCTGAAAGATATGACTAGGCTTGCAGTAGGTGGTGAAACAATCAACACAGAGGGCAGAATTTTCCGTTCAGTGCACCGAGTGCTGGCTGATCCGAAAAAACCGGCATGCAGCTCTCCAGCTACACAGCCAGGTTTTCTCTTCAGATAATCTGGCAGCCTATGCACAAGAAATCTGGAGACACCTCAATCTGCACTTAAAGAAATGCAATCCCTGTCCACATGGATATGGGGAATACTCCCTCCTCCCAATAACCCACCACAAACAGCATGACAGCCACCACCATCTCCCTTCCACCCCCCACTAATGGAGCTCTCCAGAAGGTCCACCCTGGCGCTGCACCCAGAACCCTAGAATGTCACCCTGGCAGCTCCATCCTGGGAGATCCACCCTGGCATGTCCCACTCCCCCCAGGGGCTATACATACTTGCTTTGCGTCTCTGGTGGGTTCCCTACATGTTCATCACATCAGCCAGGGAGAAGTTCTAAATGTGGGGGAAACTATGTGGCAGGAAAGCCACTAATTATATTGAAATATATAAAAATAGGTGGGAAACTCGTTACGTCACGGGCAAGGCTGAGGGACATCAGGAAACGAGATCTCGCTGGTGCGAATCTCTTTCTGATTCTCACATGTTTTGTGTGTGTCACCATTGGCACTCGTGGCGAACATGGGCAAAAATTCGCACCTATTGAAATAACTTTTTTTAGCCCTTCTTCACCAAACGTACCATTTGTATGTACATGCATTATCTGTGACAATATCGGCAACGTGAAAAAGCATTTTTCCCTTTATTTTTCAAGAAAGGAGGTAAGAGCTGAAATGCGTCTATTAAAACATTAACATTAATTTATTTTACTTTTCAATTGCATATTACAGTCTTAAATTAATGGTGGCCTGCATTTTATCACCATACATAGAACCTAGACCCTGGATTTCAGAAAGAGTTTTTACTAATACATTTGGAACAACAGGTTTCTCTCCTAACTTTGTGCCCCCTCCAATCAGATTGCGTTCATGAGATCAACCTCCTGCTTCTTTGACCTCAATTTCACAAAATTGCTGACCACCCATTTTCCCCTTCGAGCCATTATGCTAATTAATGTTTTTCAGTGGTTCCCTCTCCCCAATTAGTAACTTAAAACCCAATTTAAGCCTACTGAGGTAATTTGGGCTGAGGTTAGAACCAGGAAGGGAGAGGTCACCCTGTTGGGAGTTTTTTATAGACCTCCGAAAAGTTCCAGAGATGTAGAGGAAAAGATTGCAAAGATGATTCTGGATAGGAGCGAAAGTAACAGGGTAGCTGTACTGGGACATTGATAAGCTGCACAGCTGGGCTGAGAGCTGGCAAATGGAGTTTAATGCGGAAAAGTGTGAGGTGATTCACTTTGGAAGGAGTAACAGGAATACAGTACTGGGCTAATGGTAAGATACTTGGTAGTGTGGACGAACAGAGGGATCTGGGTGTCCATGTACATAGATCCCTGAAAGTTGGCACCCAGGTTGATAGGGTTGTTAAGAAGGCGTACGGTGTGTTGGCTTTTATTGGCAGAGGGATTGAGTTTCGGAGCCAGGAGGTCATGCTGCATCTGTACGAAACTCTGGTGCGGCCGCACTTGGAGTATTGCGTACAGTTCTGGTTGTTGCATTATAGGAAAGATGTGGAAGTGTTGGAAAGGGTGCAGAGGAGATTTACCAGGATGTTGCCTGGTATGGTGGGAAAATCGTATGAGGAAAGGCTGAGGAGCTTGAAGTTGTTTTCGTTAGAGAGAAGGTTAAGAGGTGACTTAATAGAGGCATACAAGATGATCAGAGGATTAGATAGGGTGGATAGTGAGAGCCTTTTTCCTCGGATGGTGATGGCTAGCACAAGGGACATAGCTTTAAATTGAGGGGTGAGAGTTATAGGACAGATGTTAGAGGTAGGTTCTTTACTCAGAGAGTAGTAAGGGCGTGGAATGCCCTGCCTGCAACAGTAGTGGACTCGTCAACATTAAGAGCATTCAAATGGTTATTGGATAAACATATGGATGATATTGGAATAGTGTAGATTAGAGGGGCTTTAGATTGGTTTCACTGGTCGGCGTAACATCGAAGGCCGAAGGGCCTGTAGTGCGCTGTAATGTTCTATGTTCTAAGCCATGCTTAGAACTTGACCTAATCAAGTAATCGCCCATTCAATTCTTTGTCAATGTCTCTTATCCAGAGTTCATGAGTGAGTTTTCATCTTCTAAAACATGTCCGTGTTCCCAACAACTTTTTCTTTGAATTTCTCAGTCAGGTTTATCCATTGCTGCCATGGTAATGTCGTGGTGCTAATCAAAGGCACCAACGACGCTCTATATTACTGTGATGAAGGTGCATTATTATTGCAGCACATCCAAGCTAATGAATGGATCCCCCTACATGAACGTGTTGTGATTTTAGCTTTCAGCCAGTGTAGCTCTGAATTACCAATTTTGTTTATCCTTTCATGAGACATGAACATCACTGACTAGGCCACAGTTTTATTGCCCATCCCTGATTGCCCTTGAAAAGGTGGTGGTGAGCTGTCTTCTTGAACTGCTGCAGTCCATGTGGTGTAGATACACCCACTGTGCTGTTAGGGAAGGATTTCCAGGATTTTGGCCCAGCAGCAGTGAAGGTTCAGTGACATAATTCCAAGTCTGGATGGTGTGTGATTTGGATGGGAACTTGTAGTTGGTGTTCTCACGTGTCTGCTGCCACTGCCCTTCTAGAATTCATGGCTTTGGAATTTGCTGTTGAAGGAGTCTTGGTGAGTTGCTTCAATGCATCTTGTAGATGGTACACACTGCTGCCACTGTGCATAGGTGGTGGAGGGAGTGAATATTGATGGTGGCAGATGGGGTGCAACAGTTATGCTGCATTGTCCTGAATAATGCCAAGATTTTTGAGTGTTGTTGGAGCTGCACTCATTCAGGAGAGTATTCCATCACATTCCTCTCTTGTGCCATGTAGATGCTGGACAAGTTTTGGGGAGTCCGGAGATTAGTTACTCTCCACAGAATTCCCAATCTCTGACCTGCTCTTATAGTCACAGTACTTAAATGGCTGGTCCACATCAGTTTCTAGTCAATGGTAACTCCCAGAATGTTGATAGTGAGAGATTCAGCGATGGTAATGTGCTTGAATGTCAAGGCGAGATGGTTGGATTCTTTCTTTTTATAATTTCCTGGCATATGTGTGGTGCAAATGTTAAGTGCTGCTTATCAATCCAAGTCTGAATGTTGTCCGTGTCTTGCTCGATATGGGCCCAATCTACTTCAATATCCGATCTATCATGGATGGTGATGGACATTGTGCAATCAGCAGCGAACATTCCACTTCTGACCTTCTGATGGAAGGAGGGTAATTGATGAAGTGGCTGAAGACGGTTGGGTCGAAGACACTGTCCTGAGGAACACCTGCAGTGATGTCCTGGGACTGAGATGATTGACCTCCTTGGAGGTCAATCCTAGCTAGCTACAACTACAACCATCTTCCTTTGTGCCAGGTATGACTCCAACCAACGGAGAGCGCTCCCTCTAATTCTCATTGACTCTGGTTTTGTTAGGGCTCCTTGATGCCATACTCAGTTAAATGCTGCCTTGATGTCAAGGGCAGCCACTCTAATCTTTTGAGTGCAGCTCCTTTGCTGTTTGCACTAAGGCTGTAATGAAGTCAGGAGTTAATTGGCCCTGGTGGAATCCAAACTGAGCGTCAGTGAGTAAGTTTTAGTGTGTTTCTGAGTAGGTGTCACTTAATGGAAAGAGAGGTTCTGTCGTAAGCTGTCAACCAGCATGGAGAGACATCAAGATGAGGATTGGGCACACAGAATTAGGGAGAGTCCCGCTGTGAATGTTTTCATAGTTATCCTCCTTTTCTGCCCTCCACCCCCCCCCCCCCCCCCAAACAACACACACACACACACACACACACACACACACACACACACACACACACACTCACGCGCACACACACGCACACACACGGACACACACAAAACAGCACTATGCTGTTAGGGAAGGCAGTTGCTCCTAGTTATAGATCTACTTAAAATGCGCAAAGTTACCCTTCAGAGTGCGATTAAGCAGTGTTTTTAATGTGTATTTTGTCATAAGGAGAAAAGTTATATGGCTGAACTAAGCAATTCTGATCATGTTGCTGCTCAAAGCTTTCACATCTGCTCAGTGATTCATCTTACTGTGAAATAAAGCTGCTATGTATTCAAAACAAAGTCTCATTTCATCTCATGTTAATACAGTCCACCGAAGCAGACCGTTAAGTAATTTGCATATGCAGGTCTTGGAGCTCTTTCGCAGTTCATAAAGGTTGTTTCATTGTTATGCTTCCAGGTCCTGTATGTATAAGCAGATATTGTGAATCAGCTGCCAGAAGTATAAGATGCTCTGACTGCAACAGAGCAACCGCTGGTGGTGAACCCAGTGTGTTACCCACAGCTGACTCAAATCTGTAGTGGCAGCGACCTACAATACTGTGTTACACAGGTGATCAACATTTACAAGTGAATGGCGCAGATACACTCATGTTTACAGTGCAGACCAGATCAGAAGAGACAGAAGTTGAAATGGTGTGATTAATAGTCGAAGAAAAAAGAGCTTGTTAAAGCCAAAAGACCAAGTGCTTTAGTTAAGGGCACAAGAGGTTCAGCTAAAGGGGGATTAAGGACAAGGTAAAAAGGAAGGGAAGTACAAACTGAACAGCAAAGATACCAAAAAGGCTGGACAGAGTGTGAAGTACTGAGATACTGTTAGAAAACACAGGACTTTGCAGGGCGATAGGTTCTGCCCTGAGCTATAGGAGAAAATGCAGTGCAGTTACTCTGTTTAATTCAGTTTAGATGATGGAAATCACAGTGATGCATCTTCAGTGTTTTTGTGTTTTAAGAAGTGAAAAGTTATATGGATTCAACCAAACAATATGGTTCATAACTATTTCATTCACTGTACCGCAGAATAAAGTAGCTTAACAATTTGAATGGATCTTCACTTTACTTAGTGCTAATACGTCCACTGTCGAAATACTTCTGCAAGAGACAATGAGTACAAGTTCCAGGTTACAGAGGTTGCTATATTTTATTCTCTGCGTTATGCTATGATACAGAAAGTGAGGGCGTGATAAGAGTCAGCTCCCACAAAGGCACAGACCGTTTCAGCTGTCAGTGAATTTTGTAACACTTTTAAATAATTAACATCATGTGAGTACGTATCTGAATTTATTAAACTGCAATTGACTCGCTAAATTGTATAATTGTAACTCAGCATTTCTGAAGAATGTATTCTCCTTTTTACTGGACGTAGCTGCCTTTGTAACTGATGTGAAATGAAAGTAGGCTCTCAAATGGTATATAACTGTCTCTGGTGATATGCTCGCTAACACTGGATTATAATTGTAAAAAAATGGATGGATCTTCGTAGAATAATACTAGACACATATTTTAAATACTTCTGTAAAATGAATTACAATTAAAATGCATTCAGAGCAATCTACAACCTTCAATGTCTGCAACACTAGGGGTTAATTGGGCTTATGCAGACTGTAGAGTCAGCTTTTGTGCCATTCACATTGCATAGTGGTGAAGTTGTGATTTTTCACAAGTGTCATGTCAAAGCCTGTGAGAAAATCTGAGAATTTCACATTGCAGGAAATTTATTTAGTGTTAATCACATGTTAATGAAGTGAATGTCAGAAGAACATGGCATCTATTTACCACAAAATTGAGAGAGGCAGGGGAGAAATTAACATTTATATGGAGTGAACATTTAAGAGCCTAACTTCAAGGCAGGCTGCTTAGAATGTCTGTCGTGGTTCTCCAGGACTTGGTCCCTTTTATTAGAAGATTTTGTACACTCAAGCCCTCAATCTCCACCCATCCATCATGGTCCCTCATATCCCCAAAGACAATGAATGCCAACTCATGGCTCCTCATAACTTCCCAATCCAACTCTATGCTGACTCACCCAGTATTGAGTGTAGTTAGACCTCAGAAGCTATGTCGAGATGACAAATATAAACTTCTAAAATCCTATGCAGCTCTCATTATACAAACTTGACAGTGAAATAAGATCCCATTCATGAAAATATCAAAGTTTTTAATTCTCAAGTGGTTAATCTCATCAACAGGCATCTTTCATACTCCTAATCCTTTAGTAGCCTCTGTAATCTGTCAATCAAACTATGAATTCAGAGGCCTCTGCTGTGTTAATTGTAGCCATGATGTGGAGATGCCAGCGTTGGACTGGGGTGGGCACAGTGAGAAGTCTCACGACCCAACCTTAATGTCCAAGGTTTATTTGGAATCACGAGCTTTCGGAGCACTGCTCCTTCATCAGGTGAGTGAAGCGAATTGTAGCTTTTGATACTCAGCTGAGGATTCACAATGAATTTACTCCGGAAAATGTCAACAAATAACTCAATTGAAATTGCTAAAACATTTGCAATACTAGTTGGCCTGTCAATCAAAACAGTCCAGAGATTATTTTAACAATCACTGACAGATGCAGCCAGTTTTCGTACTGTTTAAAAAGCAGGGGATTTAATATCATCCCACCATAACAGGCAAACAGACTATATCTGACCTTCAAGAGCATTTATGTTTATTCCATAAATTCGTGCTTCCCATGTTGCAGGTTAAGATTCCTGCAACAGCCAAAATGGAATATGTTTGAACTCAGCACTAAATTCAAATTACCCTGCTGAGTTTTAGTTTCCCCCTGTATGAATCAGGCCATCCCCCTTTCCCCCACTGGCAAAAATGAGATCTACCAGTAATGGGACAGGCTTCCACGGCCAGATCCCACCCACCATTCTTAAATGTCCTCTGAGTCTTCCTGATTCCTCAAAAGCCCAGCACAAAGTATTTTATGTTTTTTTTTAACAGCCTGTAGCTGTGATCAGTAGAGACAAATCACAAGTCGAAGTGAGGAACCTTGCTTGTTACCAATGCTTGTTGGGAAATTAGAGGCACTGCAGCTATATTTGTATTTCCAACTCAGAATGGTATGTGAGTGGTGGTGGTGTACCCATTGTTCTATCCTCTTGCCCTTCCAGGCCAAGGATTTGGAATGTGCTGTCAAAGGAACGTTGATGAATTACTTCAGTGCATCTTGTAGATGATACACACGGTTTCCATAACCTGTCGGTGTGGAGGGACTGAATGTTTAAGATTGTGAATAGGGTCCAACTAGGCTGCTCTGTCCTGGATAGTGTTGAGCTCCTGGTGTTGAGGGCTGTTGGAGCCCTGTACTTTGAGAAAAGTGGAGAATATCCAATCACACTCCTGACTTGTGCTTTGTAAATGGTGGGCAGTCTTTGGAAAGGCACGATGTAGTTAATCATTGAAAAATACCTAACCTCTGCCAATCAGCCAATTTTTTGATCATTGGTATGTAGTATACGTGTATCTGGCATATCTCAGGTTAATGTAGAACAGGGAAACCGTACCATGGACAGTGTGGTGTAAAGAGACACGTGAGCTGAGACCACTGCCAGATATGGACTGAGCAATGACCTGTGTAGAAGCAAGCATGGGATTAGTTAATTACTTAGCCTATGTTCTGTATATATGCACAAAGTTGTTTGTTATCAAGAAACAATTAATGTTCAACCAAACAAGATGCAGAACCTCTTTGTGAGACTGAACACTGATGGAGGGAAAATCATTGTTCATCACCTGAAGATGCTTGGGGCCAGGAACCCTATCTGAGCAATGTCTGCATCAATATCCTGGGACTGCGATTATTGGCCAACAAGCATAACCATCCTCCTTCGTGTTAGGGATGACCCCAACCTGAGGAGAGCTTTCCCCTGATTTCCATTTACTTCAGATAGATACGGCTTTAGTGCTACACTTGATGTGAAAGCCAGTCAACTCTCACCTCACCTCTGAAATTCAGCTCTTTTGCACTTTTTTGGACCGAGGTTGTATTGAGGTCTGGACCCGAGTGTTTCTGGCCGAACCCAATCTGAGCATGTTGGTGGTGGGAAAGTGCTACTTAACAGCGCTGTCAATGACTGCTTTCATCACATTGCTGACACTTGAGAGTAATCTGATAGGGCCAAGATTATTCAATTTGTATTTGCCCTGCTTCGTGTGGACAGAACATATTGGTCAATTTTTCCATTTTGTTGGATTGATGTCAATATTATAGCTGTGCTGAAACTGCTTGGATAGAGGCATGGGTGGTTCTGAGTGCAAGTCTTCTGTACTTGGGCTCAGGAATTATGGGTTTAGCAAGAGCTCTCCACAAAATTAAAATTATCATCAGTAATTTTTGAGTGACCTTTAAGAACTGCAGGTTAGGCCACTTAACACCATTTATGAGTGAGAGATGTACCTACAGCACACAATCCACACATTTATAGCTGCAAATTGGTATTTTGGCCCAACACATAGGACTTCACTTTGCCTACTTAAGCAGTCACCTGTCAAAAATAAGTCAGCATGTTGCCCTTGCTGTTATAGGCCAGTTTGGTAATAGCATAAGCTGCATCTTGAGTTTGAATACAGTAGCTGCAGTGCCCACCAGCCCCGTTTTCCCCCCTTGCCAGCCCCGTTTTCCCCCCTTGCCAGCCCCGTTTTCCCCCCTTGCCAGCCCCGTTTTCCCCCCTTGCCAGCCCCGTTTTCCCCCCTTGCCAGCCCCGTTTTCCCCCCTTGCCAGCCCCGTTTTCCCCCCTTGCCAGCCCCGTTTTCCCCCCTTGCCAGCCCCGTTTTCCCCCCTCGCCAGCCCCGTTTTCCCCCCTCGCCAGTCCCGTTTTCCCCCCTCGCCAGCCCGGTTTTCCCCCTCGCCAGCCCGGTTTTCCCCCCTCGCCAGCCCGGTTTTCCCCCCTCGCCAGCCCGGTTTTCCCCCCTCGCCAGCCCCGTGTTCCCCCCTCGCCGCCAGCCCCGTGTTCCCCCCTCGCCGCCAGCCCCGTGTTCCCCCCTCGCCGCCAGCCCCGTGTTCCCCCCTCGCCGCCAGCCCCGTGTTTCCCCCCTCGCCGCCAGCCCCGTGTTTCCCCCCTCGCCGCCAGCCCCGTGTTTCCCCCCTCGCCGCCAGCCCCGTGTTCCCCCCTCGCCGCCAGCCCCGTGTTCCCCCCCTCGCCGCCAGCCCCGTGTTCCCCCCACCCTGCCCCCCCCCCCCCGCCAGCCCTGTTCCCCGACACCACTCCCCAAATTTCTTCTCCGAAATGTGAATTTTGTAGTTTATAATTAAATGGGAGCAATTTACATTGTAAACCAATGTCACCAAAATTAAACCTTTAAACTAAGCCTTGAGAATTGAGCTTATTAGGAAATAGAAACCATTGAACTGTGTCTTAATATCTTTTCTTGTTTGTTTGTTATTTCTGTATTAGCATGTTATATTTGTCTGAATGAAAATGGATTTGCACTTATAAAGCACCTTTCATGACCACATAATGCACAGTGGTTTATCACTGCTACCTCACAACCCCAAGGACCCTGGTTCGATTCCTGGGTTGGGTCACTGTCAATGTGGAGTCTGCATGTTCTCCCCGTGTCTGCGTGGGTTTCCTCCGGGTGCTCCGGTTTCCTCCCGTAGTCTGAAAGATGTGCTGGTTAGGTGCATTGGCCATGCTAAATTCTCCCTCTGTGTACCCTAACAGGTGCTGGAGTGTGGCGACTCGGGGATTTTCACGGTAACTTCATTGCAGTGTTAATGTAAGCCTACTTGTGACACTAATAAATATAAACTTAATGTTCCAAAGCGTTTTACAATCAGTTAAATATTTTGAAATGTTGCTGTTGTAATTTACAGGAAATGTGGCAGCTAATTTGGGCACAGCAAGCTCCCGCCAACAGCAATTGGTTTTTGTGATGTTAACTGAGGGGCAAATATTGGCCAGGACACCAGGAATAATTCCTCTCCTCTTCTTTGAAAGTGCGCCTCGGGATTTTGTACATCCGTTTGAATGGGCAGATGGGTCCTCAGTTTAAAGTCCCTTCCATAGGACAGCACCTCTGGCAATGCACTGGCAGTTTCTGCCTTGACTTGAATGCTGAGGTCCTGGAGTAGGTCTTGAATCCAGAATTTTCTGACTTGGAAGTCAGTATGCTACCAGCTGAGCCATGGCCAATACAAGACAACAACAAGGAAGTAATCATGCAAGAAGCTTTGAGATATTTTCATATTTTAAAACATAATTCAATTATATTGAATTAACCTTATCAAGTTTGGATGTAAAATATTATTCTGCTTTTTTGTATCCATTGAAGTGAAAATATTATTCTGCTTTTTTGTATCCATTGTAAAGCAGGTCATATGCAGATCAGCAGCAAGCTGTGTATACCCAATTCAAAGAACCTCCATAGCAGCAACATATCACAATTATCAATGTGTAGCTATATAAAACATGATGAACTCAGAGCCTTGTTTTAAATTGAATGACATTTGATGAAGCTTCTGTTGACCTTCCAGTTCCAACAACCCTACAGTGAATGGCCTGACTATGATGTTTACGCATTGTTGATTTTGAGTGACAGCTTACCAAGTCCAAGCTGACAGAGCTTTTAAGAATAAAACAGAGGCTTTTGTTCTTTTGCAGTTCTGTCTGTTTCAGCCCAGACAACAAAAAAATGACTCAGCCAAATTGTAGTTTTTCCCTACCTAAGAACAATTCTCACAGGCAACAAATTACAATGGTTCAGCTTGGAGGCCTAAGGCAATTCTCAACAGATAGGACATTAACATGACAAGTATCATAGACAATAGTACAGTGTATGGTCATTGCATTACTCGAGAACATATAGGCAGCCAAGAAATAGCTGCTGAAAAACAAGATAGTGTATTATGCATTCATTTCAATTTAAAATGATTGGTAAACCTGGGAAGGAAGAAAGTAAAGGTCATGCTGGTTGCAAATGGAGATTTGATGTTTTACAGAGCAAATTGCAAATTAATATGGAACTAGCTTTGTTTTGCATCCTTGCATCTAAAATGAAGATCAAAATATTATAAAATAGAATAGAAAAATATATTTTAAAAACTTGAATGGTTGCGTCCTGATAAGTTTGAGCTGTATCCATTTGGAATCTCTGCTACTGACTCCAATTGAGTAAAGCCTGATCTGAGGACAGGTATTTTGATTTACATCTGAATAGCGGGCCCCCACTGTAGTAGCGGACATTTTTGAAAAAATAATTTGTGGGATGTGGGTGCTGCAGGCTGGGCCAGCATTTATTGCCCGTCCCTAGTGCACTTGAGAAGGTGGTAGTTAGCTGCCGCCTTGAACTGCTGCAGCCCCTGAGGTGTAGATATACCGTGATGTGGAGATGCCGGTGTTGGACTGGGGTAAACACAGTAAGAAGTCTAACAGCACCAGGTTAAAGTCCAACAGGTTTATTTGGTAGCAAAAGCCACAAGCTTTTGGAGCCCCAAGCCCCTTCTTCAGGTGAGTGAGGACTCGTGTTCACAAACAGGGCATATAAAGACACAAACTCAATTTACAAGATAAAATGGGTGGAATGTGAGTCTTTACAGGTAATCAAGTCTTAAAGGTACAGACAGTGTGAGTGGAGAGAGCATTAGGCACCGGTTAAAAAGACGTGCATTGTTTCCAGACAGGAAAGTTAGTGAGATTTTGCAAGTCCAGGCAGGTCATGGGGGTTACTGCTAGTGTGACATGAACCCAAGATCCCGGTTGAGGCTGTCCTCATGTGTGCGGAGCTTGGCTATCAGTTTCTGCTCTGCGATTCTGCATTGTCGTGTTCTCAACAGATAGGACATTAGCATGACAAGTATCATAGACAATAGTACAGTGTATGGTCATTGCATTACTCGAGAACATATAGGCAGTCAAGAAATAGCTGCTGAAGGCTGCCTTGGAGAACACTTACCCGAAGATCAGAGGCTGAATGCCTGTGACCGCTGAAGTGCTCCCCAACAGGAAGAGAACAGTCTTGCCTGGTGATTGTCGAGCGGTGTTCATTCATCTGTTGTCGCAGCGCCTGCATGGTTTCCCCAATGTACCATGCCTCGGTACATCCTTTCCTGTACCGTATCAGGTAGACAACGTTGGCTGAGTTGCAAGAGTATGTACCGTGTACCTGGTGGATGGTGTTCCCACATGAGATGATGGCATCCGTGTTGATGATCCAGCACGTCTTGCAGAGATTGCCGTGGCAGGGTTGTGTGGTGTTGTGGTCACTGTTCTCCTGAAGGCTGGGTAGTTTGCTGCGGACAATGGTCTGTTTGAGGTTGCGTGGTTGTTTGAAGGCAAGAAGTGGGGGTGTGGGGATGGCCTTGGCGAGATGTTCGTCTTCATCAATGACATGTTGAAGGCTCCACAGGAGATGTCGTAGCTTCTCCGCTCCGGGAAAGTACTGGACGACGAAGATATATCCACAGTGCAGTTAGAGAGGGAATTCCAGGATCTTGACTTCTCATGCCTCTACCTTCTGAAGAGGGAGTTTGAAACGAGAAGACTGCATGTGAATAAGTTTAAAATTTTACAGGACAGGTAGAGGCACCACTCCTTCCTAGATCTGTAGATTCTGCATCATGTGGCCAAAGCACATATTCATTCTTGGCCTAATTTATGACCTTTCTAGTGCACACCCATTAGAATTACAGTGGGAGTATTCCAGAGGGCTGCAGATTTGCAGTCTTTTGCCTGCCAATGATATTGTTTAAATGTTCCAAAACACTATCATATTAAAATGTATTTCAGATGAACAATGGTAATCCATGTTAAGTGCTGCACAGTATTTTTGATAATGGTAGCTTCTTGCCTTCCTTCAATTATGCTAGTTTAATGATTTAATAGACCTTTCATCAGATGGTATGTGGGTGAGATGAAAAGCAAAGCAATATGAAACCCCAATCATATGCCTTGGAAGAACATCCTCCAGTCATTGAACCTTTCCTAATGGCCAATCTGATGCTGTGTTGTAGATTTTTTTTGTGCTGTGTGCCTTTAGAGGTAATGCCAGCCCATTGCACACTAATTCATAGACTTAAATCTACTATAAGTATCAGGCTTTGTGGCAAAGCATGGACCACTGATTCTTGAAATAAACGTGTTGAAACATATCACAAGATCGTATGATGTAAGCGTGGGAGCCGCTGCATTTTCGCGAGCTCTGGCACTACTCGTCTTTTAATCCTTTTTTTAGCCTGATGCATAACCCATAATTGTCACAGATGCATCTGTCCATGACAGTATTGGTAGGAATGACCACCACACAGTCCCTATGGAAACAGAGCCCCATTGTATACTGAGGATGCTATCCTTCATGTTGTGTACGGAGGATACCATCTGTCGTGCTGTATACTGAAGATACCATCCATCATGTTATATGGGGTTATCATTATGCTGAATGGGGTAAATTAAGAACAAATCTAACCCCTCATAATTGGGGATCCATAAGGCTGTGAGCAGCATTGTATTCAATCACAATCTGTAACCCCTTGGGATGGCATACCCCTCATTCTGCCATAACCACCAAACAGGGAAATAACCCTCGTTCAATGGGAAGTGCAGGAAAGCATTGCAGGAGCATCACCAGGCATGTATAAAAATGAGATGCCGACTTTGAGAAGCTACAATACGTGACGATAATCATGTCTAACAGTAGAAACAGCTAAGCGATCTGCCAAACAGTGGCTCAGATCAAAGCTCTGCAATCCTACCACATCCAATGGGAATCAAACAGCTGAAAGAGAAGGAGGATCCTCAAATACCCCATCCTCAATGAGGGGAGATTGCAGCACATCACTGAAAAAGACAAGACTGAAGCATTTCTAACCATCTTCAACCAGACATGCTGAATGGATGATTCATCTCTTTTTGAAGTCCCCACCATTACAGATGCAGGTCTTCAATCAATTTTGATTCAATCCACATGGTGTCAAGGAATGATGAAGGCACCGGATAAAGCAAAGACCAGCAGTAAGTACTGAAGAGGTGTGCTTCAGGACTAGCCATGCCCCTAGCCAACCTGGTCCAGTATAGCTACAACACTGGCACTTACCTGGGCAATTTTCCACATTGTTGGGTATGTCTGGTCCACAAGAAACAGATAAATCCAATCTGCCATATCAGTCTACTCTTGATCATCAGCAAAGTGTTGGAAAGTGTTGTCAGCAGTTCTATCAAGTGGCCTTCGTACAACAATAATCTGCTCACCTGATGCTCAGTTCTACCAGGGTCACTCAACTCCTGACCTCTTTACAGTTTTGGTACAAACATGGACAAAAGAGCAAAACTGTAGAGGTCAGGTGAGAATTTCTGCCCTTGACATCAAGGCAGCATTTGACCAAGTGTTGCATCAAGAAGCCCGACCAAATTTAAATCAGTAGGAATAAGGGAAAAAACTTTCTACTGGTTGGAGTTATACATACTAGGAAGGAAGATGGCTGTGGTTGTTGCAGGCCATTCTTGATCCCAGGACATCACAGCAGCAATGTCCTAGGCCCAACTGTTTCATCAATGACAATCTCTGCATCATAAGGTCATAAATGGGGGTGCTTGCTGGTGATTGCACAGTGTTCAGTACCATTCACAACTCCGCAGGTACTATAGCAATTGTGTTCATATGCAGCAAGGCTGGGACCAATAAGTGGCTAGTGACATTTGCACCACACGTGTGGCAGGAAATAATCATTTCCAACAGGAGAGAATCTAAATATCTCCCATGACATTCAATGGGATTACCACCACTGAACTACTTACCATCAATGTCCTGGGTTTAACATTGACGAGAAACTGAACCAGACCAGCCATATAAATACTGTGGCTAAAAGGGCATGTTAGGAGCTGGGAATTTTAATGTGATTAACTCACCCCCTGGTTCCCCAAAGCCTTTCCACCATCTACAAGGCACAGGCACAATGGAGGAATGGTGATACTATTCCAAGTGGTGCACTCTACTTGCCTAGATGAGTGATGCTCCATGAAGAAGCTTGACACAATCCAAGACATAGTAGCCTGCATATCCTTCCACCTTTTCACCACCAACTTCAACGTTCACTCCCCCCACCACCAATACACAGTGGCAACAATGTATACCATATAAAAGATGCAATGCAACAACTCACCCAGGCTCCTTCAGCAGCACTTTCCAAACCTGCAAACTTTACCACCTAGAAGGTTAAGGCAAGCATGGACAACAACCTGTGAGTTCCGCTCCAAGGCACACACCATCCTGACTTGGAAGTGTATCACCATTCCTTAATTGTTGGTGGGCCAAAATCCTGGAACTCTCTCCGTAACAGCATTGTGGCTGTGCAATGGATTGCAGTGGTTCAAAAAGGCAGTTCCCTTCTGAAGGGCAGTTAAGGATGAGCGACAAATGCTGGCTTTGCCAGCGCTGGTCACATCCAACAAAAGAGCAAAAATAAATGTGTAATCTGTCTTATTACAGCAGCCTTTTTTATTTGCCGTTTTTGGTGCACGTGCAACTAATCCATAAATCTCCTCCAAACACACGACCCTCCAATCAGATAAAATGCCCACTGGAGCAGGAAGACATTTGCCAGCATTTGGCAAATGTCCTACTGAGCCTAAGTATCAGAAAATGGAGGGGGGGGATTAACTTCCCTGTACTTGTAGATACAGCAGACAATATTGACTTTTCAAGATTAGTTTTGAAAGTTGGAGTTACTAATTAATTAGCACATTTAAATCTTTCTCTTAGATGAAAATTGAAATATTCAGTAGTTGAACTGCCACACAAAGAAAGCACTTGTGGATTTTTTTTAGTAGTATTCAACAGTGGGAAGTTAGTTAAATATGATGCTTCAGGTTTGCATGTTCTTTCTCATTGCGGGAATTAGGTATACTTTTCAGGTATCTGCCCATATATCATCTGGGGTATTGAGGGATGAGTTTTAAACATCTGAATGCTCACTCTGGAGGTGCCTGATCATTAAAATATGTTGTCTGCTGGGTGACAATCAGTTCGGTGTAGCAGAACTCAGTGGTGGTGAAGCAGAAAATGATCATGTCACTTCATCCAGTAATGTGTCAAAAACAATATTCTGGGCTAAAAGATGAAAGAAAAGCTGTGAATCTGAAACAGAGCAGAACATGCCAGATATAGATTGCAGATCAATCAGTATTTGTGAAGATAAAAGACGAGTTAAGGCTTTGGAGTATCTACTCATCATTAAATGGTTGTGATGAGTGGCCTGTACCCAAAGCTACAAAGTTTTCATAACAAATTTTAAATGATTTTCAATGTCACTGATGTTTCATCATTACACTATTGCTTTTGTTGTCAAGTTGTTTTGCCTTAATCTTTGACATGAGGTATGTGAAGGTTCATGCTAACATGTAAAATATAATTGATACTATACTTATGGGGTCACTGAACATCAAACTCATTCAAAACGTTCTTTTTAACATGAGATTAATACTTCACATTAGTCCCAATATGATTCCATCCACCAGAGCAGAACAGCTGAAGAAATAAGTTCACTTTTAATATTCAGATTCCCTTCAACAATGTTGAAGTTTGCTGTGCAAGCCTGCAGTGTTGTGAGCTTTATTTTTCTCCGTGCCACATCAGTGAAACAGTAACATTAACTCCACAATTTAAGCAGTGTTTGATACGAGTGATGCAGTTGATCGGAGATGGCATTTGAAGATGTGTTCAGGGACGTTGACTACTCGTGTAAGATCATTAAAATTCCTCCTGCACTGCATCCATGTTCTTGGAGTCAAACTTCCGGCATTGATCTCTTTTGCCATCTCTTGGCATTGCCTTGTGAATATATGTCTGATGGCCTCTGGTCTTCTGCGGACACGGGTCTTATCTCCTCGTTTCAACCTCATCCACCAAAACCTCCAAGGCGGCATCTGAAAACCTCAGTGCACATTTTCTCCTGTGTTCACTGTTGCACAGAACGCTGCTGCTATTGTTTGCAGCAGCTCCAGCAGCCACAGTGTACATTCCCTTTAAGAGGTGCAGGCAAGTTTTAAATAATGCAACAAGTACCATAATGTCCGCTCTGCTGATGCTCATAGCCAATGAATAGCGTGGTTAGTGCTGACTGCACAGACAAATCATGATAATGAGCAGGCAGCACACAGTCATCATACTGCCTGCATTACATTAAAATGGCATAGGTTAATCATGCATCTTGATCCCTCTACCTGTTTTTGGGAATGATTGACAGCAACCACATCCAAAGTAATGATCAGGGACAAAAAATACTTAAGAGTCTTTGAGATTTTTGTCTGCGTACCATCAAGAGCGTCAAACCTTATTCTTCTTTCTTCAGATGTGCTTAGTGTAGTATTTATATGAATCAAATCTTTGCAAAATAACAGGTGCCCGAATTGCCAATTAAAACTCCGCTCTTTCCCACTGCAGCTGGGCAGAAAGCCAGACTCTGATCAATGATTAATAGAAAGCTCATCTAGCTAGGAGACTTTCCAGTTGGAAAGTGGGCGTGTGGCCCCCTAAAATGAAGATTTGGTCCCACATTCTAAAGCAATAATGGTTCAAGTTGGCTTTACATTCACAAATCCTTGTAGATGTTCAGAAACACCACTTTCGATGTACTGGGTGCCACAATGCATTTGTACATGGTTCTTTTCACCTCTGAGCCAGATTTGAAGTTTTCTGTTATGCACAAAGTGTTGTATCTGCAATGAATTTTAGCAATTCCAGCCATTGTCTTTGTGGTGCAATGGACCAAACTGTCCATAGTCTGGCATAACATGATACTTAAGACATCAACATGACTGGAAAAGGCAGCATCGATCGTACAGAGGATAGATTGTTTTCTGAAGTTGGGGATTTTAAAAACTTTATTATGGTAAAGGAATTCCAGTTTATTGTGCCCCTGTCAAGTACTTGGTAACGGACTAAAATAGATTAAAATATTCTATTCTCCAGCACAAACAACTATGAAGAATTGGGAAATATTGAGATAAAAAAAGTCAAAGCTGGGAGTTGATTTGAGGCAGACGGTTGGAGAAATTATGAGCCTATCAGTGGGAAAGTAGTATTTTACATATGTGACTAGAGAGAAAAATGGGGCTATAGAAGTGGTAACTTCAAAGTGGAGAGATAACAAAATTGACATGTACCTGCCAAAAGCTAATTACACAAGGGAAAAGGGAAAGAAATGTTCTAACTGTAGCACTCTTAACTAAAGAAAAAAACAGGAAGACAAGGGAGAGAGAGCTGCAGCAAGTTGCAGCTATGGTCTCCAATGTAAGCCCACTATTCAAAAAGGGAGATAGAGAGAAAACAGAACTATAGATCAGTGAGCCCACCGTCAGTACTGGGGAAGTTGCTGGACTCCATTATTAAGGATTTCATAGCTCAGCATTTGGAAAGCAGTGGTATAATCAGACAAAGTAAACATGGATTTACAAAGGGGAAATCATACTTGATGAATCTATTGGAATTCTTTGAGGATGTAACTAGTAAAGTTGACCAAGGGGAACCGGTGGACGTGGTTTATTTAGACTTTCAGAAGGCTTTTGACAAGATCTCACATAGCAGACTCCTATGTAAAGTTAAAGTTTATAGGATTGCAGGTAGTGCCTTGAGATGGATAGAAAGCTGGTTAGCAGATAGGAAACAAAGAGTTGGCATAAATGGGACTTTTTCTGATTGGCAGGCGGTGACTAGAGGGGTACCACATGAATCTGTGCTAAGATCCCAATTGTTCACATTATATAATGATTTGGATGAGGGAACTGAGTGTATTATCTCCAAGTTTGCAGATGATACAAAGTTGGGTGGGAGGGTGAGCTCTGAGGAGGAATCAAAGATGCTTCAGCGTGATTTGGACAGGTTGAGTGATTAGGCATCTGCATGGCAGATGCAGTATAATGTGTACGAATGCGAGGTTATCCACTTCAGTAGCAAAAATAGGAAGACAGATTATTTACTTGAATGGTGTAAATTGAGAGAGGTGGAAACTCGGTGAGTCCTTGGTGTCCTCAATCATCAGTTACTGAAAGTAAGTGCGCAGGTACAGCAGGCAGTCAAGAAGGCAGATGGTATGCTGACCTTCATAGCAAGAGGATTTGAGTATAGGAATAGAGATGTTTTGTTGCAGTTGTATAGGACTTTGATGAGGCTACATCTGGAGTATTGTGTGCAGTTTTGGTGTCCTTATCTGAGGAAGGATGTCTTTGCTATAGAGGGAGTGCAACAAACGTTTACCAGACTGATTCCTCGGATGGCAGCTCTGTCATATAAGAGACTAAGTTGGTTAGGATTTTATTCATTGGAGTTGAAGAGTGAGAGGGGATGTCATAGAAATAAAATTCTAACAGGACTAGACAGGGTAGATTCAGAAAAAATGTTCCTGATGGTGGGGGAGTCTAGAATTAAGGGGTCATAGTTTGATTATAAGGGGTCAATCTTTTAGGATTGAAGTGAGGAGGAATTTCTTTACCCAGAGAGTGGTGAATCTATGGAAGTCACTACCACAGAAAGTAGTTGAGGTCAAAACATTCTGTGATTTCAAGAAGAAATTAGATACAACTCTTGGGGCTAAAGGGATCACGGGAAATGGGGGGAAGGTGAGATCAAGATATTGAATTAGATGATCACCCATGATCAAAATGAGTGGTGGAGCAGGCGCAAAGGGCCGAATGACCTACTCTTGCTTCTATTTTCTATGTTTCTATGTCTCCCAAGAGAAGCCACCATTTTCCATCTTTGCAGAACCGCAGGACTGTTTCCCAGATGCAGCCACCTTAACTTGGTCGTGGCAATTACTTGCTGGATTGGCTAATAGAGTTACTTAATATTGGATGATGTTTGGGAACCTCAGAGTTCAGGTGAACGTAGGTAGTGTTGGAGGACCAATTAATAATTTCATTCAAAATTGTGCACTCAGCCATCAGTATCCTTAAGTGTTATAAAGTATTATAGTCCTCCTTGTCATGTGTGTTCTTGTTTTTCTTTCTTTATTAATTGTTCACACAATGACTGGACTGTTGCCTCATTGGGTTGTACATCGCTCTTCATGTAATACCAGATAGACCACTACAAATCGGTGTTCCAAGTTACCCGTCTGAATTTTGGGATACCTTTGCATTTAACATAGCCCTCATTGCGATAAACACGATGGGTGTTTAAACACTCAGTTAAACTATGCATCAACTTTTGCAGTTGGATTGTCAGACTTCTCTGGCTTTCACAACTCCTCATAATCTAGTGTGCACTGTGCTTACATCAGTACATACTGTTTGACTGATTCAGTATGTCATAACAATGGTGCGCACCATATAAAAGTTACTCCTGTTATCTTCCCTTTTATTAAAATGTCTACCATATTGCTAAGAGTTGAAGCATGAATGAGCATGTGTTTGGCAATAAGAAACAGAGGGACTGATATTGTCAGAGATATTACATAACAAGATTCACTCCATCTTGTAGTATGGAGAGTATGGAAGTATGCACCATGAACAACTTGCATTTTTATGAGAGTACTATGATAACAATATCCAACAAAAAGAATTCACAAAGAGACATCATGAAAATGGTGTCTGATCTGTTTAGGAGATTAGGAGGCCTGACCAAAGGCAAGATTGAACCATATAATCTCTACAGTGCAGAAGGACTTGGCCCATCAAGTCTGCACCGACTCTCTTAAAGAGTGGCTAATCCACTTGCACTTCTTTGGAATAAAGAGTTGGATTGTACTATTGGAGGTGGAGGGATTCAAGGAGGCAGTTCCAAAGAGTAGTTACAAGGAAGTTGAACACTCTAACTGCCACCATTGGTCAAAGGAAAAGAAAAAGATGTCAGAGGAATACAGTATTCAAAAGGGAACAGTGCCGGAGGATGGAGATGAAGATAATGATGTGAAGCGATTGCATTGCAGGAAAGAGAGTCTATACAAGTACGGAAAAATGGAGAAGGGGCGCTGATGTGTGTTGTTTATATGGTGTCTGCCTCTTTAAGACAGTACTGCAGAAGTGAATCACCTGACTCAAGGGACCAATGGAAACTGAGAGTGAGTGATCTCACCAGAGAGAGAAAGAGAGTCCTCTCTCAGGCATTTTACTTCTGGAACCATCTTCTAGGCATATAGAACTGGGCTGTGCCCCATTGCAGCCTTCATGCTACAGACACCTCCTGTACCTAAGTTTCTCATATTAATAAATATCTTTTGTTCCTAACAAATCCTGAAATCTATTGACCATGCCATAACAGCCACAACATATAATATACTGGTAACGAGATGGAATTGATTGAATGGCAAGGCTACCTGTGAGTGTCCGATTTAATTGAAGTTGGAAAAGAGGAATACTTCTTTGGCGCGTAGACTCAGCGAATAGACTTAGTGAGAGTTGTTGTGCTAGTACCAGACCATGAGGGTCAGTCAAATGACCAAACCCAGTGTGGCCGGCGAGTAAAGAGGTTTGGAAAGATACAAGAATAATTGAAAATGAAGAGAGATTAGCTTCAGGAACAAGGAAAGTGAAACTTGAGAAAAAGAGGACAGGAGTGTTTGAAGGAAAAAAGAAGATATATCCAGCATGAAGTTGTGTTTCAGATTTAAAAATAATCCGGAAATGGAAGGCAAACATTTGCTTCAGATAAGCAAGTACAGAAGTAAAAGGGAAAAACGTGCCCCAAGGAGCTGCAAAACCTCCCCAAAGTACAGGAAGATAAAGAGGCTTAGACTCTTAAGGCTTCCAATCTGAGTAGAGCCTGTGGCGGGGGGTCCCTGGTAGTGGTCCCTACACTGGGACACTGCAGATAGTGAGGTTTGGAACTTTTTAGAAGAGAGGAAGGCTACCATCAGTTCGATAGAAATTAAGTTGAAAAGATTTTTTTAAATGAACAGTCACGACAGGAGCCAGTAGTGAAATTGATGAAAGGATCCATGTTAGAAAAAGGAGAGACAGAAACGGACTCTCCAGGCAGCCAAAAGAAATAAAACTGCAGACATTGCTCAGAGAGTCTTCCACCCAATAAAAGCGGAGTTTTAAACAGGATCCAGAAAGATAGAACCTAGAACATTACAGCCCAGTACAGGCCCTTCGGCCCTCGGTGTTGCGCCAACCTGTGAAACCAATCTAAAGCCCATCTAACCTACATTATTCCAATATCATCCATATGTTTATCCAATGAGCACTTAAATGCCCTTAATGCTGACGAGTCCACTACTGTTGCAGGCAGGGCATTCCACGCCCTTACTACTCTCTGAGTAAAGAACCTACCTCTGACATCTGTCCTATATCTATCACCCCTCAATTTAAAGCTATGTCCCCTCGTGCTAGCCATCACCATCCAAGGAAAAAGGCTCTCACTGTCCACCCTATCTAATCCTCTGATCATCTTGTATGCCTCTATTAAGTCACCTCTTAACCTTCTCTCTAACGAAAACAGCCTCAAGTCCCTCAGCCTTCCCTCATAAGACCTTCCCACCATACCAGGCAACATCCTGGTAAATCTCCTCTGCACCCTTTCCAATGCTTCCACATCCTTCCTATAATGCGGTGACCAGAACTGTACGCAATACTCCAAGTGCAGCCACACCAGAGTTTTGTACAGCTGCAACATGACCTCCTGGCTCCGAAACTCAATCCCTCTACCAATAAAAGCTAACACATCGTACGCCTTCTTAACAACCCTATCAACCTGGGTGCCAACTTTCAGGGATCTATGCACATGGACACCGAGATCTCTCTGCTCATCCACACTACCAAGTATCTTACCATTAGCCCAGTACTCTGTATTCCTGTTACTCCTTCCAAAGTGAATCACCTCACTTTTCCGCATTCAACTCCATTTGCCACCTCTCAGCCCAGCTCTGCAGCTTATCTATGTCCCTCTGTAACCTGCAACATCCTTCCGCACTGTCCACAACTCCACTGACTTTAGTGTCATCCGCAAATTTACTAACCCATTCTTCTACGCCCTCATCCAGGTCATTTATAAAAATGACAAACAGCAGTGGCCCCAAAACAGATCCTTGCGGTACACCACTAGTAACTGAACTCCAGGATGAACATTTCCCATCAAACACCACCCTCTGTCTTCTTACAGCTAGCCAATTTCTGATCCAAACCGTTAAATCACCCTCAATCCCATGCGTCCGTATTTTCTGCAATAGCTTACCGTGGGGAACCTTATCAAACGCTTTGCTGAAATCCATATACACTACATCAACTGATTTACCCTCATCCACCTCTTTGGTCACCTTCTCAAAGAACTCAATAAGGTTTGTGAGGCACGACCTACCCTTCACAAAACCGTGCTGACTATCCCTAATCAAATTATTCCTTTCTAGATGCTTATAAATCCTATCTCTTATAATCCTTTCCAAAACTTTGTCCACAACAGAAGTAAGGCTCACTGATCTATAATTACCAGGGTTGTCTCTACTCCCCTTCTTGAACAAGGGGACAACATTTGCTATCCTCCAGTCTTCTAGCACTATTCCTGTAGACAATGACGACATAAAGATCAAAGCCAAAGGCTCTGCAATCTCCTCCCTAGCCTCCCAGAGAAACCTAGGATAAATCCCATCCGGCCCAGGGGACTTATCTATTTTTACACTTTCCAGAATTGCTAACACCACCTCCTTATGAACCTCAATCCCGTCGAGTCCAATAGCCTGTATCTCAGTATTCTCCTCGACAACATTGTCTTTTTCCTGTGTGAATACTGATGAAAAATATCCATTTAGCGCCTCTCCTATCTCTTCAGATTCCATGCACAACTTCCCACTACTGTCCTTGACTGGCCCTAATCTTACCCTAGCCATTCTTTTATTCCTGACATACCTATAGAAAGCTTTAGGGTTTTCCTTGATCCTATCTGCCAAAGACTTCTCATGTCCCCTCCTGGCTCTTCTTAGCTCTCTCTTTAGGTCCTTCCTGGCTAACTTGTAATTCTCAAGCGCCCTAACTGAGCCTTCACGTCTCATCTTTACATTAGTCTCCTTCTTCCTCTTCACAAGAGATTCAACTTCTTTAGTAAACCACGGTTCCCTCGCTCGACCACTTCCTCCCTGCCTGACAGGTACATACTTATCAAGGACATGCAGTAGCTGTTCCTTGAACAAGCTCCACATTTCAATTGTGCCCATCCCCTGCAGGTTCCTTCCCCGTCCTATGCATCCTAAATCTCGCCTAATCGCATCATAATTTCCTTTCCTCCAGCTAAAACTCTTGCCCTGCGGTATATACCTATCCTTTTCCATCGCTAAAGTAAACGTAACTGAATTGTGGTCACTATCACCAAAGTGCTCACCTACCTCCAAATCTAACACCTGGCCTGGTTCATTACCCAGTACCAAATCCAGTGTTGCCTCGCCTCTTGTTGGCCTATCTACATACTGTGTCAGGAAACCCTCCTGCACACATTGGACAAAAACTGACCCCTCTAAAGTACTCGAACAGTAGCGTTTCCAGTCAATATTTGTAAAGTTAAAGTCCCCCATAACAACTACCCTGTTACTTTCGCTCCTATCCAGAATCATCTTTGCAATCCTTTCCTCTACATCCCTGGAACTTTTCGGAGGCCTATAGAAAACTCCCAAAAGGGTGACCTCTCCTTTCCTGTTTCTAACCTCAGCCCATACTACCTCAGTAGATGAGTCCTCATCAAACGTCCTTTCTGCCACCGTAATACTGTCCTTGACTAACAGTGCCACACCTCCCCCTCTTTTACCACCTTCCCTGGTCTTACTGAGACACCTAAACCCCGGAACCTGCAACAACCATTCCTGTCCCTGCTCTATCCATGTCTCCGAAATGGCCACAACATCAAAGATGAGCTGTAGTTTCCTGCCAAAATTGTGAAAATGCAGGAGAAGCACAGACACACTGGGCGAAATTTTCCTGTGGGGTGGGGGGGGGGAAGCGGTGGTGGACCATGCAAAAGTCCATTGACCTCAGGCGGGATTTTCTGGTATTGGGCCAAGCGGGGCCTGAAAATCCCGCCCACTGTGTCTTAAAGCAGTAATGCATTTAAGGCTGTACAGCATGTAATGAAACAACCATAAGTAGGAAAAAAAGGACAATGGATAGGAAAATCAGAGAAGTCCCCAAATCGATGGCAACTCTATATAAAAAAAAGGGGTCCATAAGCAATGTAAGACCACAACCAGAAGGAGGCTTCTGATGTAAGTGCCCCATCCACCTTTTCACCTCAGATCTAGGCCCTGTCTTTTTTGGGCTTTCCTCACAGCAGGTAAATCCTCCCTAAAAAAAAATTGAGGCTGGTCTGGAAATGGCCCTGAAGTGGCCATGCCGTCAGCACCAACATTTCAGTCTCAGAACCTCTCTCCTTAAAGTCCTCTGCTCTGCCACCACCTCCTGTTCCCTTGTATCCTCCTTAAAAACCTGCTCTTTGTCTAATGTCTTTATCAGCCTTCCTAATAGTTTCTTTTTGCTTGATGTACAATTTTAATTTTCATTACACCTCTGTGAGGCACTTTGGAACATTGTAAAAAGTGTTTCATGAATGCAAGTTGTTGCAATATGCAACCAAATGTAAACTATGTTCTCTTCCTTGTGTGATGTTACTGTACCTTTTGAGGTTTTTTTTAATTCATACTCACAGCCTTAGGTGGTGATATTATTGGGAGGAGAAAAGAAACTGTGGGCAGGTCAGGTGACAGGGGTTTCAGTTTGGAGCTACAGGTTTAAGTTTTTAGTTTTAGAAGGGACAGCAAGCTAAAAAGTGTTTTCCCTCTCTCCCTTTTGTTTTGAAAATTCTGTTGGGTAGCTGAAAACAAGATCTTGTTTTCCTGAAAGGTGAAAACCTGCTGTTGTTGGAGGCTGGACCAGAGTCTCTCTGATGTTTTGGGAAGTTGTCTTGTCTTCAAATTGTTTGAGCCTCAAGAGCATTTGACTGCAGAATTCAAGTAACGTCCTTGATCCCAGTATCACGTGAGCATTAGTCTGTGCTGTGTTAAACCTGCTTAAAGGGTTTTGCCTATGGCAAGGATTTTAGTTTGATCGGAACATTGTAGATATTTTGGTTAAAGGTTATACATTATCATTGTTTGTTTCTTGATTGTAATTGATAAGAGTTCTTGCTAATTTTCTTATTATACATGTTAACTATATTCTTAAATAAACTTTGATAAAAGCTCCCTGGTGAGTAACTTGAATCATACCTGAAGTGAAACATCTCATGCTTATCCTAGCCAAATTCAAAATGCAGAACTTATGATTCAGGCAGGCTTTATTAATCACTTTGGAGTTTCTAACTTGAACCATAATATTTGATAGACATCTTATTGCCCCTGCTGGCTTTAGAATTGTACAACACTAATCTTTCCAGGTACCATACTCCTATCAAAGTTACAAGACTGCCATAAAAGTCTAAGATTCTAAATATTAAATTGGTCAATAAAAGGTGAAGCAAAGGAGAGCCATTTTGTTCTGATGTAAAGGTAGGACATTAAACTTAAAACCTTGCTTTACTTCCATAGAATTTATTTTCCAATCATGGCTCGCATTTGGATCCAACTCTGCTTTCCTGCCCACTCCCCATACTCCTTTATTCCCTGTCAAACCAAAACCTGCCCATTTCAACATTAAAAAGTCAACAATGGAGCATCCGCAACACTCTGGAATAGGGACTTCCAAAGATTCATAACCTTTGAGTGAAGAAATTTCTCCTCGCACCAGCCCTAAATGATTGGCCCTGCATCCTGAGACTGTGGCCCAACTTTTCACTGAGTCAGGATAATGCCCTCATCCCAGGGACCAATTTAGTGAATTATTGCTGTACTGCTCCAATGCAAGTATATCCTTCCTTAGATGTGGAAACAAAACCATGTGTGGTCTCACCAAAGCCCTGTACAAATGTACTAAAGCTACATAATTGTGCACCAGCCTCCTCGCAATAAAGGCCAATATGTGATTTGTCATTTGTTTTCATCTCTTTGGTTTGGCATCCACATAAAGAGGATGTACGGAGGGGATACAATCATTGATATTTCCTATCAACATTGACTTTAATGAGAGGGGAGAATAGGAAGATTGTAGGAATTTAAAATGTGCGTGCAATTCATATTAAATGTGAACTGTGCAGAAAACACATTTATTATTGGTGCATATGCATGTGAAGAGATGTAACTCTAAGCAAACAGGAAGAGCGGTGAGTGTAATAAAGTAACATTACCACAATAACACCAAACCGGACAGCAATGTTGAGTATTAGCATTGTGAGCTGATCAAAATTGGCTTGCTAATATTTTAATTATGTTAACATCACGATAAACACTGAAGATAAAAAATACAGGACAGCACCTGAATGTGATAAATAGCTTACATTAAATATGGAATTGTTGTAATTAACAGATGCAGAATAAATATGGTAAATGGAAGATATATTGACATATTGGGGCGGCACGGTAGCACAGTGGTTAGCACTGCTGCTTCACAGCTCCAGGGACCTGGGTTCGATTCCCGGCTTGGGTCACTGTCTGTGTGGAGTTTGCACATTCTCCTCGTGTCTGCGTGGGTTTCCTCCGGGTGCTCCGGTTTCCTCCCACAGTCCAAAGATGTGCGGGTTAGGTTCATTGGCCATGCTAAAAATTGCCCTCAGTGTCCTGAGATGTGTAGGTTGGAGGGATTAGTGGGTAAATATGGGGGTAGGGCCTGGGTGGGATTGTGGTCGGTGCAGACTCGATGGGCCGAATGGCCTCTTTCTGTACTGTAGGGTTTCTATGATTTCTATGATCTATGATATAGGAATACCTTCCAATGTTGAGTCTCCTACCGCATAGTAGGTTCTGTGTGGAAAAGCACAGCAAGTCACAGAGCCAACATAGTTTCAGTTCTTGTTCTGATAATTAATGTTATAGTACTTGATTTTGCCTTTGTAAATGGCTATCAAATCATCAGTTACATAGGCATAGAAATAGAATCCTACATTGCAGAAGGAGGCCATTCGTCCCATTGAGTCTGCACTGACCACAATCCTACCCAGGCCTTATCCCCACAACCCCATGCATATACTCTAGCTAGTCCCCCGGACACTAAGGGGCAATTTAGCATGGCAAATCCACCTAATCCGCACATCTTTGGACTGTGGGAGGAAACCAGAGCACGCAGAGGAAACCCACGCAGACATGGGGGGAGAACGTGCAAATACCACACAGATAGGACACAAGCCGGGAATCGAACCTGGGTTCTGGCACTGTGAGGCAGCAGTGCTAACCATGGTAGCAGGAATCCGGGTTCGATTCCCGGCTTGGGTCACTGTCTGTGTGGAGTTTGCACGTTCTCCCCATGTCTGCGTGTGTTTCCTCCAGGTGCTCTGGTTTCCTCCCACATACTGAAAGGTAATATTAAAGTTGTGCATTAATGTTGAAGTGGATGCAACCAATTCAAAACATGGACTTTGGGACCAGACAAAGAGTTTTAGCTTAGTGCAGTTCCTATTTGACAGCTTGCTAATAGCGTGATATTGTGATAATGCAGTATTGTTGAGCAAGCATATTTATTAAGGTTGAATGCACCTGTGATGACAGGCATGCTGAGCAGTGGGATGTGGGAAACTAATATTCAAGGGATCTCCATGTTGCGTTTACGTGACAGGGCTGCAGGCAATAAGCGTGACTGATGGGATTCTATCTGCAGATTTCTGGGTCTGGATACATGATAACTAGCACTGGCACTTGAAGCAGTTTAATGGGGATAGAAAATTCAACAGGGCTTAATTTTTGGCATTTCCTTTATGTTTTAAATGCTGTTTGTTATTTTTTTTGTCAACAAATATTTCAAATACTGAAAAAAATCAAAATAATAAAGGGTGGCACAGTGGTTAGCACTGCAGTCTCACAGCTCCAGGGACTTGGGTTCGATTCTCAGCTTGGGTCACTGTTTGTGTGGAGTTTGCATGTTCTCCCCATGTCTGTGAATTTCCTTCGGATGCTCCGGTTTCCTCCTACAGTCCAAAGATGTGATGGTTAGGTGCATTAGTTATGCTAAATTGCCCCTTAGTGTCCTGGGATGAGTAGGTTAGAGGGATTAGTGGGTTAATATGTGAGGTTGTGGGGATTGGGCCTAGGAGGGATTGTTGTCAGTACAGACCTGATGGGCAGAATGGCCTCCTTCTGCACGGTAGCGTTTCTAATATCTTTCTAATTGTATTCTGGCCTTACACTATACGTGGAACTTTCCCCTCTGAGACCAAGTCCTGTGGTGGGGGCAGGAATGGGGAGTGTTTCCTCCTACGGAGACCACTTGGAATTTGAGTGATCCTGGTCTCATTAATTATACACTCGGGTTTCCTAACCTTTCGCATGGCAAGGCAGGCTGAATGGCATGTGCCCTGCTGTCATATTCGGGTGCCATCTCTCACAGCACTAAGGGAGGAGATGGCCCGAAGAGAACCCAAAATCAGCGACACCTCCCTGGACATTCTGCTCAACCAAATAAAGACCAGGAGGGATATTCTCTATCCACAGGATTGGGAACGAAGGCTAAATAGAGGTTGCACTTACCGTGGGAGGAAGTCTTCAGGGTTGTCGGGGCCCAGGGCCTCCGTCAGAGGACTGCTCTGCAAAACTACAAAAGGATGAATCACCTGATCTACTCGGTCAGGGTAAGTGGACCCTTAACTGCTCCCAGTAACCTCACTGAATAGTATATGGGACATGAGCTTCAATGGCAACATGATAAGGTGATACCTCATCACCCCATCTACTCTACAGGTGAAGAGGCCACTGTGGGTGCCTTACCCTTCCACACGGAGAGCTCATTGCTGTCTGCTAGGACAGTGGTGAAGGATGTTGGACATCAAGGGCACCAACAAGCACCACTAATGATATGCCTGTGAGCCTAATCCTTCTATCTGCATGGGCTTACTGCTTGGAAGTAAACTGGCCCAGAATTCTTTGTACAATTTTCAGTACATCAATCTGATGGCACACAATCCAGTGGTTTATTTGTAAGACTGAAAACATGAGAAAGAAACCTGAAACCCACTTTCTCTCAACTGTCTCCCCCACTCCCCACATCTTCTGAGGGACATTCCATAGCCTATGGAACCAGGCATGTGCAGGAAGCCAAAGGTCTTTGAAGGGCTCTAGTGAACCTAGCGCAAGAGGTCTCCTGCGCACACTGAGCCTTTGCCCTTCATATTCTCATCTGTCCCAAAGTTCTAGTATTGTCAGCACTACACACTGGGATTTCCCTTCAGTTGTCCAGTTGAGTTGAGCTGCATCTTCACCCAGCTGATAATCTAATTTTCATGCAGCATCTCAAGGTCTCCACCACAAGGTTCTGCATTGTTGAGAGCAGCCTTGGTGCTAGTAAAACTTTAAGTTGAGTCAAATAACTTTTCCCTTCCCCTGTCACCCACATCTTCCCTCCACCCCCCCCCCCTTTCATGACCCCCACAATATCATTCTCTTTCCGCTATCTCCTTCCTGTCTAATCTCCCTCTCAGCGCAGACCCTCACCACCCAACAGTACCTCCTGCACCTTGAAGATTCACCTCCTGGGAGATGTTGCTGCTTGAAGATCTGTGCCGAGAACAACCACCTCCTGAATGCTGCTGCGCATAGAAGATCCATGTGGTTAATGCTCCACCTACCCTCTGCTGCATGTGGTGTTCATGGGTACTCCTTCAATTCTTTGGATCTCCACAGGTCTTCATCTGCATCCAATTAGCAGGGTGCAAATAGGTTTCATGCTGATCTCTGGCAAGAATTGCAACCTGCTATGTCAGTTGGAAGAGCAAGATCGCTCCGTTATTTTACTCCCGCTGCGTGTCCACCCCTTTCCCCACCCAACATTCCCCACCCAAGTGAGCAACAAATTCTGCCCAACATCTGTACGATTGGAAAAGCACAGGTAAATCGGCTTAACTTTTCTCAGCTTAAATGTTGTCCTGCTGCCAGGACCAAAATGTGTCATAAACCAGGATAGACAGGTTGTGGGACTCTGGGCAGTATTTTACCAGCAGTTGTCAATAAAGAGGCCGCCGCAAAGACCACCATCCAATTGAGAATGGTGGCAGCCTGTCGGAGTTGCCTGTCCAGTCTGGACCTGCATCTTGGCAGATGTCACCAATAGAGAGATGGTCGCTGCTTAGGCTGCAGGAAGATGAAGAGGGCACCTCCATGTTTACCTGGCAGCCTGCCCACAGTGGGTGCTGGTGGGGACAGGAAGTGACACTTAATCAAGTAATTGATTTACTTGGTCTCCTGGCTCTAACTGGCTACACCACTCCCTTCCTATGATGGGAATATCCGGTGACAGCGGGAAAACATCAGGTTTCCATCCCATTGTCTTCCATCACTTTTTTACAAGATTCCCTGCCTCCTGACCATCTCCAGAAGGCTGGTAGAATCCAACATATTGGTTTTTTTTCATTGAATAGTGTCACAAGTAGGCTTGCATTAACACTGCAATGACGTTACTGTGAAAATCCCCTAGTCGCCACACTCCGGCGCCTGTTCGGGTTCACCGAGGGAGAATTTAGCATGGCCAATGTACCTAACCAGCACATCTTTTGGACTGTGGGAGGAAACCGGAGCACCCGGAGGAAACCAACACAGACACGAGGAGAACGTACAGACTCCATACAGACAGTGACCCAAACCGGGAATCGAACCTGGGTCCCTGGTGCTGTGAGGCAGTAGTGCTGAGTTTGTACTTGCATTGTGCAGTTTCTGCCTAGCATTAACATTGCCATCTTTATTTTCCTAAGATAGTTTTAAAGGGAAACAGAGAGCACAGGATATTGACAAAGAGAATCAAGCGTTTTATTTAGCTTTTCTGGATTTAATTTTTTTACCTAATTAGTTTAGTTGCTATGCACGTCATATAGAGTTGAAAAAAAATCAAAGTTTTGGAACAGTCCCTCTTAAGTTTCATTATAATTCTAGCCTCCTATTAGAAGATGCTGATTATATCAATTAATTAAAAAGTTAATTTTGGTACAGTTTTGTTTAATCTCAACCTTCCAGTCTTAAGAGTTTGAAATCAAGCTGTGTGAAAGTAACACGCTGGTTCAAAATAAATGAGTTCACATTAGTTAAAATAATTAAAATGGCTGATAGACATTGAAGTATGAAGTTTAGGGCAGTCACTCTGAGTTCTGATGAAGTTGGAAACTGCTTATAGTTTATTACATTTTCAAAATGCCTCAATTTAAATTCTGCTTTGCACCTCATCAAGTATTAAGAACACTCTGGTTCAATTAATGATTCACGGATTTTCAAAATTACTTCAATTTGGACAGTTCATAGGAGACTGAAAAAATTCTCCCATCTTTGAATTGTGGCTAGTAAAGCACTGATGTACAACAAAGGTAACTGCATCCTTTGCACTGATTTACTTAACTGACTCACATATTTAACCAGTTTATTGGGCTGAGTTTTAAACTGATAATCCCAATTGAAATGGCAGACTTGCAGTAAGTCATCATCCCGTTGGAATCTTCAGCAGGCTTTGCCGTGGCTCTTCAACTGAGCCATGGCAATTAGCACCAACCTCCCAATTTCCTGACTAATCATAGGTCGGATGAGATGATGCACTGAATCTATCAAAAGAAGCCAGTGATCCCAGTTGGGTCAGGATGGTTAACCTGATTCCCTTTGATACATTGATTCCCTTTCTCTCTCTACCCTTCACCCTCACCTTCAACAACAAATGCATGAAACAACTGGCCTTTTTTGTCCTATCACCATGTCTTGACTTGTATCTGCCATTTTCCTAGCCTATCAAGCCAAATTTCCCTCAAGGCTCCGACATGGCCTAGTCTTGAACTCA
This sequence comes from Mustelus asterias, assembly GCF_964213995.1. NCBI lineage: Eukaryota > Metazoa > Chordata > Chondrichthyes > Carcharhiniformes > Triakidae > Mustelus > Mustelus asterias. The sequence goes on along the minus strand of NC_135810.1, from coordinate 62,601,176 downwards.
CTTCTCTTTCTCTACTTTATCTCCTATCTCCCCACATGCTCTCTCCAAACTCATCTTGTCATTGGCACCCATCACCTCATCGCTCAACACTAATCCAAACAAATTGCTGACATAATTTAGATCTTTGATTTTTACGCAAATACAGTGCACAGTTGCTCATTGTGCTCTCCCCCACAACTTTGTCAGCACCTCCCCCACCCCACCCCCTCTGGTCCATCAGCACCACTCACTCTATTGATACATTGTCACTGAATTCCTTTCCCCAAGAGTTGATCTCACTGTCTGCTGTATAGACCCTAAACTATGTAATTACCTTTGTAGAGAACTCTTATCTTTCCACCTCTCTCGTCCTCCGTTAAGAAGATCCTTAAAAGCTAGCTCCTTTTCCTAGAACTTTTGATCACCTGATCTAATATCACATTGCAGTTCGGTATTAAATTTTGTCTGATTATGCTCCTCTGGAGTGCCTTGGAAAATGTTGCTACATGACGATGTATTTAATTCTGGCAGGGTGACAGGTGTGAAAGTGCCCAAAGGATAATATAAACAATCAGAGTACTTTGTTTAATCAACTAGTAAGTACATAAGAGCAGGAGGAGGCTGTTCACATCCCTGTCCCACCATTCACTTAGATCATGGCTGATTTGTGCCTCATTTTTCTGCTTTTGCTTTGTGTCCCTTGATATTCTGACTGAACAAAAATCTATTTATCTCAAGTTTTGAAAGCTCCAACTGTCCCCCGTTCCACAGCCTTTTGGTGAGAGACAGTTCCACATTTCCAACCTTTGAGTGAGGTTGTGTTTGTTTATTTTGCTCCTAAATTGCTTAGCTATAAATTTAAGATTTGATCTTGATTTCCCAACCAGATGAAATTGTTTTTTGTAGTTACTCCATCCAAACCTTTTAACACTTTAAGCATCTCAATCCGACTACCCATTAATCCCTTATCTACAACCTGATAAGATATTTACGTTCTTCCAATTCTGACCTTTTATGCATCCCTGATTTTAAGTTATGGACCTGGGTTCAGGCATCCCTTCCCTAAGCGTTTCTATCCTCTAAGACATTTCTTAAAACACATTTCTTTGTCCAAATCTTTGATCACCTGTCCTCGATTCTCTCCATGTGGTTGGGTGCTAAACATTGATCACACTTCTGTGAAATGCATGGGATATTTTACTATGTTAAAGTTGATATATATACAAATTTAAGTTTATTTATTAGCGTCACAAGTAGGCATATATTAACACTGCAATGAAGTTATTGTGAAAATCCCCTAGTCACCACACTTCGGCGCCTGCTCGGGTACACTGAGGGAGAATTTAGCAAGGCCAATGCACCGAACCAGCACATCTTTCAGACCTGTGGGAGGGAACTGGAGCACCCGGAGGAAACCCATGCAGACATGGAGCCAAGCCAGGAATCACACCCGGGTCCCCGGCACTGAGAGGCAGCAGTGCTAATTACTGTGCCACCATGTCGCTATAAGCAAGGGAATAAAAGCGACATTGGTGCAACATACTCTCTCAAAGTCAACTGTGGCTCAGTTAGTTGCACTGACATTTCTGAATCAGAAGATTTAGGGTTCAAGTCCCACTTCAGCATGAAATCAAAGCTGACCATTCTGTGCAGTACTGAAGGATAGCAATACTATTGAAGACGCTGTCTTTTGGATGAGCCACTTGCTCTCAGGTGGGGCGTATTTCGTTGGTGTTAAGTGCTTTGGAATATCCTGCAGTTGTGAAATACACTATATAAATGCAAATAGTTCTTTCCTTCATAATTTAACCCTCTGAGCCTTGGTATCATTCAGGCGACTCTGTGCTGCACCTCCTCCAAGGTCAATATATCCTTCTTGAGCTGCGGTGCCCAAAACTGAACATATTAGTCCAGATTATGTCTATCCATGACTCTATACAACTGTAACATTTTGTGTAACGCTCTGACGAAGAGTCACCCAGACTTGAAACGTAGCTCTGTTCTCTCTCCACAGATGCTGTCGGACCTGCTGAGATTTTCCAGCATTTTCTGTGTTTGTTTCAGACTCCAGCATCCGCAGTAATTTGCTTTAATCATAATGTAACATTTTGTCCTTATTTTTATAATCCAGTTACCTTGAGTTAAAGGCCAGCATTCCTTTAGCCTTTTTGAATACTAATTATATCTATTCACTGAATTTCAATAATTTGAATGTGACTCTCAAAACTTTTTGTACCTCTACTGATGTCAACTTCACACCATTTAGACTATACACTGATTTATTTTTCTTGGGTCTAAAGTGGATGACCTCACACTTACTCAAATAAATTTAACTTAATCTGTCTATGCTCCTTTTCAACCTTCTTTTCCCATTTGCACTGATTAAAATCCATCCTATCATATTAATTGCACATTTTCATCACAGAATGTTGCTTTGTATTTGCTATGTCGAAAATTAAGACTTGGACATATTCTTGACATATTTATTGGTAAAAACTGTTGTTGGGAAGAATTCCTGTTTTTCAAACATACATTCCTTGCCTGGTGCAATTATCAGCTGATGGCTGAGAAAAACCTCTTTCCAATTTATAAATCATTTTGTGTTCAAGTCCTTGGCTCCTAATTTTTCTGGAGCAGGGCACCAAGCGTGGCTCTATGAATTAAACCTTGCTTTTCCTCACCTTTCAGCTTGAAGATGTTTTGCCCAGCAAGCTGCTGGAAGGGCAAGCTGAGGCCTGGTGATCAATTGGGCCAAAAGTCTTACCTCCTTAGCCAATAAGATTTAAGGACTGAGAAATAAACAAGGAATGGCGGATTAGGAAATAGCATGGGTTAAGATCACATCATCTATGGAAAAATAAAGGCATGGAAAGAAAGTTTGGATTAAGAGTGTTCAGACAGGAAATTCTTTTTTTAAGTTTATTCATCAGTATCACAAGTAGGCTTACATTAACACTGCAATGAAGTTACTGTGAAAATCTCCTAGTCATCACACTCCGGCACCTGTTTGCGTGCACTGAGGGAGAATTTTAGTATGGCCAATGTACCTCACCAGCATGTTTTTCGGACTATGGGAGGAAACCGGAGCACCTGGAAGAAACCCACGCAGACATGGGGAGAAAGTGTAGACTCCGCACAGACAGTGACCCAAGCCGGGAATCCAACCCGGGTCCCTAGCGTTGAGAGGCAGCAGTGGTAACCACTGTGCCACCCCCCTCAGATTTTAGAAAATCTGCTTAGTCGATGGCAGCATCCAATGTAAACATTTGTAACATATAATTTGCTTTTAGTAAGTCCGTATATTTAAGCAGATTTTGACCAACTGTGGAAGTTGAACCAGATTGAGGATCGTTAGCCAGGTTTTCAGAATGTAAATAAGTAAGCTGATATAATGATGTTACCCGTAGCAATCATTGATGGAGTTTTCTTCTTCTTGTCTAGCACAATGGGCAAGGTGGCACAGTGGTTAGCACTGCTGCCTCACAGCGCCAGGAACCCGGGTTCAATTCCCGGCTTGGGTCACTGTCTGTGCAGAGTTTGCACGTTCTCCCTGTGTCTGTGTAGGGTTCCTCCAGGTGCCGGATTGTGGCGACTAGGAGATTTTCACAGTAGCTTCATTGCAGTGTTAATGTAAGCGTACTTTTGTCTAATAAATTAAACTTAAACTTTAAAAATATATATTTTCCTGTTCAAGTGTTAGGATAAACATTTTGAAAATTACGCTGTCATCACTGATCGACTGAAAAATGGTTAATAATGCACTCTTTTCCTCATTATCATTGGCGTTTCATATACCTATTTTACATTGTCTTTTACTTATTTTAATTTGCATTGTTGTGGACTTCCACCCATCAATCATTTCTATATAATATTCACTGTGAAATACTCACCCTGTTTGCTTTCAGAGGAGCAAGAAGCAGGCAGCCCTGGAACTGTATTGTGTCCGTGCAGCCATCACCACTGCTTAGTGATTCACAGGCAAATTACATCATGCAGTAAATTCTTAACCTCAGGGAAATTGACTGAATAGGCATTGAATAAAGGTTAAACTTCCCTAAGGAAGGGAAAGAAACATTACCTCCTGTGCAATAGTTATTAAAAGATATTGGCACCAATCTGGCAACAGTGCAGAGGGATCTAAGAAATTGGGGAAAGATATTGAAAAGAATATAAATTTAATATAGAAACACATTATATGATTTAAGTAAGTCCTGAAATGAGTGTTCTAGCCTACTGCTCAAGGATCCACTCTGCCAGTTGTAATATCTACACTTTCTGAATTGGATGAGCAATTTAAATTTGCAGGATCCTTTTGTAACATCATCAAAGAGGTTCTGCTTGCAGCAGGTCCACTCTGTGTATCCAATATCCAAGTCCTTGGATTGTTTGGAGACCAGTCAGAGGTCAACAGCTTTTTGTCTCTGCTGAATATAAAATTTGGCCTGTAGTCAAATTCTAACTAGATTAAGCAGATTGTTGGCAACACTACAGGGCGGATTAAATTTATATTATCCATAATATCTGACTGAAATGGAGTTCTCTATTTGCAAATGTTGCACGTTCAATCTCAATGCCCGCATTTGCTTTTAGTATTTCCAGCAAGGGTATAGTATAAAGTATATGTAGTAATAGTGAATTGTTAATTACGTTGTATAGCACCACCATCATGCTAAGGGGGGTAGACTTAGACAGATTTAGTGGCTCAAAATTGAGAATTCGTGAGGCACTTTGGACCATCAGAAGCAGTAGAATTGTATTCAACCACAATTTTTAAATTCCTGCCTCAGCATTTCCCATTCCAAGCTGGGGGATCAACCCTGGAGTGCAGGAGCAACACTAGGCATACCTAAAAACAAGGTGCCAACTGGTGAAGCTACAAGACATGACGACTTGCATGCCAAATAATAAAAGCAGTCTGCGCTAGACAGAGTTGAGCAATCCCACAACCAATGGGTCACGTAAGCACTGCAGTCCTTACACACACATTCATGAATGACGTTGGATGATTAAACATCTAACCAGAGGAGAAGACTCCACAAATATCACCATCCACAATAATGAGGGGGTCCAGCACAACAGTGCAAAAGACAAGGCTGAAGCATTTGCTACCATCTTCAGCCAGAAGTGCAGAGTTCATGATCCATTTCACCCTCCTCCTGAGGTCCCCAGCATCTCAAAGTTTTCAGCCAACTTGATTCACTCCACATGATATCAAGACACAGCTGAAGGCATTGGATACTGCAGTGGCAATGGACCATGTTCTGGCAAAAGTACTGAAGACTTGTGCCCCAGAACTCGCTGCATCCTTAGCCAAGTTGTTCCAGTACAGCTACAACACTGGCATTTATTGGACAGTGTGGAAAACTAGCTCATTGACAGTTTAGGTTCCATCTGTGCTACTTGGCTCCTGACTTCATTACAGCTTCGTTGAAACATAGACAAAAGAGCTGGACTCAAGCGATGAGATAAGAGTGACTGCCCTTAACATCAAGGCAACATTTAGCTGAGTATGGCACCAAGGAGCCATGGCAAAAAATAATTAAATGAGAATCAGGATGAAAATTCTTCAGACCGAGCACAATGGAGATGGTTTTGGTTGTTTAAGGTCAATCATCTCAGTTGCAGGACATCACTCACTGCAGGAGCTCCTCAGGGTAGTGTCCTAGGCCCAACCATCTTCAACTGCTTCATCAATGACCTTCCCTCACCATAAGATTTGAAGTGTCGATCTTCACTCATGATTGCACAATATTCAGTACCATTCACAACTCTTCAGATACTGAAGCAATTCCTGTCCAAATGTAGCAAGACCTGGATGCTATCCAGGCTTCAGCTGATAAGTGGCAAGTAACATTCATGCGACACAAGTGCCAGACAATGACCATCTCCAACAAGAGAGAAGCAAACCATCTTCATTGACATTCAATAACACTACCATCTCTATCCCCCATTATCAACTATTACCATTGACCAGAAACTGAACTGGACTGGCCATATAAATACTGCGGCTATAAGATCAGGTCAGAAGTTGGGAATTCTGTAGCAAGCAGCTCATCTCTTGTTTTCTCAAAGTCTGTCCGCCATCTGCAGGACGCATGTCAGGAGTGTATATGTAATACTCTTCACTCACCTGGATGAGTACAACTCCTCGAGAAACATTACACCATCCAGCACAAAACAGCTGACCTGATTGACACCCCATATCCCACTTTCAACATTCAATTCCTCCACCACCGACATAGTGTGTACCATATCCAAGATGCACTGCAGCAACTCACCAAGCCTTATTTGCATCTTCCAAACCTGTGACCTCTACCAACCAAAAGGGCAAAGGGAGCAGATTATTGGAAATATCATACCTGCAAGTTCCCTCCAGACCACATACTATCCTGATTTGGAGCTATATCACCGTTTCTTTACTGTCGCTGGAACAGAAACCTGGAACTACCTAACAGTACCCCACATGGATTGCAGCTGTTCAAGAAGGTAATTAAGGATGTGCAACAAGAAGGTAGTGGTGAGTTGCTGCCTTAAACAGCTACAGTCCATTTGATAGAAATACTCGCACAAGGAATGGACTTTGGAAGTGAGTCTAGCACTGGAATTACACAGCTCATTGAAGGAAACATACAAAAGAAAGAGGAAGATGCAGAGCAGTGAGGGCCCATGCTGTGCATGGAAGTTTCTTGGGCCAATGCAGAACTCTAAAGCCTTATCAGGATGCCACCAATGCTAGAGGACCATCTGATCCAGGCACATTTCATCTGAGTGTTTCAAATCTAGCAGAGCTGCATGCTCTGCAATTGACTTTAGGTGCCTTCGAGAACACTTCATTTGAACACGCATCTTTGAATAAACCTGCCAATGCATAGCGCACATCTGTTGAGTGATCTCAATATCTCCTATTGTTTTTCCTCATCACTTCATCCTTTTCTTAGTGTTTTACCATTAACGAATGGGAGAGCACATGTCTGGAGTCATGAATTTAAGAGTTAGTGTTTATAAGAAGTAACAAAGCCCACTTATCTGACTGCTGGAGACTATTTTCGTCAGACCTCAATCACAGCCTCCTGCTCCACCCATCTGAACCTAGTCCACCTGCTGTTCTAACACCTTGCTTTGAGTGAAAAAATGTTTAGCTGAAACCCAAGAGTTAATACCTGAGGTAGCAGTGAGTCAATTCTTGTTATAATTGGGGAATCCTATCTTAATAGCTGGGAAAAATACCGAAGGATCAATGATAAATCACTAGCCTCAACTTGTGAACTGACCCAGTGAGCCATATAGCAGCCTGACAAAATGGTAGCCTCTGGCTTGATCAGTTTACATTGCTGCAAAGCACAGGGCTACCTTCTCACCCACAAGCAAAAGAAAGCCCTTCAGACATGTCTCAAACCTCTGGAGGCAGCAACACCTTCTAGTTTTGAAACACTGCTGTGATATTTAAACTTGAATAGGATGTGAATTGAGGTGGGGGTTTTTTTTTGCAACAAATGTACTGCACTTTTAGAGCATTAGCACAAAAATGTGACAAAACAATTTGAGCGTTCACTTTTTTAACTGCTACTTTATTAGTTTAAGTTTTTCTTAGTAATTATTATAAATAGACACATAAAAATAATCATTATCAATAATGGAATTATTTAACATTATCAATGCATTTAGATCAATGTCATTATTTCCTGTTTTGTCACAACCTAGACTTCTATCTAGACTCTGGTTCATCACCAAGACCAAGGATAAGTAAATGCTCAAAAGGAACACAATGAGTTGTGAACACAACTGTTATTATCTCTCTCTCCAGAGGAGTGTAAAAATCTATTGTGTAAAAATCCACCCCTTTTTCTCACAGATCACTGAACTTTGACAGTGGAAGTTGAATGGAGAAGAGTATTTTCACTTAATATCCATCGTTGTGATCATGAATGTTCTGAAGGTTGTAACTGATGGAACATTTTGTGCTGCTCTTGATTAGCTATGTTGCCAGTGTTTTTGTGATTTGTATTGTTGTATTACTGTTTGGTTTTGTTGCATTTTTATGTTGCAAGTGCTGGACAGCTTCACCAAAACAATAAAATGTCAAGGTTGCTTGAGGCACAAGCTATGGTCTGATAATACCCAACACAGTGTTTTTTGTCTATAGTCTTTTATCAACAAAGCACAATGTGTTAAACCTTAGGTTGGGTCAGATAATAAGTTGGCAATACAATGAAGTTTCAGTCTCAATGAGAAAATAATGCTTTTATTCTTAGCGTTAAAGAATAAGGTCTTCAATAGGGAATGTAAAGTTGAAATTCTTTTATGTTATTACATTGTCTTTTGTTCATCGTGTTGGGTCCAATTTTTAAGTTAGCATTAGCAAGAATGAACAATTCTCTGTTCTAATTCTAACTATTGCTTTAAAAATTGCTTCCAACTTCAGCCTTGATAGTTAAACATAGCTTTATTCTGTGCATCAAGGCAAAAATCATCTTATGCACAATGTTTTACATAGGAAGTACATTCTCTCCAAATTATTAGTGTCATAAAAGCAGGCAGCACCATGGCATAGCGTGGCATGACCACGGAGAGCAGCATAGCAGCAGCGGAGGCAGATTCTATCCTTGGCGCTATCAAGTTGTTAATCTCAGCTGCACTGGTTTGGTGAAGCATTAGACTGGTAAAATCAATTGATCACTCACTGTAGGTGAGAGTTCAGTATGGTGGTAGAAATTTTTGATTGTATGTTTTCATTGTAGTTCCTGTTCTAATCAGTTTGTATTCATGGTGGATATATTTGAATTTCAGTCACTACAATGGACTCCAGTTCACTGCATTCTGGTTCATGCAAGCAAGAATTGCTTATTTACTTACAGAATTATGGCGCTGTATCAGATGATTGTAAACCACATGGTTTATTTTTTTACTCCAAGTTGGTCTAAATTTATTTTCCTTATTTTGTACACATTGTATATTGTGCATGGCGCTCCTGTAAGTCAGGGTATGTGATCTGCTTTTGTTCTCCTGCCTTTACATTTTAATCTGCCCAGGTCATGGACAGGTGCTCCCTGCCCCTCACCAGTGGCATAGAGGTTCTTGTCGGAGGGAACCTCATTTCAATATATTTTTATACATTTAAATATATGTGCCTTGACACTGTCCTGGCACAGATTGGCACTGCTCTGGCACATGTTGGCACTGCCCCTTGGCCTGTCCCTGGCATAGGTTGGCACTGTCCCTGGCACAAGTTGTCATTGTCCCTGGCACTGCTCTCTGGCACAGGTTGACACACCCCTAGCACAGGGTTGTGCTGCCCCCTGATTCTGTCCCCAGCACTGCCCCGAGGTACAGGTTGGCACTGCCGCACCACAGCATGGTACAACCCTGGCACAGATTGGCACTGCCTCAACACAGGATGGCACTGCAGTGTCAACCTGTGTCAGGAGCAGTGCTGGTGTGGGCTCTCTGGGCAGCCCCATTGGCCAGGGGAGGCGGGGGGGGGGGGGGGGGGTGGAAAGTGTAGCTGGTACCTGTGAGTGGGTGGGGGGAAGAATACCTCCAATACTTCTGTGGTGGTGGTGGGTGGAGAGTGCCCTTGATACTTCCATTGTAGTTGGGGTAGGGAGTGGAGAGTGTCCCTGAAAGTTCTGTGGTGGGAGGTCACCCTGACGTTTGTAGAGGGGTGCGCTATGCCTGTGGGGGTGGTGGGGGGGGGGGGGGCATGGGAGTGTTTATTCTTTGCACAGATTGAGGTGCCCTTTAAAGATGTCCTCCCGATCTCTGTGGATCCAGCCTTGCTGGCTCTCTCAGGTCCCAGCCCACCAGCGTGAGAGCACAAACCACTCCTGCAGATTTTCTGTGCACTGAGTTTCAGAGAATCTGGTCTGAAAACTCGGGTGTGCATCTCGGCTGACACTCTGACAAACTTTAGTAAAACTCTACCCTCCTCTCATTCTCTCAGTAAATAATTGGTATTGGAGATTTTTTTTAAAATTCTTTACTCTCCCCGTCTGTCCCTTTTATCACTCTATCTCTGTTAATCCCATCTGTAGTTTGTAATCTTTGTTTTGCTTTCTGTAAGATATATTTCCTGCTTTATATTTCTGGTTCAGCCTCTACAGTGAAAAATCCCCAGTCCCTCAGGTTTATTTGAAGGTGGGACTGGGATCAAGGTTGAAAATAAGGGCATCTCGAAAAATTGCCGCCTTTCAGCAGTCAGGCTGCAGAGGTGTGAAAATCAGAGGTGGCATAAAGCCAAAAATTAGCAATTAAGGGACTAACAAAGGTGAGAGGGAGGACTCCCCTGTGATCCTCCTGACATCTGAGTGGACTGTCACTGAGTATGGTGCCTGGCAGCTCTGTGGAGGCAGTTTCTCACAGGCAGAGATGGAGACTCCATGTCCCAGTTGACAGAACAACAGACATGACAAAGTTCAAGCCAAATAGATCTTTCAGTGGGTTATCTCCTCTACTTTGGAGGTCCTACCTGCTTTGCGTCTCTTTATTTTTGGAATTTCTTTTGCAATTCCAAAGGTGCCTCAAGGCCCCCTAATGCTGTCCTCTCTGCCTGAGCAACACCCGCCTCTTTTGGTGGAGGTGTTGGCTGTATTGAGCTAAAGACCCTCTAATCCAACCAGCAACTTCAGAAACCTACCCACCATTGGATAGTAGATGCAGGATCAAGAACATATCTAGACCTTGCATTGTGTTGGCAATAGTCATCCTACATGGTTCTCAGCAAGTTCTCATGTAGTGGCAGGAGGGCACACTCACCATCCAATTAAGTATGGTGGGTGGGTTCCTGAGGCATGGTTAGGAGGTCTTCCAGCAATGGCAGATTGGCAGCTTAACCATTCAAGGTGGGAAGTGCCATTGCCTGTAGAGAGAGAGAGAAAGAGAGGCAGCCTCTGAAGACCAGGTGGTAAAATCTGGTTCAGAAATGGTCACAGCTGCCGGGCCATTTTCATGGAAGAGCAACCCTTTCATGGGACAGTGCCAAGGTTGTCAAAGAAGAGAACTGCACTGAGGATAGATACTTAGGATTTGAAAGTGCAGAGATTGAAAGAAAAGCCATTGTTGGAGATATGTAGGCTGTATTTTGACATGGAAGGGTAGGACATTGCAAAGGTAACCCCACAGGGCTGCAAGTTGAAAATAATGCTTGACCAATTCAATACTGATATGGAAAAGGAGGGAAACACACTATAGCCATTCACAGAGGAGTACACTTGTAAGATTGACTTCGGAATGTCGGTACTGTACAGAGGATGAGAACTGGGCTGAAGAGAAATTGAGGAGTTTTGGGAAAGGTGGATGTGGAGATAAGATGTGACAAGATACTCAAGTTCCTTAAAAAGTGGGATTTGAAATTGAGTAGTTAGAGGAGACAGATTGAGGGTCTCAAGGGTAGAGACAAGAGAGCAATTGAGCAGATCAGCAACAGCAAAGGGATTCTGTTGGTTGGGAGGCCAGAGGAGAAAGTAGTTTTGAAGAGAAATATGGGGGATCTAGGGTGAAATTGCCCAGGTATTGGGATGATATAAGGACATTGAAGAAGACAGGAAATTATAAATAGATTTGTTGGTAATTGGTACCTTTGAAGAAAGTTGGTATGTAATTGGGTGGGAGAAATTAAGTGAAGAGTGAGTCAAGGTGATGGTAGAAAGACCGAAACATCAGATGAGGAGGAACTTTGGTATAGTTGAAATCACTACTGAGAAAAAGACATCTTGAACATTAATATGGGACTTGGTGGGTGTTGCTGAAAAGCGATTTCAGTGGGTGAATGTTTTGGAGTGAGAGGCCAAGTGACACTGCAACAATATGGTTGGGCAAGTGACCAAGGAGGGAGGCTTTGGTATTAAGGGAAAAGACGTCAATGCCCACAAGTCAGGTTTTGGTTGGCCTAGGATGTTAACAGATTCAGCCAATGTGCATAATAAGTCTTGTCTGCTAAAGAGCTGCAAACAAAATTTGGAATATTGTAATTTTCTATCCAAGTTAAATTCTGCACAGGGAACTATGACTTCAAGGAGTAACATATCAGTAAAAAATATTTTCAGGCTTTCTAATTGCTGTAATAAGTTACTTACCAAAGTGTGAAATTCAAAATAGTGAACGCCTCGCAGTGACATTTGGTTGAAAGCAAGGGCAAGTGTGGTTCTTCATGCTGATTCCTTAGTTGATTACTGTTTGCTAATAATGAACATTCTCTTGTGGCTAACACTCCATATCATCAAGGAGCATGCAACTAACTACTCTTTCTAGACCCAATGATATTTTAAGAAATTAACCTTAAATTATGTAACAAACAGTAAGCACTGTGAGCAATTTGTAGATGCTCAGAATGTCACTACTTTAACAAAATATCATTTGTCACCACTCTGGAGGTCGGATCTTGAATTCCATGTGGAAATGTTTAGCATTCCTAATGCTAATCTTTGACAGATGCCCCTTCTTTGAAGTGTGCTTTTTCTGCCTTCACTACTTCATAGAGCAGTTATGTACTTACCAGTTATAATCGCTCATATTGTGGCTGGATTTACTGTCAGAAATCTCAGCAGAATTCCTATATGCATATAATTAACATCACCACTTCGGCTGCAACTCCTTCCTCTTCACAAATTAAGTTTGCCGGTAATTCATCAAAGTTAAATAGATTAAAGCACTTAGTTTCTGACTGTAAGGTTTGCCTGATTGTCTTCAGGATCTGCTATTAGAATTTTCAGCCTAATTCCATCCGTAATTTCAAGGTCAATACTTCGGCCTGGATTTTCTGGTCCCAGACGTGGCAGGGACCTGGCAAAGCAGAAAAAAAGTCCATTATTAACCGGGATCAGAAAATCCCAGCCTTGGAATCAAAACGTGCATATAATTGTGAATGTGAGATTTTTGTTCGTTAGGCGATTGCTATGTAGTAGTGGAAGGTATGACTTCCTTTGCGGCATCACAAAAGGCACTTCTATATCTGCCCCACAATGGAAAGTTTATTACCTATTACAGAGGGCCTCTTTCTAACTATCCCCACCACTCCGCCCGCATCTTCCTCTTTCTTGCCAGCCAAGGTTTGAAGGTTCAAGCCTGGGTTAAAATATAATTGTGTTCCGATTGACATAATGGGACTGCTGTTTAAATGGTGCAGTTAAAATGGTGGCCAGTGGGCTTCCAGTAAGAATGGGCAGTAATATCAGGAGCTCTGTTTTATAAGCCTCCTCACCCACTCCTATCATACCAGTTGGGTCAAACTCAGCCCCTAAGCATTGCCCACTGGTAATGTGTCTGCCATATGACTGAATTAAAATAACATTATTCTAAAGCAATATCAATTTTTTACAGGTCTGATCATGACTACATCAAGGAAACTGGATCGAGAACAGCAGGCAGAGCATGTCCTAGAGGTGAGTCCAATCTTTGACATTTTATTTTATATACTGGTCTAGAGTATCCACCTGGTGGTGCTTTTTTTGGCTCAAATCACCCAACTGCAGTGAATCAGTGAAAAAGACTGAGGAATTTTGAGCATAACTTACTTTCAGTTGAACTTCCATGATCATTTACGTTAGTTTTAAAAATATCAAGCTAGTAACTAGCCCCGATCCAAATATCAAGCCACCCCACCTCCCACCTCACCATCCCCTCGCAAATTAATCATATTGCAAGGCTCCTCTAGTTGTACTTATTTACAGATCTTCGAGGAGGCTCATAAAACTCCCTGCTGCCTTCAGACTTTTGAATGGACCTACCTTGCATTAAGTTGATCTTTTTCAACACCCTAGCTTTGACTGTAACACTACATTCTGCACTCTCTTGTTTCCTTCTCTGTGAACGGTATGCTTTGTCTGCATAGTGCGCAAGAAATAATACTTCTCACTGTATACTAATACATGTGACAATAATAAATCAAATCAAATAAAGTGCTTTTTTAACTTCTGTGTGAAGATGTTAAATTTCCAACATTAAGTAACCAATCTGCACAAAGAAAATTCCTGCAAACGGGAATGAAACAAATAATTAGATATTCTATTTTAGCAATGTTGTTTGGAGAATATATATTTGACAGGTTAGTCAAACGTCATTTCTTTGAAGGGTGCCATAGGATATTTTATTTCCTTCTGAGAAGGCATAAAACAAAGCCAACTTTTATTTTCTCATTTGAAGGATGGCACCCCTGACAGTGCAGTACTCTCTCCATATGACACTGAAGCGTCCGCTGAGGTAACTCAGCCAAATCTGTGGGACTTGAATCTACAATCTTCTGACTCTGGAAATTGTGCAGCCAATAACTCAAGGCTGCTCCAAGATTATATTATAAGAAGCACTATGATTAACCGTACTCCTTAACATTTGTACCAAGTAAATCCTCGGAAGATGGAATGCCAAAATTGTCAAGGATATAGGTTGTCTTTCTGATTGCACAGTTATATTAGCTTTTAATAAATCCAATAAGATTACTATTTATAAAGCTAGTGATCAAGTGGAGGTATCTTTGACTGAATTCTCACCCACGTAATGTCAACATTCTAGTACTGAAGGACAAAAATTTAAGAAATTTCATTTAGTAAGATATGACCCCCACCAACAAGGGGCTGACTAATACAACTAGTCCAACATTTCGACAATTTGCTTGTGTAGAATCTGAGCCCAGGGCCAGTATTAAACTGTCAGCATTACTATAACAGCAGCATCGGTGTTTACAAGGACCTTCTACTAATAAATGGTCACTGTGCAACCCATGCAGCGATAAAGGGTTTTGCATTTTCAGGAGAGCCTTGAACAATGCAGAAAGCTAGAAAGCTTCATCTTTGCATAGCCACCATTATGCTAAAGTTCCTTTAAAAACAACATCCTGAATAGGCTTAGCAGCAACAACAGAAAATCTATAAAATGCTACAAGCAGTGTTTCTAATTCTAAGAAATGAAAGGATTGTTCAGTAATTTGTTCTTAGCGGTGGTGCAGACACTTCAGCTCGCTTGAGGATTTCTTCAACCAGAAAACTCTGCCGTTTTCTCATGAAAGTACTAGCGTGTTTCAATAAATTATGATGAACAATCTATTCCTTGAAATAGCAAACTCCCTCAATGAGATTGGGCATGAAGGATGATGAATCTAAAATTTTGAATACAGCGTTTCAGCATTTTTCCTTTGATGTAATGTTCATTTGCTGTAAATGATTGCAGAATTACAAAGTGAGCACTCAGTAATTATGGTTTCTCAGGGCAATAATACTTAATATGCAGTTTGTGCCCAAATGAAAAATAAATAATTTTCCATTATACATGACGTTGGTTTCCATTGGTAATGCAATATATAATCTTAATTTGGGGATATTACAATTCTTTGCAGCAGGAAGCATGAATGTGTGTTGGTTTACGATAAATCAGTAATAAAAGTGTTAGTAATGAAAGCAGGCGGCCCTGGAGATTGATCAATAACAGGATGCAAAGTTCATTTGCCTAAGAAGGCAGGACTGGAGGTGGGGAGGGCACAGTGTTGCTCCCCTGAGCGGTGCTCATCTAACCTACACATCTTGGGAAACTAAGGGGCAATTAACCTCAGCCAATCCACCTAACCTGCACATCTTTAGACTGTGGTAGAAAACTGAAGCACCTGAAGAAAACCTGCGAAGGCACAGAGATAATGTGCAAACTCCACAAAGTCACCCAATGCCAGAATTGAACCCAGCTCCTGGCACATGAGGTAGCAGTGCTAGCCACTGCGCCACCATGCTGCCCATAATGCCACCATGCCGCAGTAGTTAAACTAGAGGTAGTTGGATAGGTCTGGACCAATTGTGAGGGGATTGGAGAGAGCGACCCTATAGGAGTTAGTGGCGCAGAGCAGAAGGATCCAGATAGCCATCATAGTGCTTCTGGAGGCAAGGAAGGCTCTCCGCGGACACAGGGCTGAGCTACTCTGGCGGAGATGAGCTGCAAAGAGGAGCAGTCTCTGCCACAATAAATACAGGCCATCGATCCTGAGGCATGCAGAGATTTATATATGTGGCAGCAAGGAAATGGAGGTCCAACCCCCCCATGTTGAGCATATCAGCAACAAATGAGCTTTTTTGAATCTGACAAGATGTCACTGAAGGATGCTCCTACCAAGGCAGATAGTAGCAGGATGGTGAGCTCTGATGGAGTGCCACTTCCTCATAGGTGTCATCAGAATATCCTGTCCGTAGCCATTAAAGTGACATTGGCCCTGAATTTCTTTGTCTTTGGATCCTTTGTAGGGTGGAGGGGACATCAATGGCATCTTGTAGTCAGCTACCCATCACAGTAAAGGATGTAACAGTTGAAAGGGCATCAAGGGATTGCATTTCATCACTGATGCAGCACAGGCAGAGGACAGTGGGATTTGCCTCTCACTGGACTCCCTCAGGTGCAAGACATTATCAGCCGTACCCATGTGGCCATTAAGGATTCAGCAAAGCAGTCAGGAGCATTCATAAACAGGAAGGGATTCTACTCTCTCAATATTCAACTTGTATTCAACACCCAGAAGCACTTCCAGCAGGTCTGTGTATGATGACTTCATGCTGAGGTACCATAACTGTTCATGCTACCAGTGAGAATATATGGATGGCTGCAAGGGAACAAGAGCTATCCATTGAAGAGATGACTGTGGACATCTATACACAATGTTTCAATAGACAGTCACTACAACTGTTGCCATCATGGCACAAGGGCCAGAATAGAACAGGCCAATGGACTCCTCAAGATAAGGTTCCGGTGCCATGACCAGTCAGGAGAGGCATTCCAGTAGATGTCCTCAAAGATGTGTCGGATTGTAGTGGTCGGTTGCGCTGTTCACAAAGTGGACCTTAATGAAGGAGAAGTAGGGGAGCAGAACACTTCCTCAAAGAATGAGGCAGAGGAAATGGTGAAGTAGGCAGAATTAGCTTTGTAAGGCCCTCCACAGGTCCCAAGTCATCAACTCGGATGGAAGCAAGGCTCAGACCTCACTCATGCAGGCATGTTTTTCCTGAGAACCACTCGTACTGAAAGGTAAGTGGCTCAGAAACCCGCCCCTCACAAAGGAAGGAGAGAAGGCAAGTTGCACAAAAGAAAATAGACTGACTTACAGAAATTCCCTAGCCTTCCAGTTAATAGGTCTGTGGGGGGCCTGCAAGGGAAATCAGTTGCCCTGCAGTCATAGGGATTTCCACTCCAAGGAGACCGAAGGCAGATTGGACGATCGGTTAGCTCAAGAGGCTCCAATCAGTCCGAAAGGATGACTGAGCTTTCTATCATTTGTCATTCCAATTCTCTAACCCATTTCCATTCTGATCTCTCTATCCCCAGACTCCTAAATTATTTCCGTAAAGTTCAAAGGAAACTTCAAGATCTACACCTCAGCCTTTGATTAGACACCTTACAATTTTCCAGGCTGAACATTGATTTTAATGACTTCAGGTCATACCCACTGCTCCACTTTTTGAGAACAGGAGGTGCTGCTAATGGTTTTACTGGTGTTATTCGCAGCTTCTCCACGCCAATCTTTTGTTTTCTTTACTTGGGCGTAATTTTCCCTAAAAGGAAAAGCTAAGGTTGGAATTCTCCAGCCGTTCATGTCAGCGGGATTCTCTGGTCCCACCAGAAGCGCACCCCTGCCCGCGGGTTTCGTGGCAGGGTGAAATCATAGAATCATAGAAACCCTACAGTGCAGAAGGAGGCCATTTGGCCCATCGAGTCTGCACCGACCACAATCCCACCCAGGCCCTACACCCACATATTTACCCGCTAATCCCTCTACCCTACGCGTCTTAGGATTCTAAGGGGCAATTTTTAACCCGGCCAATCAACCTAACCCGCACATCTTTGGACTGTGGGAGGAAACCGGAGCACCCGGAGGAAACCCACGCAGACACGAGGAGAATGTGCAAACTCCACACAGACAGTGACCCGAGCCGGGAATTGAACCCGGGACCCTGGAGCTGTGAAGCAGCAGTGCTAACCACTGTGCTACCATGCCACCCAAAAATCTGAGTGGAGAATCTGGGGTGATATCAATGGCATCTGGGGTGATATCAATGATATCTGGGGTGATATCAATGGAATCTGGGGTGATATCAATGAAAACTCTGAGTGGAGAAGGTGGGGTGATATCAATGGCAAACCCCATTACTAGCAAACAGCACACTGCCTTCCACTATTGGGAAACTCGCCCAAAGTGTCATAATGGCGAGAATAGCGGAGCAACCCACACCGGTCCGTTGGGCCCACTCCACACCGCAATCGTCCCACATTCAGTCATCTTTTGGAAGAGTGTTGAGTTGCACACCAGTACTGGGGGGGTGAGGCTTAAACATGCCAGTGAACCTGGCTGCTGTTTGGGTGCTGTTTTGCAAGGGCGCCCCAATCTTGCAGTGCACTGGGAGATCCCCCCCACTTCATTGGTGGCATGTTCTCCCCCCCCTCCATCATGGCCCCCACCAAGGTTGGCACTGCCTTGAAATGCTCCAGACCACCCATTGGTTTCAATAGCCTCCGAGCCCCGGGGGGAACTTGTTTGCCATTGTTTGAACAATAAGCCAAATCTTATGGCAGGACCATTTTTGGGATACAAGAACCCAATTTCCTAATGGACAGATATTGCCAAGAGCAACAGCATTAGCTTCCTACCTCTAGGCTCCCTGACCTATTAAGGAAGCCAGGCAAAAATGATCCATCTATTCTGTCAAAGAATTTCCAATTTCTAATAGGATCACAACAAGGGTCACAAGGGCTCACCAGATCTTGTATTCTTGAGGTTTCAGTAACCATAGGAATGGAGAGGAAACCGGAGAAGGCTGTCCCCCCCATGCACTATTCCTCCTAACTTACACATCTTGGGACATAAAGGGGCAATTTAGCTTGGCCAATCCACCTAACCTGCATATCTTTGGAAAGTGGGAGGAAACCGGAGTACACGGAGGAAATCCATGCAGACATGGAGCGAGCATGCAAACTCCACACAGTCACCCAAATCCAGAATTAAACCCGGCTCCTTGGTGCTGTGAGGCAGCAGTGCTAACCACTGTGCCACCATGCCGCCCAGCTCCAGCACTCAATTGGCTATCCACCACTTGCAGGCAGATAGACCTGCCAAACTCTCTCCTCCCCCATCCCACCTCTGAAAATGGCCCAGGGACAGGATGGAAACAGGGAAGTGTACGCCCCACATTTCTTCCCCACCATGCCCCACCCCCATCACATCACTACTGTTAGCAACCCCCCCATTCTTCCCCCCCCCCCCCCCCATGCAGCAGAATCTGGGGATCCTACAGGATCAGTGAGATGAGTTTTCCCAAGAACTGGAGGAACAGGACAACTTCTACAAAGCAGGCATCAATGGAAGTAGCCATGGAATGAGAAGTGTGGTCCCTCAACCTGGAAGCAGTGCACCAAGAGGATTCAGAAACTCAGGAGAGCAGGAAATACTTTCAGGTGCCAAGATCCACATTCTGACTTCCTCAATATTCTCTGCATAGCACACCTCATGTCCACACATGTTGCATCTCCGGTTATTCCACTCTCGCTGGGTATCTCCTCACGTCCCCATCTAATCAGCCAACAATCTCACTCACCCTCAGCTTATTGCCATCTCACACCCATGCCAGACAGTCACCATCCACAAATGCTGCTTTTCCATCCTCTCCATGCAGCCAGTACAAATACCCACACCTTTGTTTTCTCCTCTTGCAGAAGGAGAGGGCACAAAACCCTGACAAGAGGGAGAGACGTGCAAACTGCTGTGACACAATTGACATTATTTGAACAAGGGACATAATCCTCTGCTATGTGGAGGGTCGTATGGCTGAGGAGAAGACAGTTAGTGCTGCTCCTGCTGCATCTGGAACTGTCAGTGTTCATGTGTCTCCTGCTCTTGCCTCTCAGCAGAGGTGGAAGTTGGAGCTCCATACGCTGCTCCAATGCTTGTGTGAAGTCTGGCAGCAGGGGATTGTAGTTATAGACAGGTGAAGTGTATTCCAAAAAAATGGCAATCATTTGTCAAGCAATGAAAACATTCTGAGGGAAGACATTCTGTGGGCAGCAGTCACTCAACGACCATGGTTGGAGCTCTTCACTGTAATTGATCAAAACTTTTCCAGCTTGTCAGTTTCACAGAAGAAGGCCTTCCTGCTGTTCACTCCTGTCAGTGACTCTGATGAGGTGCTGAGACAGTGTGGAAACTGTGCACTGTTGGGAAAGAAACTGAAAAGTTAAAAGGCTTTTTAGTTGGCTTTTGTAAACCCTGAATCATTGTCCCAGCAGGCTCTCTGCATAAATCTGAACCTGCTCTGGGAAAGCGTAAAGAGAGTAGGACGATTTTCGGATTCCAACCCAGTGTCATTTTTTAGTATCTCCCCAACCCTCGTGCAGGGTTTCTGTGCGGCTGGGAAATTTCAGGATTGTTTTGAACTCATCTGAATCAGTGCAACCAATATTGATTCTGGTGTCAATTTGATTTGGAGCTCTTCTCTCTTTTTTAATTCTTACATCCAACAGCTCAGTTTGCAGAGGCTAGAGTCTGCAGAAAAACATACAGTAGTTTTGCAGAAACCAGAAGAATATCTTTGCAATTTAGTTTTCCATTTTTATGAAGCACCTTAATATGGTCAATTTTGAATTATGTAAATTCTATGGTTTTGATTTTCAATAAATATAAACACTTGGGAGCCAGCTCCCAGGAAATTATTTTGTGCGAGCACATAATATCTTTTGTAGCTTCTTTATTATCTGGCTTTCATTATTTTGCAATTTTCATTCAAAAGATATTGCATGAGTTCAGGTGGCCCATTTAAATGATCTTGTTATCACTCTTTTGTTCAGAATTTTAAAACTAATGCAGTTGATTCAATCCTATTTCTAATGGACGTTTTGATTTTGTTTTATATTATGCAGTGCGATATAGCACTTTATCACACTAAAGTATTGAAAAGCAGTTCGCACAATTAATTAAATATTTGGTCTGGCTACCCAGTGAGTTAGTGCAGACTCCAGTGAATAAGAAACGATTTGAGGGCAAAATTAAATACTTAATTTTTTTCGTGCTAGTCTTTTATTTCCATCCTTTTTTTTGTAAAGGAAAAACAGTGATAAAGGAACACTTTTTAAAAGTGGAGACTGTAAGCTTCACCTCTCTGTTTTAATGCGATACTGTAAATTCTAATCAAATGATAACCTGACTGAAGAAACCAATCTTTATACGTAACACACTGAATACCAGGGCCAAATTTCAATTTAGAAGTGGGAGTTGGGAGGTTTCCCGACCTTGAAATCCTGCTTCCTGACCAGCAATACCCAGTGACATTATTTTAATGGCAGGGTGGTGAGTACAGTTTGAAGTTGTGCCTGCTGCTTCCTGAAGCAGGCCCAAGACGGTGGTGGGCTAATCATAGAATCCCTACAGTGCAGAGGGAGGCCATTTGACCCATCAAACCTGCACCGACAACAACCCCAACCAGGCCCTATCCCCGTAACCCCCACATAATGCTGAAGCGGCTAGCATAAAAGGCGAGCCTCCATCCTTAGGAAATCAGCTGGTTCGGGAGGTAGTGTAACTCCTCCTAAGCATCACTTCCACTAACCCCCTCATCCCCACTACCCCATTCACAACCCAACCCACTCTCCCAGCATCCAGTATAAACAAAACTCACAAGCCCAATGAATTGCAAAGTCTTTGAGAAGCTCATAAATTTGCAAACATTACTTGAAATCCACTCAAAAAAGCATGGTCCTCATAACCGCTTAGAAATCTGTCAAAATAAAAATTACATTAAAATCCTTTAAGAACATACTATTCAGATGGCAGGATTGATATATGACAAGAAATTGATTCGGTTAGAATCATAGAATTCCTACAGTGCAGAAGGAGGCCATTCGACCCATCGAGCTTGTACCGACAATAGTCCCACACAGGCCCTATCCCCGTAACCCCACGTATTTACCCTGTTAGTCCCCCTGGCACTAAGAGCAATTTAACATGGCCAATCAACCTAACCTGCACATCTTTGGACTGTGGGAGGAAATTGGAGTGCCCGGAGAAACCCATGCAGACACAGGGAGAATGTGCAAACTCCACACAGACAGTGACCCAAGCCAGGAATTGAACCCAGGTCCCTGGTGCTGTGAGGCAGCAGAGCGTACCACTGTGCCGTCGTACGGCCCCGGTTAGTTTTATATTCACTGGATTTTAGAAGAATGAGGGGGAATTTCATAGAAACATATTAAATCTAAACCTATTAATTCCAACAGGACAAGACAGAGTAGATGCAGAAAGAATGTTCTTGATGGGGAGCGGGGGGAGGAGGGGTCATGGTCTGAAGATACAGAGTAGACCATATAGGACTGAGGTGAGAAAACATTTCTTCACACGAAGTGGTGAGCCTCTGGAATTTTCTTCCACAGAAAGTAGTTGAGGCCAAAACATTCTATGTTTTTAAGAAGGAGTTAGATATAACTCCTGAGGCTAAAGGGATCAAAAGATATGGGGGAAAGCTGAATGATCAGTCATATCATAATGAATGGCGAAACAGGCTCAAAGGACCAAATGGCCTACTCCTGCTTTTTTCTATGCTTATGTTCATAAATTTGTCTAAATAAGCAAGCTTACGTTCTCCTTGACAGCTGCAGTGTTCACAATAGGGTTTGGAAGACAGTCAAGCATTCATAATAACATTCAGTTAAACAATTGTATAAACAACTTCTGTTGAGCTGATTCTATTAGTGAGCTTGACAGTCAGCCAAGTATTCATACAACTTTTTTGACTAACTCTCCTGAGTTGAATCCATTAATGGTTTTGAAAACAGCCAAAAGCTCAGCATTCCATCAAGGTTCTGAAACAGCCAAACAATTGGTTCAGTTGAGTTGCTGGGACAGTGAAAGCTCAGCCTCATATCAAATCTTTGGAATAACAAATTGATGCTGAAATGAATTCAAAGCTATGGACACATGTCACGCCATTCTTTCAAGATTTCAGAATTAATGGTGCATTGTGGAATAACACTTTATCTTCTGAATCTTGTATTCTAATGCACCTGAATACTTTTCAATTTTCACAATACTGTTTATATTTCCTTGATAGCTTAACAGATGTCATAAGTAACAACCTAGAAAGTACATTATTTAATGATCATGTACCATTTTGAAACAAGTTCTTTCATCACTCAATGTATTAAAAACATATAACTTATGATACAGCATTACAGTGTGACGTGAAGTTGGCAACAAGGTTTGAACCTCCCTTTCATATTTCCTAACTCTAAAACATGGTTCACCCAATGGTCCCTGTGTGGTCTGAATCACTAAACCTTCCAAAACTAGCCCAACACCATGAAAATTGCAGAATGGCTCTCTGAAATACCCACGCCTGGAATGGTGCTGGTAATATTGGACATCAGCCCCATAGGCTCTCAACCCACCTCTTTATCCTGTGCCGCTGAGTAATGCTGGCCAGAAATTGTGGCAGGAATCCTAGATTTGTGCCTCACGAACCATTTTTAAAACCCCACCATGCACTTCTGTCCCACGTCAGGATAGGAAAATCCAGCTCTGGGAATCTACAACTTTGATTTTTGATATTGATCCACATTTGTGCCTGTATGTTCCCTTTACTTGATAAAAAGCAAAGTACTTCATGTTGTTTTTTGAAATTAAGTGTTCAAAGAAAATAAATTTCCTTTGGAAATAAAATAATATTTTTAGTCTGTTGTGATTGTCAGATGCATTATGGATAATTGGGAAAATGATAAAATTTCTATCTTTCTAGGAGTGCTAATTCTAGCCCTTCAATAGTTGACCTTTCAATACATGCTCCCCCTGAACCATGGATTTTTGTGCCAGCTGCACTCAATTCATGCCCCTACACTACCTACCACCCCTCACCTGCCTGTACTGACTAGGCTGTGCTAGAGCTGCTATATTTTCAACCTTTTCAATTGAAAAGCAAGAACAGATTGCCAATACTATAGAAATGAAGTTCGATCACGTAAATTGAACAGGCCTTGCACTGTAGCCATTGGATGGACACACTGAACTTGTCACCTGCGTCATTCGTGATTTGGTGTATGTTCAAAATCTCTCACAAGGTCTTGCAACAAACATACGCAGCGGATTCATTTTGTTAAAACAAAGTTACTGAGAATCCATTGCACAGTATGGATCAAGATGAAGAGTCAAAATGGCAACAGTAACAGCTGACAGTCAATAAGCAGGTTTTTAAGGCTGGGCACTTGCTCCTGCTCTACCCACTTAACTTCGCCAGGAATGCTGCAGAAACGCCTTCTATATTTTCTTGCAGCAAAGTGGCAGTTATTCTGAGGAAATTTCCAACCCATGTCTTTATCTTGATAGTTCTACGGTAATATTATATAAAACAGTAACGTGGAACTATTCCAATTAAAATAACACCTCAACTTGCAGAGATGGATGTCCATATTGATAGATGTGCACATTTGCATGCAGATTTTACAATTATATGTGTGTATAGAACTCTGGGAAATATCATTAGCAGAGCAGACAGTGTACTTTTTCACTGTATCCCTGCACTGCTCTGACATGGTACCGGTATTGTACTTGTTTCAAATCTACAGCAGACACTTTGGAGTAAACCTTGAGAAATGCTGAGTATGGTCACTGTCGTTAATTTTTATTCGTTAAGTTTTAACTCTTGTTGCAATGGCATCCTTCAAGATTAATGGTCAGTATATTCAAAAATGGTCCCTAAATATTTAATATGATAGGTGGGGGAACAAGCATGCATTCATTTTACACTGTAAGTTTGCCACCCAAGATATTGGATAAGGCAGCGAAAGAGATATCTTGGGCCATTGCTGATACCTACATAAACAGAGAAGTGGCCTATTGCCTGTTTGAGGCTATTTTTGCAAAATTGGACAGCTGTGACCACAGTCAGAGCTAGGTTTGCTGTATTTAGGAAAACATGATCTGTATATGACTTGTCATAATCGTACAGTTTTATGGTTTATATTAATATTTTAGAGGTTACCTTTGGTTTTGGGGAACTGAAAAAATCCTAAACCCTGAATGGATTCGGAATGAAAAGAATTTCCCAAGAACTGTGCAACAGCTGTGGACCAGGATTGTAGAGCTATTTTGAAACTGGGGGTGTTTCTTATTTTCTGCTCAATTCACTGCACAGGAATTGCGAGTGAAGTTCAGGCATGGGCTGAAAAGCTTGGACCTCACAAGGAAGCTGTGGAAAGATTTTGAGTTGGTCCCAAGAAAGTGGATAATCTTTAAGAACCCGAGAGGTAGCCAAATGCTTTCTTGGGAGTCATAGTAGAAAATAGGATGTTCAGCTGAAGGTTTTAACCTCAAAGTGTATATAATTTTGCTTGCCGATGTAAATTAATAGGTAGTTACCTAGGACAGTATTTTTATAGCACCATTTGCTTTTCTTGATTCTTGTACAGTAAATTAATTTGTTTTAATCCGTGTTATTTTGTGACTTTGATTTTTCAGTAAGTAACAGGGATTTTGAATTTTTCTTTAAACATTAACATTCTTGAAAGGAACAGCTCGAGGCCATCACCAAAAAATTTCAAAAAATAAATATACTTTTTTGAAGCTGAAGAAATGCTTCTCCCATTTCCATAACAGTGCTTGGGCTCCTCCAGATTGTCTCTCCCTGTTGCCACCCTTCATTCCACCTGCCTCCATACAACCACTTTCCCAATCATGTCTTCCACCCATACCATCCCTCCTAATTACCATCTTCTCCCAAGACCCTACTTAAGGATCATTGTAGAAAATGCAGTGGCTTGAATTTGAAATCCTCTTCAGTTATCTACCTGTGATTACCCAGCAGCTGTGTGTAGCTCACTGGCCTCATGCAGATAATCCTAGCCTGCCCATTATGGCTCAGGGATGGGATCTGAGCTCTGTTTGCACCAGCTAACAAGGCATGACTTTTCTTTTGCTTAATTCACGTACTGAATTCTAAACTGAATGAGGATATCGCTACAGTCCAAGACATTTGATAAACTCATGGAAGGGCAGATGGTTGAATTTAGACTTTACTAAGCTTGTGTCATAATTTTTTTCCAGTTATTACATTCTCTTGCACATGGATTTTAAGCACTTCAGTTAGTCTTTTTCATGTTACTACCCTTAAATGCTAGAATAAACTATAATAGCCTTTAAGGCACAAAAGCATTTTTTCTACAGAAGAAATATGTTACTCTGAATAAGCTGCTCAGTGCCATTTACTCGCAGGCCTGTTCCGTTGATTTAATTTGAATGGTCATGTTCCAATTCTTGATGCTTAATTCATTTCATTGCATTTATTTCTTCCAGCAATGCAACCATTCTATAGATAATGGCCCAGGTTTGCACTCATAAAAACTTTATGGATAGGAGATGTGGAGGTTCCCGCTGTGTGGTAGGGTTATAGCAGCCAGTTGACTGTTCCCTTAGCTGCACAAATACCTTTGCAGTTTCGGGAATAAATATATGGAGCTCATAATGATCTGTTAACTTGATTATGCTATACTCAATTGAAACTGATTAGCTGTTCAGTGTAGCAGATTCTCAAGATTGTATTAAACTATTTCCTGCAGAAACTGTAAACGTCACAAGTTTGTCAGCACTTCATACCTAATCATAATGCAGCAGTTTTGCACAGCAAATTCAAAAGTAAAATACTGTGCATGCTGAAAATCTGAAATAAATGGAAAATATGTTGGAAACATTCAATATCTGTGGAGATGGTAACAAAAATTATTGGGTTGGATTTTCATGGAATCAGAGCGACTCTGTAGAGGTTTAAAATGGCATCCAGCACCCAATTCATTGATTCCTGACCCTATTCCCAGTGCCCCCATTTTTCACCAATGCATGTTAAGGGTACAGGATGCAAGCCTGCATCCTGCACTGCTAACCTGGCTGACTCCATTGTGGAGATAGTCATATCACAGTCCTCCACAATTTTCATGGAGTCAAGCCAGCTTTCAAAGGACAGCATCTCCGAACTGTTGTGAACCATAGTCTGGATGAGGGAACTTTTTGAAGGTATGTTCAAAAGATCTTACCCATACTACCAATAGAAAGCTATGCCCCCTCACCCATCTTCATGCCCCTTCATATCCTCCATGTCAAGCTATGACTCCTCCATATCCATTCACCCACTATGCGAATTGTACAGAACCAATGAATCCTATAGTAACAACAGAATGTGAAAAACTTTGAAAAAGTAATTGATTCATTTCTTTCTATCTTTAAAAAAACTCCTTTCACCACATCCCTACAAACGTGTCAATCACCCAGATCCTTTAAAGTTTCAAGAGCAGAAACTGCAAGAACTTAAAATCTCTTTATCTTGTGTAAATAAACATTGTGCAATTGACAGAATAGATCAGAGAATAAGAGCTGTCAAGCAAACAATGTTTTCCCTCGGATGCAACTGTTTAAACAGAGTAATGGATGTTCAGGCTCTGAGTCAAACCTAATTATGCCTTTGTAGAGGGTCTAGACTGAGATCCAAATATTTTTTTCTACATATTAATAACATTAAGGATGCAGGGATAGTGCAGGAAAATGTTGTTGAAACATAAGATCAGCCATGATCTCATTGAATGTCGAAGTGGGCTGGAAGGGTCGAATGGTCAATCTTCCTATCTCTTATGTCCTTATGTTTGGGGGCAGATGGAGGGTAGAAAGGGCTATGTTGGGTAGGTGGAGGAGCTTAGGTTGGCATAGAGGAGATGAGGGACAGTTGGGGTTGGATGCAGGACATAAGTTGACATGATGGGTATGAGGGCTATGAGATTTGGTGATGGCATGAATGGAGTGCAGGAAATGTGAGGGGTGAGGGCAAGAGGGATATAGTTGTGATTGTATTATAGTGGGAACCAAGTCCTAAAGCTCCAAAATAGGACTTTTAAACAGGTCACCTCAGCACTCGGCAACTCTTGTGGCTGCCTTCCAACACTTTCTCGGAGCGGTGTGCCTGACTCCTGTTATCAGAATGAAAATCCCATGTTTTCTGGCACTTTCTCCTGTGGCAGACACACCAAGCTGGGAAATCTTCCAACTCTCACTGAGCCCTGTGGTTGTGCTCCTGCAGGAATGTTTTCTCCTTTATTGTATAATACATTAAAAATATTTTTAGGAATTAAATATTTTTCCCTGCTCATAAATATCACAACTTTATAATTTTCTCATCTGTAATATATTTTAGTCAGAAACTGGCTCAATATCTCGGAAATGGTTGTAATGCTGCTATAAAATGAACTAACTGTCATAAAAAGTGGCAGGCCCAAGATCTGGAGCATAGTCATAGAGGTTTACAGCATGGAAACAGGCCCTTCGGCCCAACATGTCCATGCTGCCCTTATTATTTTTTTAAAACCCCTAAGCTAATCCCAATTGCCTGCATTTGGCCCATATCCCTCGATACCCATCGTACCCATGTAACTATCTAAATGCTTTTTAAAAGATAAAATTGTACCCGCCTCTACTACTACCTCTGGCAGCTTGTTCCAGACACTCACCACCCTCTGTGAAAAAAGTGCCCCTCTGGACAATTTTGTATCTCTCCCCTCTCACCTTAAACCTATGCCCTCTAGTTTTAGACTCCTCTACCTTTGGGAAAAGATATTGACTATCTACCTTGTCTGTGCACCTCATTATTTTATAGACCTCTATAAGGTCACCCCTCAGCCTCCTACGCTCCAGAGAAAAAAGTCCCAGTCTATTCAGCGCCTCCTTATAGCTCAATCCATCAAGTCCCGGTAGCATCCTAGTAAATCTTTTCTGCTCTCTTTCTAGTTTAATAATATCCTTTCTATAATAGGGTGACCAGAATTACACACAGTATTCCAAGTGTGGCCTTACCAATGTTTTGTACAACTTCAAAAAGACGTTCCAACTCCTGTATTCAATGTTCTGACCGATGAAACCAAGCATGCCGAATGCCGCCTTCACCACTCTGTCCACCTGTGACTCCACTTTCAAGGAGCTACGAACATGTACCTCTAGATCTCTTTGTTCTTTAACTCTCCCCAACGCCCTACCATTAACTGAGTAAGTCCTGCCCTGATTCAACCTACCAAAATGCACTACCTCGCATTTGTCTAAATTAAACTCCATCTGCCATTCGTTAGCCTACTGGCCCAATTGATCAAGATCCCGCTGCAATTGGAGATAACCTTCCTCACTGTCCACCAGGCCACCAATCTTGGTGTCATTTGCAAACTTACTAACCATGCCCCCTATATTCTCATCCAAATCATTAATATAAATGACAAATAACAGTGGGGCCAGCACTGATCCCTGAGGCATACCGCTGGTCACAGGCCTCCAGTTTGAAAAACAACTCTCTACAACCACCCTCTGGCTTCTGACAAGAAGCCAATTTTGTATCCATTTAGATACCTCACCCTAGATCCCGTGAGATTTAACTTTATGCAATAACCTACCATGCGGTACCTTATCAAAGGCCTTGCTAAAGTCCATGTAGACAACATCAACTGCACTGCCCTCATCTACCTTCTTGGTTACCCCTTCAAAAAACGCAATCAAATTTGTGAGACATGATTTTCCACTCACAAAGCCACGCTGACTGTCCCTAATCAGTCCTTGCATCTCTAAATGCCTGTAGATCCTGTCTCTCAAAATACCTTCCAACAATTTACCCACCACAGATGTCATTCAAATAAAGTCAACAGAGCAACTGTGTCAGTGAATGACACTGAATGACGCTAAAACTAGAAAATTCTGGAACCACGCAGCAGACCAAACGGCATTTGTGGAATGAGAGCAGAGTTAAAATGGCTCAGCACCTCTGTTGGACTGAAGCTGTGTGCCAGGACCCCGCAGAGGTCCCAGTGTGCTGATCACCATGGAATTGCTTAGGATGTTTGAACTTCCGATGGGCCATTCCCCTCCACCTCGGATCCTTTGCGAATGTCTCTGACTCTGAGCTAGAATCAGACTTCAGACAATCATGGGACTTACCAAATAGTTATCTAACCCCTCGACTACCCTCCTGACCCCCACTACTTTGACTTGATTTATTATTGTCGTGTATTAGCATGCAGTGAAAAATATTGTTTCTTGCACGCTACACAGACCAAGCATATTGTTCATAGAGAAGGAAACAAGAGAGTGCAGAATGTAGTGTTATAGTTATAGCAAGGGTGTAGAGCAAGATCAACTTAATGCAAGGTAGGTCCATTCAAAAGTCTGATGGCAGCAGGGAAAAAGCTGTGATTGAGTCGGTTGGTACGTGACCTCAGATTTTTGTATCTTTTTCCCCAGCGGAAGGGTGGCACAGTAGCACAGTGGTTAGCACTGCTGCTTCACGGCTCAAGGGACCTGGGTTCAATTCCCGGCTTGGGTCCCTGTCTGTGTGGTGTTTGCACATTCTCCTCGTGTCTGCATGGGTTTCCTCCGGGTGCTCCGGTTTCCTCCCACAATCCAAAGATGTGCGGGTTAGGTTGATTGGCCATGCTAAAATTGCCCCTTAGTGTCCTGAGATGTGTAGGTTAGAGGGATTAGCGGGTAAATATGTAGGGATATGTGTGTAGGGCCTGGGTGGGATTGTGGTCGGTGCAGACTCAATGGGCCAAATGGCCTCTTTCTGCACTGTAGGGTTTCTATGATTCTAAGAAGGTGGAAGAGAGAATGTCCGCGGTGCATGGGGTCCTTAATTATGCTGGCTGCTTTGCTGAGGCAGCGGGAAGTGTAGACAGAGTCAATGGATGGGAAGCTGGTTTGCGTGATGGATTGCGCTACATTCACGACCTTTTGTAGTTCCTTGCGGTCTTGGGTAGAGCAGGAGCCATACCAAGCTGTGATACAACCAGAAAGAATGCTTTTTATGGTGCATCTGTAAAGGTTGGTGAGAGTCGTAACTAACATGCCAAACTTCCTTAGTCTTCTGAGAAAGTAGAGGTGTTGGTGGGCTTTCTTAACTATAGTGTCGGCATGGGGAGACCAGGACAGGTTGTTGGTGAGCTGGACACCTAAAAACTTGAAGCTCTCGACCCTTTCTATTTCGTCCCCATTGATGTAGACAGGGGCATGTTCTCCTCTAAGCTTCCTGAAGTCCTTCATTTTGTTGACATTGAGGGAGAGATTATTGTCGCCGCACCAGTTCATCAGATTCTCTATCTCATTCCTGTATTCTGTCTCATCATTGTTTGAGATCCGACCCACAATGGTGGTGTCGTCAGCAACTTTGAAAATTGAGTTGGAGGGGAATTTGGCCACACAGTCATAGGTGTATAAGGACTACAGTAGGGGGCTGAGAACACAGTCTTGTAGGGCATCGGTGTTGAGGATGATTGTGGAGGAGGTGTTGTTGCCTATCCTTACTGATTGTGGTCTGTGGATTAGGAAGTTCAGGATCCAGTCGCAGAGAGAGAAGCCCAGGCCACAGAGTTTGGAGATGTGTTTTGTAGGAATACTGGTGTTGAAGGCTGAGCAGTAGTCAATATATAGAAGTCTGACATAGATGTCTTTGTTATCTAGGTGTTCCAGGGTTGAATGCAGGGCCAGGGGGATGGCATCTGCTGTGGACCTGCTGCAGCGGTAGGCGAACTGTAGTGGATCCAGACAGTCCAGGAGGTTGGAATTGATTTGTGCCATGACTAGTCTTTCGCAGCGCTTCATAATGATTCATGTCAGAGCCACTGGACGATAGTCATTAAGGCACGCTGCTTGGTTTTTCTTTGGTACCGGGAGGATGGTTGTTTTCTTGAAGCAGATAGGGACCTCAGATTGTCGTAAAGAGAGGTTGAAGATGTCTGTGAATACCCCTGCTAGCTGAACCGCGCAGGCTCTGAGTGCTCGTCCGGGTACCTCATCCGGGCCCGTCGCTTTCTGTGGGTTGACCTTCGAGAAAGCTGCTCTGACATCTGCAATGGTGACCCCAGATACAGTTCATCCAAGGCTTCCAGGGTGGAGGGCATGCTCTCGCTGACCTCGTGTTCAAAACGGGGGCAGAACGCATTGAGCTCATCAGGGAGGGGAACGTTGGAGCTGGCGATTTTACATGCCTTCATCTTGTAGCCTGTTATGTCTTGCAGACCTTGCCATAGTTGGTGGGCGTCTGTGTGGCTAGCCTGGGACTCTAGCTTGGTCCGGTACTGTCCTTTGGCAGCTTTGATGGATTTCCTTTGATCATATCTGGCTTTCTTGTATAGTTCTGGGTCGCCTGATTTTAACACCTCAGATCTAGACTTCAGCAAGCAGCGGATATCCCAATTCGTCCATGGTTTTCGGTTGGGGAACACATGGATTTGCTTCTTTGACACAGTCTTCTACACACTTACTAATGAAGTCAGTTACCATAGTGGCGTACTCATTCAGGCTGGATACAGAGTTTTTAATTACTGACCAGTCCACTGACTCCAAGCGGCCCCATAGGAGATCATCCGATTCCTCAGATCAACATTGCACGAATGTTTTTGATGGATTCTCTCGCTTCAGTTTGTTTTCAGCTCCCGCTTCACTAACTGCCGTAAGCCATGACTACACCTGGCCAGATCTGACAACCCATCCGACCTCTGGACTATGCCCCCTGACATCCCCAACTATCCATGATCTGACCCAACTACACACCCAATTATCAGACTATCCCCTGATGCTACCCTACTCGACTACCCCCCCAATCCCACCCGACTGTGCCCCTTACTGATCATTTGACTACCCCTGCCAGACCTGACTACTTCAGCAAATGCCTGCCAACCCTCTCCAACCTGACCTGACAATCCCCCAAACACCTGACCCACCTTCATCACCTGTAATCACCCCTGCTACCCTAACCACTTACCAGCCTTCCCACCTGTCACCCTACTCAGCTCCCTACCCACCTGCCATCCTGCCCACTTGTCATTTCACCTACCTGCCATCCTATCCACCTACTCTCCCACATGCCACTCTATCTACCGACCACCTCACCCACCTGCCACTTAATTCACCCACCTTACTCTCCCACATTTTCACTGGACATTTACACTAACCATTCAGCAGCTCATGCTGTAACAAGAGGGCATGACTTGTCTTCCCCCCAGTGCTGCAGGGCTGTGATGGAGCTCTCCTATGAACACTGCGCTCTGCATTTCTGGAGAAGCCCGGCTCAAGACCCAGCAAGAAATGCAGAGCAGCGTCTTGGGATGGTAACATTTGAGCAGAACAGCAATCTGACAATGATTGCTACTGTATGAAAGATCCAGACCAATATTTCAAGTTAATGACCTTTCATCAGAACTATGCATGCAGTCTATTTAATTTAACAGACAGACTGAAATCTAATTAACAACATAAGTGAGAGACAGTTTGGATTCGGAGATTGAATAATTCCAAACGCGCTGCATTGGATTCTTAACCTAGACCACTGCATTATATGGGTCTAACTGTGGATGCAGGAGCCATGTTAATCTCAAAAAGAATAGTTCTGTCTGTGGACATTATAGCAATTTAGTTCTAAATTTGTGTTTATACCAGTGCCATCTTTGTATCAGATTGGGAATATAGCAGCACCATTAGGTTCCAGTTGGAAGAGTAATAAATTGCCACATGACAGGTAATCCATTTCATGATGGTCTTCATAAATTAATAATGAGGAATAGAGTAAGATTTTTGAATTTATGAAATCACCCTGATCATGAGAACTGGCTTTTGAATTGAAATGGAATGTAACTTTAGATACAATGGCAATTAATTATTGAGTATTTTTTTAAAAAATAGCTTTATCTTTAAAATTTTTATTTTAATAAATTCAGAGATAATTAAATGTGAGTAAATGTTTTTTTCAACTATTCTACCATGGGGTGGAGGGGGGGGCGATTTGTTTCAGCCCATATTAGCCATCAGCGAGAATGGGGTGCGAGCGCAAAACATTATGAGAATCAGGAAATGCGATTCTCGTCAGTGACATTGAATTTCCCATTTTCCAGGCCCCTTGCTGGTGGCATAATGAGAAACCCACCACACAAGGTCCCCCATTCTCCCCCCCCCGCCAACCCCCCCAATGAATATTCATCACGCAACTTACAACAGCTGAATACAAATGAGGACCTGGTGACCTCACCCCTGAAGGGCATATTGGAGGTGAGTGCTCAGGTCACCATTACCCTCCAGGGTGCCAATTGCAGAGGGAGCACCGGAGAAGTTATAGTGCGACATAGTGCCAGGGGGTGGGGAGAGGGCGGGGTTCAAATTCAGTATCCGGGGGGTGGGGGCGGGTGGGGTTGGTTGTCACTTGCAGGCCTTAGTGGCCCTTTATAGCCGTGAACCTCTCGGTGTCTGTGGACACTGAAAAGAGGCCTGGCGGCTAGTTTGAAGGGAGCACTTCCCATGTCCTCCTTGCTAGGCTTGTGTGATATTACTGCTGAATGTTTGTCCTGCTAGAGTGGCAGCTGGAAAGTGGCTGGGAGCAGGTCAATTCATAGAGTCATCACAGGGGATGATGTGAGATCACTGGCTGATTTCCTGTGAAAAGCCAGGCTGCGTGGGCAGAGCTGGAGACTCTGTCAAGGGGTTGTCTCCAGCCTCATGAGGGCTGGAGACCCTCACACAGTGGGAGGACGTGAAGCCAGAATAAGCCCTCACACTGAGTGTGCAGCCTTTGAAGCCAGAGGACATGAGACATCGGGAAGGTCAAGGCCATTGGTTATGGAGGCCAGGCTGTCAGGGATCAGTGAATGGGTGGCTGGCTGTTCAAGTTGGGAGGCTCATTTAATCTACTGCCCATGAGAGCTGAGAGAATGAGGGTGCCCTTCAAGGATGAAGGACTGCAGATTGGAGTCTTTGCATGCATCAGGTGTGCCTCGCCTGCCACTAGGGGAAGCCAGCTGCCTAATCAGCAGGCAGAAGCCCTTATAATAGGTAAAAAGTAGTTGGATATACACCTGACGTGTCATAACCTACAAGGCTATATCCCAAGAGCTGGAAAGTGGAATTAAACTGGCTGGCTACTTGTAGGCTGGTGTGAGCACGATGGCAATGGCCATGTTCTGGGTTATAAATTTCTATTTCAGTGAGAGTTGTAAAACTTATTCCTCTAATATTTCAGAGCACAATGACTTACTGCATCAACCAACTATAGTAGTCTTGTTCTCTGCTCTTCTGGTTTGAAGGGGCCTTTTAACTTTCTGATGATGCTGGTTTTATGGCTATTATGTGGGAAGAAAGTGGCAATTTCTTTTTGAAAATCCAGAAATGGTAAAGAGTGAGCCTCATTCACTGCAGCAATAAAAGACAAAATACCTGGATTTATCCATGTTGTTCATTCCGTATTCTGGGACTAATAGCTGCAATAAAGGTTGAGATGGATATTCAATTTGTATCAACAGTCAATAATCAACATATTATTACGTAAAGCAAAGATCACTGTGGGATCTAATTTAAATCTAATTCCGCAACTGTTAATAGCATTGTTCCATGTCACCTCAAGACTGATTGTGTCATACATTAATTGTAATTATTTTAAAACCGTATGGTGGTATGACATGTGGTACCAAAAATAGCACAAAGGAAATTGCAGGTAAAAATGATTCTAATTTTTAAAGTATGTTGAATCAAAGGAATCAAATGAAATGTGTTTTTCGTGTGGCATTTTATATTTAGTTACTAAATATGTCTGTATCTGCTGTGTTTTGTGCAGCGAATGTAACCATTCATAGGAATGAAATTTAAAGGCCATCACCACACACCCCCTTCAGGAGGAGGTGGGTATAGAATTGAAAGATACGGACAATGTCATATAATCAAGCAGAAAGGTGCAAGTGGAAATCCACCAGCCTGCCAACCCATCTCCAATTTGATACAAGGAGGGAAGGATCGAGGATGGTCTTCCTCCTCCTCCCCCAGCCCCCAATTAAAAGCCTCAACACAGAATCACTGATAACTAACCAGAGATGGAAGGGGGTCACACCATGTGGGCCTACTGCCAAGGGAAAACTGGTGGGTAGGGATGGACCCCAGTTGACGAGAAACCTCACTATCAGTCCCTCTGTGCCTAACAAATATACTCACTAGTGGATATGGAGGGACCCAAAGTGGACCCCTCCCTGCCCTTTCAAGTCATCTTCTTCCCAAACCCCACCCCTCGCTGGAACTTCCCAGTCTGTCCCCAGCAAACACACCCCACCCACCTTTTTTTCATGGAACTCCATTGATGATCCATGGTGTAGGTTGTATTGCAGTACCAGGAGTGGTCAACATTCCTGGTACTGCTGGTACTGGAGAGTTGTCGGCTTCTGACTGGCCAGCAGTTCCTACCCCCAGCAGAATTTCTGGAGGAAATAGCTCATGAAACCGGGAAGCTCAATGCTGACCAGACTGATGCCCAATTGACATTTAATCCCAACAGGCCTCCCAGAAATGGCAGTGGAGAGGTTACCACTGGTTTTCCAGTTGTGACCATTAATTTGATGAAGCATTCCAACCATTATTCATGTAAATTGAGTCTGTGTCTTTATATGCCCTGTTTGTGAACAGAATTCCCACTCACCTGAAGAAGGGGCTTGGAGCTCCGAAAGCTTGTGTGGCTTTTGCTACCAAATAAACCTGTTGGAATTTAACCTGGTGTTGTTAAACTTCTTACTGTGTTTACCCCAGTCCAACGACGGCATCTCCACATCCTTATTAGTATGCTCAGAATCCATCAATAGTTCTTTAAAACTCACTAAACCTTAAAAATGTACACTTTTGACTTGGAACAGTTAAAAATGGAGTGAGTTTGATGAATTTTGAGGTCCAATTTAACCTGAATAATGTGGTCAAAATTCATTGTAGAAGATCAGACAGATGATGAGTGTTATAATTGCTGGAAACAGGGCACAAATGATTTTCGTGACCATGTCTCGTTTTGATGGATGGACAGCTCACAAATCACTGTGTATGTATGTAGCCTTGGATCGTTGTTGTGGGGGATTAGTGAAGTGGCAGTCCGCTGGTTCCTGTTGGGCCAGGAAGGATGTGTTAAATTAGGGGAGGGGTCACAGAAAGACAAACATCACGGGCAGTGGCTTCAGGGAGTGCAAATAGCTTTCTTGCATCTGTTGATCAACTTGCCGAAGAAGAATATCCCTTTTAAAGACCAATACTTAGGCTGAACTAGTTGCTCTGTGCAAAGCTGATGCAGCATGCATCTTCAAGTAGAAGCTCAAAATTGGATCCTAGGTATGACATACATTGAATAGGTGTCCAAACAATTTTGGGTGGAAGCATTGTTCATCTATTCCCAGTCTCCTCCAAGAGCACGAGTCTGCAGGACCAAGCCATGATTTTCATTGCAACATTGTAATAGACCCATATGTTCAAAGGTTTGAAGCTGACTTCATATTGTTAAAAATAAGAAAAGGGAAAGAGGGATATGGGGAACAGGTGAGGAGTTGGATTTGAGACCAGAGAGAGATCAGCCATGATCTGATTGAATGGCGGAGCAGGCTCAAAGGGCTGAATTTGCCTACTTCTGCTCTTAACTTTTAACATAGGAACATAAGAATTATGATTTTATTTCATTGTGCGAGAACATTACAAAGTTTGTGCAGGAGTTTACAAAGAACAATAGATAATTCTATTATCTGTTTTTGTCCTTTGGGTAGAATACATAGCTCAATACTTGTTCCCCCAACTTGTAGATGTATCTACACTTGTTTAGTGTCTTTCCTTGTCCTTTTACACTGAGAATGCCCTAAAGCTTCTAGGTTACATGCCAAAAACTGGAACAGCGGAGAAATGCATCCAGCCTGAGGTACAAGTTCTTTGGAAAGATAATACAGTACACACATTAAAAAGTGTCCTTCAATTGGAAGGAAAAAGATCTGGTATATCTGTATCCAAAGTGTTTTGATGAGATGTTTGGAAGCTTTGAAAATTTTGAGTATCACAACAATATTGATTCAGCAAAGAAACTATTGATCCATCCCCCACGTAAAGGAGCGATAGAGAAAAAAAGGATGGTGTTCTGCTAGCCAGATCCACAATAATCATACCTAATGTGATGCAGAAAGAAGATAACTGAAGACTACATGTGAAAGGAGAAGTGCGCATTTAAAGCCAGATCAGCTGTGCACTAGATAAACAATGTTAGGAAAAATAGATCATTTAAAGTAACTGTGGTGGACCTCAGTTGTGCCTTTGTCCTATATGGACCACCGTTGTGTGTGTTTGTCATACCTGGACACATCCCCTTCCAGTTTGGTTCCTCCCCTCAGCACCTAGTATAAAGGTGGCTGTCTCCTCCCCCTTGTTCAGTCCAGGTTGGTTAATTGTTGGGATCTGCTCCTGATTCTGTTGTGAATAAAAGCCTACACTTATATTGGCATATCGGTAGTCTTTCGCCTTATTGATAGTGCATCAATTTTATTCACAACAGTTACTAGTATGGAGCAGTTTCTAAAACCCGACAAGTTAGCTTTAGACCCTCAAGAGGTTGGAGCCTCTGATAAATTTGATCATTGGTTGGACTGCTTCGAAGCATTCGTCGACACCGCTACGGCCATCGACACCGACGCTGCTAAACTCCACGTGCTCCGCGCCCGGGTAAGCGAAACTGTCTATGGAATCTTCCGGGACGCTGCTACTTACGCGGACGCTATCGAACTCCTAAAAGGGCAGTTCCGAAAGAGCCCTAACGTGGTTTACGCCAGACACCTCCTAACTACCCGCAAACAGCAGCCAGGAGAATCGTGCGCCCAATTTCTGCGCGCCCTGCGAGTCCTCGCCCGAGCATGCGACTGTAAGGCTGTTTCAGCAGCTCAGAACACGGAGGATCTGATCCGCGACGCCTACGTTGCGGGCATTGAGTCTACATACATCCAGCAGCGTCTGCTGGAACAAGATGACCTAGACCTCCGGAAAACGGCCACGATGGCTGAAACGTTAGAAGCAGCCTCCCATAATCTCGGGTCTTACCTTGGATCCCGTTCCACCGACGGCTCCACTGCGACGGCTGCTCCAGCAGGGCCCAAATGTTACTTTTGTGGCCTCCCTAAGCACCCTCGGCGTCACTGCCCGGCAAAGGACGCGATTTGCTCCGGATGCGGTAAGCTAGGCCACTTTGTTAAAGTCTGCAGAGCAAAGCCGCTTCTGAAGACTCGTGGAGCCATGTGTGCTCCGAGGGCGCGGCCATCTTTGATGCAGGCGGCGGCTGTGCGCGAATCGCCATCTTGGATGCGGTCGCCGGAAGTGCGGGAATCGCCATCTTTGATGCGGTCACCGGAAGTGCAGGAGTCGCC
Source organism: Mustelus asterias (assembly GCF_964213995.1). NCBI lineage: Eukaryota > Metazoa > Chordata > Chondrichthyes > Carcharhiniformes > Triakidae > Mustelus > Mustelus asterias. The sequence continues at coordinate 62,562,020 of NC_135810.1, read as the reverse complement.
ATCTTTGAGACTGGCATCAAGGCAAGCTGAGCAGGAAGCTTCATCCGTGACGTCATCAGACGGCGACGAAGATGGATTCTTCTTTAATTCAACAGTGGCATCGATTTGCCTGGACCAGTCGCAGCCACATCAACTCTCCAAGTCCATAATGGAGATCAAGGTAAATGGTTATGCAGAAAACTGCCTGTTTGACTGTGGGAGCACGGAAAGTTTTATACACCCTCGCACAGTGCGTCAATATGCCCTTCCCGTGCGACCCTGGAGCCAGACCATCTCCATGGCCTCGAATTCTCACTCAGTGGAGGTCCTCGGGTGCTGCTTGGTGACACTGACGGTACAGGGCACAGTCTACGAGCGTTTTCGGCTCCTCGTGCTGCCGCGACTCTGCGCAGCTGTACTGCTGGGGTTAGATTTCCTCAGCCATCATAGAAGCGTCATCCTGCAGTACGATGGCCCTTATCCCCCGCTCTCCGTCTGCAAGGTGCCGTCACGGCAGCGCCCCTCGCGCACCACCTGCAGTCTCTCGACCCTCAAGATCACCCCCCCCCCCGTTATTTGATAACCTCACCCCGGATTGTAGGCCTATAGCCACCAAGAGTAGGCGCTATAGTGCGGATGACCGGGCCTTCATTCGGTCCGAGGTACAACGTTTGCTCCAGGAAGGGATTATCCAGGCCAGCACCAGCCCCTGGAGGGCGCAAGTGGTCGTAGTTAAATCGGGGGAGAAACACCGCATGGTGATTGACTACAGCCAGACCATAAACAGGTATACCCAACTAGATGCATATCCTCTTCCCCGTATCGCGGACATAGTCAACCGCATCGCGCACTATAGGGTTTTTTCAACGATCGATTTGAAATCGGCTTACCACCAGCTCCCTATCCGCTCGGAGGATCGCCCATACACTGCCTTTGAGGCGGATGGCCGCCTCTACCAGTTCCTCCGAGTCCCCTTTGGTGTCACCAATGGGGTCTCAGTCTTCCAACGGGCCATGGATCAAATGGTGGACCAGCACGGACTACGGGCCACTTTCCCGTATCTGGATAACGTCACCATCTGCGGCCATGACCTGCAGGACCATGATGCCAACCTACAAAAATTCCTTCGTACGGCCACTCTCCTGAACCTCACATACAATGAGGCGAAGTGTGTTTTCCGGACACGCCGCCTCGCCATCCTTGGGTACGTGATAGAAAATGGTGTCCTTGGCCCCGACCCAGCCCGTATGCGTCCCCTTATGCAGCTTCCCCTCCCTACTACCCTCAAAGCACTGAGGAGATGCCTGGGCTTCTTCTCCTATTATGCCCAGTGGGTTCCCCGTTACGCAGATAAAGCCCGTCCGCTCCTAAAATCGACCTCTTTTCCCCTGGCGGAGGAGGCCTGTCGGGCCTTCGATGACATCAAAGCGGACATCGCGAAGGCCGCGATGCACGCTGTGGACGAATCCATCCCATTCCAAGTGGAAAGTGATGCGTCTGACTTTGCCCTAGCTGCCACCCTTAACCAGAGGGGCCGTCCGGTGGCCTTCTTTTCCCGGACCTTACAAGGCCCTGAGATTCGACACTCCTCGGTCGAGAAGGAGGCCCAGGCCATCGTGGAAGCCGTCCGGCACTGGCGCCATTATCTCGCGGGCCAACGATTCACCTTAATTACGGACCAGCGGTCAGTTGCCTTCCTGTTTAACACCAGGCAAAAGGGCAAGATTAAGAATGACAAGATCTTGCGGTGGAGGATTGAGCTCTCCACCTATAGATATGACATCATGTACCGGCCTGGGAAGCTCAATGAGCCCCCAGACGCCCTGTCCCGTGGATCATGTGCCAGTGCCCAACTAGACCAGCTACAGTCCCTCCATAACGACCTCTGTCACCCGGGTGTCACCAGATTTTTCCATTTTGTCAAGTCCCGTAACCTGCCCTTCTCCCTTGAGGAAGTCCGGACGATTACCAGGCAATGCAGGGTCTGCGCTGAGTGCAAACCGCAGTTCTACCGGCCAGGTAGGGCGCACCTTGTAAAGGCCACTCGCGCGTTCGAGCGCCTTAGCGTTGATTTTAAAGGCCCCCTCCCCTCCTCTAACCGCAATGTTTATTTCCTGAATATCATTGACGAATACTCACATTTCCCTTTTGCCTTCCCCTGCTCGGACATGACCACGGCTACAGTGATTCGGACCCTGAACAAGCTCTTCACCCTGTTCGGCTTCCCAGCCTATAATCATAGCGACCGTGGGTCCTCTTTCATGAGTGATGAGCTGAGGCAGTACCTGCTCGCCAAAGGCGTTGCCTCCAGCCGCACCACTAGCTATAACCCCAGGGGCAATGGTCAAGTAGAGCGGGAGAACGCAACCGTCTGGAAGGCCGTTCTATTAGCGTTACGGTCTAGGGGCCTTCCAGTCAGCCGTTGGCAAGATGTCCTTCCGGACGCATTCCATTCCATTAGGTCACTCTTGTGCACAGCGACCAATACGACCCCTCACGAGCGGATGTTTTCATTTCCCAGGAAGTCCTCCTCGGGTACTTCGCTCCCGGATTGGCTGATGTCCCCGGGACCCGTCCTGCTTCGGAAGCATGTCCGGACCCATAAGGCAGATCCCTTGGTCGAGGAGGTCCAACTGCTCCATGCTAATCCCCAATATGCTTATGTAGCGTACCCTGATGGGCGGGAGGACACGGTTTCTGTCCGTGACTTGGCACCCGCGGGTGCCCCGGAGGTCACCACGTCCTTCCGCCCCACGGTCCCTGGTGTCGTCCATTCGGAGACTGCTACGCCTCTTCCTCCCTCAGTCCCTGTCCCCAATGTAGTGTGCCCAGAGCCTGTTGCAGCCCCCCACCCCCCAGCTCCGGTTCCCACTGTTCCCCATACGCCACCAGGGCCACAGCCCATTCCTCTCGCCCCTATGTACAGCTCGCTTGAGTCGCCGGAGCCGTCGCCACGCAGTACCCGACGACTGGACGGGACGACGGATCGGTCCGCTTCACACCACCCAGCGCCTTCTCTCGACGCTCACTGTACGGAGCCTGGGCCGACATCCCTCCCTGCTCGGACGACTCTGCGACCTGCACTACGACGATCGCGACGACGGATCAAGCCACCGGTTCGTCTGGACTTGTGATATTGTTTCCGCTTCACCCCCGTGTTGTTTTTTTAAAAAGGAAGGGGTGAATGTGGTGGACCTCAGTTGTGCCTTTGTCCTATATGGACCACCGTTGTGTGTGTTTGTCATACCTGGACACATCCCCTTCCAGTTTGGTTCCTCCCCTCAGCACCTAGTATAAAGGTGGCTGTCTCCTCCCCCTTGTTCAGTCCAGGTTGGTTAATTGTTGGGATCTGCTCCTGATTCTGTTGTGAATAAAAGCCTACACTTATATTGGCATATCGGTAGTCTTTCGCCTTATTGATAGTGCATCAGTAACTTATTTGTTTGTACGGATACTAGAAATAGGTATAGCTTTAAGTAGGCTTAATTTGTGTTTCTGTATTTGAGTGCTGAGAAAGGTCTAAAACTTCAGTTTTAGTTACATTTTTTAAGAAAGTCTGTATTTTAATGAAGGTTTTACAACATTAAAGCAAATACAGGTTTTAAAAAAGCTAGGCTGTTGCTTAGCAATCAGAGACCCAATCAGAAAAGTAGAAACAGTTAGTGCAGTTGAAAGAAGGTTACCCAAGAGTAAGCAGCTTTCTCAGAAACTGCTAGAACAGGCAACACAATGAACAGGGACAGAAGGCAAGTCCCAAGCTTAAGAACAGAAATCCCAAAAACCAGGGAATGGGACAGAAGAGAGTTTGACGAAGTCTGTGATGTCAAAGGAACAAAGAACAGGAACATCTGAACAGGTCTTGTTTAGTGAAGCTGAAGTAAAAAGCAGAAAAAGAGGCTCCAAGTTAAAGACAGGGCTGCAAGATGCAGGGGACGTTGGCCTGTGAGAAACCAGATACCCGAGGTGATCAAAAGGTCGGTGGTCCCTTACTCCAATCTGTGAAGCAGTGGTGTTTTATTGGCATGACTGGGTAGCGGAGAGACTGCATGAAAACTTGTATGAACATGGCAATCCAGCGCAGAGGAATACTGAAAGATGAGATTGATATCCTGGAGGGAGATCCTTGCTGAAGGCATCCTAGAGAAAGTGTTGTTTGGGAGAAGATGCCAGGTGTGTTCTTCAAGAGCAAGGATTGGAAAGCCTCATGTGAAAGTCAGAATTCAGTGAGATCAGTTGGCTCACAGTTACAAGAGTAGGATTTGGAGGGATTTGATGAAAAATCCGCAGAACTTGCATAGGGTACCATTTGTCACTTGCTTTCAGAGTGTGGGTTGTCTGACCACATTTCACCTGTTGGTTTACATGGACTACGTACGCACTTGATTTGATTTATTATTGTCACATGTATTAGTATACAATGAAAAGTACTGTTTCTTGCATGCTATACAGACAAAGCATATTGTACATAGGGAAGGAAAGGAGGGAGTGCAGAATGTAGTGTTACAGTCATAGCTAAGGTGTAGAGAAAGATCAACTTAATGTGAGGAAGGTCCATTCAAAAGTCTGATGGCAGCAGGGAAGAAGCTGTTTGAGTCGGTTGGTACGTGATCTCAGACTTTTGTATCTTTTTCCTGAAGGAAGAAAGTGGAAGAGAGCATGTCCGGGGTGCGTGGGGTCTTTGATTATGTTGCCTGCTTTTCCGAGGCAGCGGGGAATGTAGACAGTGTCAATGGGGGATGGGAGGCTGGTTTGAGTGATGGACTGGGTTTCATTCACGACCTTTTGTAGTTTGTTGCGGTCTTGGACAGAGCAGGAGCCATACCAAGTTGTGATGCAACCAGAAAGAATGCTTTCTATAGTGTATCTGTAGAAACTGGTGAGAGTTGTAGCGGACATGCCAAATTTCCTTAGTCTCCTGAGAAAGTAGAGGCGTTGGTGGGCTTGCTGAACTATAGCACCCGCATGGAGGAACCAGGACAGGTTGTTGATAATCTGGACACCTAGAAACTTGAAGCTCTCAACCATTTCTACTTTGTCCCCATTGATGTAGACACGGGCATGCCCTCCACTATGCCTCCTTCATCTTGTTGACGTTGAGGGAGAGATTATTGTCATTGCACCAGGATTCTCTAACTCTTTCCTGTACTGTGTCTCGTTAATGTTTGAGATCCGACGCACAACAATGGTGTCATCAGCAAACTTGAAAATCGAGTTGGAGGGGGATTTGGCCACACAGTCATCAGTGCATAAGGAGTATATGAAGAGATTGAGGACACAGCCTTGCGGAGCACCGGTGTTGAGGATGACCATGGAGGAGGTGTTGTTGCTCATCATTACTGACTGCGGTCTGTGGGTTAGGAAGTCTAGGATCTAGTTGCAGAGGAAGGAGCCGAACCCCAGGCCACAAAGTTTGGAGATGAAAATTAGAGTGTAAGATACATTTTGTAACTTGTCATGCTTATAAATCTGTATATATCTGTGAAGGTATAGCTGGGGTGAAGGAGTAGTGTATTGTAGTTAACCTTTTCTTGCTTCATAAATATTTTATTCTTTTGTTAAAAGTTCATTGGCTGTCCTGTAACTCTGTCCATCCACATATCTAAACAAAAAATAAAAGTTAGGATCTATTGAGCCAGCTTCCACTCTGGGGTCAAACTTATCCAGTAGTAACATCAGGTGAGTTTGTAACAATATTTACAAAGACATTGAATGAGTTGTTGAATGGAAAAATAGTACATGTACAGAATCAAATCATGAACATCTGGAACTCAGCAAAGGTAGTTGGCAAAGCTGAGACTCCAAGGTCATACATCATTGAGGTCAAAACAAGGAACCAAGTCCATATTCGACCTAAACCTAATTGGAAAAGCAGGAAAGATCATCAACAACACCAGCAGCATCACTAACCGACAAGACAACATCACCAGCATCACTAACAAGTGGTGCAATATCAATAATATCATCAGAAAGGGACACAACATTAGCAACATCAGACATGATTTCAACTGCACCAGGAAGAGCACACACAACACTGATAGTACAGTATGCTAACTCACCACTGAGAGCAATGAATGCCGATCTAAAAGATGGAGGCCCAACATCCTCCCATCTCAGTGATACCATCAATAATATTCTGAGAAAATAAAATAACCTACAACAGACACTAAACGTGTTCAGTTTAATTATAAAGGCCGATTGTTAATCTTCTTTAGTTCAGATGATACAAAAAAAGTCAATGATTCGAAATTATATCGATATAAAAGCTTCATATTTTTAAAGAATTATGAATGTTGTATCATTGTTCATAAAAAGCCAGGAACTAATTGTTATGCAGATGTGTATCTGTGTGCCACATTTACTGCTGCACTGTAGTCAGGTGCTGATAAATAATGTAAGAAATACATTCAATGAAGCTCCAGTATTTTGAATCTGAAAGTGTGATTATTTCGAAATACTGGGAACAAGAAGACATAACACAGTGGCCTTAGGCCTCCCTCAACTGTTTTTTAATTTTACTACAAGGTTTTTTTTTGTGCTTATTCCTTTTATCTGAGAGGTTGGTGACACAACCCAGGACCAGTGCCGGATTTAGACTTGGCGAGGCCCTAAGCTATATAAAGCTTGGAGGCCCCTTGTTAAAAAGTTACACCAAAAGGTCTCTCAAAGGTGCGTACCAAAACAGGACCTTGGGTCGCCACAAAAAAATTGAAAACATAATTATGCCTTTTAATTATTTAATAGCAAGGTATTTAAAGTGAAAAATACAAATTATTTTCAAATGAATGCATTTACTGATTACATATTTATCATTTGGCTGGCTTGATCTCTCTCATAGATTTTGGTAATTTTTTGAGTTGCTCTTCAAGCTGGTGCTTTCTTTTTCTTTTCTGGTATCTGCTCTTAAATGTTCTCTTCATTGTAAACCTTCTGAAATTTTGTGAGGTCCCTGCGGATTGTGAGGCCCTAAGCTGTAGCTTGTTTAGCTAATGCCTAAATCCAGCACTGCCCAGGACCAAAGAACAGCACGAGTTCTAACTTAAGTAAAACCTACACTCTAACGTTTTTCCCCAATTCCAGCAGATGAAAATTAAAACCCAAGTTGTAACTTTATAGAATAGTGATCTTAATATTAAATTGCAATTTAACAAAGCTTAGTGCAGAAAAATAATGAAAGAAGAAATAATGAAAGAACATTTGATTATATTTCAACAACTATCCAAAGTTCTCAGCAGATTCCCATAAACATAGAAATAGATAATTCTGCAAACACCCTTGACTTTCACCCTGAACTTTTCCTCTCTCATGACAATAATAATCAGTTTTTGCAATCACAGGACCGCTTGTGATAGTGTGTGTGTCAGAAGTCAGCAGATAATCAATCCAAATCAGTGTATTTTTCAAAACAGTAGCTTAGGGTCATTTCACACATTAAGGCTGCATTTTTGCACCAGTGATGCTTGCCAATGGAAATTAAATCTTGGTACACAGTGAGTTCAGTTGCAGTGATAATTTGTTAACAAAGCAACAGCAAAGAGTTATAAATGAAAATTACACATGGGGATTTACAGTTATTAACACATATTTACTCTGGTGGCTTAGGTATATAGTGCATTTGGTAACTTGAGTCCAGAAATAAGGTAGTCAAATACATTGTTAAGGAAAACAGGAGCACTAGAACAAGTCTGCAGACTGAAGCCCCGCCCATAGCCTGCACATGCTCAGAAGGGAGAAAGGCCTGCACATGCTCAGACTTAAAAGAAGAGTCTAACACTTCTCCCCTCTTAAATTTCAATACCCGATCAAGACAGAAATACAAAGAAAGTAATGTCTTAGCAATATGGAAGTCTGTCACAAGCTTTGTGGTTGCGTTGCAACATATACAATGCGACTGTTTTTTTTATACTTTTCCAATTCAATCAAATCAAATCCAATTCAGAGTCTCAACAAGTTGAGACATTTCAGATCCAGGCTGACAAGACAGGGCGAGCGACCAAACCACCCTGTCCTGGGCCTGATCTACATGAGCCAAGCTGATTGGAGAAGGGGGAGGTTCCTCCTCCAAGACTTGAGCTCATTTGCATCTTAGCCAAAAGGCCGAGATGCCACTTTAAAAAATTGCTTCATATGAAACATATGAAACCTGAATCACAGAAACTGCTTCCTGGTAAACGTCCTCAGCAGCATTACCTTCTGCCATGTTATCAGTAACGGTCGCTGACTCTGAAACCTCTCCTGACTCAGATTTTTACCACAAGCCAATATGATCTTGATGTCTGTGGACAACTCTTCCATTTTAGTCTCATGAACCAAGATACTGGACCACTTCGGTTTAAAATTATTCCTGTCAACCACCTCTGTTACTACCAAAGTTTTTGATATAGATCTGACCATCCAGTTTGAACTGCCTCTCTTTGGAATGTAAGTCACGTCCCTCCTTCTGCTTCTCTTGTCTTCTGCTCATTTTCACTCTGAGATTTGGATGAAGAACATCCAGGTGAGAATTCAGCCTTCTACCTAACAATTCCACAGGAGATAGCCCTGTAGTGGATTGTGACGTGATAGGATACTGGGACAAAATTCTTGAGAGTTTTGTTTTTAAGATATTACCTACCATTCATTTCACTCCCTCTTTCAAAGTTTGAACAGTTCTCTCTGCTAAACCATTTCAAGTTGGATGAAATGGTATAGTGTACTCATGGCATATACCAGTCTTTTGCATAATTTCATGAAAAACCTCACTTGTAAATGTTTTGCCATTATCTGAAGCATGTGAATCTAATAACCCATGTGTTGTGAAAATTTGGTGTTGCTTCTCTATTGTCACAGGAGCTGTGATATTACTCTAGATATGTGCTTCCAACCATTTCAAATGCACATCTACGACAACCAAAAACATGTGGTTCATGAAAGGTCCCAAAACGTCCATATGCAGTCTGGACCACGGCCAGCTTTATGGGCGGCACAGTGATTAGCATTGCTGCCCCAAGGCACCAGGGACCCGGGTTCAATTTCAGCCTCGGGTCACTGTCTGTGTGAAGTCTGTACATTCTCCCTATGCATATGTGGGTTTCCTCTGGGTGCTCCAGTTTCCTCCCATGCTCCAAAGAGGTGCCAGTTAGGTGGATTGGCCAGGCTAAATTGTCCCTTACTTGCATCAGCATTCGGATTAGCAGGGTAAATACGTGAGGTTACAGATATAGGACATGGGTGGGATTATGGTCGGTGCAGACTTAATGGGCCAAATGGCTGCCTCCTGCATTGTACGGATTCTGGAATCAGGCCATTACCAAGGATGAAGAGGTTCTGGTGGTACCATCTTCTGGTTTATCTTACAAGCAGAACACGACTTCACTTTGTTCTCCATTAGGCTAGACTCTTCATTAAAGAGGCACCTCATGAATTTAATCCATGACTTGCGAACATGGACATGGAATGGAATGACCACTCTTGACCCCCCCCCCCTCCCCCACAGTATTCAACCATCCTGCACACTTTACTTGTCTTTGAGCCTCACAAGTGATTCAACCCATCCTCTTCTATTATAGCTGGCCATCCTTGCATCAGAAATCTTTTAACTTGCTACAGAATAGAATCTCTGTCTGTCCACTGCTTAATTTGCTTACAGTGTGTTAATCAGTGTTCTTATGAGCCTTTTTCCCCTTTGAGTAAGGGCAAGGCCTTGATCTGCAAGAGAGTCCTGTAAGTCTAGGCCTGTTTCCTAGTGCTCCTGCTTTCTTTTGCTTATGACTGTTTCGTTAAACTTTGTTATTTATTTATATAAAGATGATCATTCTTTTAACAATGCATTCGGCTACGTTATTTGTGGACTTAAGTTACCACACTTTTGGCGATGAGGAAAAAACGGATTAGAAGGAAGGAACATGTGCCTTTGTTCAGTGTGGCAACACAGGGTTGCATACAGCGAGTAGCTAGTTTCTTTGTGAATTTATTCAACAGAATTTCAAATTAGCAACACCTCTCCTGCCATTTTCTAATGATGGTGAGGCTTTCTGTCATGCTGAAAGTCGAGGCATAAGTCTTTCAACATGCCCTCATTGTCACTTCCCCAATCTTTTCTAACTGCAGATTGAAAGACTTAGTGAAATGAGGCCAGGTACAAATTATTTTAGTAGCTTACAGATAACAAGCATAAGATAAACAAAATACAGAACATAGAACATAGAACATTACAGCGCAGAACAGGCCCTTCGGCCCACGATGTTGCACCGACCAGTTAAAAAAAAAAACTGTGACCCTCCAACCTAAACCAATTTCTTTTCGTCCATGAACCTATCTACGGATCTCTTAAACGCCCCCAAACTAGGCGCATTTACTACTGATGCTGGCAGGGCATTCCAATCCCTCACCACCCTCTGGGTAAAGAACCTACCCCTGACATCGGTTCTATAACTACCCCCCCTCAATTTAAAGCCATGCCCCCTCGTGCTGGATTTCTCCATCAGAGGAAAAAGGCTATCACTATCCACCCTATCTAAACCTCTAATCATCTTATATGTTTCAATAAGATCCCCTCTTAGCCGCCGCCTTTCCAGCGAAAACAATCCCAAATCCCTCAGCCTCTCCTCATAGGATCTCCCCTCCATACCAGGCAACATCCTGGTAAACCTCCTCTGCACCCTCTCCAAAGCCTCCACATCCTTCCTGTAATGTGGGGACCAGAACTGCACACAGTACTCCAAGTGCGGCCGCACCAGAGTTGTGTACAGTTGCAACATAACGCTACGACTCCTAAATTCAATCCCCCTACCAATAAACGCCAAGACACCATATGCCTTCTTAACAACCTTATCTACTTGATTCCCAACTTTCAGGGATCTATGCACACATACACCTAGATCCCTCTGCTCCTCCACACTATTCAAAGTCCTCCCGTTAGCCCTATACTCAACACATCTGTTATTCCTACCAAAGTGAATTACCTCACACTTCTCCGCATTAAACTCCATCCGCCACCTCTCGGCCCAACTTTGCAACCTGTCTAAGTCTTCCTGCAAACTACGACACCCTTCCTCACTGTCTACCACACCACCGACTTTGGTGTCATCAGCAAATTTGCTAATCCACCCAACTATACCCTCATCCAGATCATTAATAAATATTACAAACAGCAGTGGCCCCAAAACAGATCCCTGAGGTACACCACTTGTAACCGCACTCCATGATGAATATTTACTATCAACCACCACCCTCTGTTTCCTATCCGCTAGCCAATTCCTGATCCAATTTCCTAGATCACCCCCAATCCCATACATCTGCATTTTCTGCAGAAGCCTACCATGGTGAACCTTATCAAACGCCTTACTAAAATCCATATATACCACGTCCACTGCCTTGCCCCCATCCACCTCCTTGGTCACTTTCTCAAAAAACTCAATAAGGTTAGTAAGGCACGACCTACCTGCCACAAAACCATGCTGACTATCACCTATCAATTCATTACTCTCCAAATAACTATAAATCCTATCCCTTATAATTTTTTCCAACATCTTGCCGACAACAGAAGTGAGACTCACCGGTCTATAATTCCCGGGGAAGTCTCTGTTCCCCTTCTTAAACAATGGGACAACATTCGCTAACCTCCAATCTTCTGGTACTATACCAGAGGCCAACGACGACCTGAAGATCAGAGCCAGAGGCTCTGCAATCACTTCTCTTGCCTCCCAGAGAATCCTTGGATAAATCCCATCCGGACCAGGGGATTTATCTATTTTCAGACCCTCCAGAATATCCTGCACATCCTCCTTATCAACTGTAATACTGTCTATTCTACTCCCTTGCAACCCAGTGTCCTCCTCAGCTATATTCATGTCCCCTTGCGTGAACACCGAAGAGAAATATTGGTTCAATGCTTCACCAATCTCCTCCGGTTCCACACATAACTTCCCTCTGCCATCTATAACTGGCCCTAAACTTGCCCTAACCAACCTTCTGTTCTTGACATACCTATAGAACGCCTTAGGATTCTCTTTAACCCTATCCGCCAAAGTCTTCTCATGTCCCCTTTTAGCCCTTCTAAGCTCGCTCTTCAACTCCCTCTTAGCCAATCTAAAGCTTTCTAGTGCACTACCCGAGTGCTCACGTCTCATCCGAACATAAGCCTCCTTTTTCTTTTTAACCAACAAAGAAACTTTTTTGGTGCACCACGGTTCCCTAGCCCTACCAATTCCTCCTTGCCTGACAGGGACATACCTATCACAGACTCGCAGTAGCTGCTCCTTGAAAAAACTCCACATGTCGGACGTTCCCAGTCCCTGTAATCTCCTAGTCCAACCTATGTTTCCTAATTCTCTCCTAATAGCCTCATAATTACCCTTCCCCCAGCTAAAACCACTGGCCCGAGGTTCATGCCTATCCCTTTCCATCACTAAGGTGAACGTAACCGAATTGTGGTCACTATCACCAAAATGCACACCAACTTCCAAGTCTAGCACCTGGTCTGGCTCATTTCCCAGCACCAGATCCAATATAGCCTCACCTCTAGTTGGCCTGTCTACATACTGAGTCAAAAAACCTTCCTGCACGCTTACACATTGATTCAACTAACTGCAAGACCTTTTCCAGAATGATCAAAAAAGCAGTAAGAAATGTGCCACACTGTTCCTTTTGGTGATCTCACTTAATTTTTCCTGATAGTTCTTTTTATCTTGACTATCTCTGGACTTGAAATGGGTGAGTTTGCAGGTTTGTTAGGCCAGGCTTTCTTCCCAGATAAAGTTGATGGTCTGATTACTCATGTGTCTCTTTATCCTTTTCTGTTATTGTTCTTAACAAGTGGGAGAGCTGTTCCTCTGGCATCTTCTCTGTTCAGTGATTCATTAACTTGTCAGTAAAAATTGCCTCCCATCCTCCCTTCATACCCTTGGGATCTTCATTTAAAATCAAACAAGTCCTGTTATTTTGAAAATTAATAAGGACCAACTTGGCTGATAGGGCCTGGTCAGAGGCAACTAACTCAGTTTTAAGTAGATGGCGAACCATAATGTTCCACACATGGACTTGCTCAACATTAATGCACACCTTCAATCGTTATGGCCTGCAATTTCCTTTAAAATTATGCATGTTCATTTTCTTTTAAAATGCAGGCCTTATTCTGAAAAAGGTTCTGTGAAAATAAGCCAAAAAATTTGAAATGTGATGTTCACCTTCTACTTACTAAAACGTCTCTGTTTAATTAGCTAATTTTACCTTGTACTGAGTTGGATTGCTCCCATGATGGTTTCAGCTTGTTAATAACCTTAGACTATATAATTTCATTTTTATGATTCAAATGAAGAAAATAATTAGCTGTCAAGGCAAAGAACGGAAGAAAAGGCAAAAGTTGTTTTGAAAAAGATGAATCAAGGTGAAGAGCAGCTTGAAATTCAGTCATGCTGAAACATATAATCGGTGGGGGAGACAGAAAGAACAACCTCCGAACTCTTAATAGTGTTTCATTAATTTCCTACAGGTGATGGTGACAGATGGCAGCTCTTCTCCAAAATACTCCACTGTGTGGGTGGTGGTACATGTGTTGGATGAGAATGATAATAAGCCCCAGTTTCCTCAGAAGGTATATCAGATTAAACTTCCAGAGCGGGACCGCAAGAAACGGAGTGAGCCAATATATCGAACATTTGCATTTGACAAGGACAAAGGACCCAACGCCGAAATTTCCTACAGCATCGTGGATGGAAATGATGATGGAAAGTTTTTTATTGATCCCAAAACTGGAATGGTGTCCTCCAGGAAGCAGTTTTCAGCTGGAAATTACGATATCTTAACGGTAAGATTTTATTTCTTGTTTTGTTCTATAAATATCAATATCTGTTTAAAACCTTAACCTCTTTGTTTCAGGTTTTAAGCTGGTCTTAGATATTCTATCGGGTATGGTTATGGCCATGTGCTCAATATCTAATTATGCAATAGTCTAGCCTGAAGGTATAGCAAAGGAGACTGTGATCTGAACTGTACATGATGTCTTTTGGACAGTTTGAAATGCTACAGCCTGAATCTTTACTGTGAGCACTTGCTCTGAGCTAATGATTATCCTATTGTCACGAAAGTGCTGTGAATATTGAAAATCTGAAATAAAAACTGAAAATGTTCAGCAGCAATCTTCCCTGTAAGGTGTAGTTGGCCGCTCAGTAACCCAGAAGTTACCACACAGGCTGCCAAATGGTCATGCACAAAAAATTAATTGAAGAGGCCAAACATGAGAGGAGAAAAATAGAATGGATGTTGCTTAGCTGGTCAGGCAGCTTCTTTGGAGAGAGAAATGGAATTTATGATTCAGATTGATGAACATTTTTCAAAACTGCAAGTTGGTGGAGATGATTAGCTTTGAAGAAACCACAGAGGCAGGAAATGGGGGACAGGGAAAGAATAACTGGATAAGATCTGAGAGAGTATGGAAGATTTAAGTGATTAAATGACAAGTGATGTGGTGGAAGGCAAAAGGAGTGGATAATAAGACAAGGATAGCAATAACACATGGATCAGGAGGAGTTGCACATGATGAAAGAAGTTGTACGTGATGAAAGAATAGTTGGGGATGAGGTTGAGAAAAGAGAAGATTCCTATGACCAGAAAATGTGGTAGAAGAAAAGCAGGAAGCACCATCCCGGCAGCTGTGTATGGATAGGGCACCTCCCACTCCAGCAATAGAAACATTTTCCCCACTCACTGCGGCTGTGGTGCAGCTATCTGCCATGAGCTGCTGCCCCAAATTTTTTAAAAGTTTATTTATTCGTGCCACAAGTAGGTTTACATTAACACAGTAATGAAGTTACTGTGAAATTCCCCTAGTTGCCACGCTCCAGCACCTGTTCGGGTACACTGAGGGAGAATTTAGCATAGCCAATGCACCGAACCAGCGCATCTTTGGACTGTGGGACAAAATAGGAGGAAACCGGAGCACCCAGAGGAAACCCACTTAGACACGGGGAGTACATGCAGGATCCGCATAGACAGTGACCCAAGCTGAGAACCGAACCCGGGTCCCTGGTGCTGAGAGGCAGCAGTGCTAACCACTATGCCACCTTGCTGCTCCAAATTAGAGATCTAAAGTTGTTAAACTCTATGTTACAGCCACAAGGCTGAAAGCTAGTAAGGCTGGAATTTGCTGGCCCTGTCATGTTGGAACAGTAAGAAGTCTCACAACACCAGGTTAAAGTCCAACAGGTTTATTCGGTAGCACAAGCTTTCGGAGTGTCGACCCTTCTTCAGGTGAGTGAGGAGTTCTGTTCACAAACAGGGCATATATAGACACAAACTCAATTTACAAGATAATGGTTGGAATGCGAGTCTTTACAGGTAATCAAATCTTAAAGGTACAGACAATGTGAGTAGAGAGAGGGTTAAGCACAGGTTAAAGAGATGTGTATTGTCTCCAACCAGCACAGTTAGTGAGATTTTGCAAGCCCAGGCAAGTCGTGGGGTTACAGATAGTGTGACATGAACCCAAGATCCCGGTTGAGGCTGTCCTCGTGTGCGGAACTTGGCTATCAGTTTCTGCTCAGCGATTCTGCGTTGTCGTGTGTCGTGAAGGCTGCCTTGGAGAATGCTTACCCGAAGATCAGAGGCTGAATGC
This sequence comes from Mustelus asterias, assembly GCF_964213995.1. Taxonomy (NCBI): domain Eukaryota; kingdom Metazoa; phylum Chordata; class Chondrichthyes; order Carcharhiniformes; family Triakidae; genus Mustelus; species Mustelus asterias. Next base: position 62,546,452 of record NC_135810.1, on the reverse strand, counting down.
CCGTGACTGCTGAAGTGTTCCCCGACAGGAAGAGAACACTCCTGCCTGGTGATTGTCGAGCGGTGTTCATTCATCCGTTGTCGTAGCGTCTGCATGGTTTCCCCAATGTACCATGCCTTGGGACATCCTTTCCTGTAGCACACCAGGTAGACAACGTTGGCCGAGATGCAAGAGTATGTACCGTGTACCTGCTGGATAGTGTTCTCACGTGAGATGATGGCATCCGTGTCGATGATCTGGCACGTCTTGCAGAGGTTGCTGTGGTAGGATTGTGTGGTGTCGTGGTCACCGTTCTCCTGAATGCTGGGTAGTTTGCTGCAGACAATGGTCTGTTTGAGGTTGTGCGGTTGTTTGAAGGCAAGAAGTGGGGGTGTGGGGATGGCCTTGGTGATCCCACATCATGTTGGAAACCACCACGGGAAATTCAGTGGCCCAACGAAAAGTACATTAACCTCTGGCAAAGCCAGATGATCCTAGGGATGAGTGGAGCTGGAAAATCCCACCCCAAGTAAAAAGATGTTTTGATGTTCCTCGAGCTTGTATTGAGCTTCATTGAAACAGTGAAAGGCCAATGAGAGATTCCCTACTACTCCTGATCATCATGGATAATCGTATAAAAACCTGGTTGATTAACTTATCAATACCCTCCCTCCTATAGACTGCAAGACAGGAGGATTTTTAACCTTGGTCAACCCCTTTTTAAATTAAAATTGCCACCTTATCCTTAATCATATCTAAGTCTTTTTCATGAAAAAATGACCAATCACCCGTAATACATCAGCTAAAAAAGGGATTATTCTATTGGTAGTTTAGCTTTTTTTGTTGGCTCTGAGTTTGTGGATTATAGTAGTTATTAAAGACTTCAAATACTGAGGACTTACTGTTGTTGCAGCAAAATATTCCTCAAATATATTTGCATCATTGGGCATTCAAGTGTTAAGAAAATGGATCAAGGTAAGTTTCATCTGGACAGTTTTAACTATCTGTAATACAAACAAGCAGTGCATGCTTTTCCAGACTGTAAACCAGTGTGAGCTATTATTTTGCTGAATTTATCTCCTAAATAAATTCTGTTCTTCACGTGAACTCCGAACAGCATCGGAGAATTATCTCTAACATGTATTTCCTATGAAAATGAAGCAAAAACAAGTAATGTTGGTTCTGCCCGTCCCAATTGTCTCAGGTAGCAAAGGAGTAGACAGAAGTTATATTGGATAGGATGAAAATAGATAAGGAGGAGTTACTTAAATGAGAGGTCCTCAAAATAGGAAAGTCATCTGGTTTGGATGGGAATGCATCAGAGGCTAAGTTATCGTGGAAGGAGTGATGGAAGCTCTGGTCACAAAGACAATGATTATGGAGAAAATTAATTGGCATTTGGAGAAGTCTGAACTAATAAATAAATATCGGCATGGATTTGTTAAAGGCAAATGGTGTTTCACTCATTTGTGCTTTAATGAAATAACAGAGTATGGTTTATGTGTGTAGTGCATATAGATTTTGAAAAATGATTGTTACAAAGTACCACAAAATGGGTTTGTTACCAAAATTGGAGTCATAAGTTTAAAGGGACAGATCTGCCACAGACATAAAATTGGCTAAGGGGTAGAAAGGTGAAAGTATTGGTGAGCAGTAGTTTTTCAGACTGGATTGATGCATATAGTGATGTTCCACACAAGTCGGTATTAAAACCATTGCATATTTTTATGTATATGTTAATTACCTAGACATGGGTATACTGGCTATTCAAAGTTTGAAGATGAAACAAGACCTGAAATTTAGTAAACAATGCGACGGATTTAACTTTCTTCAAGAGGACATGGACAGATGAATAAAATGAGCAAACACATGATAGATGAAATTTAACGCAGAAAAATCTAAGGTTATAGATTTTACTGGGAAGAATGAGGAGTAGAAAAATGAACTCAATTATTCAGTTTTGAAGGAGGTGTAGGAACAGAAAGGCATGGATGTATCAAACCTTTGAATGTGACAGAAAAAGTTGAGAAGGCTTTAAAAATGTATTTTGAGATATTTGATTTTATTAATGGAGAACTAAAGTATTAAAGCAAGGATGTTATGTTCAATCTTTATAAGATGGTGGTTAAGTCTCTGCCAGAGTATGTGTTCAATTCTGGGCATCAAACTTGAAGATGGATGTCAAGGATTAGAAAGTGTGTAAACATGATTTACTAGAATTACACCAGTTATAAGCGACTTCAATTACTTCAATAGACTTGAGAAGCTGGGGTCATCCTTCTTCAAGCAAAGAGAGTAAAGAGGAGATTTAATAGAGATGTTCAAATCGTGAACAATTTTGTTAGAACAAATAGGAGAAATTATTACAAATGGCAGAAGGATTGGAACCAGAGGGCACAAATTTAACTGGCAAAAGCACCAGAGGTGATATGAGGAAACATTTTTTAATACTGCAAGTTGTTTTGATTGGGAATGCACTGCCTGAGTGGTGCAAGCATTCAAAAGGGAATTGGATAATTACTTGAAGGGAAACACATTACATGGGAAAGCTGAAGGGGAGGGTGTATAATTGGATGGCTCTGTCAAATAACTGATGCAGACATGATTGGCCAAGTTACATCTCCTATGCTGTATTATACAATAATTTTGAATGCTGGGCATTAATAGATTTTTACATTCAGTGAGATGAAGGCATCACTGGCAAGGTCAGCATTTATTGTCTACCTTTAGCTGCCATAGAGGGGGCACTGCTGAGCCATTTTCCTGATACGCTACAGTCAGTTTGGTGAAGGTATTCCAACAATGATGTTAGGAAGGGCATTCCAGGATTTATTCTCTGACGATGAAGGAATGGTGATGATTCCAAGTGTGACTTAGAGGAGAGCTTCAGGTGTTGGTATTCCCATACACCTACTGTCCTTTTCCTTCTAGGCAGTAGAGGTTGTGGGTTATGGCGGTGCTGTTGAAGAAATCTTGGCAAGTTGCTGCAATGCACCTTATAGGTGGTAAAAATTGCAATCATTCTTGCATTGTATTCAGTCTACGCTTTATATTTACTAGATTGGGATTGATATGCTAATCCTGTTGTAGATAATGCAAGACAAATGAAAGGCCAGTAAGGTTTACATTTTGACTATTTTGCATTTACTTGGCAACTTTTGTGACTCAAATGGTACTTGCCATTTATCAAACCAAGTCTGAATGTTGTCCAGGTCTTGCTGCATATAGGCATGGGCTGCTTCATCAATTGAAGAGTTGCAAGTGGAACAGAACACTGCAAATAATCAGCAAATGTCTCTACTTCTGAACTTATGATGCAGAGGAGCTCATTGATGAAACGGCTAAAGTTGGTTGGGGCATGGAACTCCTGCAGTGAAGTCCTGGAGGCTGAGATGATTGGCTTCCGACAAACGTAACCATCTTCCTTTGTGCTCGGTATGACTGCAACTGGCGGAAAGTTTTCCCCCTGATTCCCATTGACTTCAATGTCGCAATGGAAGGAATAACAAAATGTGATAAACGGATGATATCCTAAATCTTCCCCTTTATGCCACTGTCAATGTTATTGTCCTTTCATTTGCATTGCATTTTGTCCATATGCTGAGCATGTCAAGCCCACTGTTGTAAATATTATAAACTACAGACTGGATAGAATGAGCAATGAAATGCAAGGTATTAAGTTTAATATTATTAACTCTTGTGTAACTTTATAAACTTCTACGTTGCTGTTCTGGGTTGTGATGTCCGCGAAAATTCATTTTATGATTTTAAAATTAAGCTTAATAAGTTTTAACCTTATCCGAAGCCTTAATTATCTTGTACTTGCATTGCAGGTAAAATTGGCGTTGCCTTGTAAAACAATGTAATGCATTTGCTAGTGTGGCATTTACTTTTGTTTGTATTCTGTTTCTGTTGCATTCATCTTTGATACTCAGATTAAGGCAGTGGACAACGGAAGGCCACAAAAGTCTTCCACTGCACGTTTGCACATAGAGTGGATTAAGAAACCGGAACCATCTTCCATTCCCCTCGGTTTTGACGAACCGTTTTACAACTTCACAGTGATGGAAAATGACAGAGTGAATGAAATTGTGGGTGTGGTCACAGTTCAGCCAAGTAACATACCTCTTTGGTTTGATATAGTGGGTAAGTTCTTGCATCAATGTTCTGGAAATTCTCATTGTCGTAGTGAGATCCATTACAAACAGTAGCTTTGATCCCACTTCAATCTAAGAGTACTAAATTCTCCTGAAATATTTGTGAAAACATTAAAAAAAAACAAAATTTGAGATTTGTGATGACTGGTGAAATTGTAGTGGTGTTATGAAAGAAAATTAAAATAAAGACCACAGGATATTCCTTTCTTTGCATGGTAACATTTGACAAAGATTGAATTTAATTTGAAGAGCAGGATTTTTGCTACCGGGGCAGGTAGCTTGAGTCAGGGAAACTCCTGAATCAGCAAACCTTTCTTGGTTTAAAATGGCTAGAATCATATAATTTTCACTCTGGCAGGTGGGTGCAAATGGAGTCAGGCTTGCCAATGCCTGAAGCAGATCCTGAGTGTTCACAAGCATGGGTAAGTACTGAAGCAGGCTTGTTAGAAGGCCCACCTCATTTCTCAATGACTTCATCCCAGTTGTAATAAAAGGGCAATCAGGTTCTCTAGCCCTCACACTCCCTCAACCCCACCAATTACTCTCAGCCCCCCATTGCCTCCATATCAATCCAATGCCAACTTTTGCCACCTTGCCATTCCCAAGGCTCCCCATACTCTCAATGCTAGTTTAATGCTATTCAGTACTTAATCAATGAAGCATATAATAACAATGACAAATGTAGATCTACTGAAAGAGGAAAAAACAACCATTCAAATATATTATTGGAGAATTAAAATTGATTTTCCATCTATCCTCATTATACGTGCTTGGCCGAGAGGCCAGGCAAATAAATGCATGAGTTCAGCAGGGATTCTTTTTTGACAAGTGAAGTGAATTGTGGACTTTTGCTTGATTGACTTCTTAAAGTGGTTATAAAAAGTTGTTCTTTTGGTGATTTATTTTGTCAGTGTTTCAATTTGGACAAGATTAAGAGATGTGAAGTGTTTGAATCCTTTGTTATTGATACTTAGATTGTGTGACTGATGAGCATTTTCATAAGAGTTGTTAGTACAGCAGTTTTTAATAGACATTTCTGAATGGTTGTTTTTTTTCTCAGCAATTCCACACTTGCCATTGATTTTATGTGACTCATTTGTTCTGTATATATCCAATTTGGATGAATGGGCATGGAAGGGAAACAAGTTTGCATGGAGAACATGAGGCATGGAAATGGCTGGGGAGCAGGAGTTGGCATTGCGTTAGTCTGGGGGGCATGACGAGTGTTTGCGGTCTTGGATGTGACCTTTTGAACTGACCTTTCTAAAAGTTGCTGAGCCCAGACCAGCATTCATGACTCCCCTGAAGAATTATGGAGAACCTAACCTTGCAGGGGCTAAGAGATGCCGACTCCCACAATGGAACCAGCCAGGTCAGGAGTGCATGGTGCAGGCTCTGTATCCACACCCTTATCCTCTGCCAGCAAAATTTGCTGGAGCCAGTGGCATGGGCTAGAATGGCTCTGGAGTCGTCCTGCCCTAAGTCTTTAGAGTCTCTGTTAACATTTGAGTTTTCAAAGCTTGCCAAAAAGGTAATCATTGCTTTCATGGAACCAACCACATTTGAACGATTAATACCATTTTGCATGTCTTTTCTTAGTCATTGATTAAATGCACTTCATGACTGTTAAAGTCATGTTATTGCTTACAATCCTGTTCCATGATATAATTCGTCCATAATGACTTGGATTCAACAAAAAATGTTGATATGATATGAGTTAAACTGCGCTATGTCAATGATCTGAGAAATAAAGGCTATGTGTGGCTAAGCTCTATAAAAACACACCCTGGACTGGATATAAAGTTTGTTAAATCCGGTATACAGTAAGCAATGAGAGCATTGTATTAGTTTAACAATGACCTGTTGCATTTATATTCCTTGTCTCGTAACTCAGATCATTGCAGTTGAGTCGCCTCAAATATGTAGCATATATATCAGACATAAAAATAATTTAAATCTTTAGATCTTTATCCCTTTAAGTGCACCATGATTTGTTCTTTTCTGTGAATAATGCTAGGATGGCCAACTCTTTCTATGCACTGTTGCGCAATTTGCTTTTTTTATTTGTTTTGGACTCTTGAGCTCCAAATGTGACCTCACACCTCTTTCTGTTTTGTTCCGAAGACTCAACTGAAAATGTTAAATTTAATGTTTGATGCGAGGGAAGTGCTTAATGAACTATCGCCCGGTGTTCTTTTGATTTTTCAAAAGATTCCTGTCCCAAACTGAAGTGTATTCCTTTGCATTATGTCACTATGTTAGTAAAACTAATATTGTGCATTTGTTCCATGAACATCACACACCAAACATCATCTAAGCATGCGGTTCATTACCATTTAAACAGACAGGATTTCAGGCATTCATCCACAGCTTAGTCAGTCCACCATGTTCGTTAATTTTTCTGGAAGATTCTTGTCGCCCTAATGAGAAAGATCACATTTAGATATTCTGTGACCCAAATGGAATTTGCATATTGATTTGACTTGGTCAATTTATTCCTGCATTAAGCTATATCTTCCTCTAAGAACACAGCAGGATGCATCATTTTCAGCCTTGTTAATTACTGAGTTGTATTTTTGTTTTAGTTACTCTTTCAAGAATAGAATAATGCCATTGTACATATCACATTTAAAACTGATAGTACTTGTTGCCTACAATTGCTGTTCTTCATTCTTTTAAACCTTGGTTTGTGCATGTAGAGCAAGTAATCTTACAGCTACTTGTTGGTCACTAACTGCCCTGGTTTCAAAAACTGAGGGCAAAAAAGATGCCATTTAAAGATCAAGTATAAATGGTTTTATATTTTATGTGTGTATTTAAGTAATGGTAAATTGTATCTTAATCCCTAAAAAACATTTTTCTCCTAAAGTTATTCCTGTTAGGGTTCGACCAGTCTTCCTGTATCCCAGGTGACCTCTTATCCCTCTGCATCAGCTGGATTGTCAGGCATGTTTGTGAGCCAAAATAAACTTGTTACTCTCCCATTGCAGTCTGTGGTTGAGCTGTAGTCCAATAGAAATGCCTTTAATCTGCTTTGCTCATTTATTTTAGAATGCAATGTGTTTTAATTTATGCGTCAAATAAAGTGGACAGGTTTCTGCAGTTGAATTGCACCTTCAACAACTCTACCATTAATAATGTTTATTAGTAGAATTGGATTGCTTTTAACAATTCATTGAGTATTATCTGTTTGCCAATACATATGCTGGATTAGTGGAGTGCTTACCCTGGATCCTTCAAGGATGGAACTGAGTTGTGTAAAATGAGAACAGTGATAAATACATCATAAACATAAAACATCATGATCTTCCCTGGTGGTCTAAAGAATAAAGGCATGGCCTGGTGCAGCATCACACCAGGTAGTCCAGAATATCCCAGACTTGATTTTTGTTTAGTCCTGAGTTAGTTGAGTTCAGCTGAGACAGCAGCTGAGGCAGTACCATTAGACTCAGAGCCTCTGAAATGGAGAGGTGGGGTACAAATTAACCAGTGTTCCCAACGCTGGTAAATATTCCAGTGATTTCTTCTGGAAACCAAATTGAATAGCCCGATGGCACTAATTATCTAATTTGGACATAATGGATGGACAGTTTAGAGAACTGTCAGTGCCCATAGAATCATATTCGATTAAAACTCAACACCTTCAGTTGAGAGGAGACAATTATGGAAAAAACACATTGTGAAGCATCATAATCTTAAAAAAATTATAGTAACGTGCTGGCTCATTGTTGATAACCGACTGAATTCAATCATATTTAAAATCCTGAGTGCACTCAGCATATACACAATTAGAAGTGATTTTAGACAAAGGTGAAACATACTCATAGGTGAGGTCTTACATGTTCAATACACTTGGATGAATGCTCAGCTTTTGGTATATGTCAAGTTAAAATGCTTTAATTGCATCCTAAACTCTCTTGAACTCTTTTTCTAACTAATGTTTCCCATCATTGTCCTTTTTGTTTCTTCAATCCTTTCTTTCCTGTCATTTTTTTTCTCCTTTCCTTCCTCTTTATGCCCCTGTCTGCCCCCCTTCAAGGTGGGAAGCAAGCTCGCGAGATGTTCTATGTTTATCAGACAGCTTGTGGCCAGAACTGTTCCAGAGAAGGTATCGCTACTCCCATTAAGTCACAAGTATATTGTCTATTTCAAGAATTTTCTGATGCTCTCATTGTTTAGTTTGGCATTTCATTGGTTGTTCGTATCACGTTGATATAAATGTTTTTTATTAGGGTTTTTTCATATTTGTGAATGTTTTCAACATGAAGGTCAGGGATTGCATGCGAGGGAAGGAATGATTTTCTAGTTTGAAAATGTGATGCTTTAGAATTCTGTAGATTTTACCCCTTCCATGCATGTGTTGAATGATAAAATAAGGTGGTTCATATAAATGATGAAATATCTATGTTAATTTAAAAAAAGGATTGTCATGGTACTGCTGAAGTCTGCAGCAGAACATTGTTAAAATTCTCGATGGATACTGAAAACCGGTTTCCCCCTTTGGGTTATCATGTATATCCAACCACCATTTTCTTTTTGGTGAGTAACATATTTAAGTCGTAGTGGATTATGTTTTTGTATTAGCCAACCATTCATTAAATTATTCTGGTAAATTTTTGTATATATACATGTATTCAGTGCACAGGACTTGTATTGTAAGATATATTTTACCAACACCAATGTATTTCAGTTTGTTGTAAATAAACTGGATAAGAATAGGGACATCTGACAGGTAACATCTGATGGATCTTCATATCCAAAATGCAGGTATGTTGTTAGACATGGTAATTGTTAAGAGAATAATGGAACTCTAACCAGTGTATCTCAGTGAGAAGTTGATTCACTTTAGAGACAGTGCATTATACAGAAAAAAAATCCATCCTTTTTCTAGCGATGAGTGCTAGCCACCTGCTTTCTCACTATATCAATTATTTATTTATTGGTTGCAATTGATTATTATCCTTTTGTAACAAAATGAGATAACAAAGAACTTTTAATGATGTAAGTTCCAAATCAAAAAGGTCAAAGTTTTCTCTTGCTGTGTCACAAAAATTTCATCCAAGTGTTCAACTTCAAATTTATCTACATTTGCATTATAAACAAAATTGAGCAATTATATTGGGTGGGATTCTCCGGCCACGCTCGTTCCAAAACCAGAGAATCCTACCCGAGGTCAGTGGACAATTATATGGTCGTCCACCCCCCTGCCTGCTATGATTCCCGTAGCAGGTGGTACAGGAGACTCCCCCCTCTATATGTCTGAAGATGATAAAGACCCTAAGATGCCATTTAGCTTATTTGAAATTTGGACTTTCTACCTGAACAGCCTTAATTTTTTTAATGATGATTCTAGTTTTAAGACATGTACATGTATGATGTATTTCATGGCTCACTTCCTAAATTTTTCAAATCCAATATTTTGAAATATATTTCCAATTTGGCTAAAGTACAGTTTGTTGAAGCAATAGCCTATTAAATGTGGATTTGTACAATAAATTCAAATAGATTTTTAGCAAGCTAATGTTTAATTTAGCCCAATGTTGACTTTACAATTTTATTGAATTTTTTGTACTTGTAACTGGAAAAGAGTGACAAAGCAGGTCAGTTATACCTTGATGTTTAAAAAGCCTTGGATCAATATTAAACCATACAGCTTCCTTAAATTATTACGTGCCATAGTTGCCCTTTTGGTGTGTCTTGTGAGGATAATCTTCAGGAGAGAATAGATGCTGGACATAAGCAATAGATAATGTCAATTTCGCCATACTTGTTATATTAAAAATACGACTCTTCTGCCAAAACACTGTATTTGCTAGTCATCTGGAGTCTATTTCTGTTAAGTGCTGGAGTCTGATGTATAACCTTTCTAATGAAAAAAAAGACAAAATGATCGGGCATGTGTAATGTAACAGCTTCAAGGCTGCCTGATTGCTACAGAAATGTAGCTATTTTTAGTGCAACACTTGGGGATAGAAAATCACATCATTGAGCGTTGACGAAGCTGGTCTGTCCTCAATCTTTCTAATTTGTCTTGTTACTGATTTTGCCTTTTCAGATCAGGATACAATAAATCCACAGATACTTAAATGGCACAGGCCTTCCAATAACAGCTACTATATGTAATATGTATGTGTGTGTGTATATATGTAAAACACTCCTCAGCAGTGGTTAGCAATCAAGAAGGTTGCTAACTGGATGTGGCAGTGCTGAATCACCCTTGGGGGAGGATGATTCGTATAGGTTCTTCACCCAGTTTTTAGCTGAAGGGTGTGGGAAAATATCTATCCAAGTTAACAGATCAGAATCTCAGAGGATAGGTAAAGTGGCCTGTAGTACCAGAATGTTACCAAGCTTTGGGAGGACTGAAAGTTAAGTGTAATGAATAATAAGCATAGGTACCTTATGATTTAAAACTGACAGGTAGCAATGTTAAGGCTGGTATGACGGACAAGACTGTTAAAACAGACAACCACAGACAATTATGCATAATTAGCAGTGGCTTAATAGGTTTAAAATGTAACCAGTTGGTTTCCTGCGACATCACACTTGGAGAAGACAGACAGTCTTGCATTTATTATAGCGCCTTTAATGATGTTCCAAAATGCTTTAGAGCTAATGAAGTACTTCTGAAGATTAGTCACTGTTCCAATGTAGGAAATGAAACAGCCAATTTGTGGACAGGAAACTCCTGCAAGCAGTACTATAATAATGGCCAGGTAATCTGTTTTTGTGATGCTAAATGAGGGATAAATATTGCTCAGAACGTCCCTGCTATTCATCAGAATAGTGCCAAGGCATCCCTTTTATGTTCATCTGGGCAGCACAGTAGTTAGCACTGCTGCCCCATAGCGCCAAGGACATAGCGCCACAGTCCAAAGATGTGCAGGTTAGACGAATTGGCCATGCTACATTGCCCCTTAGTGTCCCAAGGGGTGTGTAGGTTAGGAGGATTAGTGGGGTAAATATGTAGGGTTATGGGGATAGGGTGGGATGCTCTGAGAGTCAGTGCAGACTCAATGGGCTGTACCGCAAGGATTCAATGAGAGGAGACAGGGCCTTGCTTCAAAAATCAACACATCTGACAGTGAAACACCCCGCCCCCCCCATACGACACACACACACACACACACACACCACCACCACACCCACCGCCACCACAACATATTGCACTTGAGTGCTCGCCTCGAGTTCTGTGCTCAGGACTGAAGTGTGACTTGAAATCACAAACCTTGCACTTGGAAATGGAAGTACCAACTGAACCACAGCTGACATCAAGACACAGGGCAGAGGTTTAATGTGGCCTTCAGGACTTCACTGTCAGACTCAAATGGGGGTCATAACCTCAAACTGGGTTGGAAATATGCACTCATCTGTGATTTTACCCAATTAATGGCCAGAGGGCAGGCTTGCTGTCCAAATAAGGATGGCAGGTAGGCTATGAAAGCTGAAGATGCAATAGCAGACATTCTAGCTTGAAAGCAGCAGCAGATTGCACTTGCTGGTCGATGAGGGAGAGGGTGCCCCAAACTGGAGGCACATTCTCTCCAACTTTTTCAAAGTTAAAATAAAAAATTACTTTGCATCCAGGTCACTGCATTAGAAGTGGAGGAGTGGGGAGAATCCCACCACCAGCCCTTCCTACTGGAATCAGGGGTAGCCTTTAAGCTTTCCTGGAGTGCCCATGTTCTACCGCCAGGAGTTGACATGAGGCAGCTGCAATGTCCCCCACCAACTATGGAGACCTATGGCCTCACTCAACCTCTGACTATTGGCCATGCTGTAGAACCATAGAATCCCTACAGAGCATAAAGAGGCCATCTAGCCTGTCAAATCTGCACTAACTCTACGAAAGAGAACCCACCCAGGCCCTCCCCTCTGTCCTATCCCCGTAACACCATGCACTATTCCTCCTAACTTACACATCTTGGGACATAAAGGGGCAATTTAGCTTGGCCAATCCACCTCACCTGCATATCTTTGGAAAGTGGGAGGAAACCGGAGTACACGGAGGAAATCCATGCAGACATGGAGCGAGCATGCAAACTCCACACAGTCACCCAAATCCAGAATTAAACCCGGCTCCTTGGTGCTGTGAGGCAGCAGTGCTAACCACTGTGCCACCATGCCGCCCAGCTCCAGCACTCAATTGGCTATCCACCACTTGCAGGCAGATAGACCTGCCAAACTCTCTCCTCCCCCATCCCACCTCTGTGAAAATGGCCCAGGGACAGGATGGAAACAGGGAAGTGGATGCCCCACAATTCTTCCCCACCATGCCCCACCCCCATCACATCACTACTGTTAGTAACCCCCCCATCCCCCCCCCCCCCCCCCCCCTCCACCGCCGGCCCAGGTTCTCAATCCCCATGCAGCTTAAATGTAAATTCAAACTGAATATACTTTTTTTGTGGATAATCGGATCAGGTGTACTTGAGCATTCATTTTGTGGACATACAATCTGTAATTATCAATGCTATAAACTTCAGCCAGAATTTTGCGGCCCCATCACTGTGGGAGTCCCTGTGGGAGATTCGGCAATCCAGCCAAAAGTCGGGAAGGGACAAACCCAGTGCCAGCAGCAGGGTCGGAAAATCCCGGCCCAGATGGCCCAAATCTTCCAATCTTCTATTTCCAATCCTGAAGAGACAAAAATGTACCACTTGTTCCATTTTTTCCCCAACGGAGGATCCTGCAGAACTTGGTCAACACAGGAAACCTTGGTGACATCAGCAAAGTGAATGTGGGCAGGGACCTCCCTTTTTATGGCAGTAGCTCCCATATTCTGGTAAATGTTGACTAACGCACTGAAAAACTTCAGGTCATTTAAACAGTTTCTCAGTGTGTTAATAAGTGAGTTTTGCAGGATGTGTGAGGTAATTGTATAAGGGGGTAGGGTGGCAGCTGGGTAAGTTGGTGAGGTCGGGTTGGGGTTGGAGTCAGGTGGTGAGGGGTAGGTCACGTCGGGTTGGGAATGAGTCAGGGGTTAAGGGAAGATAATCGGTGGGGTCCAAGAAATATTGTTTGTATCGCCAAGAATTAGACTACGATTTTTCTGTTTAACATTATGTATGTCAGAACTGTCCAAATCTCTGGGCAGGATTTTCCAGCTGCGCTCACCCCAAGACCGGAAAATCCAACCTGTGGTCAACAGATCTTTGCATGGTCTGCCCTCCCACCCGCTACGATTCCCGTGGTGGGCAGGACAGGAAAATTGCACCCTCTGACTCTAAAGCAAGTTGATAACTTGTTTGGAAGGTCCCAAGGAACAAAAGAATTGCCCATTGGATGTTCAAATTTCCTGGACAATTCCCATGGTGGCAGTGTGTTGGGACTTTAGATTGTGTCTCTTAGCACATCTTGGGAGGTACATAGGGTCTCCAATGGTCTGAAGACCAGGAGATCTGGGTCATTATTAAAATTTGGAGGGCTTCTTTGCTCCACCTGTATCAATGGCTTGTTCCACCTGAATAGCATCATTACTGCATGCTTTTGTCAAGGGAAATTATGTTCTGAATTTGAAGCTGCATGTTTTGATTTGGGGCGTTTTTTTGATATTGTTGCATTTGTATAGTAACATTTATTTTTTGGATTCAATTTTGCCTTTAAAACGGCATTGTCTCCTTTTACCCCTGTCATCAGGGATATTTTACTGGGATTTTCAGTAGCTGCTGCCGGTAACATTGATAGCCCTTCTGGAGTTTCTCTTAATCTCAGGAGTTAGAGGTCAAGGAAGTGTTTCAAAGTATTGATCGGGAGGAGGGTCTGTAGAGACCCATTGGTAGCCAAAGTAGGCCTCTAACCTTTGTCAGGGCTAGTCGAGATTATCAGAGATATGTCTTCACCATGTATTCTTGACCAAGGATGTTTCTGGCTTGGTTAAGATTCTGTGCTTAAATTGCCATCTAGTAACAGTGGAGAGATAATCTTGAGGGGTTAGAAATTGAAGGTGCACCTGCACAATGGCAGACATATAAATAATCTGTACGTTAACCAGGGCAGTTGACTGTGCATCATGCGGCTAAGTTATTTTACAATGACCTGAGGTCATATAAACTTGAAAGTGGCAAGATTTTAATTGTAAGGATGTAACCTATTTGGAAGTGGCAAGTTTTTAAATTATATTTTAATTGTAAGGATGTAACCTATTTGACACACGTATATGCAAATAATTTGTTTGGTATGGGTGGAGAATACTGGAATAGATTGAGAGGCAACATTTTGTGGCATTAAATCTTAAGTCCTGTACAAGGTATATGGTATTGCAAGCTAGTTTTTCCTTTGCAGATTCCTTCTGTACTATGTTTTTTTGCTGAGTCCAGGAGGTAGATCACACAACAATGAGCCTGGTTACCACTTGCAAGGAATAATGTACTGCTGTCCTTGAGGGAGGATACCCTCAAATGGCAAGTTGGGCTACCCTTGTCACGTAGCTGCATGTACATTATGGCTATCTATCAAAAAAGGTATTGAATATTGTACCAATGTATCATTTGCTCACAAAATCTGTTTTGTACCTCCACATTGATTTTCTTTCATTTGATTTATGCCTAGCATTTTCCTCCCATATCCAGTCTTGCTATTTGATTCACACCTTTAAGTGATCACATCTTTTCATTTGGATCTGAAGGTATGATTTTCCACTTCATGTTATGCTGACTCTTAGTGCTTCTGAAATAGAAAGTATTCTGTTCCCCAGATTTAACATCCCTCCTCTGAATGAATGAAACTTTTACAGAAAAGATTAAAGATGCCTGAAAACATGGCAAACACACATTGGATTCTTTTTACATGTTCTCAGGTTGTGGATAATGCTGGAACAGTCCATACGAGGGGGTGTAGGAACTGGGGGCCTTAGAAGGTGACCGGACAAATTGTAAAAGACATATGGGATCCTTGGTTTTATAAATAGAAGCATCGGGCTGAATTTTCCATCCCAATTCAGAGCCAAACTATATCAGCTTTGCAAAAAGGGAGGCAGGTGGGCTCTGCATGCAGTGTTCCAGACCTCATTTCCAGTGCTAACCATTTTTACCGCATTGGGAAATGAGGCAGATCGTGACCTGACACACACGGTGAGGGATGTCGGGAGTTCTACTGTGAAGACTGCTGAAACAGTTACTTTGTCACTTTGATGGAATCGTGTGGAGTTTGGAAGCCTGTGTGAACCACACCAGCTCAATGCATTCAGGGACACAGCAGGCAGCCTCTCAGAAGTGCAAGAAAACTTTGAAGACTTTGCGAGTAACGATACATTTGCACCACCTCAACTAGAAATGCCTTAGTGAAGGTCCTGAATCTGCACCTGGGAGGGTGGAGGTGGCAGAGTGTGGTTCCTGAACACACAGTGCCTTTGCACAAAATTGCCAGCAACTGGACATCAATTCATTCAGCCAAGCTTTGAGTAATCTATCCTGCAAAAATGGAATTCTGTGATTGGACGTGGGTCCCTCACACCTGCAGGCATTTAGCAGAGCAGCTGCAGCAGTAGCCCCATGACAAAACATCCCCAGGCAGCAAGAGACACAACGGCAGCAGCCAGAACAGAGGGGGATAATGAGCCAAGAATACCCTGAGCATTGTGTGTACCACAACAAATTCACCTTCCGGGAGATGTTTGAAAGCCAATGCAGGAGGAGATATTGTATGTGCAAGGAGATAGTGACTGACCGTTGTGCCCTCCTAAATGAAGAGTTGATCCATCAAACCACCAAGCTCTGCCAGTAGCACTGAAGGTCACTGTGGCCCTCAACATCTCTGCGTCAAGTACTTTTTAGGGCTCTGCTATTCACTTCTGTGGGATATTTCAGTTGACTGTTCAGTGATGTGTCCATGCCTTCACATACTTCCTCGTCACAAAGGTGACTGACTTCATCAGCTTCTCAAAGGATGCAGCATCGCAAATGCAGAGAGATTCTGGCTATGCATCTATAGTAGTCATGATGTGGAAATGCCGGCGTTGGACTGGGGTAAACACAGTAAGGAATCTAACAACACCAGGTTAAAGTCCAACAGGTTTATTTGGTAGCAAACGCCACTAGCTTTCGGAGCGCAGCGCTCCGAAAGCTAGTGGCGTTTGCTACCAAATAAACCTGTTGGACTTTAACCTGGTGTTGTTAGACTCCTTACTGTATGCACCTATAGCCAGCTTTTTCCAGGTCCCGGTTGTCATGGGCTGTTCCTATGTGGCCAACAAGGCTCCCATGGAGAGAACAGATCACTTTTTCAGCAGGAAAGGTCACAGTTGTACAAAGATGCAGCTGGTCGGCCTTCACAGGAAGAGCTTGCTGCATTTGTGTGCACTTTAAATCTTTTGTCCCTTTAGTCACTGAGCTCTGCCCCTCCCCCGTGTAAAAATGTAAAATCATGGCCGGGTGTGATCCCAGAAGGAATCCCATCTGTGCAATTTCGCTCAGCCCCAGAACCCACCAGTGGTGCACGCCTATGTGTTACATTTACACACAGAGTCATTAGGGGAGAGAATGCTACACATGATGAACTGTTTTACATGAAGCCTTGGAGACTTTGCAGGGAGTTCACAAAATAATCTTTCAAGCAGGTGATGGGAGAAAGGGAGACCAGTAGTGATTCTCGTAGGGTTCCTGCTGCACCAGGGGATTGGAGAATCCCAGGAGCAGGGGGAATCCAGCTTGAAACTGATTAAGCATATTTAACTGCTTATTTAAATTTGCTAATCTGGTTCCCACCCTCATCTGAGTGTGGTGGCTAGGAGAATCTGTGCTGGGCACGATGCAGCTGGAAAATTGTGACCAACATTGAACCAGGGCCAAGCACTTTCTCAAGTAGCCATAAAAAGACCCTGCAGCTGGATTCAAAAAACAGCATGTGAATTCTCACAGGTCTCCTCAACAACAATTATACCTCAACCAATATTAAGAAAGTCATTTATGTCGTTGCTGTTTGTGGAATCATGCAGCTCATAGAACGGCAGCGTGGCTCCTTATACTACAATAGTGCCTATTTAATTAAAGTAATTCATTGGTTGTGAAATAAGGACTGAAAATGCATTCTCTAATTGCACTTCTTTTGTGCAAGGCACATAATGGTTAATTCTATGATTCCCTTACTCTCAACAGGCAGTTTGGTTGCCGGGGATGTAGGATCACAGAATTAGCCCTGCAATCTACACTCTGACTTCAATAAATAAGATTTACTTTTTTTGGGGGAGTATTTTTCTGAATATGTTTTTTTTCATTTGTTTTTCCTTGGATGTTTTCCTCATTTTTCTTCTTTTTCCTCTGCCTAATTAGATATCTCATAGCTGAGGGGACAGTTGCACAGATATGTTGTCACTATAACCCCATGTCGACATTTTACAGGAGGTGCTACTAACCATTTAGAAGGGGTGCACCCTTCCAATCTCCTTACCATCTGTGGAGAGAGAGAGTACGGTCCATTTGTGACTCTTCGATCAGGCTTACTCAGATTTGAATTCAGTGAAAAGAGTTGCAAGTCTATTGTGTGACATTAAATGACAATTCCCAGCACTGCCCCATGAAGTCCTCATTTGAAAAGAAATCAAAATATTATAACAATTTCTCATTTGACGCAAATGAAATGTGTCAACATTGTGATTTGCTCCAACCTAGTGTGTTTAAGTCATTATAAATTCAGTTGGATAGAATATATCCTTTTGAAACATCAGTGTGTGCTTCTATGACTAATGAAATGATGTACATAAATACTTGCCTGTAGATGACTTGAAGGCAGGATTACTGAAAGTACCTCAGTCACTGCATCTCGATTTACATATATATAATTTATATTGGAGATGAAGATTCTATTGAGGTTTCAGAAGTGCCATTGCTATTCAAAATCTGCATAATGATATGTGTGTGTTTCATTCCCCTATCCCGCACCTCACTCCCATGCCCCCTACCCCTCCGCCAGCATCCTGCTCACAGCATAGTCCTAAATAAAATAACCTTATTTTACTTTATTTTCTAGAGTTATCAATAGTCTGCATATGACTTTATAAATCATTTTCTTCCGGAGCTAGTAATCAGTAAATTTTGCATCTGTATGGGGCACGATTGCTGTTTAGATGCAATGTTTGTATTTATGTTATTCTTGTCTAGCAGTTTAACATGCTTTAATCAGAGATGATGAATGATTTTTAAAATACAAATTACCCCATTACTTCATAACATTGTCATTGGGTTTTTCTTTAGTTTTTATTTATTTTGTGCTCTTTGTATTATGGTCCATTGGGCTATAACATTTAAACTATTTTTTAATTTGAGGTAACTATAGTTTTACTGTTTATTGAAAAAATAATCCCGGTTCATGTTTTTTCTCCAGAGCTTTATTTAGAAATATAAAATTAAGGCTACAATGGCCATGTTGGACTGCCTTCCCCCATCCCCAACAGCATCCCTCCCCTATATAGATATGGCTCAGCAAGTTTATTCAATCAGTAGTGCAATTATACAATTGAAGAATATCCCAGGTTCAATCCTCAGGTGTGCATATTTCAGACAGGGAGCAGTAAGAGCATTACTATTGGTTTAAAAGCTCCTGGGCCAGGGGAAATTGCTATCTCACTGTCCCCAAGCAAAGCTCACGTGCGTTCATGTTGAGTTAGAACTGGACTGAGCTTTATGATTTGAGCTGTTCACCAGTCTGCTGGCATTCACAGTCAAAACTCATGTGAATAGTGAGGACTGGGAAAGGTACTCAAAATGGGGAGCAAACTGGTGAGGATAAAAATAGTTAAACAGTTGTATGGTGAAAAGCTTTTGATCCATAAACTTCTAACATTTTGAGGTAGTTATTTTTCATAGAATTGAATGCGATTTTGGTTGGTTGCTGAGCATAATTTCAAACTAATTGGTGATCCTGACTAAATGGTGAATACTCTTGCAATATTAGCTCTGCCCACTTCTGCGCTGCCATCCTGCCAGACTGAGACGAAAATACCATTATTTTCAAACATGAAAATGTTCTATATTTTTAGATTCATCTTCTAATTCAGCATAAAATTGGATATCTAGGTTAGTCTGTCTTTCACCCCACAGTACAATCTGCAAATGTTACTGCATAACAGAAGTTGCTAGCAACAGTCTATATTTGCAATGCTCTGACAGTAATTACTTACATCCAATACCGAGCATCAATAAATTATTTGCACATAATCACACTTCGGTCTGTTTCAATTTCTATATTTCTTGACTCTTTATGTCTTGGATATGAAGGTATGAAATGCATTTTAACCTGGTAATAAAATGTGCACTGTAACTGTTGCCCTAAGGCAAAAGTAAACTGTTGAAATTGAGTTGGTGACAGCCCGTACTTATTTAAAATACTCATGAATGTCGCTACATTATTGCATTTACTGGCAAATTATGAAGTTTTCAGCCTTTTTAGAAGAGATTGACACATATATACTGGTGTAGTTGTAATATGCTTGACATGACATTTCAATTATTTCTTTTTTTTAAGTCTAAAAGACAGTATCCTTTTTGCTAACCTACTTAATCTATAATTCAAAGTGGTCAAGAATCTGTCAAGGTATTCTGACAGTTTCAGTAACAAAATTCCACTTTTTTTTTGGACCATAACCAAGCTCATTACTGGTGCTTGTGATCCTAATACAATCTGATGACATTTGCTGTGCAAATGGTGAATAAAAGATTTGGATTTTAAAACTTTAAAAAACTGGGATGACAAAAGGGATATTGCCTTTTTCAATATATTCTCTCTAGACTAAATAACTGCATTGTACTCATTATATTGTACATTACAGGTGGAAATTATGAAAACACGTTTGAAATAGAGAAAGGTGTTGGCACAATTGTTATCGCAAAGCCACTGGATACTGAGCACAGGGCCACATATAATATGACTGTGGAAGTCACGGATGGGACAAACTCAGCTGCCACACAGGTAAAGCAGAAAGGGTGTATGAAATCAATGTGCATTACAAATTATGATGTTCAGGTTCATTATTTCCTGCTGCTTTAATGATTTGTCTTTCTTAACTAATAATATTAATAGGCAATAAAATGTTTAATAACGAGGCAGGGCCCATCCACATTGGTTCTGAAATCATTGAAATACTGCTAAGTTGTTGTTAGGGAATCTCATATACACATAAATGGAAGATCTGTAGGAATTACAGTTTCATTTTGCGGGTGAGGAAACATCTTTCTGGCATAGACTGATCAATTTCTCTTGTTTCCCAGCTGCTTGTTGAACAGATCTATTTTTTATGTGCATGGGTGTGTTTATATGTAATATAAAATATGAGTGCATAGGGTGAAGATTTGGCATAAATGAGGAAAATTCTACAGATAGTGCTTTAAAAAGTAACAGGCTAATGGTTTTATACTTCTGAATTAACAGCTCAAACTTGTGAATCCAATTTCCACTGTGACACGTGAAATTGAATTTAGTAAATATTGTATCTTAACATCCTCCTTAAACCAAGGCAAATCTGTCAAAGTGAGACCAGCCCTTGGAGCCCCAGCCAATAATCACCTTGTTGAGACTCGAATGATTAATTTTTTTGAGCTGTACAGTCATTCCTTTGCAATTGAGCATCTACCTCTTTGGAAATTGCATTCTTTTGGGCCAGGGGATTTTCTTGAATGTTAACCTGTCATTCTATTTCATGTAATCAAAAACTGCCAAAGGGAGGAAAGTACTTGTGTCGTTGAATTTTACAACGCAGGCAGAGGCATTCAGACCATGATGTTTGTGCAGGCTATTTGACAACCAGCACAGACTCGGTCTCTTTAGCCAGTTACCTTAAATCTGTATTTTCTGGATCTCGACCCCACCCCCCCCTTAAAAAAAAAATCTTTGTTTTCAAAACTATTTCAAGTTGAATATCAATGTCAATTTTATCCAAAATTAAATTTTTAAAAAGGCATGACTGGGCCAACGGGCACTCAGTTAGAAATTCTAAATGTGGATAATTGAAGAACCAATATTGATTTATGGTGTTCCTGCTCTGAGCAGAATGCTGAGCTCTTTCGGACATGGTATGTGTGTCATTTAATTAAATGGCTGTGACAAAACACACTCAGGAACCTTTGCACCTGAATGGAATAGTATGCGTGGCAGGCATGTTAACAAGGAAGTAATTAAATATTAGATCTCTATAACCCTTAACATGGGGTGGGCAGACCCACATTACACTGCCAAGTTTCACATCATTACGGGGCCTGGGGCAATGGAACTGCATGTGCATAATTCCTCTCATCGGTTTCTAAACGCTGGGACTGTCGGAGTGTCTAACATTATACACATTGAGAATTGCATTTAAATTTGGACTAGCTGAGAAATTTAGTCTCCCCAATGGCACAGCTGGTTAAAGTCATGAGCATGCCAATATGTGGAAAATTGCAAGTTTAATTTCAGAGCTTTGTGTGTCAGCTAATCCTAGCTAGGATGGTGAAAGGGACATTATCTCAGTGTCACTCGATTAGGGAAGACAAAATGGGTTGGAAATCCCATGCCTAATTGTTATCAGGGACAGGGCCAGATTTTCTTGGAAAGGTTTCCATTTCTCCTAGTTGGCATGCATTCTGAGACTGAATTCAGGCCGAGAGGAACTCTTACACACCCTGTGTGACATCACACTAACACCGAATTGTTTGTTGGGGCAAGGTTTATCACCTATACAACTATAATGTCCTCTCTCTAGAATTCCTGCCGCAAAACAGGAATATGGCAGTGACTGGCCGCAAAACGTCAGCAGTTCTGTAGCAGGATAGCCACTGCTACCCCAGAAAAGGTAGCTGGGCATTTAAAGTGGCAAAAGAACCAAAGGTCAAGCAATTAGCAGGTCTGAATACAAGTGTGATGGTGGGGGTTAATCCCCTAGATTGGATGATCCCAAAGTAGTTACCACCAATAACATCCCATGTGGGGGTCCAGGAAGCAGCAGTGATGACAGGTGGGGACATTCCGATCAAAGGAAGAGGCTTTTAAAGTTGTCACAAAAGTAGTAGGCCTGAGGATTGGGAATATTTTAGATTTCAGAAAATATGCAAAGGAAACTAAAAAAAGGGAAAATAGAATTTGAAAGTAAACGAGCCAGAAATGTAAAAAGGACTTGCGAAAGCTTCTATAGGTATGAAAAAAAGAAATGATTATCAAAGACAAAGATGGGCCCAAGAAAATAGCAGAGAAGAGGCCCAGAAGTTGGAATTTTCATTCCGGGGAGAGTGGGGGGGGTGGGGGGGGGGGAAGTGTTACTGCCTGAATTAAAATTTGCGCTTACCACTGCTAGAATCAGTGCAGCGGCATCCAGGTGCACATGTGGGCTGGGTAGAAGGCAGTCTTTGAATTTATCAGTATATATGAACAGATCAAAAATGAGCCCTCCAGGCCTCACCCCTAAACCACTTGATGCTGCTTCCATGCCAACCTATGCCACCTTATGCCCCACCCTCCAGGAACCTCAAACCCCATGCCAGCGTGTGCCTCTGTACCCACCCCCATGGCCCTTCATATCTATAATGCCACCCTATGAACTTAACTATACTCTATGCCCCCATGCCAATGCATGCTGCCCACTCATCCCTAGGGCCTTTTATAATCCCTGTGCCAACTTAGTCAATTCATGCCAATCTGTGCCCCATCTCCCCCCACCATTTGCCCTTACCCCTTTCCACGCCAACTCATCTAGTATCCACCATGGACAAACCTCATGAGTCATGCTGATGTAAAATAAGCTATTTATTGATGACATCACTATTTTAAAAATATTCTCATTGATTAAAACAACATTCAATACATTGTAATACCTTCAACTAATCTCTACTGAGAGAAAACATTTCTACAACCACTTGAATCTGTGAGTCAAACTTTTCACATAACATATCCTCCACTGTGACAATGTTAGGTTGTAAACTCAGTCATGAGCACAAATCCTATAATGATAACCCTCGGGCTCATGTCAACAAGCAGAATTAAATATAACGCAAACAGCCTACATTTGTGTTTTTCCTATTAAAGTGAATAACTTCACATTTTTCCATGTAATGTTCCATTTGCCATGTTCTTGCCCACTTGGATGGGTTTCTCAAAATACAACACTTGGCTTTGAAATTCTTCTGCCCTGATTTATGTTATTTTCAAGCTTTGTGATAGATAAAGTTTGCATTCATAATGGTAGCTACACTTGGGAACATTACTAGTGTTAATACATAATGCACTCTGTATTGCGGAAGTTTTTTGAGATATCAGCGTCTGTTTTTAAGTCATTGATTGAGCAGTAAAATTATTTAGGAACCTTTTCTTATAAAGCACTGGTTTATTTTCGTTCATGGCATTCATCCAAATACTTTTTTCAATCATTACACACATCATTGAGTATTCATGAACTTCATTAAGAACCAGCTTTGGACATATTTCCTGAATCAATTCCTGTGGTCTTTTTATTTCTATTTAATTTGTCAAAGTTTCCAATCGACATGTCGGGTGGAATTTTCCCAAAAAATTTTGAAGTGTCATAACAATGAGAGAACAGGAGTGCTCCGTGCCAGTTTTGTCGGCACACTCTGCATGGCAATCTTTCGATACTTAGTGCAATGAAAGAGCCTCCATACAAATCACACTGTCACAGATGCACCAGATGCATGATTCACCCAAAGTGGCCACAGCTGTGTGCCATTAAGCAAGTGGAGCTCCATTGAAACACTAATGATGCACAAACAGCCAGTCACGCCAGGAAGATGGCACCTCATAGAGCAGCTCCACGATTTAAGAAGGGAGAGTTGGGACGGCTACTGGACGCTGTGCAGGAGAGGAGGTCCATCTTCTTTCCCAGAGACTGGCGGCGGCGGCACAGGGGTCGGGCCAGCAAGGCGGCCTGGGAAGTGGAGCACCGGCTGTCGCTGGCATGGAGGACCAGCGGCCAGTGCAGAAAGAAAATGAACAACCTCATTCAGTCAGTAAAGGTGAGTGTCCATCCCATCCTGGCATCAGTTCTGTCCGTTGTGCCTAGAATGTCTACATCCCTGACACCTCGTAGCCTTCCAGCACCCGGCCCCCTAGTACCTTACTCCAAACACTCGAGTACACTCCCATCAGAACCACTGCCTGCCAAGGCACAGTCTTGACATACACCACCCGATTGTCCCCACTCCCATCACCCTGTGCCCTTCCAGCCATCAGGCTTCCAATTTCCCCCTTCTGTCCCCGCAGGAGAAGGTGGCCCATAATTGCCAAAAGCAGACCAGAGGTGCGAGCTGCGTATCCTCACTGCATTTGGGGAGCGAGCCATGGAGCCGTCAGGGAAGTTCAAGGAGAGAGCACTGACTGACAGCAAGGTTGGGCTGCACGCCAGAAGAGAGGAACCACAAAACCTTATTTAATATGACCTATCTGAAGTAAATTGCAATCTGCCCAAATACTTGCCCCTCCCTTGCACTTACTGTATGTTATTTTACAGGAAATGACCCCGATGAGTCTGGGTCATCAGGAGTCGACACCCTCCTAACAGCCCCCGCTGAGACCCCCATCTCTAAACAATCAACAAAGGCATTATGTGCACCATCCACCAGCGCAGATAGTTACCTCAGTGGAACATGTTAATGATGAGGCTTCTGGGGCACTTTCTGGTGCGCACCACACAACCGTTGATGTACATCAGGTAGAGGTGGGATTGTCCGAGAGCTCGAGTAAGCCGAGGTCTCCCAGAGCTCGAGGAGACCGGCCCCCAGCCAGGTGCTGAACCCTTGGGATCAGTTCTCCCAAATCTGCTGGAGATGCAGAAATAGAGCTGAGTTTTCCAAGGGGGGCTGTCAGCAACATCCTAACAACTGCAAGGCTGTTTGGAGTCCCACACCCTTCAGTGGCAGGAAGTGGTGCCAGCACTTCATAGCACCCGCGCCAACACTGCAAGCGTAGCGAAGCAGTAGAAAGCCTGGGGCAGGAAATGATTGCCATGGGTGGCAGGGTCCAAGGCCTGGCCGAGTCGCTGATGACCCCATGAGCACGCTTGAGAACCATGGCTGCGGGCCTCGAGCTTGGCCCAGTCTCAGAGGGTTGTCGCTGAAGCTCGCACACCATGGGGCAGAGGCAGATGTGCCTCCGGACTGGCAGAACTAGGTGACACCGAGGCCTCTCTAGCTCACTCCAGCTGCCCCACTGACCCATGCTCTAGGGCTCATGGGCATTCTAAGGGAGGAGAAGGGGCTGTTGACCATGCCAGTGCCTTCCAGCCAGGTGACTCCAGCCATTCCCCGCCCTTCCTAATCCTCACTTCCCGACACTGGTGCATTCCAGGGACCCTCCAAACCAGGGGACACCCGCAAAGGGCACCATTGGGTGCGGAACACAGCTGACCGTCTGCACCTCTGATGTGTATCTGGGGGCGACCTAGACGTAGCGGTAGGTTAGATAAGGTTAAGAAGTTCTAGTCTCATCAAAAGGACACGGGTGAACCCAGTTAGGGTTCTGTTAATTGTCAATTAGAAAATCATTATTAAATGTTATTGGACCACATATCTGTGACAAATCTGCCTGTGATCACCTTCCACACGGATGGCCGTATTCCGACGCATAGAGGCTCAGAGCGCCATTCTGTGTGAGAGAGTCCCTTCAGCCCATCGAATCTGCAATCTCCACTTCCCAGCACCTGCGCCAGATCCCTGACTGCCATTGTGCTCCAAGCGTTCATCCCAAGCAGTTCCAGCAGTGGGGCCCTGTAAGTCCACAGGGCAGACAGCCTGTCATGGCATCCCCAGCACCCACCAAACCCCCTCCCCCACCCTCCAGCACCCACTGAATCCAAGAACCTGACCCCCTGCACCACCTCCCGACCCCCGGGGGATTGGACCAGACGGTGTTGCCCCTGACGCCAGTGTGCAGTCAGAGAACAGGTAGGAGTCAGCCTTGTGTTGCACCAGGGCAGCATCACATTGTGCCGCATAGCGAGTCTTCATCACCCTCCCGCTGGACCAGTAACTCGCTAACACAGCCAATCCAGGCCCAACACCCTGGTGTGATGTCAATTGGAACATAGAACATAGAAAAGCTACAGCACAAACAGGCCCTTCGGCCCACAAGTTGCGCCAAACAATTTCCTTACCTTCTAGGCTCATCTATAACCCTCTATCTTACTAACCTCCATGAACCTATCCAAAAGTCTCTTAAAAGACTCAATCAAATCCGCTTCCACCACCACTACCGGCAGCCGATTCCACGCACCCACCACCCTCTGAGTGAAAAACTAACATCTCCTCTATACCTACTCCCCAGCACCCTAAACCTGTGGCCTCTCGTGACAACCATTTCAGCCCTGGGTAAAAGCCTCTGAGAATCCACTCTATCAATACCTCTCAACATCTTATACACCTCTATCAGGTCACCTCTCATCCTTCGCCTCTCCAAGGAGAATAGATCTAGCTCTCTCAACCTATCCTCATAAGGCATACCACTTAATCACGGCAACATCCTCGTAAATCTCCTCTGCACCCGTTCTATGGCTTCCACATCCTTTCTGTAATGAGGCAACCAGAACTGGGCACAGTGCTCCAGGTGGGGTCTGACCAGGGTCCTATACAACTGCAGTATTAACTCCTGATTTCTAAACTCAATTTCTCTATTGTTGAAGGCCAGTATTCCATACGCCTTCTTAACTACAGCCTCTACCTGCGACGCCGCTTTGAGCATCCTATGAACCTGGACCCCAAGATCCTTCTGATCTTCCACACTGCCAAGCGTCTTACCCTTAATATTATATTCTTCCATCCTATTCGACCTGCCAAAATGAACCACCACACACTTATCTGGGTTGAAGTCCATCTGCCACTTCTCCGCCCAGTCTTGCATCTTATCTATGTCTCGTTGCAACTGCTGACATCCCTCTACACTATCCACAACACCTCCAACCTTTGTGTCATCACCAAACTTGCCAACCCATCCTTCCATTTCCTCATCCAGGTCATTTATAAACATCACAAAGAGCAAGGGTCCCAGAACAGATCCCTGCGGCATCACACTGGTGACCGACCTCCACTCTGAAAAAGACCCATCTACAACGACTCTTTGCCCTCTGTGGGCAAGCTA
Source organism: Mustelus asterias (assembly GCF_964213995.1). Lineage (NCBI taxonomy): Eukaryota > Metazoa > Chordata > Chondrichthyes > Carcharhiniformes > Triakidae > Mustelus > Mustelus asterias. The sequence goes on along the minus strand of NC_135810.1, from coordinate 62,519,273 downwards.
GTTCTGAATCCACAAAGCAATGTCCCCTTGCATCCCATGCCCCTTCACTTTCTCCATAAGCCTTGCATGGGGCACCTTATCAAACGCCTTACTAAAATCCATATAAACCACATCTACCGCTCTTCCCCCGTCCAAGTGTCTAGTCACATCTTCAAAAAACTCAATCAGACTCGTAAGGCATGATCTGCCTCGGACAAAGCCGCGCTGGCTACTTCTGATCATAGTATTTCTTTCCAAATGTTCATAAATCCTGCCTCTCAAGATCTTCTCCATCAACTTACCTACCACTGAGGTTAGACTCACCGGTCTATAATTTTCTGGGCTATCTCTTCTCCCTTTCTTGAATAACGGAACCACATCCACAATCCTCCAATCCTCCGGAACCTCTCCCCTCTCCATTTTTGACGCAAAGATCATCGCCAGAGGATCAGCAATCTCTTCCCTCGCCTCCCACAGTAACCTGGGGAACATCCCAACTGGTCCCGGCGATTTATCTAACTTGATGCTTTTCAACAGCTTCAACACATCCTCTTTCCTAATGTCCACATGCTCAATCTTTCTGTCCACTGCAAGTCTGCACTGCAACTACCAAGATCCTTTTCCACTGTGAATACTGAAGCAAAGTATTCATTGAGTCTGCTATTTCAACCGGTTCTATACAGACTTTCCCACCGTTACATTTGATAGGTCCTACTCCTTCACATCTTATCCTCTTGCTCTTCACATACTTGTAGAATGCCTTGGGGTTTTCCTTTGTCCTGTCTGCCAAGGCTTCTCATGTCCCCTCCTGGCTATTCTAATTTTCCTCTTTAGTTCCTTCCTACTAGTCGTATACTCTTCTAGATTTCTAACATTACCTAGCTCCCTGAACCTTTTGTAGGTTTTTCTTTTCTTCCTGACTAAATCCATTACAGCTTTCGTGCACCACGGTTCCTGTAACCTACCATAACTCCCCTGTCGCACCAGAACATTGCCATGCAGCGCTCCAGACAAATTTTCCTTGAAAATTTGCCACATTTCTTCTGTACATTTCCCTGAGAAAACCTCCTTCCAATTTATGCCTCTAATTTCCTGCCTAATAGCATCATAGTTGCCCTTACTCCAGATAAACACTTTCCTAGCTCGGCTGATCCTATCTCTCTCCAATGCTAGTGTAAAGGAGATAGAGTTATGATCACTATCCCCAAAATGCTCTCCCACTGATAGATCTGACACCTGCCCAGGTTCATTCCCGAATATCAAATCAAGCACAGCCTCTACTCTTGTAGGTTTATCCACATACTGTGTCAGGAAGCCCTCCTGAACACACCTAACAAACTCCTCTCCATCTAATCCCCTTACCCTAGGGATATTCCAATCGATATTTGGGAACTTAAAATCTCCCATCACGACCACTCTGTTATTATCACATCTCTCCAGAATCTGCTTCCCAATCTGCTCCTCCACATCTCTGCTACTATTGGGCGGCCTATAGAAAACACCCAGTAAAGTTACCGACCCCTTCCTGTTCCTAATCTCCACCCACAGAGATTCCTTCCGTGGCATCCATCTTTTCTACAGCTGATGGGTGGGGGTGTGGACAAAGGGTGGAGAGGGATGGGAATGAAGGCTCCTGGGGGTGGTGGGCAGGTAGGGTCAGAGCTGGTGAAGCCGACACCTCCGATTGGCGATGAGGGCCTCCCTTGCGGTCCTGCCTTTCAGGACCCTTGCTGCCACCTGTCTTTCATCCTCCAGCTCCTCCTTGGCCTTGTCCACGTCCTCTCAGGCTTCATCCTGCTCCTCCTCAGCGGTTTCCACCCTCCTCCTCCTCCTCCAAGATGTTTCCCTGCTGCTGTGCCAGTTTGTGGAATGCAGAGCAGATCACAATGGGAGACTCTCAGGGGGCTGTACTGGAGGGCCCTGTCAAAGCGGTCCAGGCAGAGGAGCTGCATCTTCAGAAGCCTGATGCATTGTTCGACGGGGGACCAGGTGGCAGCATGGGCTGCACTGGCATCATCAGCCATGACGGCAGCAGGTAGCCCTTGTCCCCTCAAGCTATCCTGGCAGCCTGGGGTTTCTGAGCTATGCAAGATGTAGCCATCATGCACACTCCTTGGGTGGAATGCACACATCTGTATGGTGTTCATCCAGCAATCACACAATCTCGATGTTAAGGGAGTGAAAACCTTTCCTGTTAATTAAAAATGCCCCTTGATCATATGGGGCCTGCAGGGTGACGTGCATCCTATCAATAGCCCCGTGCCCGTGGGGCATCCCGGTAATGATGCTGGAGCCTGCAGCTCAGCTTTTTTTTTTGCCTTGGCCCATGGCAAAGTTGATTTTGGCTGCGTGGGTGTACAGAGGATCAGTCACCTCACAGATGCACTTGTGCACAGAGGGCTGGGAGATGCCGCAGAGGTCCCGGCTGGAGGCCTGGAAGAACCTGGTGGCATAGAAGTTGAGAGCTACCATGACCTTCACTGCCAGTGGTAGCAGGTGTCGTCCTGCCCCACCACAGGTGCTGCACTGTCTCCTTACTAAGATGCAGTCTGTAGCAGCACATGGCATCCTGAAGCCTATTGAATGACATACGGGTCCTGTAAAGGCAGGATTTCTGTCTTAGTCCTCTGTCCCACCCTTTGGGCCAATGGGCAGGCGTGACCTCATGCGTCTGGTCGCCCAGCAACCTGACACCATCACCGGTGCCATGTTCCACCTCAGTGGGCAGCTGACTGCTGCCACATCATGGCCACGGCGGGCATGGAGAGCATACACATGGCTGTGAGGAGGCGGGTGGCTGTGAGGTCTGCAATGGTAACTCCTGAAGCGTGGACATGAGTGCACCCTCCTGGATGTCTGGTTCAGTGGCTTCCAGGAATGGCGAGCAGTTCAGACAGGCGGCGGAGAAGCACCCTCTTGACTAATCACGAGATGGGTTCCCATCGAAGGCAGCACTGCAGAGCCCATGCAGTTTGAGGAGTCGTGTTAACATCTGCAGAGCTCCCTTGATTGGGGAAACAGCTGCCAAGTCTGATTCTTGTTTCTGTTAGTGGGGCCTAGGATGGAATGCCAGCAGTCAGCCACAGCGCCTGTCCAGCAGACGGATGGCAGGGTAACCATAACGACATCAATGGCGTTGGAAGTCAACCACATATGCATATGAGGGGTGGTTCAGTGGCATGGGGGAATGCGCAACACGAGCCCCAAGCCAGCGGTGACCCCCAGTACGAGGCCCCAAAAAACCCTGCACCCATGCAGGCCCCGCACCATGGCAGTGACTGAGACACCACCATCGCCGCCCCCACGCCTCAGGGTTTGGTGCTCAGTGGTATTCACCTCCTAGCTCCCCTTCGCTACTGCTACGCCTGAACCACACTTTTATAGAGCAGCAGTGATTCGCGGCAGTGTGATGTCATGTCAGCCAGGTGGGAAGAATTCAGGAGGGGGGAACGATTGCGTGTTGAACTTGCTAATGACATTGAAATACAGTCAAATTCATGCTAATAAGCTCCTTGCCCATTTTGGGGGGCCAGGAAGATAGCAAACAATTCCACGCTGGGCACGATTTGGACTTTTGGCCTCGCACATTATTTTCCGAGCTCGCCACTCTGACCGACGGACGTGGCAAGGTGGTAAGATTCTAAACATCTCATAGCAACTTCAATGTTTGATTTCTGAATAACTTTTATCTACAGCATGTTCTCTAATGGACTTTACAGGCTAGCCACAGGTGTGCCTATGATAGCACCATTGTAGTTGCCTGTGCCACTTTTAGTAGAACACACCTTACCAACTGGTACAATATATTTCATATTTATTTAACAAACATTTATCGCATTTCAGTTTTCTGCTCCTGTTTTCATTGGGTGGGATTGGCAGCGGGAGCAGAAAATCTTGTGAAATGTCCAGATTGCATTTCACACCAATGTAAAAACATGCACAATTCTCCCGCCCCTACAGTAACGTAACAGGATCGTAACACATTATCAGAGCACTGTGCCTGAATCAACACCACCACCACCACCACCCCTGACTACTATAAGAACATGATGTGGAGATGCCGGCATTGGACTGGGGGAAACACAGTAAGAGTTTTAACAACACCAAGTTAAAGTCCAACAGGTTTATTTGGTAGCAAATGCCATTAGCTTTCGGAGCGCTGCTCCTTCGTACGTGATGAAGGAGCAGCGCTCCGAAAGCTAATGGCATTTGCTACCAAATAAACCTGTTGGACTTTAACCTGGTGTTGTTAAAACTCTTACTGTACTATAAGAACATCCATTCAGATCAGTGTGAAGACTGAACAGCATGAGTTACAACTGGTGTCCAACAATGTACATCTTGCAGACAGACCCCCCCCCCCCCCTTCCCCCTTGATGAGCTCAGGTGAGTGCATCGCTCAGAGGGGAGAGGGTTATGCCTGAGCACCCCCCCCCCCCATCGCTCAGAGGGGAGAGGGTTATGCCTGAGCACACACACACCCCCCCCCCCCCCCCCCCCCCCCAAGCACTCTCTGTCTATGTAGTGATAAGGGGCAGGTGGCCTTTAAAAATGATGCCCAATCTTTAAAAACTGAAGTTAATCAAGCCCGCCCTGCCATTGTATTGCTGTTGGAACAGCCCCTTGCCATTTATTTTTCAGTTTTCCCAATGATATGTAGGAGAAAACTGCCATGGTGCTAGTGGCTTCAATGTGCTTTTCCCGCCCATTTTTGCATTCTGCTAAATACAGGGAAAATTTCACCCCAAGGAAAGAAAGCGCTTAGCCAATCAAAAATATTCAGGCTCTGATTTTTGCCTTCATGTCTTATCAACAAAGTACAAAAGTCAAAGTACACCAGGATGCACTATTTATCTATGAATGCTACTTATCTTTATTCACTCAGGAGAAATACAATTAGCCACATCTGAATTTCCAGTTGACCACAGATATTGGACAACTGGGTCCACAGGAGCTTTTCTTAGTTGTGGGAAATAGGGGATCTTTGGAAGGATAAAGGAAAGTTGCTTCAAGGGTTTTGTGCACTGAATGCAAATAGACTAAAGGCATTATACTGCAGGGAAGAGCATCACATAACAGGTTTTGAACAGAAATAAGGATGTGTAGCAGAACCATTCATGTCCCTGAACTATTCAGTTAGATCTAGTTTCATCTTTGAATTAATTTGGGTCATACGCTGTTGGCTATGAATATGAGCTATCTCCAATGTAAATTACTGATCTGCACATCCAATAAATGCCCATTATTTAATTTGTAAGTGCTGTCTCCTTCACAAAATACGGTTTCACTGAATTATATAATCTGAGCATTAAGTCCTGACTTTCAAACTGGCTCTCTAGTGCTTAGTAATTTTCTCACCTCTAAATCAAGATGCAAATTTGAGATGAATATGAATGAGAAACCTTCAAATTCTCTTGAGACTCACTCCTGTCTAACCTAGTCAGATTGGACACTGCTTTCTACACTATGAACCATTCATCTCATCAGAACAATAATAAGTGACTTTTTATAGTCGCCTTACCAAAGAAAAGACACATGGAGGAGGGGGAGAAAGTAGAAATCAGTAAAAGAAGCGATGTTCAGTCACACAGCAGAGAGCAAGATATATGACTAAGAAGTAGGTTGAAAAAATTGATTTGAAAAAGTTTTGTAAACAGTCACTACAGAATCATACAGAAATTGAATATTGTTGAAAAAATAGACATATTGCTGAAGCTTTTTTGTGTACTGCAAGCCTACATTCCACAGTCAATATGCATATTGCGTTTTACGTAGCTTTAGCACTATAAGATTGGCCTTATCAGTAACCATGTAAATAAGGATTCTAACCATTTTCCCACCTTGCAAACTTGACACAAAAATAAACCAAGCTATCCTGCATCATAAAGGCTATCCAGATAAGATCATTGTTCGCTGCACATCCATAAATTAGCAAATGGGCTGAAACAGACCTTAAATATACTCAATCATGGAATATCCATAATCCTCTGGAATAGACAACTCCAAAGATTTATGACAATTTGACTGAAGAATTTCTCATTTCAATTCTAAAATGATTGGCACTTTATCTTGAGACTATGTTCATGTGTTCTAGATTCATCAGACAGAAGAAATAACCTTTCTATATCTACTCTGTAAGACATTCAGTATCTAGAATGTTTCAATGAGTTTGCCTCTCATTCTATTGCCTGTCGCTGCAACAGGTCCATAGCAAATGCCATCTCCCTGGCCCCACACTCAACTCTGCAACACCTGGATAACGAAGATATCTGTGTCAGCCTTATATTTATTGACTACAGCTCAGCCTTTAACACCATTATTCCTACAAAACGCATCTCCGAACTCACTAGCCTAGGGCTCGGCTCCTCCCTCTGTGACTGGATCCTAGACTTCCTAACCCACAAACCACACTCAGTAAGGATAGGCAACAGCATCTCCTCCAAGATTATCCTCAACATCAGTGCCCCACAAGGCTGTGTCCTCAGCCCCATACTATACTCCTTGTACACGTATGACTGTGTGGCCAATTCCCCTCCAACTTGATTTTCAAGTTTGCTGATGACATCACCATAGTGGGTCAAATCTCAAACAATGATGAGACGGAGTACAGGAAAGAGATAGAGAATCTGGTGAACTGGTGTGACAACAATAATCTCTCCCTCAATGTCAGTAAAACAAAGGAGATAATCATCGAGTTCAGGAAGCGTAATGGAGGACATGCCCCAGTCTACATCAAATGGAATAAAGTGGAAATGGTCGAGAGCTTCAAGTTTCTAGATGTCCAGATCACCAAAAACCTGTCCTCGTCCCTCCACGCCAACGCTATAGTTAAGAAAGCTCAGCAACAACACTATTTTCTCAGGAGGCCAAGGAAATTTGGCATGTTCACTACAACTCTCACCAAAGCATCCATTCTGGTTGTATCACAGCTTGATATGGCTCCTGTTCAGTCCAAGACCGCAAGAAACAAAAGGTCATGAATGTAGCCCAATCCATCACGCAAAACCAGCCTCCCATCCATTGACTCTGTCTACACTTCCCGTTGCCTCAGAAAGATAGCCAGCATAATTAAGGACCCCAGATATTCTCTCTTCTGCCCCCTTCCGTCGGGAAAAAGATACAAAAGCCAAAGGTCACGTACCAACCGACTCAAGAACAGCTTCTTCCCTGCTGCCATCAGACTTTTGAATGGCCCTACCTTATATTAAGTTGATCTTTCTCTACACCCTAGCTATAACTGTAACACTACATTCTGCACCCTCTCCTTCCCTTCTCAATGAACGGTATGCTATGTCCGTATAGCGCGCAAGAAGCAATACTTTTCACTGAATACTAATACATGTGACAATAAATCAAATCAAATCATTCTTTTAAGACCCAGAGAAAATGGGTCCGATTATAACTGACGAAAAATCTATTCACTTATACTAGGTTAGAATTGGGCCCAAGTGGCCCAATGTACTCTGCCTCTCATCATAAGGGAACTCTCTCATCCCAGAAACCAATCTAGTGAACCAATAGATGATTATCCTTCCTTACCTCCACTCATCTGATGAAGGGGCCGCGCTCCGAAACCTTGTGCGACCAAATAAACCTGTTGGACTTTAACCTGGTGTTGTGAGACTTCTTACTGTGCATATCCTTCCTTCAGTATGGAGACCAAAGCTGCACAAAGTATGCTAGGTGTTATACTAAATCCTAGTGCAATTGCAGCAAGACATCTTTATGCTTGTACTCCAATTCCTTTGCAATGAAAGCCAAAATGGCATTTACCTTCCTAATTGCTTGCTGTATCTGCAAGCTAACATTCAGTGTTCCTTGTACAAGAACAACCAAGTCTCTTTGAACATCAGCATTTGAAAGTTTTGCACCTTTTAAAAAAATATTTTGTTTTTCTATTCTTACTACACAATTGAATAGCCTCACACATCCCATACTGAGACAGTGGGCAGGATTTTCCAGCCATACTCATCCCAAGGCCGGAAATTCACACCCGAGGTCAACGGACCTTTCCATCGCAGGGTCACCCCAATTCCTGTGGCGGGCGATACAGGAAAATTCCGCCCAGTGTCTCAGTACCGGCAGCCTTGGGACAGAGTCCATGCTGGATTTCAGATCTTGTCAGTTTTCAGATTGGACGGTTTGAGTAGATCGGGTGGAGTCGAGGATCACCCAGACCAGTTGGAGCATGGGAAAAGATGGGAACACTATGCTGATAACCAGCTGGTGCATCATCGTGCCAATGCAACACCCAGCAGAGCAAGCCAGTATTGTACTCATTTAATAATAATTAAAACTCAGTAAGTATTTCACAACACCGGGTTAAAGTCCAACAGGTTTATTTGGTAGCACAGGCTTTCGGAGCGCTGCTCCTTCATCAGGTGAGTGCCAATTAAAACTCATACATGGCAGTTTAAAAACATGTTCAGTTCTCGGACATCGCTGGTTTTCGGATAGCCAGATTTGAGACAGTGTATACCTGTAGTATACTGCCACCTTGCCACCTGAACTTTAATTTCTTATATCTTTTTACTGTCTCCTTGTGCCTTCTTCACAACTCTCGTTCCCATCCAGCTTTGTATGGTCAGCAAACTTAGATGTATCACACTCCGTCCCTTTGTCTAGGTCAATAGTATAGATTTTAAATAGCTGCAGTCCCAGCACTGACTTTTGTGGCACTCTTATCAAGGCAGTGTCACCTTGGAGAGACTGGGCATCTCAACAGAAATTGTGTTTTCAATATCTCATCTCTCAATTTGACAGTCCTTTTACCTTTACCCATAATGCTAGCCTTCCTTGCAGCAAAATAGCATCTATTCTGACAAAAGACTATCTCTTCATGTTGTTTTAATACAAAGGAAACAACCAATAGACCACAAATCATGTGATGTACTTTGGTTTGGATCAGGATTAGTGAGTAAACTTGTGATTTAACAGATGATAAAGGTGTCAGAATCCTTTGAAAGAAAATGTTGAAGACTTAGTCATGTCATTTATTCAATACAGCTTTCAGATTTTATCTGTGATTTTCCTTTTCATTTGTCATTTTTTTCTTGATCATTTTTTTGAAAATCCAATTGGTGGAATCTTACCAGCTTTAAATATTTTCTGAGTTTGGGATCAAAGGCAGGTCCCCACCATGCTGGTGATCGCTGGTCACCCTCTTGCATGACCTTACCAGAGATGCCTCTGGGAGTGCTATCCAATTAAGGGTGGTGGATAGATCAGCTATCTGGCTAGCCCAGTGAGAGGGCCTGCAATATTTGTCTTGCTGGAAACCCTACCAGGAGAGGTGGCACTGCTGTGACAGGTAAGAAAAAGCAAAGGTGATTCAAGATGAAGGTGCCCTCAGGAGATGTGTAACATTTTAAGAATTGTAGTCAAAGGATGAGTTGCAGCTGTGGCTGTGACCCTGCGATAGAAAGGGCCCCAGTGCACATGGGGAACAATAGGAGCCCTCGTGGGCCCACAGACCAGTACCTACAAACCATCTCCTGGCACATAATGGACTTTCCCCTCAGCCTGGTATCTTTTCAACACCATCCCCAATCTGCCCACCAGTGGGCACTGAATTATTCAATTTGGCAACCTGCCTCTGCCAATCAGGTAGCCGCTGCCATTGATAGCCCACCTCTGAGAAGATCTAATGGAGGTGAGAATGTTGGGGTCACTGACCGATGCCCTCATTTCCAAAGCTGCTCCTAGTACCACCTTCAAGCCTAGCTCCACAGGATCAAAGAGATACTGCTCCAAGTATTAAATACAGAAATTCCTCGCACCCTTACTGCAGACAAATATCCAATTACTTAAATCCATGGAACAGGAAATTAATAACTTATCCTTGAAAACACATTGTTATAAAAACTGAGCTGAATCTCTAATTGTACCCTGTTTTGTTTGCAGGTATTTATTAGAATACTCGACAACAACGATAACGGCCCTGTGTTCTCCCAGCCGAGCTATGATGTTACCATTTCTGAGGATGCGACCATAGATACGGAGATTCTGCACATTAAAGCTACTGACAGGGATGAGAAAAGCAAGTTGACCTACTCTATCCACAGCAGTATAGATCCCATAAGCATGCGCAAATTTCAACTTGACCACAGTACAGGCAAGTTGAGCATAGCTGAAAAGTTGGATCATGAAGCACAGGCTCAGCACAGTTTGACTGTAATGGTAAGTGAGCTTTTTCTAGATCATTTCTTGAGTTTGCCTATTAGAGGATCACATCGGTTTGACAACAACTTGCAGCATGTATCTCATTTCTACTTACAGCTTGCTGCTTCTGCGTGAAAGATCTATCTTGGGTTCTTGTTGAGATACCACTGAAGACTTTAGGTTGCAACATTTACCTGTGTTAATTGATTTATCATAAGTTTATCATGATCTATGCTGCAAGGAACCATCTCACTGTCTTTTTACGATTCTAATTAATATGAGAGGTATTCCAGCATGCCCCTTGTGAACTTGCACTGATGAATGTGATAGATGAAGGGTAATTGTTCAAAGAGAATTGGAGAAATATTAGACTATTTAATTAGCTGCTCTTGTCAGGCCATTTAAGCATTTCCCACATTCACTCCCAAATTCTGCGAGCCTCTACAACCTCCAGGCAGATTTGCTGGGAAGCAGAATGTCTTTTCATGCCCTCACTTCTTACAATACAGCATCCTGGAAGCATCAGAGAACCTGATTGTATAGCTTTGCAACTCATTAATAAGAATTTCCACTGCCCATTCATTGCATTGACCAATTGGGTAGCAGTGAATGCAGCCTCCATTTAAGAGATGCACTCAGACTTTTGAATATTCCTCTGGAGAAAATGACTGTAAATTCACCTAGAAAGTAGGCAGGCATCTTGTTCCCAAGATGATTGGATGATCAAATGTAAATGAGACCTGGGAGTTAGAACAGTTTGGGCCACCAATTGATTGTATCAGGAGATGTTTGATGTTTCTGTGTTACCCACTCACCCACCAAAACCTCAACTCAGTTTTAGAAAAAGCCCTTGCTATTCAGTATTGAGGGGCATTGCAGGCAAACTTAAACTGTCCATACATTACATTCACACATGAACATTCATTTCAGTGTGAGCCACTAATTAGCAGTCAGGAACAGAAATCCTGGTAAAATTGTTTCTCCCTCCCCAGTTGATGATATACAGCAATGATATCCTTCCCCCAATGCCCAATTTAGAGATGTTAATTTAGTAATGATTACAATGGCACAGTACCACACTATGCAGTGCACTTTATAGGCCAATGGCCCTGGGAAACTGTTAGCTTAATAACATTAAATTCTCTGATTTATTTTAACTATTTTGAAAGACGAAAGCAAAGTGTTTCTGTCTTTGAATATCCAAATGATTATCACAACCAATTCTGTCAAACTACTAGAAAACATAGGACATCTGATGTGTTGCATCTGACAAAGATTACAGTGGTTAGCACTGCTGCTTCAGAGCGCCAAGGGCCCAGGTTCGATTCCCGGCTTGGGTCACTATCTGTGTGGAGTCTGCATGTTCTCCCTGTGTCGGCATGGGTTTCCTCCGGGTGCTCCAGTTTCCTCCCACAGTCCGAAAGATGTGCTGGTTAGGTGCATTGGCCATGCTACATTCTCCGTCAGTGTACCCGAACACACGCTGGAGTGTGGCAACTAAAGGATTTTCACAGTAAATTCATTGCAGTGTTAACATAAGCCTATTTGTGACGCTAATAAATAAACTTTTTTTTAATGCTTGGATTTTGCAGAGTCTTGAAGGCTCTGCAGACATTCAAGCTGACGGATGGGTCCTGGATATGGAAGTCTTGGCTGTAGGGAAAGATGGGTTAGGGTTAAGCCGAGTTCAAACAAACCTCTTTTTGCTATAATCAGGGCATTGATCTACAATGTGGGGGGAGTCGCAAACTTTCAGCTTAGACATAAAAATTCTTAAAGGGTAGATAATGTCTATAGAACTGTCGTGACATGAAATTGTTTAAACACCCAGCCCCTTAAAAATATAAAAATCAAGTTACCTTTGAAAACAAACTGTCCTAGCAATTACAATAGCTGTTTGTTGACATATCACCAAGGGCTATCATAATGTCATTATGTATGCTTGACTGCAGTCCAGAAACTATAATTATCTGAGCAGGGAGGGTTCTAGGTTTACAGTTTAACTAACAGCTCAAGGAGATTATTAAAGAATTAGCTGCCTTTGATGTGGAGTTATGAATTGAAGTATGTTGGTTGTTCAACGGAATTAAACATTTGCAGAGAGTTAAGAGTTTTGATTGGACTTTCATAAACCGATGTGCTATTGTGAAGAAAACGTTATTATTTTAAAATATTTTTTGTGGTCTACTGTGGTATTCTATGGGGACTATATCTGCATGCATGACTAATTTACTTAAGCTGGGGACTGAGTGCCTAAGAAGTTCAGAACATCAAATGGGTTAGGTGTGAAAGCCAGGCAATTGAAGGTGAATATGGCCAAGTTAGATGTTCCACAGCTAAACAAGACATGAGTTGAATTTTGCATTGGGAGATGAAGAAAGTTTGTTGTGTCCAGTTGTTAAATTTCAAAGTGAAGTAAAAGAGGGAACTGGGAAAAGTTCATAAATAGATAAGGTAAAATTATTACATTTATTTACCCGAAAGTGGAGACAATAAGGAGAACATAAAAGATTTTTTATATTCAAGGAAAAGTAAAACTCAAATAAGGATATGGACAATGGGAAATGATGAAAGAGAAAACAATATTTAAAGAGAGTTGTGTTGGGAGTGGTTATGTAAGAGCTCCTGGACTGTGCTTTGTGCGGGAACAGAACTATGAGGAATTAAAGTGGGGCAGGGCAGCTTCCAGCTAACACATAAAGTGTCTGATTATTTTCAGGAAGCAGGGTTTTATTCAAAAGCTTTTGAATTTCCACAGCACAGTGGTAGAGCAAGAGATAAGCCCTGTGTCCCACATGCCACTCCTACAGCAACAGTAGGTTTACCTTGTGGTAATATTAGTGGAAATTTTATGTATTGAATATTTAAAGGGATTGTTGTCTGAAAGGGTGTTTATTTGTGAGTCTAACCAAGTAGGAAATCTTTTGAGGAGAATTTTCTGTAAGATTCATTTTAACTGTGCAAATGAAATCTGGTGTTTAAGTTTTTGTTAATAAATGCAATTACTTTACTAAATTAGTAACAAATTCACCAATCAAATATGTAAATAAATAACATTAGTAGAACATGCAGGACAGGTGGTGTGCTATAACTGCAGAATGTGGGAGTTTGTGGAGAGCTTAAGGAGCTCTGGTTCAGAGTTGGTGCGCTGGAGGCCAAGGTGCAAACATCGTTGGGCATCAGGAAAGAGGAGAGCTACCTTGATTCGTTGTCCCAGAAGGTTGTCATACCCCTTTGGTTAAGTAGAACCCTCTAGAGTTGATCAGGGGCAGGATGATGTAATAATGATTCAGTCAGGTAAGGGAATTCAAGATGGGTCAGCAGTTGAACCTAACTAAGCGTTACAATGTACAAGCTGGATGGATGATAACAAGGACTGCCGGGAGGGTGTGCAAAGTGACCATAGCACTATACTATAGGCGGCTAAAATGGTGGGCAGGCAGGTGGTGAATGGTGGTAAAAAAGAATGTAGAAGTGAGAGGACACAGTATGGTCAGTGGACCATGCACTGTCCTTCACAGTCACAACTGGGAGTTTTGAGGGTTGTGTTGCCTGCCCAGTGCCAGGGTTATAGACATTTGCCTTTGACTGGAGAAGAACTTGGAATGAGAGGGAGACGATCCAATTTTCATTGTCCATGTAAGAACCTATGATTTAAGTACGGTTGTGGATGAAATTCTGAGGAGAGACTTTGAAGAGCTGGTTTCTAAATTATTTGACAGAAACTCGAGGGTAATTTCTTATTTATTTACTGAGCCATGGCCAATTGCCATAGGCTCGAACAAATCAGAGAAGTAAACGTGTGCCTCAAATTGTGGTGTGGGAAGAAGGGATTTTGATTTAGGTGGCTTTGGTTTCAATATTGGGGAGAGACTACACAGAAACAGAACTGGGATCAGCATCCTTGCAAATTGTATAACTAAGGTGGTGTTAGAGCTTTAAACTAAAAGGTGTGGGGTCAAATGAAAGGGAATTTAGTAATCTAAAGGAAAGAGTCAGTAGAGCAATGTAGCAACTAGGTAAAGACAAATATAATGGAACAGGAAAGGAGAGAATTTGATGTGAATAATGAATTAGAAAATAAGTTCTATGCAAAGAATAGCAGTAAAAATGTAAAACAAAAGACTCTTTATCTGAATGCAAAGAGCATTAATTACAAGGTCGATGAACTTGTAATGCAAGCAGAGATAAATTAGTGTGATTTAATCACCATTGCAGAAGTATGACTATAAGCTGACCAGGGTTGGGAAATAAATATTTCATACTATTTTATGTTTCGAAAAGGAGAAGGAGTTGCCCTGATGTAAGTACTGCTGGGAGTAGATGGGGAATTTAATCTTCATATATGGATGGGGGGGATGTCAAATCAAATTGGTAGATGTAGTTTAGAAGTTGAGTTTGTTGCATGCTTTTGCAGCAGTTTCCTAGAAGAACATATTATGGAACTAATGAGGGGTAACACTATTTTATATCTATTACATATAGATAATTTCATGGCATTTGGACCTCTGGGGAAAAGTGACCATAATACAACTGAATTGTTAATGAAGTTTGAGGGCAACATACTCAAATCCAAAACAAGAATTTTAATTTTTTAAGCTGGCAGATTGATTGGGTCAATAGTCTAAAAGATATGGCAGTAAAGAAACAGGGCAGCGTGGGGGTGAAATTTAAAGGAATTATTCAAAGCAGTCAACAAAAATACAATCCATTAAAAAGCAGAAACTTGATGAGACAGATCCATCCATGGCTTTTTTTGTTATTCGTTCTTGGGATGTGGGTATTACTGGCTATGCCAGCATTGGTTGCCCATCCCTAATTACCTTTCAGAAGATGTTGGTGAACTGCCATCTTAAACACTGCATTCCATGTGGTGTGGATGCAGCCACAGTGCTGTTAGACAGTGATTCCAGGATTTTCACCCCCAGTGACACTGAAGGAACAGCAATATATTTCCAAGACAGGTTGCTGTGTGGCTTAGTGCGGAACTTCTAGGTAGTGGTTCTTCCCCTCCTTGTCATTCTGGAAGGTAGTGGTCCTGGGTTTGGAGTGTGCTATCTAAGAAGTCTTGATGAGTTCCTGATGTGCTCCTTGTAGATGGTAGATAATACTGCCACTGTGTGTCGGTGGTGGAGGGAGTGAATGTTTGTGGATGGGGTGCCAATCAAGTGGGCTGCTTTGTCCTGGATAGTGTCAACTTCTTGAATGCTGTTGGAGCTGCACTCATCTAGGCAAGTGGTGAGTATTACATCACACTCCTGACTTGTGTATTTTAGATGGTGGACAGGCTTTGAGAGTCAGGAGGCAGGATTTATAGCCTTTGACCTGCTCTCTTAGCCATGGTATTTCTATGGCTAGTCCAATTCGGTTTCTGGTCAATGGTATCCCCAGAATATTGATAATAAGGGAATCAGCAATGGTATTGCCATTGAATGTCAAGGGGAATTGGTTCGCTCAGTTGGCTGAACAGCTGGTTCACGATGCAGAGCAACACTGACAGCGCAGGTTCAATTCCTGATAAGGTTATTCATGAAGGCCCATGCTTTCTCAACCTTGCCCCTCACTTGAAATGTGGTGACCCTCAGGTTAAATCACCACCTGTCAGCTCTCTCTCTCTCACTCAAAATGGAGAGCACCCTGTAGTCCTCTGTGACTAGGACGACTTTTACATTTTATTTTATCCAGTGCCTACAGCCATTTCTTAATATCATGTGGAGTGAGTTGAATTGGCTGAAGACTGGCATCTGTGATGCAGTGGATCTCCAGAAGAAGCCGAGATGGATCATCCACTTGGCATTTTTGGCTGAAGATTGTTACAAATGTTTTAGCCTTAGCTTTTGCACTGATATTCTTTTCTCCCCCATCACTGTGGATGGGTATATTTGTGGAGCCTCTTTCTCCAATGAGTTGTTTAATCGTCCACCACCATTCACAACTGGATGCGGCAGGACTGCAGAGCTATGATCTGATCCGTTGGTTGCTGAATCACTTAACTCTGTCTATCACTTGTTGCTTATGCAGTTTAACATGAAGGTAGTCTTGTGTCATAGCTTCACCAGGCTGATACTTCATTTTTAGGTATGCCTTGTGCTGCTCCTGGCACGCCTTCCTGTACTCTTCATTGAACAAGGGTTGATTCCCCGGCTTGGTATAAATGGTGGACTGGGGGATATGCTGGAGCATAAGGTTACAGATTATGGTTGAGCATAATTCTGTTGCTGCTAATGACCCATATTGGCTCATGGTTGCCAGTCTCAAGCTGTTAGATCTGTTTGAAATTTATCCCATTTAGTACAGTAGTTGCACCTCACAACACAATGGAGTATATCCTGAGTGTGAAGACTGGGCTTCATCTCCACAAGAACTGTGTGGTGATCACTCCAACCGATATTGTAATGGACAAATGTATCAATGGCAGACAGGTCGGCGAGAATAAGGTCAAGTTTTTTTCTCTTGTTGATTCCCTCACCACCTGCCACTGACCCAACCTAGCAACTATGTCCTTTAGCACCCAGCTAGCTTGAGTCTGTAGTGGTGCTCCCAAGTCACTCTTGGTGATAGACATTGAAGTCCCCCATTCAGAGTACAGTCTACACCCTTGTCACGGACTCAGAGCTTCCTCCAAATGGTGCTGGGCATGACAAACTCCTCAGCTGAGCAGAGGAGGTTTCCTTGCCCTTGTTTGACCTGATGCCATGAGCTTTCATGGGGTCCAGAGTTGATATTGAGGACTCGCAGGGCAACTCCCTTCCAACTGTACAGCACTGTGCTGCCATTTCTGCAGATCTGTCCTGCCTATGGGACAGGACATACCCAGGATATTGAATGTAGTGTCAGGGACATTATTTGTAAGGTATAATTCTATGAGAAACACAATGTCAGACTGTTGCTTGGATGGTCTGTGAGACAGTTCTCCCAATTTTGACAAAAGCCCCCAGGTGTTAGTAAGAAGGACTTTGCAGAGTTGAGAGGGATGGGTTTGCCATTGTCAATGCTGGATAGTTTCATTCCTGTTAGACTTTATAGTGGTTTGATATAACTAGTGGTTTGCTAGACCATTTCTGAGGGCATTCAAGAGTCAACCACATTGCTGTCGATCTGAACTCATCTGTAGGCCAGACCTGGCAGATTTCCTTCCCTAAAGGACATTCGTGAACCAGATGGATTTTTATGACAATTGTGAATAGTTTGACGGTCATCATTGGACTTCTAATTCCAGATTTTTATTGAATTCAAATTTAACCATCTGCCATGGTGGGATACAAATTGGATCTCCAAAGCATTACCCTGAGCCCTTGGATTAATAGTCCAATGACAATACCACTGTGCCAACACCTCCCCATTTACCAAGAAAATTAAGGATAGCATTAGGTTAAAACAGGAGACTCATAGTGTGTAGAACAGTTGTAAGCCAGAGAATTGGGAGTGTTTTAGAAAGCAGCAACAGCAACCAAAAAATTGATTACAAAGAGAAAAATAGAATGAGTATAAACTATCCAAGAATAAATAATAGATTCTAAGAGCTTTTGCAAATATATAAAAAGGAGAGTAGTGAAAATAAGTGTTGCTCTCTGACAGGCAGAGACAGGATAAATGATCATAGTGAATGAAGAAATGGCAGAGACGTTGAACAAATAAATATTTATATCTACACTATAGATAGACAAATTACATATCGGGTAAAGGGTGACCAAGGGCTCATATGAGTGAGGAACTTAAAGTATTGTAATTAATATCAGCAGAGAAAAAGCATTGGAGAAGCTCAAAAGACTAAAAGCTTGGAAAATCTCTATCCTAACAACCTAGAGTTTTAAAAGAGATAGCTGCAGAGAAAGTGGATGCAATGGTTATGATTTTCTGAAGCCCTCTAGATTCTAGAATGACCCCAGTGAATTGGAAGTTAGCAAATGTAACCTTGCTGTTCAAGAAACAAGCTGGAGGGAAAACAAAGAAATATAGGCCAATTAGTTTCTCAAAGTCATCAGCAAAATGCTGGAATCTATTATTATGCAAGTTTTATCAATGCATTTAGAAAATTTGGTATTGCCAAATAGAATGAACATGGTTCTACAAAAGAGAAATTGTGTTTGACAGAGCTATTTTTTAAGAGTTAGGTAGAGTAGATAAAGAGAAACAGTAGATATAGTATACTTAGATTTTGAAAAGGCATTTGATAAGGTGCTACACAAATGTTAATATGCAAGACGAGTTTTCACAGGGATGGGGTGACATATTAGCATGGATGGAGGATTGGTTACCGGAGAGGCAGCAAAGGTAGAAATGAGCAGAGCATTTTCAATTTGGCAGACTGTACCTAATGGAGTGGCACAGGGTTCAGTGCTGGAGCCTCAGCTACTTACAGTCTGATTAATGACTTAGACTAAGAGACAGAGAGTAATGAATCTAAGTTTGCTAACAATGCTACACGATATGCAAATGTAAGTTGTGAGGAGAGTACAAGAAGGGTGCATAGATCTGTAGATATGTTAAGTGAATGGGCAACAAAGTGGCAGGTGGGGTATGCTGTGCAGAATTGTGAGGTCACTCACTTTAGTATTAAGAGTAGAAATGCAGGATGTTTTTCAATGGTGTGAAACTTCTAAATATTGATGCTCAGAGAGTTGGATATGCTCAATCAATACGCACAAATTCAGCATGCAGATACAAGAGCAATTAGGAAGGCAAATTACATGTGTAAGGGGACTAGAGTACAAGAATAAGGAGATTTTTGCTGAAATTATACAGGGCTTTGGTGAGACTATACCTGGAGTACCATGCACCGTATTGGTGCACATATCTGAGGAAGGACACACTTGCCTTGATGACCGTATAGCAAAGGTTCACTGGATTGCATATTGGGAAGAGAAGGTTGTCCTGTGATGAATAATTTAGGTTTATATTCTTTGGCTATTAGAAGTATGAGAGATTATCACATTGAAATGCACAACATTCTGAAGGGGCTTGATGGATAGACACTGAGAGGTTGTTCAGCCGTAGTTCATATTTGTTCTCCATGGAAGTAATATCGTGGCACTTATGACCGTTTGCTAAGTTCTTATGTTCCAACTCATGTTCTGAGTTCGAAGGACGAACAATACATATCTATTAAGTAGTTGAACAATAAGATCTTCCAAGATCTTCCAAGAAGCAGCAATCCTCATCAGAGTGCCGTTGAGTCCAGAAATTTCTCCAATCAGATGCTATGTTGCACTTCTATTGTGGTCTTCCGCACCTGGCTGTCCCAGAAATACAGAGTGCAATATCCCTCAGAATAGCATCAGATTGTGCTAGAGTTGGGGGAAGACGAGACACAGCCTTTTTTACAGCACTAGCTGCCGTATGCTAAGATTAAATGTCCAGTGTGAATGTTAGTGAATAAATAGGTGGGTTAGTGGGTAGGAGGTATGTAGGTGAGATGGGTATGTGGCTCGGAGGTTGGTATGTGAGCGAGGTAACTGGGTAGGTGGTTGAGTTGGTAGTTAGGTTTGGGGGTAATTGGGTCAGGTCAGCAGGATAGTCAGGTGATTGGATAGGGGCGGGGACGAGGGGCCAGGAGAGCATTGGATTGTCAGGGAGGTAGCCAGAGGGACTGGAGCTGTAGTCAGAGAATGGGGTGTTTTTTGGTGGTTGGGGGGGATGGGGTGGGGTGGGGGGGGAGGAGATAGTTGGGAAGGGTAAGTGGGGTTCATGGAGACAGTAGGGGGTAATCCAGGGGTTGGGATGTAGTCAGGGTGTCACTGTGAGTGATTAGTGAGTCACTTCTGAGTTGGAGTCAGAGACTTTGGACAATTCCAATGTACTCACCTGAATCATCACCCAGGAATGTTAGACAGATTAAAATTTCGTCTAACCCCTGGATAACTTGAGGACTGACCCCCATCTGCCCCCGTCCCAATCACTTACACTGATCCCTTGACAACTATCTCTCTCCCAGAATCCCCCTATTACTCCCTGCATCCACCCCCAATCCCCTAATCCAGAGGCAGAAACACACTCAGGGGATCTCAGAGAGCTGAGCAATTGCACTTCAGAAGCTGAAACCTCCGGGCAATTCCCACTTAGGTCCACGTCTCGAGTCTTTCACAGGGTCCTGACACACATCTCAGTCATATCTCCATGATCTGGAGCCTAGAAGATTTGGCAGTTTTTTCTTTCACTCAAATAATTGAATGTCCACGGATGAGTTAAGATATTGTAAGTAATTACCACACAAGTTTTTGCGATAACATTCAATATTAATGTATATTACAAATCTCCTGTACGTAAAATAATATAAGAATAGTCAAAGGGAGACTGAGAAATTCTTCAAATTGTACTATAAAGATTCGCATAATTGTTTGTTTAAATATTCTACCCAAGTTTTCTTATGAATCTAGACATAAAATAGCTTTGAGCCAAAATTCCAGACATATTAAAGCATGCAGCTAAGGGCATGAATTACTGCCTTGACAGGGTGCATTAGTTAAACAGCTTTTGCAGTGTTGTGTTTTATTTTCCATTAAAAACATTCTAGCAAGCTTTAAATAGCCTGGCATTTATATTGAGTACAATTGTGTGTTATTTTAGCAAAGTGAGTTGGTTTTCTATTATTCATCCCATTGAGCTGTATGTATAAATGAATTGTAAATGGTAATATCATTAAAATGCTGGCAGAAGAAACGAACACTAATATAAAAAAAGCGATTGTAATATCCTGCATATGGAATGCACTTAATGATTGCAGTGTAAGTAAAGTAATCTCTCCTTTGTTTTACTAATATTTTTATTAGATATACGATTATCTCCAACTTGTCGGCAAGATTGAGACTATCCTCATCCATCTTCTAAAAATTAACATCCTAGCCCTTAGTTTAATCTCTTTACTCTGCTGAGACCAAGTCCAACAGCGCAAAACCTTTTTCTCCTGTGTAAGCTTCAATCCCCATATCCAAGCAATCACAGACATTGCTTTTTCTGCTTTTACAGCCCTCATCTCACTCACTATTACCACTGAAATCTTTCTACACTTTCCATCACTTCCAATCTCAATCTCATCACTAGCCTTCTAAGCTCCACTCTATATAAACCACAACTCATTTAAAAGTGTGCCCTAAATACTAACCCAAACTAACACATGCATTTGTTTTTTCCTGTCCCAGTTAACCTAAATTAGCTCTGAAACCTCAAAGCACTAAATGCCAAGTCCATTACCTCATTTACAAATCCATCCTACTGTGTGGCATTGCATTCTTTTCACTCTGCAAGGTATCTCTATTCACACCTCCTTCCACCCTATACTATACTTTGCTGCTGCTCTGTCCTTCTGCAAAAATTTCCTCAAATGTATCTACTTAACCATGTCTTCAGTAACTTCCCTATTCGTATCACTGATTGCCATCTGCTTCACTTCTGTGAAATACGTGGACGATTTTATGAACACTATAAATATAAATGGTGGTTCTTGTCCTGATACTCTTGATTCAAACTGTGATAATATCTCTTGCAATGTTCCCCATGAGCTGTGTGCAGCAACCCAAAGAGCATCTTTCAGGCCACTCATTTGTTCTCCACTTTAAGAGAAGGTGTGTGCATGGCCATGCAAAACATTTAATAGCACCATGCATTCAAATGAATAGGTGGCACACAATTGAAATAAATTAGAGGGGACATTGATTTCTTGTTATCAGTTTGGAGCACATTGTTATAAATTTCAGGTCTGCACTCTATGACAATCATTGGTTTATCTTGCAAGTTGGATTTCACAATTCTTACTATCAGCAGTTTATCTTCACGGCTTATATATCCAGGGATTTTAACAGCATAACATCTCATTATTTGACCTGTCCTGGATAAATACTTTTGCTCATATTGACTTGCATTTCTCCTACCTTCTGAAAGACAGACTGATTTTGATTTGATTTATTATTGTCACTTCTATAAGTATACAGTGAAAAGTATTGTCTCTTGCGTGCTATACAGACAAGGCATACCATTCATAGAGGAGGAAAGGAGAGAGTGCAGAATGTAGTGCTACAGTCATAGCTAGGGTGTAGAGAAAGATCAACCTAATGTGAGGTAGGTCCATTCAAAAGTTTGATAGCAGCAGGGAAGAAGCTGTTCTTGAGTCGGTTGGTACATGACCACAGACTTTTCTATCTTTATCCCAACGGAAGAAGATGGAAGAGAGAATGTCCAGGGTGCGTGGGTCCTTAATTATGCTGGCTGCATTTCCGAGGCAGCGGGAAGTGTAGACGGCGTCAATGGATGGGAGGCTGGTTTGCATGATGGACTAGGCTTCATTCACAACCCTTTATAATTTCTTGCAGTCTTGGGCGGAGCAAGTGCCATACCAAGCTGTGATATAACCAGAAAGAGTGCTTTCTATGGTGCATCTGTAAAAGTTGGTGAGAGTGGGAGCAGACATGCCAAATTTCCTTAGTCTCCTGAGAAGGAAGAGGAATTGGTGGGCTTTCTTCAGCACAATCTTAACAAAATTAATGCTACTTTGAGCTATCAAGTCGATTTTATTTTCATAGATAATCTTAATGGTGAATTTTACGTAATTTGACCACATTCCTCATAATATGGAAAATAACAAGACACTTAACACTGCAAACCAGTTAACTTTCCTTGTTTGATTATTAGTAATCTGAAAGTAGGCTGTGCTAAACTTTAAGAGATTTTCAATTCCAGGACCGGACAGGGTATTCCCACGGACCTTGAGGGAAGCTAGTGTTGAACTTGCAGGGGCCCTGGCAGACATATTTAAAATGTCAGTATTCACGGGGGAGGTGCCGGATGATTGGAGGGTGGCTCATGTTGTTCCGTTGTTTAAAAAAGGTTCCAAAAGAAATCCGGGAAATTATAGGCCAGTAAGTTTGACGTCGGTGGTGGGCAAGTTATTGGAAGGTGTGATAAGGGATAGGATCTACAAATATTTGGATAGACAGGGACTTATTAGGGAGAGTCAACATGGCTTTGTGCGTGGTAGGTCATGCTTGACCAATCTATTAGAGTTTTTCGAGGAGGTTACCAGGAAAGTGGATGAAGGGAAGGCGGTGGATGTTGTCTACCTGGATTTCAGCAAGGCCTTTGACAAAGTCCCTCATGGGAGGTTAGTTAGGAAGGTTCAGTCGCTAGGTATACATGGGGAAGTAGTAAATTGGATTAGACACTGGCTCAATGGAAGATACCAGAGAGTGGTTGTGGAGGATTGCTTCTCTGAGTGGAGGCCTGTGACGAGTGGTGTGCCGCAGGGATCGGTGTTGGGTCCATTGTTGTTTGTCATCTATATCAATGATCTGGATGATAATGTGGTGAATTGGATCAGCAAGTTTGCTGATGATACAAAGATTGGAGGTGTAGTGGACAGTGAGGAAGGTTTTCAAAGCTTGCAGAGGGATTTGGACCAACTAGAAAAATGGGCTGAAAAATGGCAAATGGAATTTAACGCAGACAAGTGTGAGATATTGCACTTTGGAAGGACAAACCAAAGTAGAACGTACAGGGTTAATGGCAGGACTCTGAAGAGTGCAGTTGAACAGAGGGATCTGGGAATACAGGTACAGAATTCCCTAAAAGTGATGTCACAGGTGGATAGGGTCGTAAAGAGTGCCTTTGGTACATTGGCCTTTATAAATCGGAGTATCGAGTATAAAAGTTGGAGTGTTATGGTAAGGTTATATAATGTAAGAAGTTTAACAACACCAGGTTAAAGTCCAACAGGTTTATTTGGTAGCAAAAGCCACACAAGCTTTCGGAGCTGCAAGCCACTTCTTCAGGTGAGTGGGAATTCTGTTCACAAACAGAGCATATAAAGACACAAACTCAATTTACATGAATAATGGTTGGAATGCGAATACTTACAACTCATCAAGTCTTTAAGAAACAAAACAACATGAGTGGAGAGAGCATCAAGACAGGCTAAAAAGATGTGTATTGTCTCCAGACAAGATGTGTATTGTCTGGAGACAATACACATCTTTTTAGCCTGTCTTGATGCTCTCTCCACTCATGTTGTTTTGTTTCTTAAAGACTTGATGAGTTGTAAGTATTCGCATTCCAACCATTATTCATGTAAATTGAGTTTGTGTCTTTATATGCTCTGTTTGTGAACAGAATTCCCACTCACCTGAAGAAGGGGCTTGCAGCTCCGAAAGCTTGTGTGGCTTTTGCTACCAAATAAACCTGTTGGACTTTAACCTGGTGTTGTTAAACTTCTTACTGTGTTTACCCCAGTCCAACGCCGGCATCTCCACATCAAGGTTATATAAGGCATTGGTGAGGCCAAATTTGGAGTATTGTGTACAGTTTTGGTCACCTAGTTACAGGAAGGATGTAAATAAGGTTGATAGAGTGCAGAGAAGGTTCACAAGGATGTTGCCGGGACTTGAGAAGCTGAATTACAGAGAGAGATTGAATAGGTTGGGACTTTATTCCCTGGAGCGTAGGAGATTGAGGGGAGATTTGATAGAGGTGTATAAGATTTTGATGGGTATAGATAGAGTGAGTGCAAGCAGGCTTTTTCCGCTGAGGCTCGGGGAGAAAAAGACCAGAGGGCATGGGTTAAGGGTGAAAGGAGAAAAGTTTAAAGGGAATATTAGGGGGGGCTTCTTCACGCAGAGAGTGGTGGGAGTGTGGAATGAGCTGCCGGATAAAGTGGTAAATGCGGGGTCATTTTTAACATTTAAGAAAAACTTGGACGGGTTCATGGATGAGAGGGGTGTGGAGGGATATGGTCCAAGTGCAGGTCAGTGGGACTAGGCAAAAAATGGTTCGGCACAGACAAGAAGGGCCAAAAGGCCTGTTTCTGAGCTGTAATTTTCTATGGTTTTATGTAGCTGGCCGCTGTTTTGGGTGCTGAATCTCTCACACAACGCAATTTCTAACTATTCATGAATTGGTTTGGGGGTGGGATCAGGTGTTCAAACAGTGCCGCCAAAAGCAGCGTAGCTGGTGGGATCCATGGGGCACAGTCACCGAGGGCCCTTTAGAAAGGCAAGTAACAATCATGACAAAGCCCCCCATTTCCTGTGAAGATGGCTGCCCAGGGAGAAGAATGGAATTGGGCAATGTTGCCAAAGGTGGAAGGAAACAGGCAGCCCCCCGATTTTTGGATACCCTCCCTGAATGTCCCCACTGAGGCTCTGGCCCAGCATCTGGATAGAAGAAAGCTCCACAGCATAACTGGAGGTGGGGAGGAGCTGAGCAATCACAGCATCACCAGGAGAGTTTGGGTCTAGTGACCCCGGCAATTTAATGACCCCATAAGATCCAGGAAGGTGAATCTCAAAGGCTAGGCGGGAGGCAGGCCCCTATCTCTGTACACAGTAGCATTCACATAAACTTCATAGCCTGCATTTCCTTGAATTGTCAGAGTGAGTACCCAATCCCATCACTGAGATATCAGACACCTTCCTATGTGGGGCATAGATAGAAATTGGCCACTGCTGAAGAGCACAGCAACTCATGTCAGTGCCATGCTATGAGAGTTGAGGGAAGACACTGTACTCGTCTGTCACTCTCCCCTCATCCTGCAGGAGAGGAAAACTCACAATACCTGGAAAATAGCAGGGGCAGAAGTGGGAGTGTCAGGCCTACACCAGCTCATGGTCGGTGAGGCCATGCAAATTACATGCTCGAGAGGTGGTAGGGTCCAGTGCTACCCTTGGAAACAGGATTTTGAAATCTCACCCACATCTATTCCTGTCCCCCAGTGGCAATTGAATATCCAGCTTTCTGTTTCTGACTTCCATTGCGAGTTACTGTAAACTGTTTTTCAGCTTATCTTGGATAGACAGGCAACAAAGGTCAGCTGCCAGAGAAGCCAACAACTGGAAAGACTGTAGCTTATTTTTTGGACTAATAATACAATTAAATCAACCCTGGAAGCAGGTAGCCAGGATGGTTCAGAGATTTTAAATTGCAGACTTGTTTGTAGGACGTCTGTCATCACTACACTCAGTTAGCTACTGGGCAATGAATCTCTTGCTGGGATTTCTCATTCTGTCAACTTGATTTTGTGAAAGGGAAAGCATGTCTAATGCATTTATTGGAGATCTTTGATGAAGTATTGTATACTGTGGATAAAGGGGAACCAGTGGATATGCTGTACTTAAATTTTTAGAAGGCATTTGATGAGGTATCGCAACAAAGGTTATTACAGAAAATAAAAGCTTATGGTGTAGTGGATAACATATTGGTATGGATAGAAGATTGGCCAGCTAACAGGAAACAGAGTAGACATAAATGGGTCATTTTCTATTTGGCAAGATGTATCAAGTGATGTGCCATGGTGATCTGCGCTGAGGCCTCAACTTTTTACAATTTATGTAATTGACTTGGGTGAAGGCGTTGAAGGATGGTTGCTAAATTTGCTGATAACACAAATATCGAAAGTAAGTTGTGAAAAAGACATAATGCTACAAATGGATATAGATAGGTTAAGTGAGTGAGCAAAGATCTGGCAAATGGAAAATGTCAGCATCCATTTTTTGTAGGAAGAATAAAAAAGATGCATATTATTTAAGTGGTGAGAGATTGCTGAGCTCTGAGCTGCAGAGGGATTTGGGTGTCATCGTGCATGAATTACAAAAGGTTAGTATGAAGGTACAGCAAGTAATTGAGAAAGCTAATTGAATGTTATTGTTTATTGCAAGGGGAATTGATTACAACCGTAGGGAAGTTACGTTTCAGTTGTACAGGGCATTGGTGAGACCACATCTGAGTGCAGTATTCATCTCACTTAAGGAACGCTTATTGGAAGCAGTTCAGAGAAGGTTTACTAGTTACTAATATCGGCAAAGGGCAGGTTGTCTTGTCTTATGAGAGAAGGTTGGACAGGCTAGGCTTGTATCTGCTGGAGTTTAGAAGAGTAAGTGGCAAGGTGATTGAAATATGTAAGATTCTGAAGTGTCTTAACAGGATGTATGTTGAAAGGATGGCTGCGATTCTCCCATCGCGACCTGCAACTTTTCTGGTGGGTTGCGGTGGGAGATGCACGTTGCTAGTCTTGTACCGGGATTAGCGCATATGCCGGGAACGCCTGCGCATCTCCCAAAACCGGCGAACAGTCGCCGGTCAGACCACACTGGAAACAGGCGGGAAGGCAGGTAAGTAATTTGAATCTTTTTTAAATGTATTTTAAATATGTTTAGCAGTTCATGATCAGGAACTTTCAGGTCCCGAGTGAATCTCCCACCACGTCACGAGTACTTCATTCCGGCGGGGTTTACACTAACTCCCCACGTTCAGGGAACTAGCGGGTGACCCTGCCGGAATTAAGGGAGGGGGCAATCGGGGGCCCCCCAAGGGGTCGGGCGATGGGAGGGTGGTGCCTCCTGGACATGGGCACCCCTGGCAGTGCCAGCCTGTGCCCCCTGGCACTGCCCAAGGGGGGGGCCTGCCTCTTGGGGGGGGGGGGTCTCACCCACAGAGGGGGGGGGGCCTGCAGGGGGAGGGGTGGTCTGCAGGGGTAAGAGGGGCACTACTGGGGGTGGGGGGGGGGTGCATCAGGGCGCTCTGGAATGGGAAGGGCGTTGGGGCTGGCCCAGGAATTGTTGTGGGGGCCGCGATCAGGCCGTAAAGGGTGGGGAGGGGGCTGGAGGGGCAGCACTGCAGCGGTCCCGGGCTGGCCAGCAAACGGGGAATGTGATAGATTGGGGCCACTGCGCATGCGCAGAGTTCCAGAGCTGTCAGACTCCAGTGTGAATAGGCCCCGCCCCCCTGGGTTTTTAATGATATTCACGACTGGGACCTCTGCAGTGCACAGAGTGCGGAGATTCAGGTGAGAAGCTGAACTGACAAAACAGTCGGGATTTAGAGCAGTTTTCCTGCCAATTCAGCACTTTTGGGAGAATCGCAGCCGATGTTTCCTTTTGTGTGAGAACCTAGAACTTGGGCTCGAAATTTAAAAATAAAGGGTCACCCATTTAAGAGAGTGATGAGGAGAATTATTTTTTCTCTGAGGATCGTGAGTCTTTGGAACTCTCTTTCTCAAAAGGCGGAAGTACATGGTTTCTTGAGTGAAAGGTTATCAGGGTAAATGGGAATGTGCAGTTGAGGTTACTATCAAATCAGCCATGATCTCATTAAGAGGCGGAGCAGGCTTGGGGGGAGCTGCTGAGTGGCTTGCTCCTGCATCTAGTTTGCTTGCTTTTATTCTGAAGAAATTATCTCTGAATGTTTGCATGTTTTTAATCCTAACCATATGAGATATCATGGATATGAAATTACAAATTATTATTCCTTAATTTAATGCATTGGGGTATGCAACACTTCATGTTGCAAGGGGTAATTTTACTAAACATTGCTGCCATGCACCTTGACAAATCACGGGTTTAGTGTTGGCCCTTATCTGCAACCCAGGTGTATGCCTGGCAAAGCTGCAAGTTCACAGCAGAGCTCTGTAAAGTTGCCGTGATATATATCATAACTGCTTCATGAAAATGTATATTATGCATCTTAACAGAAGATACATTAAATAATGGATATGATATCTAGGAACATAGGGACAGGAGTAGACCTTTTAGTTCTTCCGGTCTGTTCAGACATTTAATGAGAATACAGCTGCTCTGTGACTTAACTCCATATGCTCATCTTTGCCCCATATCCCTTAATCCCTTGGATAACAAAAATCTGCCAATCTCAGATATAAAAGTAACACTAATCTGACACCTCTCATGTTCCTAAGACAAGAAAGAGATCATAAACCGCTATTTCAAATGTTATCTTTTTGCTCATTTAACAATGGACTTTGCTGAACCAGAAGATGGGCAGCTGCAGGTCACATGATTTACAAATTGGCTACAGTTTCCAGAAAATCCCAACGGCAGTTAAAGAAAAAGCTTAACCCTCATCCTTGTGGAATCTCACACCTCTCATTGTGGGGACACATTTCAACCAACAACAAAACCAGGGACGGACCAACAATGTATTTCCCAACCTGGTCCTATAACAAGGGAGAAGCCATTAAAACTCATTGGCCGGAATTTTCTGACCGTTCAAGCCAGCGAGATGTCAGCTGGAATAATAATTGAAGGAATAATAAAGACAACAGAAAAGATAGATCAGGAAAAACTATTTCCACTAGTTGGGGAGTTTAAAACATAACACTGTACTTTTTAGAAATGAGGTTAGGAAACCGTTCCCACTGCTGTGAATGGAGATTTGGCTTGGCACCAAATTCTCCGACTTCGCTGCAGCGGAAGGGGGGCGTGAACAGCTGGTAAGATAGCGGCCATTATATCTGCGGAGGCGCTATCACCACCATTTATCTGCAAAGGACAGTAATGGATTTTGACCAAAGGCATAGAAACTGCTAGTTAGTCTGCAACAAACTAATTAATGGGCAACATCACATGACCTAAGTTTCTGATCTTTCGGAAATTTAAATACTATAGTTCCAGACTCGCAACTCAGTTTGCTGTTTAAACTCCAGCCTGCAAACATCAAAGAAGGACTCTATTCTGACCAATAGTCAAGACTCCTTGAACCCTGTTGCTTTTGAAAATTCCCGCCATCACCTGCCAAGCCAACCAAGTCTAATCTGTAACCTGCAGTACAGGAACAGACCGGAAGTATACCAACCTGATCAAGGATGACACGCAAATTCGTGAAGCGTTCCATATTTTTACAGGGCGGCACGGTAGCACAGTGGTTAGCACTGCTGCTTCACAGCTCCAGGGACCTGGGTTCGATTCCTGGCTTGGGTCACTGTCTGTGTGGAGTTTGCATATTCTCCTGGTGTCTGCATGGGTTTCCTCCAGGTGCTCCGGTTTCCTCCCACAGTCCAAAGATGTGCGGGTTAGGTTGATTGGCCGAGGTTAAAAATAGCCCCTTAGAGTCCTGAGATGCGGAGGTTAGAGGGATTAGTGGGTAAATATGTGGGGGTAGGGCCTGGGTGGGATTGAGGTTGGTGCAGACTCGATGGTCCGAATGGCCTCCTTCTGCACTGTAGGGTTTCTATGATCTCACTATTTCACCATCAACTTTAAAAGAATTATGCTTCAGATAGCTGAACCCTCTCTGAAGTCTGACTTTCTGATTCTAGCAAATATATTGATATCCACATCTGTTTTTTTTATTCATAGTTGCAAAACTCCCCTTTCCTATCATTTTCTTGCGTGCGTGTGTGTATAATATATATATATATATGTGAAGTTATGACTATTCCCTGGGTTTCAATGTGTAAATCGATTCTACTTCTGATTTAACCTTTAAATATATCTTGCTGTCGGTAATTTTTTAAACATATCACACAGAGAGTTTGGGGAAACATGTCACAGCCTATTTCAAAAATTTAAAACACCTCTGCTTATGAACAGAGGGTGGGAAGATGAAGGAATTCAGTTTTGCCTCCCTCCCCTGTCAGCAACACATCAATTGCTGTTTGTGCAAGAGTTCCAAATTTTTACCTCCCTTTTGTGTGAAGAACTGTTTCCTAGCCTCATTTCTAAAAAGTACAGTGCTATGTTTTAGACTCCCCAACTAGTGGAAATAGTTTCTCCTGATCTATCTTTTCTGTTGTCTTTGTTATTCCTTCAAAGCAAATGTGCTGACATTGAAATCCATCTGCCACAGTTTTTGTTTTTTTATAATATCTCATTATAATTTTGTACTTGCACCTACACTTTCTATGATTCTAGTCTTTGTACCAACTCCTTGGGAATCCCATTGTATACTTTACCTGATCTGAAAAATCAACCTTTTCCGGCAGTCAGCCAACTTTGTATTCATGCTGCCATTTTCCTTTTCATTCCATTGGCTTCAACTTTTATAATGACTCTTTTTTGTGGCACTTAAAATGTTACTTCGTCAAAAATTTCAATAAAGATAGTTAAACATGATGTGCCTTTAACAAATCTGTAGTGCCTTTCCTTACTAAACTTGTTCAAAGAACTGCTGATTTTGTCCCAGATTATTGTTTATAAAGGCTTTGCACTACTGAGGTTAAACTGACTGGCCTGTAGTTTCCTTGCTTTGTCCTTGCATCTTTTTTTGAACAAGAGTGTAGCATTTTCAATTCCTCAGTCCCCGGTACCAACGGAGGATTGAAAGATTATGGCAAGTCTGTGCAGAACTTCCATCCTTACTTCTGCTTTTATCAAGGAAGAAGATGCTGCCAAGTCATCGTGAAATAGGAGGAAGTTGAAATACTGGATAAGCTAAAAATTGACAAAGAGAAGTCATTAGAAATATTGGCTGTACTTAAAGTAATCAGAACCAAATGGGATGAATTTGAGGACTCTGAATAGCTGTTAATATGTATTTGGTACTGAACTACCATTAATGCAAAACAAATGTTGTCAATAACTACTGTTTTAAGTGCTCAGACCTGTTAAAGTAACTTCTGAATTTATTTCACCAGGTCCGAGATCAAGAGTTTCCATATCGACGTAACTTGGTACGCGTTATCATAAATGTAGATGATGCCAATGATCACGCTCCATACTTCACTAATGTTGTGTATGATGGTTCGGTTTTTGAGTCTGCTGCTTTTGGCTCTGCTGTGCTGCAGGTTACAGCCCTAGACAAGGATAAAGGTCAAAATGCTGAACTACTCTACAGTATTGAAGGAGGTGAGTAAAGATGGCCTCTTCTTCACTGGAGGGATTCTATGAAATTCTATGAAAAAGGTCCCTGTGAGCAAAAAAAATGAGTATTAAAACCAGAGGTGTTGGGATTGAACAATCCTATCTAAGATTTTCTGCCATATAGCTAACGTATCAAACTGTGCTAAAATCATTCGCAAGATTTAAAGTGAGAAGCTGTGTCTGTTGCCCAGTCGGGAAATGCTCATGGGGCCACAAAGCATTATTTTTGCAGGATTTACAGGTAGAGCGTCTCGAATCCGATCATCTGAAACTCAGCAATATCCAAAAACTGGATTTTATTTTAAGCTGCCGTGCATGAATTCTTATTATTAGAAAAATAAAATAACTTACTAGCTTGATGGACTAGGAGCTACAGGCATGCTGACTTCGCTCAGTGGTGTTTCCTGGTTCAAGCAACTTCTGACCTGATCCAAGCCAGACTGCTCAACCAAATACCCGGTAGGATCCTAAATCCAGTAGGGGCTCAGTCCCGAGGTGGCCAGTTTTGAGACTGTTACCTGTATTTACCCACATTCAAACCCCAGACTGAATCAAAATAATACTTCCTATTTAACTAGGTTTTTTTTTAAACATGATGGATGATCTATATATCAGAAAGTATTGTTTCTCTTCACCTGCAAAGCATATTTAAAATAAACCTCCTTGTAACCTATCCAGGTTTTCATTAAAAAGCTTTAAAAATCAAGGACTATAATTGGTCCTTGACAACAGCATCAAACGGGCACAAAATGAATTGGCAGACTGTTTGGTAGATGTTCCATTTTTATCTAAGTGCCAGGCATCGATCCTTCATAGAATCTTAGACCAGAATTTTACGTCCCCAATGCCCCTAGGAGCAGGTCCCTGGAACTTTACTGGTCTCGGTGGTGCACCACATGATGGACTGCTGAAGTCCCAACCGTAGCCATTGTTCCTGATGGCATGGCTGGGACTAAAGAGCTGCCAACCATCTGATCGGCCAGGATAAGAGACAGGATAAGTTCTCAAATGGGGACAAAAGCCATCACCTGAACCACTTGACAGACAGACAGACAGACAGACAGCTGTTGAACCAGGTTCTGGCCTCCCAGACCTGCAGAGATGAGCTCACTATTGACCTTTGAGCCACGGTAGAGCCACTGCCTCCTCAAAACAATTTCAGCTATAGAATCTTATAGTGCAGCAGGAGGTCATTTGACCTGTCAAGCCTTTGCCAGCCCACACCTCAGCTTTTTCTCTATAGCCCTGCAAATTAGTCTTCTTCAAGTACACAGCCAATTTCCTTTGGAAAGTTGTGATGAACATTGACATAGCTTCCATACAAGAATCCAGGCTCATCGAGAGTGGATCACTGAAAGACAAACATTATGTGTCACCCAGCAAGGGGAGGAGTTCAGAAGAAAAGCTTGATGATGGAAGCCCTCGCAAATGGTTCAGAAAGTATGCTCTCTATCTGAATGTCAACTCTAACAGGCCTGGGTAACCATATGAATTTCTATGTTCCAAAACTGTGCTGCACTAGACAAATGAAAGACTAGTTGTACATGGAATTTGACACTGCTCTCAGCAGAATCTCTAAGACAGACAATTTCAATGCGAGAATGGATATGGACCATGAGACCTGGCCCTCCTGCCTCACACATAGTTGCACAAGAAGGATAAATGAAAATGGACAGAGACTGCTTGAACTTTGCTTCTACCATGAGCTTTGTGTAACTAAAACATTTAGTCAGAACAAAGTTTGCTGGAAACATCTCGGTATCAGAACAGTGGCACCAACTGGATATGATCATCACCAGACATAACTCTCCCAACAGCATTCTCAACACACCCAGCAACCAGAGCGCTGACTGCAATACAGAAAACCCTGGTGCACACCAGGGAAGCTTTTCCATTTAAAATAGAAAGATTGTCCTCGTGCCAACGTCAATCATACTACCTACCCAGATAAGAAATACAATGACTTGCCTGAACATGCACTGTCTGGTATTTCCATCCAGATTACAGAAGCAAAGTGGAACATATTTTGATACACCATTTACAATTACGCATTCTCGACACTTGGGAACCAAGGGGAAAGAAATCTGATTGGTTCAAGGCTAACATCATTGTATTGGAATTTGTCATTAAGGACAAGTGATCCACTCCCATTAATTCCCGAAAAGTCCCACAAACTGCTCGGCAGGGTGTTAGTGACTGCTGGTTACCACACTATCCAGAGCTTTTTCAACAGGGAACATTATGGACATGTCTGATGGGATCAGAAAGGTAACAGATCCATCAAAAACAAAGGCAGGGGAGGTCATCACCAACTGCAATAAATAAGAGAGATGAATGGAACAGTGCTCCAGAGAGAATAGGGTCACTGAGGAAGCTCCAACCACCATAGAGAGCCTGCCTATCATGGAAGAGCTAGATTTATAACCCAGAGTGGAGGTCCTTAACAAAGCTTTTTGCCATTGGCAAAGCTCTGGATGCTAATGCTTTCCCACCTGAACTCATCAAGTGTGTAGAACTGGCACTCGTGTAGCACATGCACAAACTTCTCCGTTTCTGCTGAGGGAGGGGGCAGTGCCTCAGGGTATGCATGATGCAAAGATTATGACCCTGTACAAGAACAAGGGCAACCACCATGATCGCAGCAAGTATCAAGGTATTGCCCTGCTGAGCATTATGGGAAAGATATCTACCCATGTTGCTCTTGTTAAATTCTAGATTTTGGCTGGACAAATCTATCCCACATTCCAGTGGGGTTTCAACTGGAAGATCTACAATTGACAAGGATTTCTGGCAGCTGAAAAAGAATTGCTGTAAACAAAGGAAACCACTATACATTGCGTTCATCGACCTCATCAAAACATTTGACCACATGAACAGAGGTGATCAATTTAACTCTTGAATAAAATTGGCTGCAGCCAAAGTTGCTCAGTGGGATCAACTATTTCCATGACAACATGATGGTCAAGGTCAGCTAAGATGTGACAACATCGGAATTCTCTGAACTCCGCAGTATGGTCATAATAGGGTTGTGTGTTAGCAATGACACTCTTTGGCATACTCTTCTCTTTGCTTCTGTCATATGTCTTCAGATCGTCTCTTGAGAATATCTACTTGCATATCAGAACTGACAGAAAGTTGTTCAGCTCTGCCCACCTGAGATCCAAGACAAAAGTTCATCAAGTCCTCATCAGAAGCTTGCAGATCACAACATATGCTAGGCAGGAGAAAATCTATATAATTTCAATCTTTGCTCTCTCAGGTGTATCTTTGCATCTCTTAACAGGACAAGGTCACCAATTCAGAAGTCCTGGAGTATGCTAATTCCACCAGTGTATACTCATTACTAAGCGAAAAATGTTTGTGCTGGCTCAGTCATGTTCATTGGATGGATGATGGTTGTATACCCAAAGACCTTCTGGACGCTGAGCAAATGATATATAAGGATTGGCAATTAATGCTGGCCTCGTCAGCGATGGCCACATCCCATGAATTAATTTTTAAAATGTCAGGCACTAATGGCCATGACCTAAGAAGGCAGGCTCTCCAGAGGAGTAGTGTATGAGGTGAGAAGAAATGAAAAACTCAGCTGGCTGAAAAATAGGCTGTAAATACAGAATCAAACAAATCATACATCTCTGCACTGTCTTCATCTGCAGCAAATATGGCAGAGACTGCTATGTCAGTATGAACCTCTTGAATAACGTCAGGCAATATTTAACAGAGTTGACCACCAAGGTATTGTCTCATGAGACAGAAGGATGCTTAAGGTGGAATCTGATTTTATCATATTTTGTAGTAGATATGACTGTATACTGCAATTACAATCTATTATACAGTAATCTATAATTACTGTAGATAATTTGTATTATGCATTGCAGATCATACCAGCCTTCCATGTAAATACATTTCAGCCTCATTTCCATTCTAGCTTTTTTGCCAATTATTTTAAATCCATGACTGTGTTATTGAGCATTCGTCAGAGGAAGTAGTTTCTCCCTGCTTTAGCAAAATCCTTCATAATTTTGAATTCCTCTATCGGGGTATTTTTCCTTTCAATTACAACCTCTCTGCTCTAAGAGAACAATCCCAGTTTCTGCAATCTTTCCACATACTTAAATTCCATTATCCCTGGTATTATCCTGGTAAACCTCTTGTGTATCCTTGCCAGAGCCTTGGCATCCTTCCTAAAGTGAAATGGCAGAATTGTACAAAAGTGTCCTGCTGAAATCTAACCAGCAATTTGTAAAGGTCTGGCATGACATCCTTTTTATAATCAATGCCTTGATTCACAAAGTCAAAGACCCATAGGTAGGCCTCTTTATCAGCTTGCTCTGACCCCTTAAAGAATTTGCAAGCATATGCCCCTAATTTCTTCTTCTTTTGCACCCTCAAAATAAAAGCATTTAGATGGTACTGCTTCTCAATATTGTTCTTCCACAGGCATTACTTCACACTAATCTGCAGTAAATTGCATTGGTCATGTGCCACCAATTCACCAGCCTGTCTGTTTCCCCATGAGGTCTACTGTTATCCTGCTCAATATTTATTGTGTTACCAAGTTTTGCATTATGTATAGACCATGAAATAGTGCTCCCTATATCAAGTCCAGATCATTTATATTCAAAAGACAAGCAATGATCGAGCCCTAGGGTAACCACTGCATATTTCCCTCCAGTCATAAAAAAATCCAAAAACATTGCCCCCTATCTCGTGGCCAATTTCATATCCAAGTTATTACCGTCCCTTTAATCTGTGCATTTATATGGAAGTCTGTTATGCAATACCTTGTTGAATGCCTATTAAAAGTCCAGGTTTACAACATCATCTACCTTCATCAACCCCTTCTGTTATTTCATCAAAGATTTCAATTAGATTAGTCAGCCACAATTTGCCCTTAACAATCCTTCCTGGCTTTTCTTATTACCCATGCTTCTCCAGATCAGACTTAATTTGGTTCTTGTCAATCGAGTAGCTATCCTGTTACTGGCGTTAGACTGATGAATCTGTTTACCTGGTTTATTCCTAACCACTTTTCAGAGCATGGTTGTAATATGTGCAATTCTCCAGTCATGAAGTCATACGGCGCGGAAAGCGACCCTTCGACCCATTGTGTTTGCACCAGCCATCAAGCATCTGTCTAGTCTAATCCCATTTTCCAGAACTTTATCCGTAGCCTTGTATGCGTTGGCATTTCAAGTGCTCATCTAAATGCTTCTTAAATGTTGTGAGGACTCGTGCCTCTATCACCCTTTCAGGCAGTGAATTCCAGTTTCCCACCACCCTCTATGTGCAAAAGCTTTTCCCCAAATCTCCTCTAAATCTCCTGTCCATTACCTTAAATCTATGCCCACTGGTTATTGACCCCTCCACTAAGGGAAATTTTTTCTTCCTATCTGCTCTATCTATGTCCTTCATAAGGTTTCCTCAATCAGGTCCCCTGTCAACCTTCTCTCCTTTAAATACAACCACCCCAGCCTAATCTGCCTCTCTTCACAGCTGAAATGTTCCAGCCCAGACAACATCCTGCTGAATCTCTTCTGCGCCCTTTCTAGTGCAATCAGATCCATCCTGCAGTGTTGCAACCAGAACTCAACACAGTACTCCAGCTGTGGCCTAACAAGAGTTTTATACAGCTCCATCAGAACCCCCCTGCTCTTAAATTCTATGCCTCAGCTAATAAAGGCAAGTATCCCATATGCCTTTTTAACCATCTTATCTATCTGTCCTGCTCCCTTCAGGGATCTATGGACATGCACCCCAATGTCCCTCTGGTCCTCTGCACTTCCTAGTGTCCTACTGTTCATTGTGTATTCCTTAGTCCCCCCAAAATGCATCACCTCATACTTTTCACGGTTAAGTTCCATTTGCTACTGTTCTGCCCATCTGACCAGCCCCACTATATCGTTCTGTAATCTAAGGCTTTTCTCCTTACTATTTACCGCACCACCAATTTTTCTGTCATCTGCAAACTTACTGATCACACCCCCCACATTTCCACCTAGATCACTGGCACCAGTCCCATTACCAAGGAGAATTGAAAGATTGTGCTCCATTCTTCTTCTGTCTGCACCTTAGCTTTCCTCAGCAATACATCCCATCCGGATGAGGTGATTTATTAACTTTGAATGATTTCAGTCCTTTATCCTATCCAACATCTTTTACTCACCTCCTCTTCTACTGGAACATTGGATGAGATTTTAACTCCCTCAAAACTCATTCGCTTACACAGAGTTAAAATTGAGCAAATTAACTTTATCCTCTTTTGTGAAAATAGATGCAAAGTGCTCAATCAGTTCCTTGTGCCATCATAAGATGAAGCAAACCGGCCCCATTCCTATCACTACTTTTTGATTGTTACAGATTATGCTCACAAATCCTGTCTTCTATTCTTTCTTTGCCTTTCTTGTACCCTTTTTCAATTTTGGATTCCTAATTGAACTACTGACCAGTTATTACATCTCTTCATAATAATGGTGCCACCTTCATAAAATCTCTTGGATTTTTACTGTCTCTGAATCAGTTTAAATAATATAGTTTAAAATGTATATAATGAAATTTTATTTTGGAAGTTTCTCTACCTTGAGTGGCCTAAATAGCTTGCAACAATGAGATAAAAATATTAATTTTAATTCGGGATTCAACTTAATAAATTGTGAGTTATAGTCTGTTTAATAACTGGGAGAATATGTATTTTTTTAAAAATTTATGATCATTCTCTCTCCTTTTTCAGGAAACAATGAGAACACTTTTAAAATCGAACCAGTTTTGGGAATTATTACTGTGGCTAAAGAACTAGACCTCTCATCCCTTGGCCAGTATGTTTTGACTGTCAAAGTGACTGATCGGGGCTTACCAGCCCTTTCTGCTACTGCAATTGTACGTATCTCTGTGACTTTCTCGGACAATGCACAACCCAAGTTCCTCCAGAAAGAATACATGATCGAAGTCAATGAAAATGCCAGTGCTGGTACCTCAGTGATAATGATCTCGGCAGTGAGTCAATCCACAATAGTTTATGAAATAAAAGTTGGAAATCCGGAAAATGTGTTCACAGTAAACCCTTATTCTGGAGTCATTAGTGTTCAGAAAGCACTCGATTATGAACAAATTCCTTTCTATCAGCTGATTGTGCAGGCAACCAACATGGCAGGAATGTCTTCAAACATTACCGTCAGTATTCATATTGTTGATGAAAATGACAATCCTCCAATATTTCTGCATTCAATATACTTGGGTAGCATTAGTGAGGCTGCTCCAGTCAACAGTGCTGTTTTAATTACTGGCAATAACCCACTAGTTATAAGAGCCACTGATGCCGATTGCAACCAGAATGCACTGCTTGTCTATCAAATTGTTGAATCGATGGCAAAGAAATATTTTTCAGTCGATTCGAGTACAGGGGCAATCAGGACTATAGCAAACCTAGATCATGAAAAAATTCCAATTTTCCATTTCCAAGTGCATGTCAGAGACAGTGGAAATCCACAGCTCACGGCTGAAATTCCAGCCGAGGTTACCATCCATGTGACTGACATCAACGATTCACCACCAAAATTCAGCCAAGATGTGTACGAAACTGTCCTTCTCCTGCCGACATACACTGGTGTTGAGGTTCTCACTGTTTCAGCCACAGATCCTGACTTTCAAGTATTATCAGAGTTGACTTACACATTGATTGATGGAAATACAGGGAATTGTTTTCTGATTGGTCTGAAAAGTGGATTGATCACAATAAAGAATCACACTCTTGTTGACGAGCTCTACAGGCTTTCTGTTCGTGTGTCTGACGGGAAGTTCAGCAGCACAGCTCTGGTAAAAATAAAAGTGAAGGATGCAATCGACAGTGGCCTGCGGTTCACTCAAAATTTCTACTCATCTTCCATCTTGGAGAACAGCACAGAGATAAAAAAAGTGGCTGTGGTAAATGCAGTGGGCAATCGGCTTAATGAGCCATTGAAATACAGGATTTTGAACCCTGGCAACAAGTTTACAATTAAATCCACTTCAGGAATTGTGCAAACGATGCCTGTGTCATTTGACAGGGAAGAAAAAGAGTTATATGAGTTAGTGGTGGAAGCAAGTCGTGAGCATGATCCCTGGTGTGTTGCACGGGTAGTCATTAAGGTCCAGGTTGAAGACATTAATGATAATCCACCAGTATTTGTGGGCCTTCCTTATTATGCTGCAGTTCAAGTTGATGCAGAACCAGGTGCTGTCATATATCATATCACAGCTATGGATCGTGACAAGGGTAAAAATGGAGAAGTAACTTACTTTCTTAGGGATGGATATGGTCACTTTGTAATTGATCAGTATACAGGTGTTGTCATGTTACAAGAATCCTTTCAATTTGATTTATCCAATGTTGAATACGATGTTGTAGTCATCGCAACAGATGGGGGTTCTCCTTCTCTTTCCACAATTGTAGAACTTCCCATCACAGTAGTTAATAAAGCAATGCCTGTCTTTACAAAACCGTTTTATGCAAAAACTATAAATGAAGACATACAACCATACAGCCCTATCCTCGGCGTCAATGCCACAAGTCCTGAAGGTCAAAGTCTAATATATACTATCACTGATGGAAATCCCTTGAAACAGTTCAGTATAAATTTTAATACAGGAATCTTGAGTGTCATCCGCCCTCTGGACTATGAAGCTCAATCCAGCTATAAAATGACTGTAAAGGCAACAGATTCGCTCACAGGTGCTCTAGCTGAGGTGACTGTGGATATATCAGTAAATGATGTTAATGACAACCCTCCAGTTTTTGAAAAAACTCTATATGAAGCAACCCTTTCTGAATCTTCAATGGTTGGAACACCCGTGCTGCAGGTTATTGCTGTGGATGCAGATTCTGAAAATAGTAGATTAGTACGCTATCAGATTGTCCAGGACAATTTAAACAGTACGGACTATTTTCACATAGACAGCACAAGTGGGTTGATTCTAACATCACGCATGCTGGACTATGAGCTAATTCAACGGTATAGTTTTATAGCTAGAGCAATAGACAATGGCATCCCCCCAATGAGCACTGATGTCCCAGTCATTGTTTATGTAACCGATATGAATGATAGCCCACCAGTTTTTAACCAGCTTCTGTACGAGTCTTATGTGAATGAACTTGCACCACATGGTCATTTTGTAACTTGCGTCCAGGCATCTGATGCAGATAGCTCTGATGCTGAAAAATTAGAGTACAGCATCCTGTCTGGTAATGATCACATGAATTTTGTCATGAACAGCAAAAGAGGGATTATTACACTTTCCAACCACCGCAAACAAAGAATGGACTCTGTGTACAACTTAAATGTCTCTGTATCAGATGGCATTTTTACCAGCACTGCTCAAGTGCACATCCGAGTACTTGGTGCCAATCTGTACAGCCCTGTCTTTTCAAGCAATGTTTATGTGGTTGAATTGAGAGAGAACTCTGCCATTGGAAGGAAGGTGACTCAAGTGATGGCTACTGATGGAGATTCTGGGGAATATGGGACCATTAACTACCTTATACTGAATAACGTTGCAAGAGAGCGGTTCTCTATTGATTCCGCAGGTCAGATTATTATAACTGAAAAACTAAACAGGGAAGTTCCTCTGGAGAGTGATGTTGATATTACAGTGATGGCTGTTGACGGTGGTGGTAGAGCAGCATTCTGTACTGTGAAGGTCATTCTGGTGGATGACAATGACAACGCTCCCCAGTTCATGGCCTCAGAATACAGAGCAAGTGTCAAAGCAGATGTGACAGAAGGGTCCTTGATCATCCAAGTCGAAGCTTTTGATCCAGATGAAGGAGAAAATGCTAAAATCCTGTATTCATTGTATAGTGAAGACTCAGATTACGTAACGAATGCAATAGAAATTGACCATGAAACTGGATGGATTGTCACAAAGGGAAAATTCGACCATTTAAAAAATACAATTCTCTCTTTCTTCGTGAAAGCCTCAGATGGTGGTAGCCCTGTGAGGAGTGTTCTTGTTCCTATATACTTTCACGTGCTTCCTCCTGAAACAGTCTTTCCAGCTTTTTTGCAGCACCAGTATTCATTCATGTTACCAGAGGATGTCCCTATAGGAAGTACAGTTGGTACAATCCAAGTTTTGCCTCACCAGACTGTTCTGTTCAGTATAATTAATGGAGGATTATCAAAAAATAACCTGGATGGAATGTTTGTAATAGATTCACACACAGGTGTGTTAAAATTGGACAAGAAACTTGATTATGAAGCAACTCCTTTTTATGAGTTTTTGGTCACAGTCACAGTTCATAATGGGAGAACTGACATCATTTTGACAACTAATGTTAAAATTGAAGTGATGGATTTGAATGACAACAAACCTATCTTTCAAACTAACCCATATGAGGCTGTGGTAATGGAAGGGATGCCTATAGGAACCAAAGTAATCCAGGTCCAAGCAGTTGATGAAGATTCAGGAACCAATGGACAAGTTATGTACAGTATGCTGCCAGCAGCTCAATCACAACTTGAAGAGGTTACAGACACATTTGCCATTGACAGCAACAGTGGCTGGATCAGAACTCTCAAAGACCTTGACCATGAAAGGCAGCCCATCTACACTTTTACAGTGGTAGCTTTGGACCATGGTGAGATAATATCTCTGTCGTCAACAGCAATCGTTCAAGTAGCTGTTACAGACATAAACGACAATGCTCCAAATTTTGTGAATGAGATATATAGGGGATCTGTTAGAGAGAGTGATTCACCTGGAGAGGTTGTTGCGGTCCTTAGCACAAGAGATGATGACACATCTGAAATTAATCGCCAAGTCAGCTATCATATTACAGGTAAGGTCTGAATACACTGAAATGCACCTGTAAAAAAACTGCACAATATAGATAGTTATGGAATATCTGTAGAAAAATATATTAGTATTTTAGTGGTAATAGGGTTGCTAACCCACACTATTCAGGGACAAATCATTTACTAATCGATAAGGACTGCTTATGATACCAGTTATATTTGCAATTTAGGACACCAATTCACCTAAGTCACAAAGTTGTAATACTGCTTTATTATTGATGTCACAAGTCATTTAAGTGAATTAGAGTGACACCTACTTTGCATGATATTTTACATGAATGCTGTTTAAATTTACATGAATAATATTTAAAATTTCATTTATGCTAATACTATTCTGAGTATACTTATTCAAATCCATACCCGTTCCGTGTGGTAAATTATCTAACAAGTTAGAGTGCTAGTGAAATAAAACTTCATGTTTACCAAATGTGGATTTCCACATAATTAAAATTCTGTATGTGATTTTATTTCATAGTAAATGTTATGTTACATTTGCACAATTCAGTTCATTATGAGTAGCACCATTGTTTCCACTATAGTTTTCTGAAATGAATTTTGTTGAAGATTTTCATCTTGCACTCATCAGAACAATAGTAAGAATACCAATGTCAGGGGAAACAACGGGGGTGATTTTCAGCCCATGTTCTTCAGAGAGAATGGTGATGCTGGCTGAAAATCCAGAGAGAATTGGGAAATGGATTTTCTCTGGAGACAGGAGACATCACGCTCTGCGATTTTCCCCGCCTGTCTCTCTCTCTCTCTCCCCCCCCCACCCCACCACACCGATGACGTAGCAAGGTTCCTGCCCACAAAGGATTCGAGAACCTCATTTAAATTTATCTTAATGAATTTCAATGTAATTAACAGCCTGCTCTCCTCTTCCCCCCCCCCCACCCCCCCCCCCCCCCCCCGCCCTGCCATATATACCCCCCCAGCATATTTTTAAACCTCGCCAACGGAGGGTGAGGAGGGAGCCCCTGAGACCTCCGTGGTGGGGTGGGGAGAAGGAGGTTCTTTTCCTTTTTTTAGGATCCCAGTGCAGCCGACTTTGCTGGTGTGTTTAGGCCCTTCAAAATGATGTCATGAAACACGCTCCCCTGTGTTTTTTGGACAAAGTGCCATAAGATCTGCTTTTTCATCCAGTATGAAGTTATTCGCACTGACATTGATATTCTTGCAATTGTCATGATGAATGCAAGATAAAAAGCTTCAACACAATGACAGGAATTTTACCCCCCCCCTGCCCGTTACAAGAATCGGAGCGGGCAAGGGCGGTACATGGAAAGGACTGTTGACCTCGGGCGGAATTTTACAGTTTCAGGATGAGCGAGGCCATAAATTCCTGCTCAATGTCTGTCTTGAATAAACTCGAGCTCTGTACTACCAAATGACAATAAGAAGAGTGTTGTTGTCAAAGGACTATATTTAAACGATACGTGACCCTAAGTTTCCAAATGTCATTTAACATTTCCTCTAAAATGCAGAGGACAAAATAACAGTATTTTCAGGTTGATACTGTGAGGTGTCATATCAGTAAGAAAAGTAGAATCATAGAATGATTACAACACAGAATGAGACCATCGTTTGTGTGCCAGCTCTCTGCAAGACCAACTCAACTAATCCCATTCCCCTATCTTTTCCATC
Organism: Mustelus asterias; assembly: GCF_964213995.1. Classification (NCBI taxonomy): domain Eukaryota; kingdom Metazoa; phylum Chordata; class Chondrichthyes; order Carcharhiniformes; family Triakidae; genus Mustelus; species Mustelus asterias. The sequence goes on along the minus strand of NC_135810.1, from coordinate 62,475,088 downwards.
TATCCCTGCATTTCTTTCTCTATAGATAATTATTTAATTCTATTTTGAATGTCTCAATTAAATCTGCCTCCAAGGCACTCCTAAGTAGTACAATTCAGATCCGTATCACTTGCTATATAATAGGTTTTTCCTTACTGCCTCATTTCTTCTTTTATCAGTCACCTTAAATTGGTGTCCACTGGTTCTTTTTTCCTTCCACCAATTGAAACACTTTCTAGGTTTCTACTCTGACCAGACCCCTCATGATTTTTGAACACCCAAATTCCCTCTCACTCTTCTCGTCTCCAAGGAGAACACTCTCAGCCTCTGTTATCCAATCAAAGTTCCTCATTCCTGAAACCATTCTTGAAATTCTATTCTGAACCCTCTCTAATACCTTTGCAGTCTCCTGGAAGTTGATGGACACAGTACACCAGTTGAAGTTAGGTTAGTGTTTCATCAAGGTTTTTCTTTTGTATAGAGTATTCTATGCCCCTATTTATAAAGCCCCAGGAAGCTGTATGTTTTATTAACTGGCTTCTCAATCTGCCCTGCCACCTTCAATCAATTGTGTACATATACCCTAGCTTCCTCTGCTCCTGTATGCCCCCTTTAGCATTGTACCCTTATTTTGTATCACCTCTGCTCATTCTTCCTACCAGAATTAATTTGCACTTGACTACATTGAATTTCATCGGCCATTTGTCCGCCCATTCCATTAGCCTGTCAATGTCCTTTTGAAATTTATCACTTATCCTCCTCACAGTTCATTATACTTCCAAGTTGTGTGTCATCTGCAAATGCTGGAATTGTGCCCAACGCACCTAACACTGGATCGTTAATATACAGCATAAAAGTCAGAAGTCCTGACATCGACCAGTGGGGAACCCCACTATATACTTCCTCCAGTTTACCACTATTCTCTGTTTCCTGTCAGACAACCAATTTATTATTCATGCTGCTACTGCCCCTTGATTGCATGAGCTCTAACTTTGCTGGCAAGCCTGTTATGTGGCACTTTTTCAAATACCACTTGGAAGTCCATATATGCTACACCAATCATATCATTCTCAATAACTCTCTCTATGCTGATGTATTTTCTAGTATCAGAGATTAAATACTTAAGTCATTTGAAAAGACAAAATAAACTGACGTTGTTCTCCTTATAGCAGAGAACGTTAAGGTGAGAATTGAAGGGTTTTGATTGAACAATTTGAACTGTTTCCAGTCACAGGAAGGGCAGAAACTAAATTATGCAAACTTAGTAATTGACAAAATAATCAGAGGTGACGTTGTGGAGAAAAATTACGCCTCGGTTGTTATGACCTGAGTGCACTGCCTGAAAATATTGTGGGAACGGTTTCAATTATAACTTTCGAAATGGAATTGGATAAATACTTGAAAAAGGAAAAAGATCCTTTGATATGGGGAGAAAAGCATGAGAATGGGACTTTCAAAAAGTTAACACATATGAAAGGCTGAATGAACATCTTCTGTGTTGCATTATTCTATGATGGGGAGAATGGCTTAATTCAATCATAGCTGGCTGCTAACATAAATTGAAAATTACCGTACAATTTTAAATACTGTACTAAGTAAAAACATCCGTGCAAATGTATCTAAAGCATTTTTAAAATTGTAGCTTTCATTTATGTAGTACTAATAGTGTGTCCGATAATTTCTATGATGATAAGGAGCACTTACTTTATGCAGAGCTTGCAGATTTATTAATCTTTAGTTTACTAGAAAAGTCATTTACTAGGAAATCCACTATATGGGTGCGGGATGTGCATATTGAGAAAAACAGAATTACCCCACTCAAAGTAGAAGTGCTGATCAGTCAGCTACAATTATGTGTAAGACTGAGTTGTCCTGTAGAGAATTTGACTTATGATTCCTCCAGAAATAAACACAGCTCCTTCCCTGGAGAGAACATTGATGAGGTTGTTAAAGCCTGACAGCGGCAAAAGCTGGGAGATTACCATCTGCTGTTGCTACCCTCGAGTGAATGAAACATACAGTGGCAATATGTAATATTTCAGTGGAAAATGCATTTTTACGTTTGGAGCATATCAGCTGAATGTCTTTATTATCTAAGAACCATCTAGTCAGATACATTAACCATGTGCTACAATAAAATCATAGCTTTTTTAATTGTTTGATTGTTGGTACAAATAGTATATTTACATGCTTTGCATTAGGTTATATTACCTGTCCATTAACCAAACTGGAAGATACTTCATTTAGTGGTATGCTGTTTGATCATATGCCATATATACCTATTTTATATTGTTTCCTTGAAGCCGCATATGTTTCAGTAACAAAGTCAATGTAAAAGTAAGTAAACTTTTTCGAATAGTTTAGGATTCCTCCATTACTTAGGTTCAAAACTAATGGTTTTTTAAAAACGTGTTGTTTACTTGCTGTGAAGTAAATCAAGTCTATAGTGGCTACCAATGGTACTGATGTCACATGATCACTAGATAAGTGGCAAGTTATCACAGTTCTTAATTGTGGCGTTGTGGTCATGACTAAACATATGTGGCTATTGATAGTTTTCCTTTACACTTTATTTATTTCTTTACACTTTTTATTTATGCTATATGTTCATTGTAAACTGTTGACAGCAAATCATATTTTAGCACCACAATGCTAGAAATCGTAGCAAATGTTACAATGCTGTAATAATGTTATTAGAGTTATTAAGAGTAGGCTTGAAATCTTAACCTGTTTGAACCAAAATTAACATTTAAAATTCTTTAATGTTATTTTGCTTACTCCGTCTTCCCTGTCTCTTTACTCTGTCTCCCATTATTATTTTTGCTTTGTCTAATGTGTATCATGTTTCCAATTTTTCTAATTCCACTTTCCTAAATTAAAAATGTAATTTACTCATTCCCCTGAATGATTACACCATAACTAGTTCTATTGTATATCCCTAAATTGAAAGTAGTCCCACATGCCACTGTGTGAATAATTAATATTCATTAGCTTGTGAGCTAACAGCAAAACTAAAAAGAATTGCTCAGCATGCCCAACACTGACTGTCTTCACTGTGCTTTGTTGTCACATGGCTTCCTAAGCTCAACATAAGTGTCCAAGGAGATTACCTTTTGATTTGGAAATCTAACTACAATATGTCCTTGTTCAGCTCTTCCATTTGTAAAGAGATTTCAGACTTTGATTCTGCCACAAACCAAAAATACACTATGGGGTTGCATGTAAGTGGGGATAAGAGATCAAGCAAATCTTCACAGCATCGTCACATGGACTCACTGAAGCAGGCTGTGACTTAGTTGTTATTCCATAAGCTTTTATTCCAAAGTCACAACAATCCGGGTTTGAATTAGTTTTGAGAGTGTAAATATGGGGTATAATAGAATGATGGCTGTGCTACTGCACTCCAAATCACTCCAAATAATAACTGCAGTGGTTCAGGAAGAAGGCCCACCACTGTATCCTTAGAGCAACTCAGATTGAGCTCGTCACTAAAACCACATAATGTATGAACAAAATAAGCAGATTGGTATTCAGGCTCTGGTGTATAATCAGTGAAATAATTCCTGCCCTCTCTTCATTGTCTGCACAGTGGTGGTTGGAAATGAGTTGCATTTGAAATCATCTGACAGTATGTTATTATGTAGATAATAAGTGTCTAACCACCAATTGATTTCACTTCAAGGTAAAATTAAATCTAATTTGGTAAGTACAAATAAGCAGTTGTTCCATCAATAAAAAGCAGGATTTTTTGTGAGAAAGCATGGCCTGGAGTTTCAACTCAGTGGTACTGGTTTTCTCGATGCGATTCCCCATTATCAGTTTGCCCAGCACAAAATATTGCAAAAATTTTAAGTGCAAATTTTGTTCAGTGTATTGTGATTTTTCACAATCTTTTGCTTGAGGTTAAAAAAAACCATGCTGAAATCAGACTCCATCTGCAACTGGCTGTGCCCATCAAGGCAGCTTGTGTCCACCTACATAAAGATATTTTATAGTTCAGATTGTTTTACCTGTGTCTGTTTCCACCAGGTGCTCCGGTTTCCCCCCACTGTCCAAAGATGTGCTGGTTAGGTGCATTGGCCATGCTAAATTCAACAGGTGCCCGAACAGGTGCCGGAGTGTGGCGAGTAGGGGATTTTCACAGTAATTTCATTGCAGTGTTGATATAAGCCTATTTGGGACACTAATAAATAAACTTTAAACTTTACTATTCAGTCGATGATGCCTTGTGCCTGTAGAAAGAGTCACAAACCTGAGTACCCTCTCATTCTGACTGACGTTGCAGACGTATAATTGCCAAGCAAATAGCTCTCCAATCACTTGTCTTGTACATTTGTGGTCCACTGACTACAAGATCCTGCAACCCCACAGTGTCCAGGAACTATTCATAGAATAGTGGTGTCATTGAAGATGCTGTTAAAGTATGGCAGCGAGTCCAAGTTAGCAGAAAGAGGCCATTCAGCCCATCGAGCCTGAATCAACAACAACCCCACCCAGGCCCTATCCGTGTAACTCCAAATATTTACCCTGCTAGTCTCTTTGGCACTAAGGGGCAATTTAGCATGGCCAATCAACCTAACCCGCACATCTTTGGCGTGTGGGAGGAAACTGGAGGAAACCCATGCAGGCATGGGCAGAATGTGCAAACTCCACACAGACAGTAACCCGAGGCCAGAACTGAATGTGGGTCTGTGGTCTCTCTCAGCACCACCAGTCCCCCCTCTCCCCAGCATGGCCATCTTGTCTGGTCTCTATTTTCGGAGACCAGTAGTGATTTGTGCCAGGCTCCCGCTGCGTCCGGGCATTGGAGAATCCCGGGAGCAGGCAGAATCTGGCTTGAAACAGACAAAGCATATTTAATTGAATATTTCAAAGAATCCTTACATGCAGAATGAGGCAATTCGGCCCATCCAGTCTCCACCAACTTTCTGACAGAGCATCCTACCTGGGCCCTATCCCTTTAATGCCACGTATTCACCCAGCTAATCCCTCCAACTACACATCCTGGATCACTAAGGAGCAATTTAGCATGGCCAATCCACTAACCTGCAAATCTCTGGACTGTGGGAGGAAACCAGTGAACCTGGAGGAAGCCCACACAGACACAGGAAGCACATGCAAACTCCACACAGACAATCACCCAAGGCTGGAATTGAAACCAAGTCCCTGGCACCTCGAGGCAGCAGTGCTAACTATGCTAAATATGCTGATCAGATTACGTCTGGGCGCAGAGGCTGGGAAAATCCTAAAGGGCATTCTCGCTGGTGTTAAATGCACTAGACCCCTCCCCTTGCAATTCTCTGAACCTGTGCCATGATCTGCACTAGGCGTAACGCAGCTAAAAATTTGTCCCCAGGGAATATCAAGGCTATGGGGCTGGGCAGTGGGGCATGGCTCAGCATAGGGAGGATATGAGGCACTATGAGATGTGGGTAGAGTGGCATGGTTGTCATAGGTATTACTGGGATGATGAGGGTGGTTGGGGAGAATGAGGTGACATGGGTTGGCACGGATGTGAAATGGAAAGTGCGTAGGGGATCGAGGGGGAGAATCCTTACATGCAGAATAAGGCAATTCGGCCCATCCAGTCTCCACCAACTTTCTGACAGAGCATCCTACCTGGGCCCTATCCCTTTAATGCCACATATTCACCCAGCTAATCCCTCCAACTACACATCCTGGATCACTAAGGAGCAATTTAGCATGGCCAATCCACTAACCTGCAAATCTCTGGACTGTGGGAGGAAACCAGTGAAGGGGTAAAGGCTGGAGAGCTGTTTTTTGTTTTAATCTTTTTTCAAATAAGTTAAGCAAAGTGCTGGGGCACAAAGACAGGACTTTGGTCCATCTACCTTCACACCAAGCAGCAATTCCCAATCTAATCTTCATGTCTGGAATGAAAATCCCAATTTCTAAAGGTCAGGTTTGCAGAGCTGGAATTCCACCAGTCTCTATGCACCCAACCTGGGAGTGAAAATCTGGACCGTTATATTACTGTATACAGTATGCACCAGAATAATGCTGTTATGTATAACTACCATTAATATAGCTGCTGCTACATTTATGTTACAGTTTGCAACTATTGTGCACTGAGACCTGAATTTTCTCACAGACAAAGGGGCTCTCCATCTGTGTGAAAATGCTGGCAGAAGCCCAAATCCAGAAGTACAGCCCCAAAAGGCAAAATGCCTTTGTCATTTGGGAATGGAACATGACTATATTCTAAATTGGTTCATGAAGGCAGCTCCCCATATATATCAGAACTGCCTCCACTAGTGTGATTTTGGTGAGACAGATGTGTGAAACCCGAAGTCTGAAAATTAGACCTGAATGGAGCAGATCTTGAACCTTGTGGATTGTTTGGATAGCCAGAGTACCCTTTTGGAGAGGTACGGTAAACTTTTGGATATGATCTTGGTGGCATGGTTGTCTTTGAGTGAGGTAAGGTACCCCTTTGGGAAAGGTCAGGTATCCTTTGGGATGGTTTAAAAGGCAGACAGGAATTTGTGCAAAATGTCCATAAATAAACTCATAGGGGCTGTCAAATAACCATGGAACTGTCAAAGTTGTCAAAGAACTAGTAAAATGTCAAAGAACTGTCAAAACTGCCAAAGAACTGTCAGAGTTCATTGGAACAGTCTAAGTGGTCAAAGGATTTATCTCTGCCTGGCTTTAAGTGAAAGAAAATAAATGTGTGGAACTTTAAAAGATCAGTGCTGTCTATTTTGTTCTGTTGACATAAGTCTCAGCGATATCATGATAGGATTTGTGCTGCATAACTGATTTTACTATCCAACATTATCACAGTGGGGTACCTGTTAAATGAGAACTCTCGACTGAAAATGGTAATGGATAGAAATGTTTATTTTCATAGATTAGTTAAAGGAATTTCAATATATGAAACTTTAAAAAAATTAATTAGTTTTTTTTAAACAGTGACATAATCGATTGACATGTAACTTTCTTGTATATCATTATGGCTCCAGAGAATTTTCTCATGGTGGATGCTAGGTGAGTTGGTGTGGAGGGGATAAGGGCAAAGGGGAATGGTTGGGTATTATGGATTGAAATGAGTAAGCTCTAAAGTTAGCATTGGAGTTGTAAAGAGCCATTAGAATGAGTGGGAATCATGGGTAGGAATATGAGATATCAGGTTGTAGGGTGTGGGTTGAGGGGCATTGCATGGCAGGAACTGGAGGGTGATGTGGTTTAGTATGGAGCATAAGTTGGCATGGAGGGTATTAGGGGCCATGGGGGGGGGGGGTGGGGGTGGTGGATGAGACATGAGGCAGATATGGTTTGGTATGGTTGGAGCATACAGTGTGTGTGGGGGATGAGGGAGTGTGAGGGGTGAGGTTTGGAGGAATGTTTCTGTTTCAATCTTTCACACAGTGCTGAGGCAGGGCTTCTGCACAGACTGCCTCTGCATCCAACAGCCTCCACACTCATTCTGGGAGCAGCAGGCCAGATTTCTAATGCAGCCTGCAGCCCACTCTCCCCTACCCCATCCCATCCACCACTGCCATCCACCGAGTCCTGGATAGGAACATTCCATCCTCTGGGTTTGCTGTTATTTTCCTTTTGTTACATTAGAATATGTTCTCTGAAGTTTTTTTTAGGCATAGTGGAATGAATTATACAAGGTGCTGATTGCCTGCACCCTCCAACTAAAAGGTCGGGGTGGATTGGGGTGGGGGGAGAGAGGGGGTGGAGACCCTGCTGAGAGGAACACTGACTGCCCCACAGCCCGGGGCCTAAGGCAGGACTTGCATCGGTCTGCATCAGCAAGCTACTCCTCTCAACAGGCCAGGAGCTGTCAAGTACTTGGGGCAGTGCTGGATTATTTAGAATGGTTGGGGTTCTCACTGAGTGCCAAGCTGGCAGGTTCCAGTGAAAAGGGCAAAGGGGCTGGCTTTCAGAGACCGTGGTGGTAGGGCAACCTTGGAGAGTGGGCTCTCTGTGGGATGCAGGGAGTCTGTTAAGTAGAGAGGTGGCACGGTGGCACAATGGTTAGCACTGCTGCCTCACAGTGCCAGGGACCCGTGTTCAATTCCAGCCTTGGGTCACTGTCTGTGTGGAGTTTCCATGTTCTCCCCATGTCTGCGTGGATTTTCTCTGGGTGTTCCGGTTTTCTCCCACACTCCAAAGATGTACAGGTTAGGTTGATTGGCTATGGTAAGTTGCCACTTAATATCAGGGAGATTAGCAGGATAAATACATGGGGTTACCGGGATAGTGCCTGTGTGGGATTGTTGTTGGTGCAGGCTCGATGGGCCAAATTGCCGCCTCCTGTATTGTAGGGATTCTATGATTCAATCCACACAGGGAAACATGCTGGACCTGGCGCTTAACATGGGCCTCTCCAGTTGCCCGTTAAATCTTGGTAGCAATGCAATAAGGCCCTTCAGTAGGCAATAATTGTCCAATGCCAGGCAAACTGCACAACACCACCCCATTGCTGTTGCACTAGATTTAACAAACCCCCCTTCTGCTCCATCTTCAAACCTGTTGGCAGGGCAGCATTAATTCTAGCCTATTATTGTGTAAAGGAAATTTAACTTGGCACTTGATGGGTTTGTATCTGATCTGAGTGTTATTGAATTAACCTTTGTATATCACTGGTGAAAATATGAATCAATACCCATGACTCTTTCATCCCACGTAATTATTTGACACTGAATTTTCATTGATAAATAAACCTTATCTGACTGGATTAGTGAGAGTTTTCAGATAATATTTCTTTTTAACGTGCATTTGACAGTTTTGCATTTTCTAAACATGTGTTTAGGAGGAAATCCTAAAGGAAAGTTTGCCCTTGGGCTGGTACAAAACGAGTGGAAGGTTTATGTAAAGAGACCATTAGATCGTGAGGAACAAGATATTTATCTACTGAATATCACAGCCACTGATGGACTTTTTGTATCAAAAGCAGTAGTAGAAGTTCGAGTGCTGGATGCGAATGATAACAGCCCTATCTGTGATCAGGTAAGTCTCATCTGAATCGTGAGTAATCCTTATCTCAGGTTCGAATGTCTAAATTGTTTAACTTATTGATGTATGAGCTACATCTGAGACACTGTTGCTGTTAAATGCCTGCAGGTCACTTACACAGAGACAATCGTGGAAGACATTGCACCAAATAAAGTCATTCTAAGGGTTGGTGCTCATGATGCTGACATTGGGTCTAATGCAGAAATACGGTATTCTTTGCATGGAGCCGGCTCAGATAAATTTTTTCTGGAACCAGAAAATGGTAAGTGCTTCTGGAACCTCAATATGGATTTTGTTTCAGGCTATAAATTGGTGTAAAAAATAAAAAAGGTGAGCTTCATTGTAACTTGTCTCAGGTCTGCTATGTTAAAATTCAACTCCAGCAATATATATGGGAACTCTCAATCACTGAGGTATAATGAGCAGGAAAGCTTTTTGTAATCTGCGATTTCACACCAGGCCAGGTATCAAACCTGAGGTTGTATGGCTTAGTTTCACACCAGAATATGTTCTTGCTAAGGCACTGGAGTGTACTATTAATTTACAGAATTATCAGAGTTGTCAACCGTTCACATTTTACAACCAGTCAGCTGATGGATACACAACGTTGCACAAAGCCTAGCCCAATATTCACAGATGTACAGACCGAAATTAACACCAGGACTTTCACAAATAAAACTGGAAACCAGAGGGCAGATTGTGGTGCATTAAAGGTTAGGAAAATAGTATTTGCAGAAGAGGGTAGGAATCTGAATAAAAGATCTGTCCAATCGCTATACATGAGCATGTCCCACATGTCCATTTAAGAAGGTCAGTGTACATTAAGTTAGATCATGAAGCATGGGAGACCAGCTGCTGAACTGATTTTGAAGATGCCTATACGTTTTGCTGTTTCTCTTGATCAAATTGTGTGTACGTTCACAGCTGATGACATCATGCTCCACACGTGGGTTATTATTTTGCATTCATCAAAGTTAGAATTGCTTTCTCTTCTTTGGAATGATTCTGTTCTTAATTTCAACACCACCACAAATGGCTCCTATTTGTATCGCTTCATCAGCTTTTGTTTGCTAAGTTATTTACCAGACAATTATGAGTCAATACTTTTGTAAACTTCCTATTTGTTGTGATTATCTTACAGGTGAACTGAAAACATTATCAGCGTTAGACCGTGAAGAAACCCAAGTATATAATTTGATCGCCAGGGCGTCAGATGGAGGTGGACGTTTCTGCCAGTCAGGAATAGTTCTGTTATTGGAAGATGTGAATGACAATCCCCCTGTATTTTCCTCCAGTCATTATATTCAGTCTGTATCTGAGAACACGGCAGTAAAGGTTTTGCTGGCAAAGGTTGAAGCAATAGACCTCGATATAGGTAAGCCACTGAAAGTTTTTTGAACACTTACTATACAGTGGTATACGGTACAGCAAAATAAGCAATTAGACAAACTGACACATTGTATTTATTTCTAAGGTGATTGCAACTTCAATAACCTATTTTGCCCAAATCCTGGTCATCTCCAATCATGACTATTTCAATGTTTCCCAGTGGGTGGCATCCCATCCTCCACTTTCCATAAATTTTGGCTCATTTAAAATTCTGCTGTCCAAACTCTATACCACATCAAATTCCACATGCATCAAATTCCCGTGTCCTTGCTAACCTACATTGGCTTCCATTTCCTCATACCTCAAATTTAGAAAAGTTGTTTTTATGTTTCAATTCCTCCATTCTTTGTCATTTATGTAACGTAATTCAGGGATATAAATCCAAACTGTAACTTTGACACCAACATCTTCTGTATCTCGATCTTGGTGCTGTGGCTTTACTGGCACAGGGCAGATGCTATGAAATTAACTCCATAAATCTCTCTGTCTCAAGCCTTCCTGAAAAGGTAACATTTAGACCAAGCTTTTTGTTACCTATTTTAATATTTCCTACGGAATAGAGTCAGTGTTTGGGTTTTTCTTTCACCTGTGTGAAATTCTTCCAGACATTTTTCCATTTTAAAGGTGCTACTAATACAAATATTTGTTGTTCTAATATTGGTATCTCTACTTGATCTCCTGACCTTGGTCATTTATGCTGATGTGTCACTAGCTATATTATACAGACAGAATCAAATTTAAAAAAGCAACTGATACATAAACATTATACACAGCAACTGATAGATAAATGAAGACACATGGACAATGCAGAGATAATACTCCTGCACACTTTAACTCCCCCTGCAGGCAACATATTTGCTTGCAAGTTTTATAACTCAATCTTACTGGCAGGATGAAAAATTAAGTCAAATAGCCCTGCATCAGTTATCATTGATTAATTTTCAACCTGATTTAAGCCACAATGTTATTTACTGACATTTGATGCATCAACTGCACAATTCAATCAGCAGCTCTTCTGATTAGGTAATAATGGAGTGCAATTTAAGCATTGAATTTATAGCTTAGAGCAGTGGCTATAAAATGGATAATGAATTATTTATTCTAACTTTGAGTGAAACATTATTCAGGTAAGAGGCAGACACTTCAACATTTGGCATTTATCTGGAGATTATATGTGCCGATCGGTATAGAAGTGTGGGGTTGAATGAACAGTTGTTAACACATTAGGTAGTTGCCACTTATTGCAGGTACCCAGTGAAATGAGCTTTCAATTTGCAGTTGAATCTATAAGGGGCACAGTGCTGCCTCACAGCGCCAGGGACCCAAGTTCAATTCCCAGCTTGGGTCACTGTCTGTGCAAAGTCTGCACATTCTTCCCGTGTCTGCATGGGTTTCATCCGGGTGCTCCGGTTTCCTTCCACTGTCTGAAAGAACATGGTAAGAAGTTTAACAACACCAGGTTAAAGTCCAACAGGTTTATTTGATAGCAAAAGCCACACAAGCTTTCGGAGCCTCTGAAAGCTTGTGTGGCTTTTGCTACCAAATAAACCTGTTGGACTTTAACCTGGTGTTGTTAAACTTCTTACTGTGTTTATCCCAGTCCAACGCCGGCATCTCCACATCATGAAAGAACATGGCCATGCTAAATTCTCCCTCGGTATACCTGAACAGGCACTGGAGTGTGGCGACTGGGGTATTTTCACAGTAACTTCACTGAAGTGTTAATGCAAGCCTACTTGTGACACTAATAAATAAACTTTAACTTTTAGTTACAAAGTGCCCTGAACAGAAATTGAAAAAATTCAATTTTTTAATCACCAGTATAATGCTATGGGGCTGAATTTCCTTGGACCTTCTCCTGTTCCTGTGTCGTAGTTGAGGCAGAAAAGTTGCTTATTACACAAGTGGGGTTACTGGTGGACCTCTTCTAAAACTATGGTAGCAGAACATGAGAAACATCAGGGAAATTACTCCCCTGTGTTTTGATTTGATGAGTTTATGTATGACTTTGTGTGATTCGAGGGCAGAATCCATAATTTTCCATTGTTCTGAAGTGTAGTCGGCCTACTTGACAATGCTTGACCTGAAAACAAAGTCCTTCCTTTTGCAACTTATTTTTTCATGCGATATTAAAGATTGTTTTTCTTCCTAAATTGATCTGCTCTATTTTTACCTTGGAATAGAGCTGTCTGAAGTGCCACTATTAAAGATTTATTACCTTCACTCCAGTTGTAAGTAAATTACAAATGTCTTTAGCTGATCACACGGCCACCAATAGAACTATAAATAAAGCAAAAAGATAACAACTGGAAATCTGAAATAAAGCAAAATGCTGGAAATACCCAGGAATAATTCAGCATCTGTAAAGATAGATTGGGTCATTTTGGGCGCATACCCGTCAGTAGAACCATCCTGATGAATAGCTTGCAACTGAAACATCATAACTTGTCTTTTCCTTGACAGTTGCTGACTGGGCTGTTCTCCATTTTGGGCATTTTCTGTGTTTATTTTATTGCAAGTGTTATGTTTGATAAGTGTATGTGCTCCAGAGAAGCAATACATATGCAATTGTCAAGTTCCACTCCAGGCCAAAGTTTTTGAAATTCAGGCAAACTGAAAAGTGAAAGTTAGGGTATCCTTCAACAGATATTTTCAAAGAGAAAATAATGTAAAATGTTTCCCTTAGCTTACATACAGTTTTTTACACTAACATCACAGATGTGTTTATAATCTAGTTATGGTTTTCGCTCAGTAGGTTATAGAACATAGAACATAGAAAGTCACAGCACAAACAGGCCCTTCGGCCCACAAGTTGCGCCGATCACATCCCCACCTCTAGGCCTATCTATAGCCCTCAATCCCATTAAATCCCATGTACTCATCCAGAAGTCTCTTAAAAGACCCCAACGAGTTTGCCTCCACCACCACCGACGTCAGCCGATTCCACTCACCCACCACCCTCTGAGTGAAAAACTTACCCCTGACATCCCCCCTGTACCTACCCCCCAGCACCTTAAACCTGTGTCCTCTCGTAGCAACCATTTCAGCCCTTGGAAATAGCCTCTGAGAGTCCACCCTATCCAGACCCCTCAACATCTTGTAAACCTCTATCAGGTCACCTCTCATCCTTCGTCTCTCCAGGGAGAAGAGACCAAGCTCCCTCAACCTATCCTCATAAGGCATGCCCCCCAATCCAGGCAACATCCTTGTAAATCTCCTCTGCACCCTTTCAATGGCTTCAACATCTTTCCTGTAATGAGGTGACCAGAACTGCGCGCAGTACTCCAAGTGGGGTCTAACCAGGGTCCTATAAAGCTGCAGCATTATCTCCCGACTCCTAAACTCAATCCCTCGTTATTTTCACACTGTGACACCATGAGAACTTTTTCTTTATATACCACTGAGGCACAAGCATTTATACTGCTTTGTAAACCAGCCAGTCTTTAATATGTCATATTTATTTGAACAAGTTTATCAAAGATTTGAAATTAACGATACATTTGTGTCATTTTTGGCTCATGTCACAATCTAAACTACACATGGTCCCCCTACCGCAGAACTAGATTGAAACCCGAGTCACAATTTTAACTCTTAATTATGTAACAGTGGAACCAACAACAAAAGCAACAATTTATATAGTGCAATTTAAGAAGCATTTAGATGAGCACTTGAAACGCCACAGCATACAAGGCTATTAACCAAGTACCGGAAAATGGGATTAGAATAGATAAGTGCTTGATGGCTGGGGCTCAATGGGCCAAAGGGCCTCTTTTTGTGCTGTGAAACCATATGACTATTTAACGTAATATAATCTTCCAAGATGCTTGACAGGAGTATTATAAAATAAAGAATGACACTCACTGAAGAAGATATTAGATCAGATAGCACAAGATTGTATAAAGAGGTTTTGAAATTGTCTTAAAGGAGCAAAGTGAGGTAATAAAAATGGTGAGATGTAGGGAGGGAATTCCAGAGCTTGGACCTTAGGCAACTGAAGGCACAGTCACCAATAATGGGGAAATTATGATAGGGAATGCACAAGAGGCCAGAATTGAGAGTGTATTTATCTCAGATTTTTTAAAAATACTTTTCCAATTCAATCAAATCAAATCCAATTCAGAGTCTCAACAAGTTGAGACATTTCCGATCCAGGCTGACAAGACAGGGCGGGCGACTAAACCACCCTGTCCTGGGCCCGATCTACATGAGCCAAGCTGATTGGAGAAGGGGAAGGATCCTCCTCCAAGACTTGGGCTCATTTGCATCTTAGCCAAAAGGCCGAGATGCCGCTTTTAAAAATTGCTTCATATGAAACATATGAAGCCTCAGCGTAACCTAATGACCTCAACCAAGTGCAGATCCGATACTACACTTGATCTTAGCCAAAAGGCGATAAGCGACCCTATTTATCTCAGATGTTGATGATCACAGTAGGGATCAGACAGAAGCCGTGATTGGTAGAGGCATGAATAAAATTTTCCTTTATGGTCCCGGGGAGCTTTCTTGATCCTCCTGATCCACAAGGAGTGTTATTAAAATAACCTTCTGAATTCAGCAGTTCCTGCCTCCCTTGTGCTGCTGGATTTCCTGAGACTTGGGAACTCAACCAGCATTGGTTAAGTTTAGCTCTGGTTCCCAACTGCACAGTGGGTGCCTTGTGTAAATATGTTAATGAAGTTCCCTGCCTTTCCACAAGAAAATACTCTCTGCTTGTCACCATAAAAGCAACAGCAGGTGTGCACTCAGTGAGTTGGAGATGCATTCCCGGTTTTTTAGGGTTTAACTCCAGCCCTGACCTTTGAGGGTTGTTAATATTGAGGGCATGATCTTTAAGCAGCTGTTTCCAATATCATTGCTTATTTTTCCATCTGTCACTCTGAACGAAGTACCTTAAATTCTGAAGCTTTTGTTTTCCAAACAGGTTTTAATCTGAAGTCCTATTTATACTACAACTACATATCTATAACAGTTTTATATATAATGTGAAGTAATGGTTTTCATCATTATTAACAGTAAAATGTACCACTTCAAAATTTGGCATGAATTTAACTGTGAAAGGCAATATTTGATTTAATTTGCTAACTGAATTATCCATGAGGGACAGGAGTATTAATGTCATTATTGAACTGCACATTTTCTTGATTTCTCATCGAAGTGTTGTCTCCAACAGGGAAAGTGAAGGGCAGCCTGCCAGCTGCCTTGGCTGGTTTTCCCACCATATCTTTGAACACTTGAAAAAAAATGGTAGAGGTGGGTCCCATGATGCCATGCTGGCAGAGTGGGCACGTTCAGAGCCAGCTCCCCTAGAAATCCGCACCTGACAGATCGGGGCACCCAGTGCCCTGATCTGAATTAAATAACAATAACGAAAGAGCTCCACACTGAATTGCCCCCATGGACATAGCCCCCTGAAGGAACCCCCTCGCCCCCGCAACAGAAGCCCACTGCCAGGGTCCTGCCTGGGCATGACCCTCCTTCCTCTGGGGTCTGTACTTACCTGTGCGCCCTGCCGGGTTCTATTCGCCAGGCCGCAGTTTGTCAAAACCTGTTGTAAACCCTGCTTACGTGACGTCACACTGGAGGGGTGGGACAAATCCCTACGTGGGGGAGCTCTTGCAACGGAGAGGCCTGCTAAATCAATGTAAATGTATGTTAATAGACTTCTGACCTTTCATGGCAGGAACCACGTTACCTCATTAGTGAGGAGACAGGGATAATCTCAGTGGGATTCTAGTTGGATTCTCCACCCCCTTCGACTTTCCCGTCTGCCCAAAACGGGGACAAAAAATCTCCACTTCCTTGTATCAAAGTCGGTCCTATATTTGTATTACTTTAATATCAAATGTGGGGAGAAATGCTTTTCACTATTTGATAGCAAGGTCACTGTAATGACTGAAATGAACCCGAGTCCTTGGTGATGTTTACAATATATACCTGTGAAAGGTACTGTGATTTAGTTGATCCAGGTCTGTGTAATTCTGGGACAATTAAAGTTAACTTCAACTTCTTTTTGGTTAGTGAAGGGAAAATCTAGTTAGGGATCTGCTGCTGATCACTATTCAGTGATGCCTGCTGAAAAGTTAGTGCATTTCAATTTGCATAGAATTTGAGAACAGGATTGTGCTTAGCTGAGCCACTACCCATAATCAAGTACTATATGCTATAAGTAATCTCGGTTTTTCATCCCTACATTTGTTTTTAAACACACAATCTTTTATATCACAAAAGTATCTTCTGGTACCACTTTCCACTCCATCAGGTCTTGGATTGAGAAAAAGGGAGCAGACCTATTATGCACACTTTGTCTAGCTGTTTCATTCTGATTGCTTTGTCCTCTTCATTTCCAACTTATGCCTCATATCTGCCAAAAAAAAGGTTTACTGAATTTGGCTGGAATTCTCCGATCTTGCCTGCGACTGGGATTCTCCAGCCCTGTTGCAGTGAATGGAAATTTGGCTGAGTGTCGAATTCTTCGTTCTTGCTGGCAGTGGTAGCAGAGCATGTGAGACCAGAGAATTCCAACCATAACTTTGCAAAAATACCTGGCCTTTCTTTAGTCGTAGATCATAAGCGACTAAGGTTGTGATATTCTGAACAGTGACAGTCCATGAGCTCACATAAGAGGGAAGTGCAGATGGCATGAACGAAGTGGCTTATGCCTCATTAATGTACAAAAATGTATAAATTTTAATCTGTAAAAGAACAACAAAGAACAAAGAACAGTACAGCACAGGAAACAGGCCCTTCGGCCCTCCAAGCCTGTGCCGCTCCTTGGTCCAACTAGACCAATCGTTTGTATCCCTCCATTCCCAGGCTGCTCATGTGACTATCCAGGTAAGTCTTAAACGATGTCAGCATGCCTGCCTCCACCACCCTACTTGGCAGCGCATTCCAGGCCCCCACCACCCTCTGTGTAAAAAACATCCCTCTGATATCTGAGTTATACTTCGCCCCTCTCACCTTGAGCCCGTGACCCCTCGTGATCGTCACCTCCGACCTGGGCAAAAGCTTCCCACTGTTCACCCTATCTATCCCCTTCATTTGAGTTAAAGTTAAAGTTTGTTCATTAGTCACAAGTAG
Source organism: Mustelus asterias (assembly GCF_964213995.1). NCBI lineage: Eukaryota > Metazoa > Chordata > Chondrichthyes > Carcharhiniformes > Triakidae > Mustelus > Mustelus asterias. The sequence goes on along the minus strand of NC_135810.1, from coordinate 62,457,649 downwards.
GCTTACATTCACACTGCAATGAAGTTACTGTGAAAATCCCCGAGTCGCCACACTCCGGCACCTGTTCAGGTACACTGAGGGAGAATTTAGCATGGCCAATTCACCTAACCTGCACATCTTTGGACTATGGGAGGAAAGCGGAGCACCCGGAGGAAACCCACGCAGACACAGGGAGAACATGCAAACTCCACACAGACAGTGACACAAGCCGGGAATCAAACCTGGGTCCCTGACGCTGTGAGGCAGTGTGCCACTGTGCCACCGCCACGTTACGGTTATGGTTCTAAATTGCATTAGAGAATCCTGATATACATCTATTTGTGTGATATAGCTACCTAACTGCAGTTTAAACATTGTGAATGGAGTAGCAGGTGATTTCAACTGCACCCCATTCTCACTGATTGTGTGAGGTTAACGTCTCTATACTGACCCCAAAATGTGACACTAAGTTCTCATTTAACCTCTGATTTTAATCTTTTTTAAGAAGTTGTTGGACTTTCTGTGGTTAGATATTCCACAAGGTCTATTGAATATTATTTGATCTGGCTTGATTTTGTTCAGAATACAGCTGGGGAAAGACAGATTGTTTTATGGACTACTGGGAATGAAATTCTATCACTAGAAAAGGTTTTGCATCATTCCAAGTTACACAAGAAAAATGGCCCAAAACTAAGGCACCTCCTGAGAAACCAAGATGCCTTACGTGGTTGGTGGAATATATATCATGCATGCTGGGGGAAATAAAATTGGGTTAGACAGTAATCAGGCATGGAAATCATGATGTGTGATTAACCTACACCCATTCCTCGCGATATAGACAGAACAGAAGCATCTACTGAATGGTTGAATACCTTTACAAGGGTCCCAATTTCATTCGAGGTCAGAGCTTCTTAAAGCCAGCCCACATTACTTAAGTGGGAGGTGCATCTTGGCTGCAGCAGCTGCTGGAGCTGAACCAGAAAGAATCTTTGAGCATAAAGAGCAGCAGAAATTTCACAGCAGGCCAGAGCTCATGCCCCAAGGTTTGTTAATGCAGCACTGAAGCCCTTGGGTTGAAGGTGAACAGGAGGAAAGAGGTCCTCTCTCCTTCGGGTGTCCAGGAGGCCTTCCGGTGTCCAGGAAGCCGTCCAGACGAACTTTACAAAGTCTTAGGGAGCAAATAGCCATCGTGATCAATGCCAATAATCTAAGAAGACATGAATGCAGTGCCATAAACAAGTTCAATGATCAAAGTCAGTGAAAACATCTTCAAATGTCATCTTACAAATGAACCATTAGTCTCACACATTCCCTCTTCACTCACCAAGCAAGTCTATATCAGGCACAACTCATACCCAACATTCATTGTCTTATGTCATATGCGCACACAAAGCGATGCTGCAAACTTGGCATCACATCTCGCAGCTTGCACACACAGTCAACTATTCAACTGTGACAGGTACATCATCCAAGCTCATAGCATCACACACTGTCATGGTTGCCCCTCTGTTGCAGGACAAAGTGACCCATAATCAAAGTGGGAGGGGTGGGTGGAGGAGAGAATGGGGCAGAGGGTGGGAGCGGTAGTGTAGGCACAGGCACAGCCTTCACATCCATGGAGGAGAAAGTGCTGACAATCAGTAGGGTGGCCACAAAACCATAGAGGATGAGAGTATGTTTCTAACTAATCCACCTTCTAAATCCAATTTAGCCCACAATCCCCTGTGATTTACAAGCTGCAGATGGTGTAAATGTTCATCTCTTGTTTTGCCCCACTTCCCTCAAACCCGAGCCTTGCACCTTTTTCCTTTCAGGTATCTTAAGTATTGGCAACTGGCCAGGTGCTGGTGCAGGAGCCTGAAATGCAGAAGGAGCAAGAGACTGATAGAATTAAAAACTTCTTGTTTAATCTCACACACACAGTTAGCTGCCAGATACTGGCACTATACCTTCTTTAAAGGATAGCAATGAGGCGGAATCGGCATGTGGTGAGTCATGGGGTATGACTGGGCTACAGCCAGGGTGGGAGAAAAGGTAGCACAGATGCCAACATCCCTGAAGGCAAAGTCACACTTGAGTACTGCTGCAGAGGACTCAAGTGTGGTCCAGATGGGCATTGGTAAGAATGCCCATCAGAAAGAAACCTGGTAGATATGCAGATGGACATGCTTGGTGCATTGACAAAAAGCCTGCTGTCTCTGTCAACCAGCACAAGTGGAGTCTGGCTCCAACTTGGCATAGAGCTGATGATTTAATCTGCCTAGTATGGAAGTCATGGTCAGCTACATGAGAAAATTAATGGATCCGAAAATGAGCAGCATCTGATGACCGATGTCTCAGCTTTCATTGTAGCATCTGCTTAAGCCATGCAATATCTGGGCGCTGCAGTGGCAGTTCACATTGCAGTTCTGAAATGTCAACATGTTGCCATCATGGCTGCAAGTACCAATGCTCCAAGTGTCCTCCAGGGTCTCTCAGCAGCCTAGCTCTGCTCTAGCAGATTATTAGGATTGCTGAAGCCTTGTCCTGAGCAAGTGAGAATAAATCTGGACAACAGGAAGCTGGTGCCCTCTCAGAAAATGACAGCAGTCGCACTCCCACCATTGTCACTTTGCCACCTTCTGTCAGATAGCTAGCCTGTTGAGACTGCTGCCACCCATACTGGGCTGCTACTGTCAAAAAGCAGGTCTTCTAGGCCCAGAGCTGATGAGTCGTGTATCCCAGAACCATCAGCATTCTTTCTCCACTGAAAGTCATCAGACTTCCACTACTCATGCTGCAGCCAATGGGATAGAACCGTGGAGAAGCACATGGCCAGGCAAAGGCACCACAAGAAGGAATGTAGTGGTTAGTTGCCTTTTTGTGTGGTATAGCGGCTAGTTTGTTGGATAAGTAATTACGGAATGATTGTTTTGTGACAAAGATGATGCTGTGATGGTCAGTAATGGATGAAAAGTAAGGTGTTGAATTGTTTGTAAATGGAAAATTGGATTTGCAGTCATGGGAACCGTTGTCAAATGAGTCAATCACTGACAGCCTGGCTAGAACAAGGATGTGCTGGCTGCCTCTTCCCTTCTCCTGCTCCTCCACCTTTTCCTTTACTTCCTCTTCTTCCTCCTCCTGATATCCTCACAATGTCCAGGTTTGAATGATATAGCAGACCCCTATGAATCAGGACACATGCTCCAGCATCTATTGGAGGGCCATGCCAGAGTGGTATAGGCAGTGGACCTGGTCTGCTCTTTGATGTTTCTTGTGACAGCATGGTTCTTGTTGTACACATCCTGCCACATGTGCTCAGTTGCAGAATGGAGTTTTGAGCAAGGTTTGAAGTGGATCAGTCAGCAACCACCCTCAGATTTGATATCGTGGCAGAAGTCAGGGAGAACACTGTTCTGCTGCAGAATGTAAACAGCATGACTTCTGCCAGGATAGCAGGCATTCAATAGCATAATGACCTAAGCATGATCTCACAACGACTACACATTTGCAGTTGTGCCCCCAGTGCCAGTCAATGGTACCTGTAAGTGAGAAACCCACTGTCCTAGTAAAGCCATAGGCATGTTCCTCCTGCTTCTCATTGGTCACAGAAAATGCAATGAAGTCCTCACTCAAATAAAGAGCGTCTGTCACCTGTCCGATGCAGCAGTGGGCAATAAACTGAGAGATGGTCCGGCCTGGAAGAATGCAGGCGCAAAGAAATTCAGGGCTAAGTCACTATCACACCACCTACAGCACTGTCCATTCCCTGTTCTGAATTGCCAGTCTGGTTACAAAAAATGGTAGCGTTCTATGAGCACTTCCTTCGTGAAATAGAGACAGCACATACCCTGCTTCTGGCTCAGTTGGAAGTCAGAGAAATTCTCCCTGGAAGGAATCTTTCTTCATCCTTCTCCTTCTTCCTCTGTGAGTAGCTTGTAGTTTTCTTTGTTGCCTCTGTTCTATTTCCCTCTCTGATGCGCGATTAATTCACTCGGGAGGCTAGGACGTACCCGGGAATAAAGGCTTTTATTCACAACAAGAATAGAGCATACTGCTTAACAATACTATCCCAGACTAAGGGCCACTAGGAAGTAGCAGTGACCTTTATACTCCTGTAAGAAGGCGGAGCCAAACGGAGTGTACCACAGAACAATGCTAACAGGTGGAACACCCCAACCCTAACCCCAACAGTAACAAGAGTAACATATGTACAAGTACCCATAGTGGTAACCATCTATGGTTCACCACATTCACCCCTCCTTTAAAAACAAAGGCCGGTGGGGTAAGGAGACAATACGAACTGTCCATATGTTCACAAGTTCAGTCGTATCAGAGGTCCGCACCGTCTCTGCGACCTCCGCAGCACTGGCTCCAGTGTCAGTTGTGGTGACCGTGGTGACGACCCTCTCTCCGAGGTGGTGTCCAGTGACTCCTCCAGTTCCTCACACACCTGTGGACCTCGAGGTGGCAACAATCTCTTGGACTCAGGCAAGCTGTACACGGGAGTAAGAGGATTAAGTGGAGGTCCCAATGCTGCCCGCGCCGTGTCAGGAGGGGAGAGAATGGGCAAAGGAATCCTAACCAGGGGTGCGGGAGTGATGGGGGTTTCCAGGTTCCCTGCAGGCGCCAGATCTCTGATAGAGACCGTGTCCTCTCGCCTGTCAGGATATGCCACATAGGCATATTGAGGGTTGGCGTGGAGGAGATGGACCTGTTCAACCAAAGGGTCGGACTTGCGGGCCCTAACATGCCGCCGCAGGAGGACAGATCCTGAGTACGTCAACCAAGACGGCAGTGAGGTCCCAGAGGAAGACTTCCTGGGGAAGGTAAACATCCACTCATGTGGGGTAGCATTGGTTGCCGTACACAGGAGGGACCGGATTGAATGGAGCGCATCAGAAAGTACCTCTTGCCAACGGGAGACTGGAAGACCCCTCGACCTTAACGCCAGTAAAACAGCCTTCCAGACTGTAGCGTTTTCTCTCTCGACCTGTCCGTTACCCCTGGGGTTGTAACTCGTAGTCCTACTTGAGGCAATTCCTTTAGAGAGCAGGTATTGCCTCAAGTCGTCGCTCATAAACGACAAACCCCTATCACTGTGGATATAACTGGGGTAGCCGAATAGGGTCAAAAGACTCCGCAGGGCTTTGATGACCGTGGCAGAGGACATGTCAGACAGGGGATAGCAAAAGGGAATCGGGAGTACTCGTCAACCATGTTGAGGAAATACACATTCCGATCTGTCGAAGGAAGGGGGCCCTTGAAATCGACACTCAGTCATTCAAAAGGGCAAGTGGCCTTAATGAGGTGTGCCCTGTCAGGCCGGTAGAAGTGCGGCTTGCACTCTGCACATACCTGGCAGCTTCGAGTTATCGACCTGACATCTTCTATGGAGTAGGGCAGAATCCAGGCCTTTACAAAATGGAAGAGTCGAGTGATCCCCGGATGGCAGAGATCATTGTGGAGGGCCTGTAGCCGGTCCTCCTGCACACTGGCACATGTTCCACGTGACAGGGCATCTGAGGGCTCATTGAGCTTCCCCGGACGGTACATGATATCATAGTTGTAGGTGGAGAGTTCGATTCTCCACCTCAAGATTTTATCATTCTTAATTTTTCCCCTTAACGTGTTGTTGAACATGAAGGCCACGGACCGCTGGTCCGTGAGCAGGGTAAATCGTTTGCCAGCCAAATAATGGCGCCAATGCCGTACGGCCTCCACAATGGCCTGAGCCTCTTTCTCCACAGAGGAGTGCCGAATTTCAGGGCCTTGGAGGGTGCGACCATAAAGTCTAGCCCCAGGACTACCGGAGCGCAAAGGTGCCCGTGAATCGCACGTGGCTGAAGACATCGACGAGGCCGGAGACGAGGAGATGGATCCTGGGGAGTCACACGCAGCACTGCGAGGCTTGGAAGGGGTCTTTGCCCGGCACACTTTTGCATAGTGCCCTTTCTTCCCACAGGCGGAGCAAAACACCGTCCTGGCCAGACATCTCTGGCGAGGGTGCTTCGCCAATCCGCAGAAATAGCACCGTGGGCCTCCAGGAGCTGCCGCAGCTGTCAGGTCTGAAGTTGAGAGCATTATCGCGCAGTTCCGAGGAGCCGCCGGGTACAGTTGAGGCGGTGGCTGTCCTTGCCACGCTGTTCCCACGTGGTCGGTGGGGTAGGTTTCAAGACTTCTGGAGGCCGTTTCCATTGCATCAGCCAATTCTACCGTCTTAGCCAGGTCCAAGTTACCCTGCTCGAGCAGCCGCAGGTGAATATAGGATGAGCCGATTCCCACCACGAACGCGTCCCGAATAAGATCGTTGGTGTATTGAGTAGCCGACACCTCCTTGCAGTTGCAGGCTCTGGCTAGCTGTTGAAGTTCGCGCAGGTACTGTCCTGTCATTTCGCCGGGCTGCCGCCGTCGAGAGGCTAATAGGTGACGAGCATGAATTTCGTTCGGCTGTTTATGGTACAGCTTCTTAAGTAATTCGATGGCCTCTTTGTACTCTTGGGAATCACGGATTGTTGCATACACAGTGTCGCTCACCCTTGCGTGGAGGACCCGCAATCTGTCGGCGTCGGTCTGGACTGCTGTCGAGGCGTCGATGTAATCCTGGAAACACTTCAACCAATGGTCGAAAGTATTCGACGCTCCCGCAGCACGCGGATCCAAGGTTAGCCGATCGGGTTTCAGCATCTGCTCCATTTTTCTTCGAACAAAATTTTCGGTATTTTGTTGTGAATAAAATTGATGCGCGATTGATTCACACGGGAGGCTAGGACGTACCCGGGAATAAAGGCTTTTATTCACAACAAGAATAGAGCATACTGCTTAACAATACTATCCCAGACTAAGGGCCACTAGGAAGTAGCAGTGACCTTTATACTCCTATAAGAAGGCGGAGCCAAACTGAACGTACCACAGAACAATGCTAACAGGTGGAACACCCCAACCCTAACCCCAACAGTAACAGTAACAAGAGTAACATATGTACAAGTACCCATAGTGGTAACCATCTGTGGTTCACCACACTCTCATGCTGCAGGGCAAGGGCTACTGCGACACCCTATCTGAGAACAAGTAGTTCTCCACATGCAGTGTCACTCCTTGTCAATTTTTCATAATTCCTCCAACTACCAAGTACTTCTACAAGCTCAAACAGAGTCAGTAGAAATGAATCAGCAACTAACCCACACGTTATTGGTGATCCCTTTAAATAGCAATGGTGGGGAAATTCTTCCTACTTCTGAACAAAGGTTCAGCAATGCGTCTTTAAGAGAGGGTGTTAGCTGGAACAACAAGATCAAAATTGGTGGCATTAATGCCAAATCAATGTTCCATGCTAACTGACATCATGGTCTGCCTAATCTACATGCTTCCTATGCATGTTTCAATTCCCGCACTAATGCACACGACAAGGTGGAACCAAAACAGTGCCCATAACACCAAAAATATGGATGCGATAGCACACAATTTTGTTACCACCATGTTCATGTATCACAGACAACATAATGGATGAATAAGCACCAGATATTTTTTCATTTTAATTAGGATAAGTAAGCAATGCATCAAATTCCACGCTATTCAAGGGCATTGATTATAATAGTCATGCAGTGATATTAATTGGTTGTATTTTGAGAATCATGTGAATTTTTTTTTGAGGGAGATTTGAGATGACGTAAAGGCTCAAAGGTGCAAATCTTATTTTGGAAGCAGAATCAGGTGTTCAATGGTCTGTGTCACTGCTTGCTGCTCGGAGAGTTGTCCGCCTACTACTCCAGAGGCATGTTGCCCTGAGGTGGTCAGCTGTTATTGGTATCTGTCAGTAGCTTAATGAAATTTGTTTGGCAAACTAAATGGAGAAAAATGTGAATTAATTTAGACGAACAATGTTACAATGAAAACTTGGCAATTGGAGATCATGAAAGGGCTATTTTATTGCAGCAGCTTGGAGGCTAGAAGTTGTCATTTGGTAATGCAGGATTCTTAATGATTTGACCAGGCAAAGGAACATCCTGCTGTGCTACCAACTGCTTTGTTACGTTAGAATTTACTAAAATTAATTTTAAATGGCATTAAAACTAAATTACAATTATTGAGCTAAAAGTTACTTAACCTTATTGTAAAAAATTAACTTAACTTATGCCACCGACCTATATTATACCATGAATGTAGATATAAGCAGGTTGAATACTTTTAACATTTGTTTCTGTGTTCAAAAAATTCTTCTTCAAGTCCTTGACCTTAATAGAAAAGTATTTTTGTACCTTGATTATGAGTAGTGCTCTCTGAGGCTGTATTAAAGAAATTTTGATTAAGTGATGATTGTAGCAGTCTCTGAACTGTTTTACAATGCAATCATTTAACCTCAGGTTATTTCAGAATATGAAAAGAAGTAGAAAGTGGCTGCAATTACTGATCTCTCCTGTTACATTCTAATGTGTTGAACATGAGAGATAAATTGTTGCAGGAGAGGTCAATAATTATCACCACTTTGCCTCCATCTTTTCATATTCTATGAAACTTTAAATTGGAAAGGGATTACATTTGTTGGTTTGAAGTGGAAAAAATTGTGCACAATTTTGTTTTGGTAAGAATGAAGTCAGTTAATCAGAAACTCATTGTAGTCCAGTTTTTCAGTGATAAAGCTATATTCACACATTGAAAATTTGGAACCTTATACACATCTTAATTTGGTTTTATTCTAAATTTAATGTCATTTTAACTTTCAAAGTGAATATTATTGACACACGGCCTGAAAATGTATATAAAACCGCCACAATAATTTTCTATTTGTTGAATTCTATCAAGATAAAACTCTCAGGCAGAATCAACCTTCAGTATTATTAAGGTACAGAATTTGTATGCATAATTTATCATCTAAATATATATTAATCATTTGCCTAATAACTAAGTGCCTTTTAATTGAATGAAAATATCGTTGATCATGACATAATTTTTAGAGTTGAAATAGAGCTATGATTAACCCCCTGCCAAGACCTTACAGCATTTAACACATGTAAGCAGCATCTGTGGACCAAAATATCATAACAGCTGTGAGGTAACTCTTTCTCCCATGTAGTTTCTCTCTGGTACTTTGACCCATGGAAAGTGTAGCTGACACTATTTATTCCTATCTTCTTGTATACGCTTAGAGTTAATAGGAGGAAAGATCTCTGTGCAATCTGATTTTGATAATGTAAACCTCAATTTCACTGGCCCCAGACACTAAAACTGGAAACATTATCTGTGCAGCTGAGAGGTAAAGCAGACCTAACAAAATTATCTGCACATTTGAAATGGTACAAAATATCAGGTCAACAAAGCAATTGGAATCCATCGACCCCATGTTTAATTTAACTCAACTGCATTGTGACAATACTGTATACAGCATTCTAATATATAGTGAAGTAAGACTGAGGAAATATCTTTGTGTTGCACAAAATGAATCCATTATCTTGAAAACACAATAATATTGTATTGCAGAAGGGTTTGTACACTATAGTGCAAGGTTAAACTGAATTCAATTTTCTTTGCAGAATTAATTTAAGTGATCTACAGACGGAACACAAGAATGGCCATCATAATTTTTGGCCAATTTTCCACGTTGTTCAGTGTTACTTTAAAAAGCTATTTATAAACTGCAAGTAAACTCTTTTAGTCTATAAACTGGCAACCCTGTCTAATATGTCTTTGTGATGAGAACAAAAGAAAATCAGGCGATTACACACACCTATAATACTTTTGAACGGTCTAATGAATCACTTAATTAGCTTAATTGATGCAAAATTTAGCTTCCCTGTGACAAGTATTTTGGTGAGGTAACTAGGTGACAAGGTCATAAAGCTCATTTCACAGACTGAGCAATGACTTTGTAGTGGGTTACATAGTAGACAAACGGAAGGATAATGGGGGCAATTTTCCCAAATAAAAATGCTAAGTATCGAATTCACATAAAAACTGGAATAAATCCTGCTGTTATCTTCAGTAGCAGTTTCAAAATGAATCTCCCACACTCTGTACATCACAGAGAGCTCTAGCATGAATCATGCTAAAAATCTGTGGGTGGGGCCTATTTCCACTGAAGAGGCTCACAGCACTGAGCAGACTACTGTGCATGTGTCGATCTGTCAGAGCGGAGATCGGCGCATGCGCAGTAGCCCCGCACTGCTGGCCTCCCAATCACTGGCGAGCTCAATCACTGGCCAGCCCCGTGACCCTGCATCACTAGCTATGTGACCCCTCCCCCTCCCCAGACTGATCGTCAGCCCCCGATCGTCCTGCCCAGGATGTCCCCCGGCATTGGCACTTTGTCCCTTGAGCAGTGCCAGGGAGCCAGGCTGGCACTGCCAAGCTGGCAATAGCCAAGGGGCACCCCGGCACCCGATTCTCTGGGGGGCCTAGATGGCTCCCCTTCACTCTAGCGGTGATGGGCCGCCAGCTCCATGTTAGTGGACAACTATTGTAAAGGGCGGAGAGGCTAGCAAGCCCGGAGATTTCAGTCCTGGGCCTGCTAATTGCGTGCAAATTATGTTATTGTGTTAATTTTTGTCATGGAGCTGTCAGCGTCGTAAATCCAACGGCCGGAGATTCGCGAAGCCTGTGGCGCCCAGCTACACTGCCTCTGCTTGAGAATCGTCCCCAATTTGTTTTGTTGATATGCCACCTTCACCCATCCACACTGCTCCAACTCCCCCCACCCACCCCACTCCCATCCCCGCACCCACACAAGGCACAGATCCAAGATGCCAAGGGTGGATTGGGTGCCCCTCCGTTGAGGAACTGGGTGGAGGTATTGAGTCCTCGGTGGATCCTACCATCTGGATCTTGCCAGAATCTGAAGAGGGATTTGTTATTTTTTTTAGGTAACACTGAGGAGTTTGGAGGTATCTACTGCTAAACTAGTATTTAACTTATTAAATATTAATGATTTACATAAAATGTCATGCCATTGGCACATATAATTATACAGAATGCAAATTTTAATTTTTGTTTATACCCCACTCATTCTCTCAGAACAAGATCACAGTGGTTTGCTGCTCAGACCTAAAGAAAACACATAGCTTATTTCACACTTGCATGGAAACATCAACACTGATGCAAAAGATTTGTGTACATTAATAATGGCTTAGTTGAGGAGGCACCAGCTACCAATAATGAAGGACTACTACTTGTAAATGTTGATATGTTGATGGCAGCTACAGGTTGAGAGTCCAGTATGGTAACTATCCTTCCTGGGATATCAAAATTTGCAGAACATTCTGAGTCTGGTTTCAAATTGAGATATTAAAACATGTGACCTATGTTGAGCAATTGCTTCCAGTGTGTAATAGTATGGACAAATGGTTGCCAACATTGTAATCTGCTATTGAGCATCAGTAACACAGACAGAATGGAGGCTTTGGCTGAGGATACTGTAGCACTAAACTCCAAGAAGCAGTCATTGAGTAGGTTTAACTTGCTTTAAGCAGCCATGAGGGAGGGATTCCAAGAAAACAATGGCCAATGAAATTCATTGACAACTCATGTACATTGATGGCTTTTATTTTTTATGCAGAATAGAAGTGAGAGTTGTCAAACAGCAAATTTAACAGAATGTTTTCCAAAATAAGTTTTTATAGTAACTAACAATATATTAACTAAGTATATCTAAAGTTTAAAGTTTATTTTATTAGTGTCACAAGAAAGCTTACATTAACACTGAAAAACTAATTGAAGTTAATTATCAACAATTGGGGAGCTCACAAAGTATCAACTAATGAGACTCTTGTGTAACATGAATTTCCATCCTAATCTCCTCCATGTTCCGTGGTTATTGTTGCTCCTAATCCAAGTTCATGGCAGCACATCTTCATGGCAGGGCATGGAAAATGTACTGGCTCCTGTTGAGTGTCTGAAAGGACTTACTCTCTGCTTCTGCCGATGCGTACAAATAGTATGCAGGAAATTTTCCTTGTACTAATCTCTTCTGCCACTGCTGTGTTTATGCTTTGAAATTCTGCTCTCCCTTCAGCTGATTGACACTACCTTTGGTCAATTGAGCTTTCATGAGCAAAGTGCCTTTTTTAAAAACATACTTTTCCTGTTTTCTTGCACTCATTACTGAATAGGAATCACTAATCAATGTTAATTTCCAAACAAAGCTGTTGAGTTTGAGGAATAATGTTTCACATTGCCTATTTAAGTTTTAGTTCTGCGGTCTCCTGTGAACATAAATGTATTAATGATATGGTTTATCCTCCTCGATTTTATTCTTTGGCTGAAACAGGTGCACATAATTGGCTAAATAATTCATATTATTCAGAATTATTAAACCAGAAAGGTTTATGTAATTCATGTTTCAAAATAGCTTTTTGCATATTAAAGTAATAAATATGAAATAGAAATTGTGCAATATTCTAATGCACGTACTAACTTTAATTAATAATCATTGTTATGAAAATCTGAGCTACCAATGTTTGTGTTTACTGACATGGTGTAAAATTTGTCTTTGAAATACAATTACAGGTTTTAAAAACAAGTCTTTATTTTGTTAACAGGTCCAAACAGCAATGTAGAATACACACTTGTTGAAACTGCTGAAGGATTTTTTTCCATTGATAAGTATTCTGGAATCATCAGTCTGGAAAAAGCACTGGATAGGGAGCAGCAGGCATTGTACAATCTCACTGTCAAAGCCACAGATCAAGGAGTATCGTGGAAACTCTCAGCTTTTACCACAATTACTATCATTGTGTTGGACATCAATGATAATCCACCAGTATTTGAGAGACGAGATTATCTTGCCACAATTGCTGAAAATGTAGCCTTGGGAACTGAGATTTTAGTTCTGTATGCTGCCAGCAAGGATATTGGTGCAAATGCTGAAATTACTTACCATATTAGATCTGGTAATGAACATGGAAAATTCAAAATTGACCCCGAAAAAGGTAAAAATCTTTATTCAAACCAATTCCGTTTACAGGTGAAAGTAGATTGTAACAAGTGGTTCGAAGTTTACAGCAGCCAATTTTGATGAGATATTAAGCATGAGAGAACAATTAATTCTCCAAACATTTGAAAACTGCAGGCATTCTGAATAAATATACTGATGTCTCAATGACAGGTACATTTATTGCAATGTGCTAAATTATGTCACGTATCAAAAGCAACTCAAGTATTAATATTTCTACTGCAATATTTGGTCTCCTCGAAACTCCAGAAGCACTTCTTACATTTGTGATGGTATGTTAAACTACTACCCAGGTTTTGGACTGGAAGCTTTGTATGAATAAGCTCAGATCGAGGAAACAATTAAGAACATGAAAGACCATTTGGGCCAACAAATTGTGTTTTAAATTAACTCCAACTTTGAATTTTCAGTATAATGCTCATAGCTCCTCTTTCCCTACAAACATATCCAGTTGTTTCTGGAACCCACAGATAGTATTGTGTCATTGTGTGAAATCATTCCACCTGAATTTTCTATTTATTCCTAATTTAAATTGTGTCAATTAGCCTTTGAACACTTGTCAGTGCAAACAGAGGAATGGATTCATTGAGACAACATTCTTGGCATAGAGCCTCACTTGTTGGTAATGTGAATCAGGAAATCAGTTTCAGAGATCATAATGTTCACAATTTTCTAGTTGAGTGAGGAGCCATACCAGAATTGTGGACACATGGGGGATGAAACTGATCTTTGGAAAGAGCAGAAATGATCAATAATGATTCTGCAGACCCTTTTACACCCACTCAATTTTCCGTTCCATTGACTTCAATTGAATTTACTGAGAGTTTTGTTCCAGTGAGAATTACTAAGGTTGCCACCTTGGTTACAATATGATGTTACCGGCTTGAAATTAATATTTGTTGTCTTTGGATTAGATTTGCTTGACATTTTTTTAAAAAATTTTTTCTTTAAAAACAGGTATTATTTCTGTAATTGATAATCTTGATTATGAGACTTGTAAAGGTTACTACCTGACAGTTGAAGCTGGAGATGGAGGCTCTCCTTCGCTGAGTGCAGTTACTACCGTAAATGTCAATATAACTGATGTAAATGATAATGCACCAGAATTCAGCAGAGAGATATACAACGCCGTTATCAGTGAAGATGCACAAGTTGGAGATTCAGTAGTTATGGTATGTCCTTTCATTAATGCTTTTTCTACACTGCAATTCAACTCTATGGTGAAGAAAAGTTCTTGAGTAATGTATTGATTTGCAGTTACAAAATTGATGGGTAACATATAATATTGCAAAGGTACTTGACACACTGGAAAGGGGGATACTGTTAAAGAGGGTGCAATTACAAAGAAAATGCTAAATTGCGTTCATGAAATGTGGCTTTGAGCTTTCATTCCTTCCTGAGTAGTCAGGCATAATGCAGATGGCGGGATGAGGATTTGGGAGAGAATCCATCTCTCCTAATTTCCACCCTTTGGAAGCAGCCATGATAAATTCCAACAGAGCAACCTCCTGCCTACCACATGCGCACACACTCACTCACATGCGCACACACGCATGCGCACGCACACATACCTGCAAAAGTTCCCTTCACGAATGACATGATGGTTGCAGCGAAGTCCAGCCATGTTCCTTTGGAAATGTTTGGAACTGACACCTTCACAGACAGCAAGACAGCTTTTAAATCCAGTCTTGGATATTAAACCACCTTCTGTTTGTTTAGTCCTGGTGCCAATTCCCATGCATTGCTGGAATATTCAACAAACCATGAATAATTACATACAACTCTTCTGGACAAGCTGTCATTCATAACTTTGTGGATCTGGGTGTAACACAATGCTTCAAAAAGACATCATCCCACTTCTTCTAAACAAGGATATCTTGATCCATGTGATTAATCTGGTCCAAGCCAAACTCCATTCCAGTGTTGGTTCAAGCTACTAAGTTTTAAATTTTCTTCTCTACATTCCTGAATATTTTCAACAGTGTTCACCCACTCTCACCCACAAAAATGATCAACCCCTTCCCCAACCCCCCACAATGATGACTCTCCTGACATCAACCAGACAGGAGCTGAAGATTCCAGAAGATGAATCGGGAGTGGAGATGTATGAAGGGTGAGCGCTGTCTGGCAGGGAGGGGGTGAATATTAATGGGAGGTAGTTGAACATTGTCGGGTGGGTGTGGGAAACATTGCCAAATGGTGGGGGACAGGAGCATTTCCGAGAGGTGAACATTGCTGTGGGTTCTGGAGTACTTTGACACTCCAGCTGATTTACTTAGAGTTTTGCTAATTTTAGACCTGCTGCAAAAATAACTCTCAGTGAATCCATGTTAAAAAACCAATGTGTGTATAGTGCAAAAAGCCCAAGTCTCTGTGGTTGTGGCCATCTGATCGCACTGTCATTTGGAATCACAGAGCAATCGAGGCAGGGTAAAAATGGCTATCAGAAATTTAAACTACCCATGTGTAGTGATTGTGGTGTCTGTCTCTTTAAGACAACACAGCACAAGAGGGTCACCTAGCTTGAGGAACCAATGGAAACCAGGACTAAGAGGGTGGATCCTCTCTCAGGCAGAATACATCTGGAAGTCATGTAGTAAGCATGTAAGGACTGCAACGGTTGGGGCTGCTGCTCAAGGCAGCTTAGGGCTGCAACCCTCTGTATCAAGTTTCACTTTATTAATATATGCTGCCTTGTTCCTAACAAAGTCTAGAGTGTCTTGACGATGCCTTTCAATGCCAATGCGTAATGCCATGTAAGTGCCATGGACGTGCTTACAATGGTCAAGGTTCTGAGGTGCATCAACGATGTATGTTGAGTCAGAGGTCTCTCATAGCAAATGCTCGCTGTATTATCAGACTTTGGGCTCCCTTTACGCCTAGTTGGATCAGTGCAAACAAACAATCAGAGACCACTAGAAATCAGGGCAATGCACAAAATGTGCTTACAGTTCTTTATAATGATCATTTGCTGATATTGCACCTCATATTGTGCCATAACTTCCAAGCTCCAGGGTGTCATTTTGGGGGTGTACCCAAAGATTCTGGGGAATCACAACTCCACCCTGAAACTTCACGTGTAAAATTTGCACTGCAGCCTTCCCCTTGGTAATTACTCTGCACTGGGAACCATCTGAAAATGTGATTCAAATCATAAACTTCAGATGGTTCTGACTGGGTTACATTAATAATTACCCTGAAAAAATTAGGAAAATTAAAACCTCATCTAACTTCTACGTAACCATTCCATAGACCCACACTGACCCCAGCATGGGACTCCCCTTACACCCCTGAACCCCTAGGCGACTCCCCTCACCTCCCTCTCTACACCAGAAGGGTCTCCCCCACCTCTCTCCAGACGATCCTCTCCCCCCCCCCCCCCAAGGGACTACTTCCCCCGTTGGGTACTCCCCAACCTAGGGGATTTCCTCTCTTCCAGCCTCCTCTCATCCGACAGACCTGCACTCGATGAAAGGCTTTGGGGATGTGCTGCACTGCCCAGATCTCACTTGACCTGAGTTGGAAAGTTGGGCGATTATAGGATCCAAAATAATGTAAGGTAAAGAGGATTGACAAACCAACAGTCTGGGGAAGTTCAGTCCCAATTGTATCCTTCAAACCAACTATCAACTCTATGACTGCAGCACTTTGAGCTCCCTCCCAACTCCAGCTCTGTAACCTCCACTTACCTATTTATCTTAGCCCTCCTACCTTGGAAGCACTGTGACCTAAAGTATTGTTTGTAATTTCAAAGTGGTACTACGTAGTCTATGATGATTTCCTGGGGACAAATAACATTGCAGGCTGCTACCAATGCAATCCATAAGGGTTCATTCAGTTACATCAATGAGGAAACCCACACAGATAGTAGACAGTGCACTTCGAAGCATTGCTACACAACAATTTTTTATCCCGATATGCTGTAGCGACTATCTTTCTCACATGCCTTTTAAACATGCCTTTGGTCACTTCTCCCAACCGTTTGGTATGTGTTTCACCATCTCCCTCAGCCATATTTTTACCTCTTGAAATATTTTACTAAGAGGCATTATATGAGTAGAAGTCAAGTTGTTATTAATATATCAGTGTATAAGGTAATTGACAGCAAATGCTTCCAGCTGTAATATGTTTCGATGCTGCCAGACCTGTTGAGTTTTTCCAGTACTTTCCGTTCCTATTACAGACCTCCAGCGGTATTTTGCTTTCATAATATATTTTGGTTTAATTGCTTTCTTTGAGTATAAAGTTTATGATTGTTTCATTTCTGAAGTTTGACCAGCATAGAAGTGCTTTTTTTTAAATGACATTTCTTGGTATTAACTGAGAATTTGTTTGTTTAGGTTCTGGCAGAAGATTGTGATAGTGAAACGAATGCACAGATACAGTTCTCCATTGTGAACGGTGACCCGGACAAGTACTTCAATATTAGTCCAATCACTGGCTTGATCAAAGTCAAAGAGCGACTTGACAGAGAAAAAGTAAGAAAAGATTGATCAAAGGACCTTTCTTTGAACATTCTGTTAAAACATTTCCAAACTGAACCCTTCTGGTGTCTCTCGAGATAATCATACTATGTGATTTGGTACTGATCCTTACGTAGATATACATTTCAACATCTACTTTTGTGTTCTTTCTCTAAAGTTAGCTGGAATTAATTTCTGAATTGGCCACTGCATCCCTGGGCTATATAGAGGGAAATTACTAGCATTATTCATGCTCCTGATTGCTGCAATGTGCTATTTTATGGAGTTGACTGTCCTGATGAGAAACATAATGTGGAGATGCCGGCGTTGGACTGGGGTAAACACAGTAAGAAGTCTAGCAACACCAAGTTAAAGTCCAACAGGTTTATTTGGTAGCAAAAGCCACTAGCTTTTGGAACAGGCTGTTCCTTCGTCAGAGAACTCCCACCCATCTGACGAAGGAACAGCCTGTTCTGAAAGCTAGTGGCTTTTGCTACCAAATAAACCTGTTGGACTTTAACCTGGTGGTAAACATAAACAAACCATATATTGGGCATGCTGAGGTTCCCTACAGGATGTATAACCGTAGGTAATTGGGGCGGATCTGAGAGAAATGAAATCGCAGTGCAAACAAAACTACATCAAATCTGTATTTCAAAATAACATAAATCTCCCATTTAGCAGAAAGACAATGAAAGGGCTTTACTTATTCATAGAGGAATGTGAATGCCATTACCAAATGCCATTACATTAAGTTATTTGTATGATCTGATCTATCAATTTTGTCCTGATGTTCCCGAATGCTAGTTGTTTCATTAATTAATTTTATGTGGGTAATTTTATTCTAATGTTGAAACAGCAAAATTATGTTTTGAGTATTATTTTAAACCTGAATGAAACCCAGTTTGTTTATCTCATGTGAACTAACATTCAGGCACTTTTGCCTAGAATTTGGTGCAGCACCTAGTGAGGCCAATGGTAGGACCATGGTGAGCCAGTCTGCTGAACTCAGCATGCAGTTCAGCAATCACAGGTTGCCGGTGGGGGAAGGGGGGGGGGGGGTAGTGCGGTTGTGGCCAGCAACTGCCACAGTTTTAATGTTAAGCTGGGTGGAGCATATCTGCACCTTACCAGTTGACTAAATGACAATTCTAACAGGAAACGTGTATCTATTGCTGCTCAGCCTATTAGTTTTAGTACAGCGAGAAAGAAATATCAGTTTGGTCTTAATTAGTCCATGAAGAAACCAAAGATATGTTGTGTAACTGGCAATAAGAGTGGTGGAAAAGGAAGCAATTCTCCTCTTTGGAGCAGACTTCCAGAGAGTTGGCACTTCTGATCGTTGATCCATATCCACTTTAGCTCCTACTCATTTCCCTGGGTCAGAGTTGATTAAGTACTCACTATGGGTTCCCAGCAGGACTGCTGACAGCAAGAAGCAGCAGCATGTCCCAATGCGAGGAGGAAATAAAACTCCAGTGATCGCACAGTGGGAATGCTGCTGCAACAACAGAACATCTAAAAAAAAGTACAGATATGGCCCAATTTGTTGAAACCGAGACCATGGCCTTCAGTAGATAAATTACTGGAAATGGACCTCTACGTGACCCTGTCCCTTCAAGCTATCCTTTTGGGGCTCATTGTTGACTTCTTCATGGCAGCCACAAGAAGCAGCACTGACACAGGTGGAACAGAAATTCATGGCCCCTCCTTCCCTCATCACCATTTGCATGCCACAGAAATGATTGGAACAAGCAGCTACCTAAAAGTGAGGAGGAGGAAGAAAGACAAGGTTCTGAAGGATTCGCCATCACCATTTCTGATGGAGTTTGATTACAGAGGATAAACACTACCCAAATATTGGTTGACTGCACTGTTTTCTCTTGATCAGAAAGTCATCGGGATCAAGCCCTGTACAAGGACTTGACTGTATGATTGAGGTTGATACTCCGCAATACACTATCTTGGAGCGCAAAATTATCAGTGGTGCATCATTCTAATGAATACCAAATTAGATTCTATTTGCCTATTTTAATAGAATTTAAAGATCACATAATCACAGAACTGTTGCAGTGTGGAATGAGGATATTGAGCCTGTTGTGTCTGTGACACTGAAGCATTTATCTAGTGCCACTCACCCGCCTTCTCCCCGTAGCCCTGCACATTTTTCCTTTTCAGAGAATAATCCAGCTACCCTTGAGAAGGTCTTCATCAGACCTGCCTTGACCACACTCTCGGGCATTACAGTCCAGGTCCTACACTCTCTGGGTGAAAAAGATTTTCCTCATGTCACCATTCTCCAGCCTTGCCACACAGCCTGTGGGCATCTTGATGTCCCGCTGAAAGGGGCGTTGGCCAAAAATTGGGATTCCCGACAGGCACCAAGGTAATCGGGATTCACCCAACCCATTCTGCCGTCCCCAATCTGGTTCCCTCTCATAGCGGGTGGCAACCCGATTAATATGCAAACCTGTTAATTGTAGTACAATTAGTAGCCCATGCACCGGGTCCCCGCCATGCATCTGGCCCCACCAGCAGGAACTGTACCAGTCAGACTTTGGTGCAGGTAATCAGCAGTGTGGGCATGGCATGTTGAACCCTGAGGATCCAGGGGAGCACCACCAACCCCTCAGCAAAGAGAGGTATCCTCCCCCACCAGTCAAATATCAGGTCACCCTCCCACACCATGCAGGCTTGAGGGTGACTTGACCATCCCTCCTCAGGCCCCACACCCAGACCCCTCCTCAGTCCCCCTTCACCCTCAGAACACCACTCAGGCTCCATGCAGGCTGCCCTTTTTCAGAAATCCCACTCAGTCCCCCTACCTCCTCAGGCCCACACTCAGGTCCACCTCCATGCCACGCACCTTGGTAGTACCAATGATGCATTGCCCCTGGTACCCTGGCACTGATGCCCTTGCCTGGCACCTTGAGCCCTGCTGCTAGGCTGCAGAGAAAGGGTTCCTCAAGGGAAGGATCACAGAGCAGCCTAAAGTCACCGTACCAGGGTGATCTTCAGGCCTACCGGGGCTAGAAAGGGCAGTCCACACATGAAACTCCCATTCCGAGGAGAGTGGCAAGGTCAACCCTTGCCCCAACACCCCCACCAAGTATTATAGGATAACTTATTTCTGTAGAATATTCTTGCATGCTTTGACTAGACTTTGTGAATTATCCCATAATGATTATTTAATTATTCCAACAGGTATCTGGATATTCATTAACTGTACAAGCCAAAGACAGTGGAAAGCCTTCCATGTCATCGACAGTTATTGTGAATATCGATGTCTCAGATATTAATGATAATCCTCCCGATTTCATCCCAGCTAATTATTCAGCTGTCATTCAGGTAAATATCTAAAATGGCTCCAATTTATCTTTCTTTAATCTTATTTCCATTAATAAATTGGTGCAATGTTCAAGTTATAATGCGTATTATATTTATGTCATTCTACATTTTCAGCTCCCTTCAGATTTCCTGAATCAGAATAATGATTTGCTGCAAGAATTCGACTTCTAAATTTATTAGGAAATATTCTAAGATCTGTTCAATTTCAGTTGATTCTAAAGCCCGTTGCTTGGGAGTCCGCTTCTCTGGTGGGTTTAACTACTGATGTTATCACTACTGAAAACTTACGTAGGAAATGTAAATTGTTGGGAAATTATTGGAAAGGATTCTTCGAGACAGGATTTACTCCCACTTGGAAGTAAGTGGGACGTATTAACGAGAGGCAACATGGTTTTTGAAGGGGAAGTTGTGTCTCACTAACTTAATTAGGTTTTTCGAGGAAGTAATGAAGATGATTGATGAGGGTAGGGCATTGGATGTTGTCTACATGGACTTCAGTAAGGCCTTTGACAAGGTCCCTCATGGCAGACTGGTACAGAAGGTGAAGTCGCACAGGATCAGAGGTGAGCTGGCAAGATGAATACAGAACTGGCTCGATCATAGAAGACAGAGGGTAGCAGTGAAAGGCTGTGTTTCTGAATGGAGGACTGTGACTCGTGGCGTTCCTCAGGGATCAGTGCTGGGACCTTTGTTATTTGTAACAGATATAAATGATTTGAAGGAAAATGTAATTGGCTTGATTACTAAGTTTGCTGACGACACAAGGATTGGTGTAATTGCGGATAGCAATCAGGACCATTAGAGGATACAGCAGGATGTAGATCGGTTGGAGACTTGGGTGGAGAGATGGCAGATAGAGCTTAATCTGGACAAATTCAAGGTAATACGTTGTGGAAGGTCTAATACAGATGGGAAATATAAAGTAAAAATGGCAGAACGCTAAAGAATATTGATAGGCAGTGGGATCTGGGTGTACAGGTACATAGGGTCACTGAAAATGACAACACAGGTGGAGAAGGTAGTCAAGAAGGCAAACAGCATTGAGTTTAAATATTGGCAAGTCATGTTGCAGCTTTATAGAACCTTAGTTAGGCTGCACTTGGAATTTAGTGTTCAATTTTGGTCGTCACACTACCTGAAGGATGTGAAAGCTTTGGAGAGGGTACAGAAAAGATTCGCCAGGATGTTGCCTGGTATGGAGGGCATTAGCTATGAGGAGAGGTTGGAGAAACTTGGTTTGTTCTCACTGGAACGACGGAGGTTGAGGGGCAACCTGATAGAAGTCTACAAGATTATGAGGGGCATGGACAGAGTGGATAGTCAGAAGCTTTTTCCCAGGATGGAAAAGTTAATTAATAGGAGACATAGGTTTAAGCTGCGAAGAGCAAGGTTTAAAGGAGATGTATGAGGCAAGTTTTTTTACACAGAGGGTGATGGGTGCCTGGAATTCGCTGCAGGGGGAGGTAGCAGAAGCAGATACGATAGTGATTTATAAGGGGGTGTCTTGACAAATACATGAATAGGATGGGAATAGAGGGATATGGTCTCCGGAAGGGTAGGGGGTTTTAGTTCAGACAAGCAGCATGGTCGGTGCAGGGTTGGAAGGCTGAAGGGCCTATTCCTGTGCTGTAATTTTCTTTGCACTTTGAAATGAGGAATTACAGGACCACAGTATTCTTTTCAGTTCCTTCCTGTTGCCAAAATCCTTCAATTGTCCACTGCCTCAAATGTCTAACTAGTCCTCCCTTAAATTATTCACCCCTTCTCTTTCACTACATCACAGGGTGTTTGTCCCACATGTTCATTCCACCCTGTAATGAATAATTGAACTTAAAACTGTCTGCAGACTTTTATCTTTGTGGTTTTGTGGCAATCGTGAGCATTTTATTGGTGTTCAGCTTTATCTTGAATCATAAGAGACCTACTACCCTCTGGAATAAAATCCCAGACTTTTCAATCTTACCGCTTAGACTTGGATACTTTGAACTAGGTTTCAATTTGATACCCTTTTCTGCATTGCTGGCAATGCCTAGATATCCTTACAATGGTACAGCACCAGAAATGTACACAATTCTCCAGGAATGCTTGCATAATACAGATTCACTTTCAAGATCGTGCCATGATCCGGTTAGTTTTTTTCTTACACTGTACATTGCACTGTTGGTTTTCAGAATCTATCAGCCAATACATATAGATTAATTTTCTGTAATGTGTTATGTTATATTCTTAGGGGCTAAATTCAATAGCTTCTGAAATGGATGTTCACCTGCATCTGTTCTTTCTGATGCTGGGGGGACAGCAGCGTTTGCTGCCTGTTAATTTGCATGATTGCTGGGTGCAGCTAGAGCTAAATGTGCTGTTGAGTGACTGCACGTTTCAACACGGTGGTCCAAGTTTGGAGCAAGGCTTGTGCCACTTGAAGCTAGCATGACCTACTTAATGTCAGCCTGTTGAAGGGAATGTACAATCTGGCTGAAATTGTTTCTGGAAGAGAGCCTGAGCAAGTAGAAGCGTGAATAAGAGTGCAACTGGTGAGAAAGTGTGCTCCAAGTTTCTCTGATCCAACTCTGGTTACCTTGGTGGAGAGAAAGAAAGCTGTAATCTGTCAATACAGGACCAAGTGCCCCTCCAGATAAATTTTGTAAACACTTTGGGACCAGATAATCATGGAGGTCAAGGCCTAAGTACCTCGATGCTATTCAATGACCTTGCACAAGTTAGCCAAGGTCAGTGAATGTATCTGCAAATGTCATATCCCACCACTTGCACCCTCAAACACTGCTCAATGCATCATACCTCAATCATTTACCTTGCAACAATTTCTGTTAATGAGTAATTTATATCTAATACCTTCACCTGATCCCTGCAACCAGAGCTGTATAGACTCTGTACCTGGCATTAACAAGCCAGATTTTGTAGTTTTACTGTTTGTTTCCCTTCGGAAGTTGAATTATTTTACATTTGTGCACATTTTGGGCTGAATTTTACACAGAGGTGATGATCCCACCCACCTGCAAGAAAGTTAGGAATGAGCGGCAGGAAGCTGTGACTGGACTTCACAGTCTTTGGGTAATTAGTCATGGTTTCTGCCTCCATGAAGGAGGCTATCCCATTTCCAGGAGCTACCAGCCAACGGGGCCACCAGAAATGCTGGAAACTGCTGGGACTGCAGTCAAACCCCATGGAGAAGCTTTGCTGGAGGCTAGAGTTCAGAGTAAGTGGGGCAGCCTCACCAGAGCCAGTCAGGCTGCCCTGAGTTCAAGGGAAGTGGGGTGGCCCTTTCCACTGGAAGAGGGGGGTCGATCCTTCACAGGCATGAGGTGCCCAAAGAGAAGGGAGCCCCTCCCCCACTTGAGCCAGCATTGAGCTGCAGTGACAACAAAAACAGAAACATGCTGGAAAATCTCAGCACGTTGGCTTTACTCTGTCTCCAGAGATACTGTCAGATCTGTTGAGATTTTCCAGCATTTTTCTGCTTTTGTTTCAGATTCCAGCATCCGCAGTATTTTGCGTTTATCTTGTTGGCTACATAAATTTAGATTTTAACAAGATTCCTCAGAAATCTTCCTCTACTGAATCTATGCTGACTGTCTCTCACCATTCAATCATTTATCTAAATGGTTCATTGTCCCCCTTGCTGAAGAAGATTTCATGTCTCATTCCGTCCCAGCTCTGCAAAGTAATCTGTATTTCATTACATAGCTTAACCTATACTATCATTGAACAAAGTCCACATCAAAACAAAAACATTCTAGATATACTCTGCAAGTCAGGCAGCATCTGTTGTCATTAGACTCTTCATTGGTATTGTTTCTTTTGCTGCTTCAGTGTATGCATTAGTCAGCAACTAATGGACAGTTCTAGGCCATTGTGATGGCCTTTTGTCAGATCTGGACAAAGTTAGAAATGTAACAGGTTTTAAGCAAGTGAAAGGGGAAGTGTGGAAAAAGTGCAAAAGTGGAAGCCAGTGATAGGGTGCAAGACAGGAAGGAGTTAGTGATAAAAACGTTGGTGATGAAGAATCAAAAGGGAACAGTAATGGGACAAGCAAAGAAACAAATGTGTACCTAGAGGAGATGTGACTGACAGAATGATGTCCATTCTTATATTTGGTGTTTTTCTGATTCCGTTCCTGATTCGGAGGAAGAGTCATGTTCAACTCGAATCGTTAACTCTGTTTCTCTGTCCACAGATGCTGAATGTTTTCAGCATTTCCTATTTTTATTTCAGTTATTCAGCATCAGCATTATTTTGCTTTGATTTCTAAGGTGGCTAACTTTCCCCCATTTGACATTAATTTCCCCCACACCTGAAACATGTTTTTATATTTATTTTCTCTATGTAGTCATATCCTTATATTCCATGCCTACCTGCTCTATCAGTGTCTGTACTGGAACTACTAACTACCAATTCTTGCTTTGTACAGGAGCATATAATTCATGTAACTTTTCTATTTTCACCATTTTTGATTTATCTTCTGCCCAGAATTTGTTGTCATTTTCTCTGCATCATGTCTTATTTGCCATGAAAATGGATATGTCTAAATCAGATAAGACCATCTTATCTGTTGAGCATGCAGAACCTCAGAATGTATTCCAATATTGTGGGAAGGTGAAACTCTTATTTTTATATCATTTTTCTCGCCACACACTGATCTGTCTAATTTTTCCTCCCTAACTAGTCCAGCATGTGGTATTATATCTGGATTGTTTGTAGACCCTTAATCTGTGGTGGGCTCACTACACAGCAATATGGATGGCTGTATTCCAGGATTAAACAGATACAGACTTTGTACAGCTAGAGGAAAGTTCTGTGGTTGTCTGTTTCTTTCCAAAGAGGGCTCAGAACTGGCCCAGCCTGAGGTCAACTACCATATTCCATTAGAATGTTACACGTAGGGTCTTTTGCTACAGCAGATCTTGGTTGCTTTTGATAGTTCAATCTTCAGAGCAGAGCTTCTATTTTTGTTTCTTCGAGAGAGCAGCAGGTTTAGTAGAAGTTGCTGTTAGCATGCTTCTTTTGTGATGTTCTTATTCTAATTCTGAATTCAGCCCCAATACTGTAGAAATAAAACAGCAAATTCTGAACAAGCTCCAAACTCTTGTTCCAATACTGAAATGCAATAAATAAGGAACATATGAAGGAATGAATGCAGGGAAACTCCAACCATTAGATAAAATGTGCTAATGATTATTAATATTCAGCCTGGTGCCAGATACTCCAACGAGAAATTTAGGAGGTGATTCTCCCATCCAGCTGCGCTGATTTTGTTTTGGCGCAGCAGGCTGGGAGATTCAAGCGGCGGCTGGTTCGCGGGCTCCCCTCTGGACACCCGCAAACCAGTACTGCATAATTTATTCAGCTCTGTGCCAGAAATCGGCACGGAGCTGAATAAATTATGCAGTGCCTAATTTGCATGTAATTTCAATACGATTAACAGGCCTGGGACTGAAGTCTCCTAGGCCCACTAACATTTCCCCCTCCCCCACAAACCCCCCACCCCCCGCCAGGAGTGTTTCACTCCCCGCTTGCAGGGAACTGGCGGCCCGAGCCCACTGAAGTGAAAAGGGGGGGGGGCAATCGAGGCCCCCTCAAGGGTCAGGCATGGGGTTTCCCCCTGGGCATTGGCACCTTGGCAGTGTCAGTCAAGGCCCCCTGGCACTGCCCAAGGGGCAAAGTGCCAATGCTAAGGGGGTACTTTGGCACTGCCCACCAGATATAGGGCAGTGCCAAGGAGGTGGGATCTAATGAGGGTTACGGCCTGATTGTGGGGGGCAGGACCTCTGGGAGGGCGATTGGTGGGGGGTCCCGCTGCCACTCTGCTGTAGGGATTGTTGAGGGAGGAAGGCGGCCAGCGATCGGGGTTGGCCATCAGAGTGGGGTGGGAGCAGTTTGGGACTGTCAGTTGGGGGGGGGGGAGGGCGAGGCTAGCCTGGACATGTCCAGAAGGCCAGCAATCGGGGGGGTGGGGTGAGAGGGCCAGCAATGCGGGGGTCACGGGGCTGGCCAGCGAAATTGAGCTGGCCAGCAATTGGGAGGCCAGCAGTGTGGGGCTACTGTGACTTGGCGCTTGCAAATCGGCGCATGTGCAGTGGTCTGCTCAGCGCTATGCTACCGGCCTCCTCAGTGGGAATAGGCCGCGTCGACTGAATTTTAACATGATTCATGCTAGTGCACTTTGCAGTGCACAGAGAGTGGGAGATTCATTTTTAAACTCCTGTTGAAAATAGAACGTGGTTTACTCCAGTTTTCACATAAATTCAACACTTAGAATTTTTTTGAGGAGAATCGGCCCCCGATATTCAGCAAATCTACTCATTGAAGTTGTCATGCTTGGAAACGGTCTATCATTGTTCATTGTCCGAAAGCTTACCAAAAGTCTTTTCCATATACAGGAACATTGCAATGGGTTGTCTCTCTTGTAAAGGCCTCGGATATTCTCTTCTGAATGATGTAGCACGTTTTTTGTGCTGCTACCTCTTCAACTCAGTCTATGCAGTGTTGAGGAGAGTGAGTTATTGCATCTGAGCAAATGTTGGAGGGGACATGTGATAAGTCTAGAAATGTTCTTAGGCAGTTCAGCAGACTGATAGTTCAGTGACTGCTGCTGGAACCATACCTGCCTTGTGGACCATTGTGACTAACTGATTCCGAGAATCTCAGGCAATCATCCAGCATTAATGAATTGGTGAAGGTCTCAGCTATCATGGCCATCTTTTCATTGGGTACTTTGAGAAATATATGTTTCATGGGTCTTTTCTCACATGCTCATAGTTCAGCATCTGTAATCTGGACAAAGGTGATTGCACAGTTTTCTTTCTGTTATTTGCAGGGACTGTGCTCATAGATTGAAAATCCTCTAATTGTGTTTGAAAGGAAAGGTCTTCTTTTTCCAGTGAAATATCTTGTAATTTGGTGTAAGCAATGCAGAGAATATTTTAGTAACTTCACTTTCTCTTAGTCTGTCTCTGCATTATAAGCAACATTATAGGCTAGAATCTTCCAGCCGTTCATGCCCCGCTACCACTGCAGAGGATGCCACTGGTGTGAATGGCCATAATGTTTTTGCTTTGACTCTATGGATCTGATGCCATAATCATTTGGGATTTTGTTCCTCTTCAATTTTTCTGCAATAAATGTCCTCCTGCTTTTCAGCATTGTCTTAGGGTAATTTTCAGATTTTAGCTTTCAGATGCTTGATTGAGGCATTTATTTTCTGGGGTCATGTTTGAATGAAGTTCATCCTCGGTTGCTTTCTTAATCCATTTCATTCACACCTTTTGCCCACCAGACTGGGTTATTCTGATGATTTTATGTCAACCTTCTGCCCTCTGTAAACTTGAATTCATCCAAAACTCTGTTGCCCATATCCTGAGAAGTTCTATTCACACATTACCCCTATGCACCCTAACTTATATAGACTGACTATCTGGCAAAATCTCAATTTTTAAAATTCTCATCATGACCTGCTGCACATCTTCATATTTTCATCACTCTAGCATTGGTGGCCATACTTTCAGTTGCCGAGGCTCTAAACTCTGGGATTCTCTCACTAAATCTCTTTGATTCTCCTTAAGCTCGCCATAAAACCTACCTCTTTGATTAAACTTTTTGGTCACCTCTCTTAACATTTTGTGTGACTTGGTATCAAAATAAGTTGGGTAACACCCATGTAAGGTGTTTTGGGGTGACTTTACTACACCAAAGGCAGAATGTAAATGCAGGTGGTTTGTGTTCTTAGTCAGATGGTGGGCTAGCACAGCAGGCCTGATAACATTAGCACTGTTCACTGGCATTGTTCCTTTTGCTGCTTCAATTTATATATCAGGTAGTTGACCAGTTCGAGGTGATTGTGGTTTGACAGCTCAACAGTTGAGTAACGTTCATTGCTAGCTGCAGCCTTGAGGCAGCTTAATCAACTCTTTTTGCAGTCCCAGTCAAAGGTAACAAACAAGTGATTGCAGTGAAGCAGGGATGTTCAGTCCCAGTACATTTTATAGTGATGGAGATCTGAATACCATGGGTGTTCAGCTGCTGTTGTGATAAGTGGATTCTGGGTGTTTCAAAATACAGTAACCTAGCTACTCAAATATGTCCAATAACACTAACCCTACAGCATTAAAAGACTGATTGCTCCATGTGGGCTGATTTATGATGGTGTGTTACTTCCAAATTGGAATGTTTTTTAATAAGAGAAAAACTGAAATGTGCAAAAAAAAATGCTTGAGGAGCAAAATTAGGCACTTCACAGCTTTTTGGAACCAATTTTGTGTTCAGCAATTTCAGACTACGTACTCCAAACCCCATCCCGCTTCCCCCCACCTCCATTTTGTTTTGTTTCCTTTGCACATTTCAGTTTTTCTATTTTTTTTTTTAGCCCCATCACAATTCCCTTTGGTTCTGGAAGAATAACCCCTCTGCCAGTTCATTTCTCCTGTCTCCCACCCTATCACAGAGTTTTATTTGTCCTTGTGCCACCCCACACCTTGCACAAACCCAAATACATCTCCAACTTTTCCAAGTTCTGATGAAAAGTCATTGACCTGGAACATTAACTCCTGCTTTTCTCTTCCCAGAAGTTAAGTATTTCCAGTGATTTCTGTTTTTACTATCAATGCTGTATTCTGGTGCATGTTACAAACAAATCCCTTAGATCATGAATCACCTTCAGACAGTGTTTTGCACCTGACATCAGATGAAGCGTATTTTGTTTGGTAAGTAAGGAGGATAAAAATCTGCGTGAGTACTTGCTAGAGTAGTGTAAAAGGATACATCTCTTCCTTCACATAGATCAGTCAGTCCACTTTATCATATTGTCAACTTGAAAATGGATTGAAAGACCATAGCCAGAATTTTCCAGCCGTTTATGCCCCGCTGCTGCTGTAGGCGAGGATGGTGAATTTGGCACTCAGCCAAATCTTCATTCACTGCAGTGGGGCCAGACAATCTTGCTGAAGTGAACATATTCCCCCACAAGTTCTAAAATGTGCAGCTATGTTCCAAATTTGCTGATTCATTATGTGTAGGCTACTAAGAATGTCAATTGTAAAAGTGCAGAAAGGAATGTCTTATTTCATCTTTGTATATTATAGGTCCAGCAAATCAGAATTTAGAAAAATGAAACTTGTTTAGATAATTGTAAAGTTCTATTCTTCTCCAGAGTCATGATGTCTATTTTAAGCCATAAAAATGAAAGCCAAGTTGCTATATCCTTTGCTTATGTAATCATCACTGGATTGAAATATATTCATCGTTCATGTGTTTGAAGGAAAATAATTCTGTTGGCACCAAAGTCCTGCAACTTTCAGTGACTGACAAGGACTCTTCCCACAATGGACCTCCATTCACGTTTGCTATTCTTTCTGGAAATGATGGGGAGGAGTTTGTTTTGGATCAACAAGGAGTTCTGAGATCTGCAATTGTATTTAAACAGAAGGATGCAACGGAATACCTTCTGCATGTGCAGGTAAGAGATTACACCAGTCTTGTGTTTTTACCCCCATTGCTGGATTTGCTTTTGAAAAATTGGATGCTATATGGGGCTCATGTATCTTTGATGTAAAGTAAGAAAAGTTGTACTGGAAATGTATTAATTTCCATAATTCAAACGTGACACTTTTGACAAGCATTAGCTTTCCTTGTTTTGCTTCATAGCACACAGCATCTTCTCAACTGAAACTTTTGACTGGAACTCCATGAGTTACCTGTCAGAAGAAGCCAATTCAAATTGCCTATCCCGAGGTTGATAATTAACCTGTTTTATAGTGTTGTTAATGTCAAAAGAACCTTGCATCTTGTTGAAATTCTAGTCAGCCTATGATGAATACAATTCAAAATTGGTTTGATTATGTTGCTTTGAAAATTATAGTTTCCATTGACTTATAATTGCAAATTTTACTTCAGTACAAAGAAGCTTCTTCTAATTCTAAATTATGTTTATACTAATGGTTTATTTCCTTCAGTCAACAAAGATACAAACTAACTTAAAAGGGAGAAAAAATAGTGCAGATAGACAGCAGTGAGATCAAACTTTTAACTTCAGAACTGAGCCTGATTGGATCATTCCTGAATAATGAAGTAAGAATGAATTATGGCCAACCACGTGAGAAATATTTATTTTAACCTGCCCGAAGACTGCACTTCAAGCTTAATTACTGTTGCAGAAGCCCAGAGATGTATGTTTTTAATGGATAAGGTCACTTTCTGACTGTTCATTTCTATTAGCAGTAGTTAAATATCAAATCAATAATGCTACTAACCTATCTGGTTGTCCAACACATTTAAAAATAAAAGGCGTTGGCATTTTAGTAAATTTGCGTCTTTATAAGTAATTTTTTTTGATATTGTTGTACATATTTTAAATATTGTATTCCTATTCATATGACTCAATACAGTAATAATCAGCAAAACAAAGTTACGCATACATTTTTATATTAAAAAATATGAATCATCATTGTTGTAAAAGCTGAGTTAAGATATAAATGACATGAACTAATTGCTGAATGGCACAGGTTGAAGGGGTTGAATGACCTACTCATGCTCCTATGTTGCATTAATCTTTTTACTAATGATCCTGCATCCAGTGCAGCTGAACTATTTACCAATATCCAGATGATGATGTTGAATTTATGAGTGAGCTGCAATTGAAAGAAAAATAACTCATTTCAAAATGAATACTTCAAAGTGGTGCTACATGAACTGTGTAGGTTCCCTGGGGCATAGACAGCACATGGCTGCTATCTGTGCAGGTTTTTGCATTGTTACCAATGGAAAAATCTGCATGCGTCATGCAGGTCGTATCCTGAAGCATTGGGTGCAATTCTCCCATCTGGGGTCAAAGTCCTCCCGGGGGTCCGGAATGAGGAATATTTCCTGCTGCAGAGGCGGGTGGAGAAAACACTCCATATTCTCCAGCCCTGACCTCATTAAATATGCAACTGGCTGTTTTGCACCATATTCTATGGCAGGGCAGGGCTGGTGGTGCATAGTCTGCTGTCGTATCTGGGTGCCATTTGAAAAGGCACCCAACATCACTGAGCCACTGTTGAAGAAAGAAGATGGATCTTCTAAAAATGAAGATGGATCTCCAGGAACACTCTGAGACTGGAGGATGGATCTCCTGAAAAACAAGATGCATCTCCAGGAACATTCTGAAACTGGAAGGTGAGCCTTCCCCTGGATCTCAAATATGGAAGATCCACCTATAGGTGCTCTACCCACCCACGTCTGTGCTGGTACGGGGTTGCCAGCAGTCTCCAAACTGAATTCCAAAGGCAGTCCAGGCATTGTTCAGGTGGGTTCCGACATCTGCACACCATGTTATTCCAAACATGATTTGCACCAACTTGTTTTCCTGCCGGTGTTGTGGAGAATCAGGTGCGGGTAATTTGGCCTTTATATGCTTCCATTAGCAGGATGCATCAGTTTCATATTGGCCTCTAGTGGGTCTCCCAACCCGCCATGGCGGGCGCCAGCACCAGGTCTGGGTGAAATGCACACCAGCATAAAACCAATTTCTGGGCCTCCCACTGACCTTTTCCCCCCTGCCTGCCATTGAACCTGCTGGCGGGGGTATGGAAAAATTCCGCCCATTGTCTGTTTCATTCCAGAAAGCCAGATGGGGAAGGATAGAACTCGAGCCAATATTCACACACTTTTATAAGCTTTTATTTGCAGTGATGCACATTACAATCATGCACCTCCTAACCCAACAACCACAGTCTGTTCCTATTTATTAGAGCACACATGAATCCCCAGTTAATGCTCACTATCTGCAAAGAATTGAAGACAATTATAATAGAATTAACATTGTCTTCCTTTAGGATTCTACATTGTATGTGTTGCACCGCTTTGAAGTAGTTCTGTGTGAATGACTTTTTGGCCCCAAGTCTTTAAAACCAATTGAGGATTTTGGAAAGAATGCTGCTCCTTGTCAACCTCATTTCAATTCTTGTGTTTTGTCCAAGTGCTAAAGTTTTTTTTTCAAACTAAAAATGAATAGTTTAATATGTTTGTTGTTTGCTCCGAACTTGACAGGCTCAGGACACTGGTAAGCCTCCACTGACTTCTTTCACCTATATTCTCGTTCGTGTGATTGAAGAAAGCATTCATAAACCAACTGCTATTCCACTTGAGATTTTTATTTCCACAATGGAAGACGAATTCCCAGGAGGTGTGATTGGAAAGATCCATGCTACTGATCAAGATATATATGACATTCTTACATACAGTTTTAAGTCAGACCAAAGAAGTCTGTTCACGATAAATAGCCAAGATGGGAAGATTATTGCACTTGGGGGCTTGGATAGTGGCAATTATGTTTTGAATGTGTCTGTCAGTGATGGGCGCTTCACCGTGCCTGTTGAAGTTGTAGTTCACGTTGAGCAGGTGACTCAGGGTATGCTAAACAATGCAATAACTGTTCAGTTTGAAAACATCTCTCCTGAAGATTTTATTGGACTTTACTTCCATGGATTTAGGCAGAGCCTTCGGAACATTATTGTTGCTCAAAAGCAGGACACCCTTCATATCATTAGCATCCAGCCAGTCGCG
The DNA here is from genome assembly GCF_964213995.1 of Mustelus asterias. Classification (NCBI taxonomy): domain Eukaryota; kingdom Metazoa; phylum Chordata; class Chondrichthyes; order Carcharhiniformes; family Triakidae; genus Mustelus; species Mustelus asterias. The sequence goes on along the minus strand of NC_135810.1, from coordinate 62,424,385 downwards.
GGCACACATCAGCTAGAAGTTTTGTTAGCAGTGCAAATGCATAGAAATGGGTTCTACAAATCTGCTTATTTGATTCAGAAACTTAGCAGTGCAAAAAAGGACCTAGAAAATGGCCTCCATGTTTCTGCTATCATGGATAAGAGTTGCTCTGGTGAGGAATGCCAAGAACAGGATTGTGAACAGATGATTGCTCCAGAAACACAGTCCATGGTGACCTACAGCACTGCAAGGATTAGCTTTGTGTCTCCACGATATCATAAGGGTGCAACATGTACTTGTAATGGTGAGTAACACAGAAGCCAGGACATGCTTCCAGGCAACATTTTTAAAACTATTAAAGCAGTATGTTTTTTACAAGAATACAATTTTATGATAAATCTCTAAATTATCATTTTCTTATAAGCATTTTGATAATATTGATGTAATAGCAGTATTAGATTTGCAAATGGTGTTTGTCTCATAATTACAACATTTTTACTTATGGATGTAATATTTCTTATCAACCAGTATAGTTTCATGCTATCAAAAATGCATTAAAATAATTACAACCATGCTTTCTTACTTGATGAGCCCAACTAAGCTGAGAAAGGAGGCAATGCATAAATTAGAAAATGATTTTGGCACTTATAACAGTTACTGTGATTGCGCACTTGAGGCTTTATTTTAAAGGCAATGCGGTAGAATTTCCACTTGGGGTACAATTGCCGATTCCAGCAGGAGTTTCCATTCAAACCCATTTACACATTACCAAGCTTTGTATGGTTTAATTAATGTGAAAAAATGTTCAATAAAAACATAACAGCAAATACCACCTAAAGCAGTGGAACCTTTCCAAGCAGAACCTCAGTGATCTTGGTCTTCTATACCATGGTGATGGTGATGATGAACCTCTAGTGAATACAGCAAGAGGTATAAAAATGCCAGGAACTTGTGTGGCTCAGAGGTTTAAAACATTTTTTTAAAAATTGCTTCAGAGTTTTTCTTCATGTGTTAACTTTATGAAGTTTGATTAAACCACTAAACATAGTTCATCACCAAAAAATAAGCTTTTTAATCCAAGTATCAACCACCACCTCTGAGTAACCAGATTTTAAGTTACTGGAATTTGCTTTCTTTAAAAAAGTTATAAAACCATTTCCTTATTATATCAGAGTGCTTTAATCAGTTCCTCGTTAAGTTAAAACAGAAGTCAAATATACAAGTTTAAATCTCTTAGTGTCCTTCCACCCAAAAACGTTTTCACCCAAAGGGTGGTGGGAATATGGAACATGTTGCCTGAGATGATGGTGGAGGCAAGTACTCTCACAACATTTAAGAAGCATCTGGACGAGCACTTAAATTGCCACGGCAGAGTAGGCTGTGAACCAAGTGCTGGTAAATGGGATTAGTATAGATTGGTATTTGATGATCAGCATAGAAATGGTGAGCCAAAGGGCCTGTTTCTGAGATTTTTGACTCTGTGAGAACTAGTTTCATCTTTAAAACCTCACTGAAGGCTGTTGAATGAGCACAATCAGTGGGCATTTGCAGTGGTGATTAATTCACCATGGGGCATGGCCAGTTGATGGATGCAACTTGCTTTCTGTAAGATGTTTTCAAATGAATGCAAAGGATCACAGATAATTGTGTTGTGCTGAATGCCAGTTGTACTTAAAATACTGCAATGTTTTTGTGACAGTACACTGACTGTACCTGAATCATGTCATTAAAAACTAATGCCGTTGAGCAAAAACTCCATACCACGGTATATTTATTGCCCAGCTTCTTAATGGCCAAAGGGTGAAGTGTAAAGTGTTTCAAGTTCTGATACATCAGTTTGCAGTTTATGAGGGACGATAACAAAAGAGTAAAACCAATTCAAGGAAAACTATAACATGTTTGAATGAATTTGGCACAAGCAATTTAACAGACAGTTTTGTTGCCAAATAAAATGAAAATTAGAGTTGAAAAGAACAATCTGATCAATGATATTGAACCATTCGTTGAGAGACACTTAGTGCATTTCATACGCAAGTTACCAGATGAAGATTCTGACTGACAGCAAGTCAGGTGCACCAAATGCTTCATACCAAAATACTTGAGCAATGAGATGTTATTCTGCCTGGTACAACAGTTGAGCTCAATTTAATTTCTAAAGCTAAATATTGGGCAGCATTATCCGATCGTGTTCACTTCCACCCACTGCCAGCAAGAATAGAGAATTTTCCACCCAGCCAAAAGTGCAGCAGCACTGGAGAATGCTGACGAGGTCAGAGGTTTCTGGCCATTGAGCTGAGAAAGCATTGCCAGGATCAGACAGAGTCAGCATGGATTTATGAAGGGGAAATCATGTTTGACAAATCTGTTGGAATTCTTTGAAGATGTAACTAGTAGAGTTGACAAGGAGGAACCAGTTGATGTGTATATTTGGACTTTCAAAAAGTGTTTGACAAAGTCCCGCACAAGAGATTATCGTGCAAGATTAAAGCACATGGGATTGGGGGAAGTGTATTGAGATAGATAGAAAACTGGTTCACAGAGAGGAAACAAAGAGTAGGAATTAAATGGATGCTTTTCAAATTGGCAGGCAGTAACTAGTGGGGTGCCACGGATCGGTGCTGGGACCCCAGCTATTCACAATATATATTAATGATTTGGATGAGGGAACAAAATGTAACATCTCAAAGTTTGCAGATGATACCAAGTTGGGTGAGGGGGTGAACTGTGACGCAGATGCAGAGATCCTTCAGAATGATCTGGACAGATTGGGTGAGTGGGCAAATCAGTGGCAGATGCAGTATAATTTGGATAAATATGAGGTTATTCACTTTGGAAGCAAAAACAAGAAGGCAGATTACTACCTGAATGCCTGTAAATTGGGAGAGGGGAGTGTGCAGCGGGACCTGGGTGTCCTTGTGTCCCAGTCATTGAAGTCAAGCATGCAGGTGCAGCAGGCGATAAAGAGGGCAAATGGCATATTGGCCTTCATTGCGAAAGGTTTCGAGTACAGGAGCAGGGATGTGTTGTTGCAATTATACAGGGCCTTGCTGAGGCCACATCTAGAATATTGTGTGCAGTTTTGGTCTCTGTTTCTGAGGAAGAATGTTCTTGCTGTCAAGGGAGTGCAGCGAAGGTTTACCAGGCTGATTCCGGGGATGGCAGGACTGATGTATGAGGAGAGATTGACTAGGTTAGGATTGTTTTCGCTGGAGTTCAGACGAATGAGGGGGGAATCTCACAGAGACTTATAAAATTCTAACAGGACTAGACAGGGTAGATGCAGAGAGGATATTCCCAATGGTGGGGGAGTCCAGAACTAGGAGTGACAGTCTGAGGATTTGGGGTAGACTATTGAGGACGGAGGTGAGGAGACATTTCTTCACCCAAAGAGTGGTGAGCCTGTGGAATTCATTACAACAGGGAGTAGTTGATGCCAAAACGTTGAATGTATTTAAGAGACGGCTGGATATAGCACTTGGTGTGAATGGGATCAAAGGTTAAGGGGAGAAAGCAGGATTAGGCTATTGAGTTGGATGATCAGCCATGATCGTAATGAATGGCAGAGCAGGCTCGAACGGCCAATTGGCCTCCTCCTGCTCCTATCTTCTATGTTTCTATGTTTCTATGATTCTGATCTGCAAGATGGAAAAAGATTGTGTTGAGACAAAGCTCATGGCTTATCACTTTCAGACTCCTAGTAGCTTATCATTACATTGAAATTGAGATTTTATTTTAAAAAAAGGATCTGAATTTTTTTGGGAAAGGGAATAAGGGCATTCCTGGTTGGTTGAAGCTTTGTACAGAAAATTGTTTGGCATGGTACTGTAATGAACATGAAAAACTGTTTGTGTAAGCTGTTTCTTTGTCTATGATAGGTGATCTCTGCCCTGTTGTTTCTGACGTTTGCCAAGAGAAACCTTGCCCAAGTGACATGCATTGTGTTAACGGTGGTATCGGACGCGGACCATATATCTGTCAGTGTCCACCAGGAAACCTGGGAGAATGTTCAGGTGAGAAAGGCAGATTAAAGGTACCTGCTGGTACATCTCAGCTCAGAAAAAATATTTTCGTTTCATTTACGTATTTCAATTCAGTGAAGCTTTTAAATGTAAAACCTTCAAAGGTGCATCAGTTAAAAACATCATCTTTATCTAACTGAAAGATTTATTTTCTTTTCCATATAGAAGTGCGTGAAGGGACAGTATGAAGCTGGTTCCAAAGGTTGATGGAATTTTTCTTAAGGGCAGAATTGTTCAATTTGGCTCCGGTGGGAAAAGTGCAGGGCAGCCCGCCAGCTGCCTTGCTGGATTTTCCTGCTGTATTTTTAAACACTTGGATTAAAACACCTAAGAGGCACGTTCCATAACATCATGTTGGTGGTACAGGCACTGAAAGAACCCACCCTGCCAGCAACCTTGGTCCTCGGCTACTGACTGATCAGGGCAACATTTTTATTTTTAAAAAAGGAAGTTCCCCCTCCCTTCTCAACCCACGCCATGGGCACAAGATCCCCCCACCATATCTCCCTCTACCCCCGCCGCCCCCCCCCCCCTCTACCCCCACCCCCCCCCCCCCCTACAATGGAACCCTCACCCTGCTGTGCTGGGGGAAAAGGCAGTGCCGAGGCACTCCCAGGCATGGCCTGCCCCCACCCCATCCTCAGAACTCTTCTTACTTGTGAACTTCTTGAACTTTTCGCCAGTTCCCTATATTATAAATCCTGTTGTAAACCCCGCCAATTTGACTTCATGCGGCAGGAGTGAATTCCATACATGGGCGGATGATGCATGGGGAGACATGCTAAGTAGTTGTAATGTACGCTCGTGGGGTTCCTGACCTTTCATGGCAGTAACACCATTACATCACTGGTGGAGAGGTGGGAACAAACTCAATAGGAAATCTCGCCACCATAAAAACCTTTTGGGGCTCCCGCTGGATTCTCCAACCACTCCACTATACACACCCATTGAAAACAGGGGCGGAAAATCCCCTCATAGATTTTTTTCTAAATGGAGAACATCAACAGTTAGCCCTGTTTGATACTGTATTTACTGAGATCCATTATCACTAACAGAAATGGCTCAGATTGGCACGGTAGCACAGTGGTTAGCACTGCTGCTTCACAGCTCCAGGGTCCCAGGTTCGATTCCCGGCTCGGGTCACTGTCTGTGTGGAGTTTGCACATTCTCCTCGTGTCTGCGTGGGTTTCCTCCGGGTGCTCCGGTTTCCTCCCACAGTCCAAAGATGTGCGGGTTAGGTCGATTGGCCAGGTTAAAAATTGCCCCTTAGTGTCCTGAGATGCGTAGGTTAGAGGGATTAGCGGGTAAATATGTGGGGGTAGGGCCTGGGTGGGATTGTGGTCGGTGCAGACTCGATGGGCCGAATGGCCTCCTTCTGCACTGTAGGGTTTCTATGATTTCTATGATTTCTATGGACTGAATTGAGTGGAAGATGAGGAGACAACACATTGAACAAAGTGATGTTTTATTAACTTAACAATATTTGCTGGAATTTCACACACATAGACTGGCCACAACCCCTAACATAAAATCCGAAGGTGAGTCCACCCCCACTTGACCAGCTAGCCCCATGGTCATTTATTTGGTGGCTATTGAGCCAGTAAATAGAAATAAGTTCCAGGGTTTTGCTAGGGCCAAGATAGAATGCCCTGGTTTGGATGGGGAGCTGGGTTCTTCAAGGCACGGTGCTGAAAATGCTGGGAGGTAGAACTACGTTTGGGGGGCCTCCATTAGGCACAAGGTTTCCTTGATGGCCTGGATACCTGACATTGGTACCCACTACTGCAGATAAAATCCGAGCAGTGAGCAGGTCATTAAGTCGTCATCAATTGGCCCGCAGATGATTGGGCTGCCCAACATCTCTTCCCCCCCCCCCCCCCCCCCGGCCCCATGGGTAAAATCCCAATGGCAGCAGATAGCCATGCTGTTTTGTTTTCAGTTTTTAAAAGGTTGGTTACTTAAATAACCAGACAGCTTGAGTTTTTTTCAACTCTCTCAGAAGGGCTATTTTTTAAAGGGCTGGACTTTAGTACTCTAAAAATTCCTGATTCCCACACTGTGGGATACAATCCTTGCTGCAGCAAAAATGGGGCCAGTTTGAACTCAGCACTGGGGTCAAATGGTCCTGCAGAGTCAGATTTCCCACTTGAGGGAGTCACATCCAGGCCTCCATGCAACCAGCCTTTTGGAAGCATCCAAATCATTTATTTATCCAAAACATTTAAATGTGTCTGAATTTGAGAATGATTACAAACTTAAACATCAGACTAATGTTGAAAGTAACAGCAAGTTCCCTGAGGCACTCAAATGAAATAATTTGTTATTGCGTTCACTTAAACTTTGAGCTCCATTCTGTTGAGTTTATCATGATCGTGTATACATATAGAACAATGGTTGCTCCTACTGGAGTTGCTGCTATCATGGTTTTAGTTGTTTATTGTCAACAGCCAGATGGTGAGCAGCTGTTGGCTGTAGCTTCTGTTGCTTAATGTAGCTCTTTGACCATTCAGCCTGACCAATGTTGTATGACAGTCTAATTGGATGGTTGTAGCAGTTATATACACTGCAGCCAGGTGGGGAAGAGGTGAGAAACACAATGGGTCGAATTTTCCCATTCCACCCTTCACGGGAATCGTGGCAGGCGAGGGGCGGACCATGGAAAGGTTCCAGCTTGGGTGGGATTTTCCGGTTTCGGGGCGAGTGCGGCTGGAAAATCCCATCCATATTTTTGTAAATGCAAACTCTTTAAAGAAACAGGACTGGTGCTTTTAAGGAAGAGGAACTCACTGTACAAACAGTGTGTTTGCCAGGCAATTATTTTTGACACTGCTGAGCTGAAGTCTTTCCTTTACAGTGTCTGAGACTCGAGATTTTTTTAAAACATTGATTTTCAGATAAATTATGGGATGCTGTGCTTCAAGATCTGCCTCTCCAGTTGATCTGTTGATCTCATTATGTGCTTGTGGATGATCCATTTAATGCAATAACACTATCTGCCCTTAAGGAGATAGGGCAGGTTAACTTCTCTTTGGCAGAATAATCCTTTATCATTTACATGGAGAATGTTCTGGTCCTTATAAGCCAACAAAACATCAAGCTTTTCTCAGCTCTATTTAATTCTGTTTCCTTGAAATTGTCAACATACATGTCATAAAAAATAAGTTATCTGCTAACATTTGTTCCCTAATTGCAATAATAATAAATCAGTATTCCAATGATAATTGGATGCCATTTTTACCTACAAAATTATTTATTGGATTTGAATTACTTTGGGGTGTCCTAGTGTGTGACCGATACTACATAAATGCAAGCTAATTTATTTATTTTTCTTTCTTTATATTCAATATATTTGTATTTATTTAAACGAAGTAGTCACTACATTTGCTTAAACTGGTATAAATATGTTCTTATTTCTACAAAATCAGAATTAATTTGAGATGTTAATCATTCTTGAATTAACCATACAATTATATAGAATTACATATGCCATTCAATGCATTTGGTGTGATAAGTGCCACCCTACCTTAGACACCACCTTAGGCCTCAGTTTTCGCTTGCAGGGTCGGGACATTTCCAAGTCTTGCAATGCAACCTGGGAGAAGGTGCCCCAGAAGCTGGGATTTCACTTCAGGGTGATGGGGTTCTCTGGGAGATAGCCCATTGTCCACAGAATAGGGGCAGCACGGTAGCACCGTGGTTAGCACTGCTGCCTCACAGCACCAGGGACTCAGGTTCGATTCCGACTTGGGTCACTCTTTGTGTGGAGTCTGCACATTCTCCTCATGTCTGCATGGGTTTCCTCTGGGTGCTCCAGTTTCCTCCAACACTCCAAAGATGTGCTGGTTAGGTGCATTGGCCATGCTAAATTCTCCCTCAGTGTCCCCAAAGAGGTGCCAGAGTGTGGTGACTAGGGGATTTTCACAGTAGCTTGATTGCAGTGTTAATGTAAGCCTACTTGTGACACTACTAAATAAACTTAAAACTTAAACATGTGCAGAAGCTACTGGATGTGTGGGCAGGTTGGGTAGAAGACCTGTCTCTATGAACCAGCACTGGGTCCAACATTTTAATAAAATTAAAAACACAGCCATCCAGCCCTCACCCAAACACCCTCTCAACTTCCCCTGGTGCTCTTTAACACAGCTTTAATTGTTCTCTAGGATATATTTTGTTCTCAGGAATTTGTGATAGGAATAACTTGGAAAAGCTTATCTTCATACCAAAAGTAGATAAACATTAGGAAAAAATGTTTGAAAGCTAACTTTCTTTACGTCGTGATGTAGCTCTGATCATGTTGGATAGCAAAGTCATGGAAAAACCAATTGAATAGTAGGGATTCTGGGCAGGATTTCCCACCCCACCCCCCTCTCATGGCGTGTTTTTGGCGGTGGAGGCAGCTCGCCATTGGCCACTGATGGGATCTGTGGTTCCGCTGATGTCTGCGCCATTTTGTATGGCTCGCCCTGTCCCACCACCGGGTTATCTGCCACGGAGGGTTACCTTCAGCAAGGCCAGAAGATCCAGCTGGTGGGAAGCACCGGAAAATCCCGTCCTCTGTACTTTTCACGTTGTCCCTCAGAAGGTCCCCAATCCGCTTGTCTATTCTGCAATTATATTAGCAGCATTCTTCTGTAAATATACCTAATTGTTCTAAGCTGTTACTAATTTGGTTAGGTGCTTCAAAATGAGCCATAAAGAACAGTATTCATCAATGATGTTCTATTTTATTAAAAGTGCAAAGAGATTTTATCACATTTTGTATTAAAATCTATCATGATGTATTCAGAATAATGTGTTCACAAATTTCCCATGAATACAGTTTTAATGTTTCCCAATGGTTTTCTTTCATCTGTTCAGGTCATGCGTCCCTTAGTTTTGCTGGAAACAGTTACATTAAGTATCGAGTGGCAGAAAACAGCAAAAGAGATGAACTGAAATTGGGGCTGCACTTGAGGACACTGCAGAGTAATGGAATAATAATGTACGCCGAAGGAGAATACTGTGTCATTCTGAAGGTAAATAAAATTTATTAATGCCGGTGCATTTAATGCTTTGCATGACTCACGCAATCAGTAAATATGATGCGTTATTTTCTGGGTGGTGTCTTAAAGTGACGGTTGCCTTTGCATTTCAGTATTTAATTCCCTTCTTTCAGAATTCAACTAAAGAACTAAAATCTAATGCTACCATATGACTGACAACAGGAACGTTAGAGTGTTCACAACTGGAGTGCTGCTGTGCATGAATGTGTCACGACTCAAGCTGCCGCTGTATCAGATAGTGTATCAGTCGTACTGTGGTGACATTTTGTGGACGCAGAGGTGTAATTTTTGCAGCAGTGCTTGTGTAAATTTTTAATGGAGGAAAGGAGTTCTGATGCTGAAAAATGTATTGTTTAATGGATCTGAGGGCGGGCGAAGCTGACATTGCCTTCAATATAAATGCGAACTCCACTTATCTCTGAGTGTGTTGATGGTCTGGGCCTTTTTTTTTTACTGATACTGAAGAGCAAAGATTGCAGTGCAGACTGTGTAGCTGAGGCGTTGGTTCTATAGGTACTCAGACTGAATTAGGTTATGAACTTTAACGTGTAGACTCCCTGGCAACTGTAGATCCAGGGTAGCAGCAGGCAAAGTGATAGTGTCAGCTGCATCGACTGCAATGTGTGTGGATCTAATCCCCCTAATAATCAGTTCCTTGTTTCTGAAACCATTGCAGTTGCTTCCACATATAGAGCATCAGTGAGCGTACCAGATGTTTCTGAGGGTCATGGCTTCAAGTAATAGAGTTGTCAGTAGGATCGATCATCTCCTGTATCTGTTAAGTACATGTACCCCAGAAAAAACATTTCATTTTTATTAAAGCCACAAATCATCTCAATTCAGCTCTGTAAAGCAATGGAAAATCAAGTACTTGAAAATGAAAATTTGATGCTTAGCAAGCAGCCCAAATATTCAGTCTCATCATCGTCAATTAGAGTCTGTAAATCTCTCATCTCTGCACTGTAAGTTAGTCTAATGTTAAAAAATGAGGTGATGCTTTTTGGACTGCCTTCAGTACACATCCAAACATTCCTTCAGAGGCTGTAACTAAGTGCAAAATAAAGACTCGGGATTCATAGAACTTTGATTAAATAATCTACCTGGCTGTTCCAAGAATGAGCAAACATTAAATCTAAATATGCCCCAGCGAAGATTTTGAAAATACACACTTTACATGACTCTCAGTGTGATTTGCTTTCATCCAACTAGAGTTTGCTTTATTTTGAAGGTAAAAAAATCACGATCTGTAGGTGTTTAAATTAATATGGAGAACCTGAAGGATGGATACTAGGTGGCATTTGTCCAATTGCAGGGTCATAATTCCACTGTAATGTTTCCATCTTTGAATGTATTGTGCAATTTGATAAAGTAAATTTTTGAATTTATTAGGTATATTAATTCATTCATTTTCTCCAAAATAAAAATAACATTGCACTGTTTTGAATTTCACATCACTGGTTGGCACAGAATGTGTACATAATGGTGATAATAATCATAGACTACATTGGATGTAGTCACTATCACAATAAATAATCTGAAGTAAGTCTCGTTTGCTCTCTATGATTTTAATTGAATGTTGAAAGCAATGCTGTTGATGTTATCAAGGTTTACTAATACTAAAAATGATAGTTTAATAGAAGAGACACCTTGGAGCAATATAATTTATTAACTGGTAAGAGAAGACACACAGGTGAGCATTAAATGGCAGTGGGCTTCCACGAGCTACGTGCCAACTCTCAGGATGGAAAGCACCAAATTGCTCAGCATTCTTAAGATTCTACCCTATGAGCCCTCAGCCCCGATCGCGAGTCACGGTGGCCTGGAGAATCAGGAGTTGGCTGGAAAGTGGGTTTTGCGCCAGTCGCCAAACCCGTTGCGACTTCCCCAGGCCTCACTGCTGGCGTCGATTAGATTCCCAGCCAGAGTGGGCAGGAAGCCTATAAATATTCAATTGCACCAATTTAAATATAATTAGAGGGCTTGCAGTCCAAGTCAAATGACCCCCGCTATTCACCCACCTCCCATCGGGATGTGCGGCAGGTGGCCATTGTTACAGGTCCTCACAAACGCGGATCTGGCGTTTTGAATCCCAAGGGTCGCAGAAGTACCACCTACCCCTCAGCAATAAGTGGCATCCTCACCTCTCCACCCCTCCCCCCACCCCCTCTGACCTGACCCTCCATTCAGCCCCCCTCAGATCCTGTGATTTGTGGGACGTGGGTATCGCTGACCGGCCAGCATGTATTCCCAATCCCTAGTTGCCGTTGGGAATGTGGTGGTGAGCTGCCGCCTTGAAACTCTGCAGTCCACGTGCTGTGGGTTGACCAAAATGCCGTTAGGGAGGGAATTCCAGGATTTTGGCCGAGTGACTGCAAAGGAATGGCAATATATTTCCAAGTCAGGATGGTGAGTTATTTGAAGGGGAACTTGCAGGTGATAGTGTTCCCATGTACCTGCTGCCCCTGTCCTTCTAGATGGAAGTGGGCATGAGTTCGCAAGGTGCTGTCTAAGGATCTTTGATGCACTTCTGCTGTGCATCTTGGCGGTGGAGGGAGTAGATATTTGTGGATGTGATGCCAATCAAGCGAGTTGCTTTGTCCTGGATGGTGTCAAGCTTCTTGAATGTTGTTGGAGCTGTACCCATCCAGGCAAGTGGGGAGTATTCCATCATACTCCTGACTTGTGCCTTGTAGATGGTGGACAGACGTTGGGGAGTCGGGGTAAATTACTTGCCGCAGTATTCCTAGCCTCTGACCTGCTCTTCTAGCCACTGTGTTTATGTGGTGAGTCCAGTTGAGTTGTTGGTCAACGGTAATGCCAAGGATGTTTACAGTGGGGGATTCAGTGATGGTAACACCATTGAATGTCAAGGGAAAGTGGTTAGATTGTCTTTTATTGGTGATGGTCATTGCCTGGCATTTGTGTGGTGCAAATGTTATTTGCGACTTGCCAGCACAAGCCTGGATATTATCCAGATCTTGTTGCATTTGAACATGAACTGCTTCAGTATCTGAGGAGTCACAAATAGTGCTGAACATTGTGCAATCATCAGCAAACATCCCCACTTCTGACCTTGTGACCGAGGAAAGGTCATTGATGAAGCAGCTGAAGATGGTTTGGCCTGGGACACTACCCTGAGGGACTCCTGCAGAGATGGCCTGGAGCTGAGATGACCCCCCCACAATCACAACCATCTTCCTATGTGCCAGGTATGACTCCAATCAGCAGAGAGTTTGCCCCCTGATACCCATTGATTCCAGTTTTGCTAGGGCTCCTTGATGCCAAACTCGGTCAAATGCGGCCTTGATGTCAAGGGCTGTCACTCTCACCTCCCCTCTGGAATTCAGCTCTTTTGTCCATGTTTGAACCAAGGCTGTAATGAGGTCAGGAGCTGAGTGACCCTGGTGAAACCCAAACTGGGTGTCACTGAGCAGGTTATTGCTGAGCAGGTGCTGCTTGATAGCACTGTTGATGACCCCTTCCATCACTTTACTGATGATCGAGAGTAGACTGATTGGACGGTATTTGGCTGGGTTGGATTTGTTCTGTTTTTTGTGTACAGGAAACACCTGGACAATTTTCCACATTGTTGGGTAGATGCCAGTGTTGTAACTGTACTGGAAGAGCTTAGCTACGGGAGCGGCAAGTTCTAGAGCACAAGTCTTCAGTACTATTGCTGAAATGTTGTCAGAGCCCATTGCCTTTGTAGTATCCAGTGCTTCCAACTGTTTCTTGATATCACATGGAGTGAATCGAATTGGCTGGAGACTGGCATCTGAGATGCTGAGGACCACTGGAGGAGACCGAGATGGATCATCCACTTCCGGCTGAAGATTGCAGCAATGCTTCAAACTTATCTTTTGCACTGATGTGCTGGGCTCCTTCATCACTCAGGATGGGGATGTTTGTGAAGCCTCCTCCTCCAGTGAGTTGTTTAATTGCTCATCGCCATTCATGACTGGATGTGGCAGGACTTCAGAGCTTAGATCTGATCCGTAGGTTGTGAGATCATTTAGTTCTGTCTACCACTTGCTATTTGTGCGGATTGGCATGCAAGTAGTCCTGTTTGGTAGTTTGGTAGCTTCACAAGATTGACACCTCATTTTTAAGTATGCTTGGTGCTGCTTCTGGCATGTCCTCCTGCACTCCATTGAAACAAGGTTGATCCACTGGCTTGGTGGTAATGATTGAGAGGGGGATATGCCAGGCCATGAGGTTGTAGATTGTGTTGGAGTACAGTGACATCATGCCACTAGTGGAGACTAAATGCCATAGCCAGGTCAGAGGGATTGTAGGCCATTGGAGCCCCCGGGTAGTCGGGGGCATGCACATTTGGCAGTGCGCATCAGACACTGCCCACTGCGCACATTGGCTGTGCCCACCAGGCACTAAATATGTTAGGGGCAGTGGCATGGGGGTGGGGCCTTTGGGGTGTGGCCTGTGGGGATGTAGGGCCTGTGTGGAGGGCTATGATGAGGGGGCCTCTGCAGGAGGAGGTTCATACAAGGGTGGATTGCGAACGGGGTCATGACGGAGGGAGGGACATGTCAGGAGTCTGCTAGGGAATCCATCTGGAGCCCCCTGATGCCCCAATGCCAGAAATAAAGATGGGGAGGTGTCTCCGATGTCTGTGAGGGGTGGGAGGAGGTCTCCCAGTGCACTAGTTGATCTGGGCACCCGACCACAATGGTGCCCAAGTGCTCTGAGGCTGCTTTCACCAATATGTTTAGGCCTCCGCCCCCAGTACCGCGCAAAGCTCCCAGCTATCCAGAAGAATGGCTGAATGCCAAAAGTCTGCGATCCAGAGCACACGGAAAAGATCAGCACGGAGGATTCTCGTTTTCTCACCGTTGAACTTGTTTTGGGAAAATTCTGCCCATCACCATTAGGTGAAAACTCACTTATTGTCATAGTAGTTTGTCAAATATCATAACATTCTAATGCATCATTTTTAATACATTTCCTATTAAATATATTGCTTTGGTGGACTACAGCCCCATTAATTTTACAGAGTAAAAACTTTTCCTTTTTTTGCAAAGTAAGCCTTTCTGTTAACTTTGTTAAAATTTCACTTTGATGAAAATAACTATTTGCCAATCCTAACAAGTTTAAACTGAGGTTTGACAGAATTTTTGGAGCATTACATTGATTCTGCTGAATGCTGACTAACATGAATTTAACTTCTAATCATTCACACCCACCCAAGTGCAAATGAAATACATTCCCAGGAAATAAATCTTTCATCTCATCTCAGCTTTTGGGTGACTTGCAACTCCACACTTCCTTTTTTCACTTGATGCTGAAACATTTTCTCCCTCTTGTTTCAGCTTGACTTGTTAATTTCTAACATTATTATTCAGTAAAGCAATTTTGGTGCTTATTGCCCCAACAATTACTTCCCCACCCCTCCACCCCCTACCTGCATACCAATTTAAAAATAAATCCAATTTTTATTCTTGCCAAAAGGCAACAGTACAGGAATTAATGATGGTTGATTTGCTCAATTCAGAATTTTGCAGGGGAGGGAAGGGGGTTAGAAACTCAGTTGTAAGTTTTACTTACCAGATCTTTCTGCCTTACAAGGTGCTCACCTGAGTCAGACAGGAGTCTCAAACATACATACAAATTTGGGCCCTATACAATTTGACCCAACAGCATGCTATCCCAGAAAGAAATGTGTGCTCAAGTCAACATCTCTATAGCAGCAACCTGACCAAAGCAACAGGGTAGCACAATGGTAGCACAGCGCCAGGCACTCGGGTTCAATTCCAGCCTTGGGTCTGTGTGAAGTTTGCAAATTCTCCCTGTGTCTGTGTGGATTTCCTCCAGATGCTCTGGTTTCCTCCCATAGATCAAAGATGAGCAAGTTAGGTGGATTGGCCATGCTAAATTGTTCCTTAGTGTCCAAAGGTGTGTAGGTTAGATGGATTAGCCATGGTAAATTTATAGGGTGGGGTGAGGGCCTGGGTAAGATACTCTGTCAGAGAGTCGGTGCAGACTTGATGGGCCGAGTGGCCTCTTCTCCACTATAGGGAATTCTGTGAACAGAGAAGCTCTGTAAGGTACATTTAGAACTTCCCTTTGTGGGCCAGGAAGAACGGGAAGAAGCTGTAGGCCTCGCCTTCCCAGACTTCAATGCACTGTTCTGAGATTCCTCAACCCCACACTTGATGCAGCTTCCAGGTTGTCAGACTTTCTGCCACTCAATTGCTGTTTGATTTGGTTGGGAAGTGAATCAGCAGCATGTAATGAGGCCGTTAAGATCAGAGGAACATCCTGCTGTCACTGCCAGACTAGCTCTTCGGTTAGCAGCTCTCCCACCTGGAAGTTGAACTTCATCCCATAACAAGATATATTTGTGTGAAGTTTGGTGTTAATGGGAGATCAGAATTACGCAGTAGACGTTTTAGAGTTAGTTTGGAATGTCAGTGCAGGGAACCCTCATGATGTGTGCAAATTAAACGTGAACTGTGGACCATCACATATTGAAATTGAGTGTCCTTTTCAATAATCAAGTTGCACAGTAGCAGAAGACATTTCAGGATAATATTCTCCAGCACGTGGTCAGCACAGAAACAAAACTGAAAAGCTCAAAGTAGGCAGTAATGTAGAAACTATTGAGTGATTACCAAAGGGTACAACAGGGGAAGGGAGGATTCACAGGCAGGGCGGACATCTGAGTTGCCAGGCTAGTTGTTGTGAATTGGGATGAAATCAACTTGGGGTGAATGGTTAAGAAATATTTTAGCATAGAAATAATTAATTAGTTTGAGAAACCGACACAGAGCTATAGTTTTGCAGACAAATACACATAAAGTTTATAGCAGTGCCTTTCTGGACTCCTTCAGCAATATGGAGGAGTACACTTAGTACACCAAACCACTGGCATAATTATTATGGGAATTTGACACACTGCTTCCGCCCTGCTGAATAGCATTTCCAGTTCCATTAGGTAAGAATGGCATTTTCTTGCGTAGTATGACAGTGAAAAATTGCAACTGCTCTTTGTATTGTTGTATGGCTTTTTGATCTTGATTTCTTTTGCATGTTATATTAATCATTCGAAATGTTATACTTATGCACACACAATAGAACAGAACTGCTTTTCCACCACCTATTTCCCTGCTCCATCCCACCCCCAACAGCCCTCCCTGGCTGACCTCCATCCAACCACAGATATCAAGTGCTTCCAGACATTTATTTTAGAATCCTGTGAAAGTTGGGTGGCCAACTAGCACTAGATTAATGTCATGCCTATCTTTCCTTATATGGACAACAGTATTGTGATGAGCCCTCCCTGTTAGGGATCCACTCCAATATCCATTCCAACTCTTTCATTATACTAGTGTTCTTCACACACCACGAGCCACTTTGAGAATCTCCCCACCTATGCCCCCCACAAATCCAACTTCCATTGAATAATAGATTTCAGGAGTTAATCTACCAACAGCTTCAATTCTTTGAAGGGAATATTTTTTATGTAAGTGAATGAGCTCAAATGATAATGCCAGTAGGAAAAGTATGTGTAGAAATACTTAAAGCTCATGGGAAGGGGGGAAGAAAGATGTTGAACTGAGTCTAGTGAGAATTGTGTTTTGGATTTGATAATAATCCCTGTGCAAACATCAGGAACTGAATTGTTAAGCATCTACAGCTTCCTAATAGTAATTTGTATTATTTGATACTGATTCTACAGCTTGTGAATGTAACTGTTAACATTTAGAAATGTTAACAGAATTAAAGCAAGTTTTCACATTTCTCAAAGTTCAATAATATTGCATTTTGGTTAGTATTCATTGTTCAGTTTTCTGGTCCTTAGAACCGTGGATTGAATCCCTGTTTGCATTATAGAAGATATTTAGAGTTTCAGAGCACATCAGAAATTTTCACCAATTTGTTCTAGTGCAGCAGGATAATGTAAATTTGATATCTTATCTAAAGACGCCAGAAACAAATTTCTGAAGCAGCTGTCATGCTCTCATGATGTTTCCAGCAGCTGCTTTCATTTCATCTGAATTTTCCACAATCCTTCCACCTAAACCACCGACAGGATCTTGGCCTGAGTACTTTGGTAGTATATATTTGTTGACACCACAAAAGATTATATTGGACTGTCTCTGCATGTGTACATTTGCTGCTGAAGTCTAGTCGCAGTCATAACATCATATCCGTAGTTGGCAAGGTATGTTAAACTGCTACAGAAATTTATTTGATAGATTTCGAATGATGCAGTTAGCGGGAACTTGCTGAAGGATGTAAGCACTAACATTAAAAAGAAGTGGTGGCCAAACTGTGAATAAAGTTTCAGTAGAAAAATTGGGTGGCATTTAGTGGAGGGGACAGGGTCTTGCCTGCCAGTTGTACGAATGACATTCAAAATCAGCAATCCGTTGGTTCTTGGGTCGCTTAGTTCTAACTAAAGCAAGTGGGTTCTGTTGTTTAACATGTATGTTGTATCTCCACCACTCATTTTTAGGTATCTTACTGCTGCTCCTAGCATACTTTCTTGCATCTCTTACTATATCTGGGTTAGCACTTTGGTTTGATGATAATGGCAGAGTGAAGGATTTGCTGGACTGTGAAGTTACAAATTGTGGAATACAATTCTGTTACTGATGGCCCAATGTTCATTAATGATGACCAGTTTTTAGCTGCTACATCTGTTCTGAACCTACCCGTTTAGCGTGATGGTGTGCCACAAAACACGATTCAATGACGGTCCACCTTGCAGGGTTTCAGTCTCACCTTCTGAGATTCCATTCACCTGGAATTCCGAGTATGCACACTGACATGAACTTAGAAACACAATTTCAGCTCTTTGGCTGAATCAGACAGAACATTGCTGCTTTGTTCCAACAGCCTGCAATACAGAGTCACCAACCCTCAGCAGGCATCTTAAATCTTCAGGGTTTCTCATGGGCTCTCTTAAATTAACAAACTCGTACAGTATCAATAACGGCCCGCCTTGTAGGGTTTCAATCTTGTCTCCTGAGATTCCTATCCCCTGGATTCCCTAAACGCCCAAACACCAATTTACAGGCACAACTTAAGATATTCAGCCGTGCCTTGTAGAACCTTACTGTTCCAAAGGAGTAAATTTGTTTTTGCATACATTTTTGGTACTTTTATTCCGACCAAAAAACCCAGTTGAAATTAAATCTAATTCATGGTCCCCACCAGAAGGACAAACAAGATCCAAGCTGACAGGGTGAGGCATTGCATCCCATCTTGGGCTTGATCTGATGCTTCATCTTAGCCAAAAGGCCAAGATGGCTTTGAAATATTGTATCAGGTCAAGCCTTGGTTTAACCTCATTGGCTGCCCTGATCCTCTACTCTACCTTAGCCTGGGCAAACCATCATCGCAGGCATCTGCATTCCCCAAGTACATTAGGCTAATTTTGCCACCTGCCTAATAATGGTTTCACCCCTGTCAGGAGTACTTTGACCCAATGGCCTGCTTCACATGAAGTCTGCTCCCCGCAGTCCTTTCTCTGATGGAGCCTGTCTTTCTGCTCCTCTCTTTTAACTGAACTTTACTGGGACCTGTTTTTGATCCCTGTCTTTGTCACATACCTGGGACTTCCCATTTGGGACTTCTCCCTGTCCCCCTCCCCTGTTCAGAACCTTGTCCTCTCCCATTCCCTTGTCCTCTCCCATTCCCTTGTCCCTTATCGGGAACACTTGCTGGTTATGGTGCTCCACACATAACCATTTAATTCCCAGTCCTGAGTTTTTCTGTAGCCATGTCACAATAATCCCGACTACATCTGATGCACCCCAATTCATGTGTAACATTTTGTAAATCAGGGCTACTGGAATAATTTAAGCTGAAGATAGTTGGAGCTTAATTTTTAGAAAATGTATTTAAATACTTTCAGGTTTTGCATGTCTTTGTAAATAACAGAGAAATAGTTGATCAGCTTTCTTGCTGTCATAATGTGCGTAGTAGTTTTCAAGTCACAGGTATGACTGCTCTGAAATCCATCTTGGAAATCCTTTGTAACAGTGCAGAAAAAGACAGAGGGAAGTACACACAGTTCCGTCTATAATTAAGAGAAACAAATTGAGAAATGGAAAGATGATAAAAACCCATTAACAGCATCAAAGCTCGTCAGCATGACATCAAATCCTTTATTCACTGCCTTTGAATGACTCTAATGTTTTTGTTTCTACTTTGCAAATTATTCTAAACATGTAAATTTTCTGGCTACAGATAATTTGGCTAATACTCACATATCTATTTTAAAATGTCTTTTTTGTTGAATGGTCTCTGATCGTACTGTTTCAGCTCAATTTGAAGAAAAAAATGGCTCTATTTAATATTGCATATACCCTCTCTGTGATCTCTCTCTAAGCCACCGCTCTAGACTGTAAAGCATGAATTTCACTAATCTTTCCTTAGCTTTAAAAATTTACATCTTTTAGCTGTTACATTCTGGTTGTGTTAAATGAAATGCATAATGCTGATCCATAGAAATCACAACTCTCCTGGAGTGACTGCAATATGAGCAATACCTCTTTGCACATTTTTACAGTTCTCTAAGCTAACTTAATATCCAGTGGATAAATGGATATTATCAGTCTGACACTGTAGCAAGTATCACGGGGCCTCAATGTCTTGCGATGTCTCTGGATTCTATGCATGCCAACAGGCAAATTAGTTACCTGGTAAGTTTTTTGAAGCATGAAAGGTGCTTGATTGAAAGTAAATTAAATTAAAATGTTTGCACTCGGAAGTTCACATCATTCCACATGAAATTCTGTTGAACTTAACAAAATAAAATCACTTGAGTTGAAGCTGCATGACTTTATGCTTCTATGGTGCCCATTCCTTGAATGCAACTGAACCTTTGGCTCAGTGTAATAGAATAATACAGCAAAGACAAAGCCATTTAGCCCATCAAGTATCAGTTTGTTCTTTTGAAGAGCAATCCAGTTATTATCACTTTTCTGCCCTTCATATTCCTACAATTCTTTTAAATCTTTCAAATAATATACAGTTTTCTTTTGGAAGCCACTATTGAATCTGTACCCACTGCCCTGTCAAATTGTGCATTCCAAATAATAACCATTCGTTGCATTAGAAAAAAAAACTTTTCCTCATGTTACCTCTTTTTTTGACAATTGCCTTAAATCTGTGCTCTCTTGCTATTGACCCTTCAGCAATTGAATACAGTTTTTCTTCATCTATTCTATCTAAAGCCTTCTTGATTTTTAAACACCTCTGCCATACATCATCTTAACCTTCTCTACTGTAAGGAGAATAACCATGTCTATAATTCTGTAATTCCTTATCCCCGGAACCATTCAAGTAAATCTCTTCTGTATCCCTGACAAAGACTTCATGTCATGCCTAAAGTGTTGTGCCCAGAAAAGGACACAGTGGGTTGAATTGATATTTAATGTAGTTTTGTATAACTTCCCTGGCTTTTGTATTCTGTGCCTCTTTTTATAAAGCTCAAGATTACATATGCTATATTAATTGCCTTTTTACCCTTCCTTGCCATCTTAAAAAGGGTGGTACGGTGGCACAGTGGTTAGCACTGTTGCCTCATAGTGCCAGGGATTCAGGATCAATTCCTGGCATGGGTCACTGTCTGTGTGGATTTTGCACGTCCTCCTCATGTCTGCATGGGTTTCCTCCGGGTGCTCCGGTTTCTTCCCACAGTCCAAAGATGTGCAGGTTAGGTTGATTGGCCGTGCTAAATTGCCCCTTAATGTCAGGTGGGGGCTACAGGGATAGGGGCTGGGTGGAATTGTGGCCAATGCAGACTCGATGGGCCGAATGGCCTCCTTCTGCACTGTGGGGATTCTATGAAAAAGGTTTCTGCAGAAACTCCCCTCAGGGTCTCTGTTCCTATGACAATCTTACTTTGGACTTATGCGAGGCACCTGAACCATTCGTTAATAGAGCATTTTAAAAAGAAGTAATTATTACAACAAGAGACAATGGGGCGAATTCTCTGGCCTCCCCGCAGCGTGTTTCTCATGCCGGGGAGGCAGTGTGCTGTTCGCGATGACGGGATTCTTTGGTCCCACCACTCTAAATGGGATTTCCCTTTGACTGCACCCCATGCCACTGGGAAACCCGTGGGCAAGGGTGGACCATCAGCAGGACAACGGGATCTCATCAACGTGAACAGCCAGAGAATTCTGGCCACAATGTGTTATGATTTGTCAAAGTCTTGCATGCACATCTTTCCTACCTGGTTTACATTGCAGGAAGAGATTCTTTAGACTGCGAAGGAAATGTTTGCATTATATCAGCTTTTACACTTCCTCAGGGTGATCAAAGCACTTTTACAGTCAGTAACCTTCAGCCGAATTCTCCAGCTGTGCACACCAGCGAGATTCTCTGATCCCACTGCAATGAACGGAGGTTTGGCTGAGCACCAAATTCTCCATCCCCACTGGCAGCAGCGGCGGGACGTGAACGGCCAGAGAATTCTGGCCAACGTGTTAAGAAATATAGTTAATGTTATCTTAGAAAACATGGCAGCCAGTTTGCACACAAGAAATTCCCCAAAACAGCAAGACTCGGGCGATGGTCTGCCTTTGTGGGTCAGAAATGTCATCCAGCATACAGTGAGAACACTCAACTCAGTGAATAGGGCTACAGGATCTTTCACACTTAACTGAACAAAAATTTAGGTTCATATCTTGTCTGGAAGGTGGCAGCTTCAACACAGCGGTATTCCCTAACACAACACTGAACTGTCAGCCTAGATTATGTGTTCAAGTCTGTTGGGGGAATTGAACCTACGACCTTCAGACTCATTGAGATTCTAGGGACTGAGCCAAGCTGACTCGTAGTACATTAAGATGTTCTGAAAACTGTCTTGGTTTCTTCTTCTCATTTTGTTTTATTTTACAATCTTTAAATATCCTCCGACCCCCATTGACTGCAGGTGTTGACATAATTTTATTGTCTGACAATAGCCATACAGACGATTAATTTTGAATTATCTTACAAACAAGGATAATGGATATTTTGGTTTTTCAATGTGTTAGTGCCTTTTTTTTAGTATCATCTCTAACACACTCTTATTTATTACATTCATCAGATTGTGGATGGAAAGCTCTGGTTTCAATTGGACTGTGGTAGTGGGCCTGGCATTGTGGGGATTTCTGGCAGAACAGTGAATGATGGGAACTGGCACACTGTCTTTCTGGATCTCAACAAGAATTTCACGAGCCTCGCACTTGATGACAGCTACGTGGAGCGTCGATGGGCCCCTTTCAAGTTTCATATCCTCAGTATTGACAGCTCCATCTATTTTGGTGCCCAGGTGCCAGCTGCTCATGGCCTGTCAAGCCAAAAGAGTGCACAAGTCCTTGGTGGGTTTCAAGGATGCCTGGACTCAGTTGTCCTCAATGACAATCAGTTGCCACTCCAAAACAAGCGCAGTCATTTTGCTGAAGTCGTTGGGCTGACGGAACTGAAACTCGGCTGTGTCTTGTACCCTGACACCTGTGCAAGAGAGCCGTGCCAGAATGGAGGGAGTTGTATTAGCCAGCCATCTGGTGGTAAGTTGTGGTATTGCTGCTTCACGTTTTCTACTAGATGGTGCATGAAATAATAACACGTAAAATATCCCATGAATGTTGGCATTTTTGCAAGCATCCAAGTAAAATAATGAATGCTGATTTTGTGTGTGCTGGTAAACCTGTCTTTCTTAAAAATGTGCTGGAGAGTGGTTTAGTGAGCAGAGACTACAAAAGCCACGTCTTACATTCAGTACAATAGTATAATACAGAAATAATCCTAATAAATTGGTTCACTAAAGTGCAATTTAAATCATTGCATTTTTGAAAAGGTTTCAGTTACCACTCTTCAATTTTCTTTTTTAGCAAAACTAAAAATATTGTTCTGTTGCTCATTATCCAGGTCTGAAAAATGGTAAAAATAATGGAAATTGCATTTGTTAGATATTACATTATTGTAGCTTTAACCTTGTGGTAATAGCACTGCCATGCATCGTCAAAACGTCCATGTGACAAAACATAATCCAAATTAAGTTTTACTCTCCTAGCCCCTCTGTGTATTGCTCTGGAAGCTCTTAGGCTCATTCCCAATTCATTCTGGATTATCTGACCTCGGCAGGACGATATAAGAGTGCTACATTTCGCCTCAATACCCCAGAACTCAAAAAAGAAAAGGATCCAAGGATTTTTTTCCTCATTGCCAAGCAGTTCTCCTGCTGGAATGTGTGCGTGTGCTTGTGTGAGATAAGAACAGGATCAGTCTCAGCCGTGGTACTCCTCACATTTGAAGAGCTTGCTGAGAGTCACTGTCAGTACTCACACATCAATGAAGTCTTAAGCAAGGTAACAGAAAGTGGCGAGAGTAAGGTGATTCAGGCCTTCAGGGGGGGAGAAAATAGGCAAAAAGGAGAGGAACATGTTGGCTGATGTAACAAAACTACTCATTTGAGACAATCTTCACAAAGTGCATGCTGTGTTTAAAGTATTGTAAATATTTCAAGTGAAATCATTGACAAACAACTATAGCCTCTTTTATGTTTTTGGAGACATCAATTTCTTTTTTACAAATTATTTTTATCCCTGGAAATATAAATGCTATCCAATGAAATTGCCTGTGTGAAGGAGTTGTTAGAGGCCCACACAGATCTTCCTCGTTCCCCTTAAATTTATTGAATAAAGAATTCAAACATGGTTGATTCCTAAATACTCTCTGGAGTGGCCTATCAAACTGCTCAGTTGTAACAAACTGCTGGGAAGGGTAAAATTGGAGTGAGTGTAGCATGTTGCCACGGTGGTTAGCATTGCTGCCTCTCAGTGGCAGAGACCTGGGTTTGATTCCGGCCTTGGGTGACTGTCTGTGTGGAGTTTGCACATTTCTATGTATTTGTGTGGGTTTCCTCTGGGTGCTCTGGTTTCCTCCCACAGTCCAATGCTAATTTGCTTCTTAGTATCTCAAGATGTGTAGGTTAGACGAATTAGCCATGGTAAATGTGTGGTGTTACGGGGATACTGCAAAGCAGTGGGCCTGAGTAAGATGCTTTTTTGGAGAGTTGGTGCAGACGCAATGGGCCAAATGGCCTCCTCCTGCACTGTTAGGATTCTGTGAAGCTAAGCAATGGATTAGGACACAAATGAAAGTGCATCTGACCCAGCAGACCTTGCAAAGTCCTCCTCCAGTCTAGGGGACTGATATCAAGGTTGTAGGAACTGTCCCATAGACTAGTCAGGTAAAAGTCACTGTAGACATGACAAGATTCTTCCATCATGACTCCTGGCAATGACCATCAGGTCAAATACACCCACAATGGTGCCAAGGTAATGAGTTGGAGTGATGGTCCTTGGAGTCTCCAACATTAATCCCTGGGTGTCTGTTGGTTGAGGGTCAAAAACAGGCAAGAAATATGCTATCGTCTCTCTGCTGATGAATCCGTATTCCTTAATGTTGAACATTAAGGACAGAAGTAGCACAGAATCTACACTGGTTTAGGGACTTTAATATCCGTCATCAAGAGTGGGTCAATAGCATCCCCACTGACTGAGCAGGGTGCAGGCTTTGTGTCAAAGAATGTAGCTGTCAGACTAGGGTTGTGAAATTAGGTGGAAGAACCATTACAACTTATGAACAGCGGCTCGGTCTGCACTAACCTGCACTCGCCATAACCTGCATGCAGATGCACAATTTGACTTCTGCAAAACAACTTGGCATCCAACCTCAATCCCGAAATGGACACAAGCTGAATTCCAGAGGTGATGTGAAAGTGACTCCCCTTAACATCAAGGCTACATTTCACCAAGTATGACACTAAGAACTCAAGGAAAAGCTATGGAGATCAGGCAGAAAATTGTCTGCTGTCTGGTGTCATATATAGTGATAGGAAAATGGCAATGGTTGCTGGAGGCCAATCATTTCAGCCCCAGGACATTTCTACTGATGTTCTTGAGGGCAGTGTCCTCAGATCAACCTTCATCTCTTTATGGATGAACTTCCCTTCATCGTAAGGTCAGTAATGGGAATATATTTTGACCATTGCACAATGCTCAACTCCATTCTTAACTCCTCAGATAAAGTGAAGTTATAGACCTTGGTGTGAAAAACAGAAAGGAAGCATATTATTTCATGGTGATATATTGGGAGATGTGGATGTACAAATGGTTCTGGACGTCCTTGCACACCAGTCAATGAAAGTGGAGAGGCAGATGCAGCAAGCAATTAGGAAGGCAAATGGTCCTTCATTGCAAGAGAATTTGAAGTAGGGATGTCTTACTGCAGTTAGACAAGACCTTGGTGAGATCACACCTGGAGTACCGTGTGTAGTTTTGGTCTCCCTAACTAAGAAAGGATATACTTGCCACAGAGGGAGTGCAGCAGAGGTTCGCCAGGCTGATACTGGGGTCGGCGAGACTGTCCAAGAGGAGAGATTTGTTCGACTGGGCCTGTATTTACTGGAACTTAGAAGGATGAAAGGAAATCTGGTCAAAATAAAATTTGTCTGGACAGACTAAATACAGGGAGGATTTTTCTCTGGTTGGGTATTCTAGAGTAAGAGTTTTAACAACACCAGGTTAAAGTCCAACAGGTTTATTTGGTAGCAAATGCCTTTCGCTTTCGGAGCGCTGCTCCTTCGTCAGATGGAGTGGATATCTGCTCTCAAACAGGGCACAGACACAAAATCAAGTTACAGAATATTGATTAGAATGCGAATCTCTACAGCCAACCAGGTCTTAAAGATACAGACAATGTGGGTGGAGGGAGCATTAAGCACAGGTTAAAGAGATGTGTATTGTCTCCAGACAGGACAGCCAGTGAGATTCTGCAAGTCCAGGAGGCAAGCTGTGGGGGTTACCGATAGTGTGACATGAACCCAAGATCCCGGTTTAGGCCGTCCTCATGTGTGCGGAACTTGGCTATCAGTTCCTGCTCAGTGACTCTGCGCTGTCGTGTGCCGTGAAGGCCGCCTTGGAGAACGCTTACCCGAAGATCAGAGGCTGAATGCCCGTGACCGCTGAAGTACTCCCCCACAGGAAGAGAACAGTCTTGCCTGGTGATTGTCGAGCGGTGTTCATTCATCCATTGTCGTAGCGTCTGCATGGTTTCCCCAATGTACCATGCCTCAGGACATCCTTTCCTGCAGCGTATTAGGTAGACAACGTTGGCCGAGTTGCAAGAGTAGGTACCGTGTACCTGGTAGATAGTGTTCTCACGTGAGATGATGGCATCTGTGTCGATGATCCAGCACGTCTTGCAGAGGTTGCTGTGGCAGGGTTGTGTGGTGTCGTGGTCACTGTTCTCCTGAAGTCTGGGTCGTTTGCTGCGGACAATGGTCTGTTTGAGGTTGTGCGGTTGTTTGAAGGCAAGTAGTGGGGGTGTGGGGATGGCCTTGGCGAGATGTTCGTCTTCATCAATGACATGTTGAAGGCTCCGGAGGAGATGCCGTAGCTTCTCCGCTCCGGGGAAGTACTGGATGACGAAGGGTGCTCTGTCCACCGTGTCTCGTGTTTGTCTCCTGAGGAGGTCGGTGCGGTTTTTCGCTGTGGCGCGTCGTAACTGTTGATCGATGAGTCGAGCGCCATATCCTGTTTTTATGAGGGCATCTTTCAGCGTCTGGAGGTGTCTGTTGCGATCCTCCTCATCTGAGCAGATCCTCTGTATACAGAGGGCTTGTCCGTAGGGGATGGCTTCTTTAACGTGTTTAGGGTGGAAGCTGGAGAAGTGGAGCATCGTGAGGTTATCCGTGGGCTTGCGGTACAGTGAGGTGCTGAGGTGACCGTCCTTAATGGAGTTGCGTGGGTCCAATTCTACAACCAGATGCAGAGTCTCAGATACAGGGTAGACCATTTAGGACTGATGTGAGGAAAATATCTTCGCTCAAAATGGAATTCTCCACCACAAAAGGCTGTGGAGGCCAAATCATTGAATATATTCAAGAAAGAGATAGTTTTTTAATAAGATTTTAATGGTATCAAGGGGTATGGGCAGAAAGCAGGAATAACGCATTGTGATTGAGGATCAACCATGATCATGTTGAGTAGTCGAGCAGGGCTGAATGGCCTACTGCTGCTCCTTGTTTCTATGAAACAGTTTATGTCATATGCAGCAAGCCTCACACTTGTGCTGTTAAAATAGTCAGTAACATTCATGCCACACAAGTGCCAGACAATTACTATCTCCAACAAGAAAGAACATAACCATCACCTCTTGACATCCATTGGCATTACCATTGCCAAGACCCTGCCATCAATATCCTGGGCATTGCTATTGACTAAAAATTCAACTGGGCAAGCCACATAAACACTATGGCTACTAAAACATGTCAGTGACTGGGTATTCTGCAGCAAGTTATTTACTGCATGTCTCTCAAAATCCTCTCTTTCACCTACAAGGCACAAGTCACAAATGTGATGGAATGCACACCATTTGCTGGGATGGGTGATACTGTAATAATACTAATGAAACATGACACCATCCGGAACAAATTAGTCCTCTTGATCAGCACCTCAGCCACTGGTCTGAATATCCAACCCTCTGCCCTGGCTGCAGCCCAGATTATCTGTCGGATGCACTGCCGCAATTTTTCAGGGTCTATTTGCCATCTGTATAGCTTAAAAAAAACCTTGCTGTATGTTTTTTCAGTTTCAATTGGCTCCACTATCCTTGAGCTGGGATGGTTTGGTAGAACAGATGTTATTTTGTTGTTACACAGGTTGACCACTTGAAGGGATTTTTTTTTTTTGGAATAGCCTTTTTGAAGGAGGATTTTTTTCAGTGTGGTATGTTTGATTAAGATTAGGTTGTTAAAAGCTTATTTGATTTAATGTACATTTCAAAGGCAGTCTAATCTCTGCCCTTAGTGGACACTGGCGAATGGGAGCCTGGAAGCGGCATCAGAGAATATGGAAGGGCATAGAAGGGGGATATAAGGGGCATGGAGAGAGCATGGGGGATATGAGGGGCATGGGGGATATGAGAGGCATGGGGGATATGAGGGGCATGGAGGAGGCATGGGGATATGAGGGGCATGGAGGAGGCATGGGGATATGAGGGGCATGAAGGGAGCATGGGGCATTTGGGGTGGATGAGAAGTAGTGATCTGAGGACATGACATTCATCCTTAAAACTGGCCGATGTCCCAGTATTTGGAGGCAGGTGTTCCAGGCTGCCAGTCTGGCCATACGCCTGCCTCTACTACCACTGGTGTATCTGAGTCCTGTGGCAGCAGACCATCCTCCATCCCAGCACCTCCTTCCCCACCAGCCACCTCAGCTTCCCCGCCCCCCCCCCCCCCCTCCCCCCAACGCCAGAATTAAAATATGACAGGCAGGGCATTTTTAAAGGAGACAGGTCTGTGGGTTCCGGGAATTCTCCAACTTGACCTTTCCACCTTCTCCATGAACGTTTTGTGAAGTACATTGGAATTCACTTGATTGGTCAGGTTATTTTGTCTCTATGTTCTCCTGCATTTACAATCTCAGCAGCATTGTCAGGAGGGAGGTGCTTTACAGGAAAGAAGAGAGAATTCAAAGGGAAACTCACTGCACCCTCTGCTCATCACAGGTGCCTACAAGCAGCTAGTTTGCATGTTAGTGGCAGAATCCAGTGAACAAGTTATTGTACGTATTGTAGAGGTGTCTGTGGGGGAAGAAGTGAAGCAATAATTTGACATGAGTAGTCCTCAGAATGACAAAGCTAAATGTCAAACTTTCCTGCTTTGCTGTTTCCTTGCATGAGGCAAAGTTTTGTGTGATGTGAAGTCTTAAGTACAATGTACTGAAATCTATGCTGTTCTGCATCAACAGGTTATCAGTGCAACTGCCTGCCACAGTTTACAGGAAACCAATGTGAAACTGAAGTCACATCCTGCTTCCCAAACCCCTGTCAGAATGGGGGCTCCTGCAGTCCAGTAGGCAGTGATTTTACCTGTGACTGCAAAGAAGGATTTGTGGGTTTGATGTGAGTTGGTATATAACCTCCTTTATGAATACAATTCTGTACCAGTGTTAACTTACTGAGTTGCCAGTTTAAAGCATGTTTTAGTTTCCACAAGTGTTTGGAATCAGTTGGAAGTTGGTAGCTGTCAATTGGCAGATTGTTACAGAAAATATATAAATACATATTAAACATTTGAAAGAAAATGCACAGCAGTAAATTTGATTTGCAAAAATGTTAAGTTGCTGCACATTATTCAGGAAGAACTGAGATGCCAGAAGGACGCTAAAAGCACAAAAGGGATTAGAGTTACATGTTGGGTTGTATTTTTACAAGAGTCAGGTGTCCTTAAAACACCACCAAGGGATCATTCTGCACTAAATCATTTTTGTAAAATGAAAGAAGTGATTCTTTCAATATCACTGAAAGAATAAACAAAGATCTAACAGTGAAACATGAATTTTTATCTGTCTTTAAATTATAAAAAATTGAAGGAACATTCTGCAACGCATCATGTATTATGGTTAGATGCATTGGCCATGCCAAATTCTCCCTCAGTGTACCCGAGCAGGTGCCGGAGTGTGGTAACTAGGGGATTTTCACAGTAACGCCTTTGCAGTGTTAATATAAGCCTACTTCTGACACTAATAAATTAACTTTAATTTTATATTATTAGCCCATTATGATTGTTTGAAACAAGATTCAATTTGGTTTTCAGTTAAAACTGGCCTCTACATTAAAAATAAAACACCAACAAGGACAATTGGGAGAATCACCAGTGAACCTCACTACTTAAATGAAATAGAGAATGGATTTGAAGTGCAAATAATTAGAAGCATATTTATTTTTCTTGTAGGTGTGAAGAAGACATTGATGAGTGTAACATAGAAGAGTGTCAAAATGGAGGAACGTGCTTAAATACCTTGGGTTCATTTCAGTGCAACTGTACATCAGGATATATAGGACTGTACTGTGATCTTAGGCCTGTAGTTGTGCCCAATATACAACCTGGACATCCCTATATTGGAAAAGAGGAACTCATTGGAATAGCTGTGGTTTTACTAGTTTTGATGATACTGGTGATACTTTTCGCAATTTTCCGAAAGAAGGTCTTCAAGAAGCATACACGTAACAATATGACTCTCGTGCAGGACCCTGCAACTGCAGCGCTGCTTAATAAACCTAATGGCATTCAGTTCAAAGGTATTCGGAATAATGGTGATAGTCGTAAGATTTTCCAAGAAACTGGAGGTCCTCCCCAAGTGCCGGTTAGGCCAATGGCATACACGCCATGTTTCCATAGTGACTCAAGGAACAATTTAGACAAAATTGATGGAATGGGAGTAGAACACCAAGAAATGAGCACCTTCCACCCTGATTCTCCTCGACTACTGACTACACGTAGAGGTGTTGTTGTGTGCAGTGTGGCCCCAAATCTCCCCACAGTTACTCGATCTGTCTCTGACTGTGATTCGTTGAGAAAAAATACCTGGGATACAGACAGAGATGGTAATGAATATTATCTTGTCCTTGTTTTGAGATGATGAGAATATCCTGTCTTTGTTGTAACTGTTTCTCCTTCTGTTTCCTACCCTTTGTATCTATCCTACCCTGCTAGCTCATTTCCAGGCATCCTTCTTCAATTAGGGGAAATATGCAAATTAATTAAAGGTATCTATGGCTCTGACATCACTATTGTTCTGTGACTCCGTCAGCTAGGGTCAAGTAAGATTAAAAGGTGTCAGTTCTTTAAGCAGAGGTGATGTACTTAATGAAAATGTACTTTGGTAATCGCACACATTGGATTTTCAGCTTCAGCTGCAGATGTAAAATAAGGACTTTTAAAACAACAAATGTGACCTAATGGGTGGAATTTTCCTGTCCCGCACACCACAGGAATCGTAGCGGGCAGGACAAGACCATGCAAAAGTCCGTTGACTTTGGGCGGGATTTTCCAGTCCTGGGACAAGTGCAGCTGGAAAATCCCGCCCATTATCTTTATTCATAAGAAGTCATAAATGTAAGTCTAATCAATTTAGCCGATTTCGAATCTGTGCCCTGAAAATGTTAGAGGACGGTTCCTGTTCTACCTCTGAATTTATAAGAGGTCAGAGTTCATAGGGTTATTAAGTATGCAATAAGTGCAGTCATGCTCACATTTCAATGATTGTGCTTGCCCCTCACACCTGATGGCTGGATTGGGGACACAATATTTTACAGATTGAAGCTTAGTATTTGGTACTTATGAGTTGAAATACACAAAGTCTGATGTTTTGTACAATTTATTCACCCTAACTACACAACAAGTCACTCTCATGATTCACAATTCAAATTCTGCGTTACATGATAATAAAAGAAGTTAAAATGCAACCTATAAAGCAAAATTGAACTTTTTCCACGTCAGTAAGTTAAGAAACTAAGATAGATTCCTCCTGCAATGAACTCTTTATCTAATGAACAAATGAGATTGGTACATCTTCTTTATCTTGTCCATAATTTTGCTCGTTACCTAGAATCGCTACTTTAATTCTAAACATGTCTTTGATTCTGTACCATGCCACAAACAAAACCTCCGTTACAAAGACAATATTTACTCAGATATTTCTTTTTTGCAATACTAACATTTGTCCTTGCATCCATTATCAGTGATTGCAGCTGTCTGAAACTTAAGCATCACAATGCAAGATGCATCTTTATAATCGAGTTCCTTCATTGTTATGAAGTATAGTACATTAAGTGACCTGGATCCAGTGTCCTTTACTTACAACCATCATTATTTTCAAAATGATCATTGAATATAATGTAAACAGAATGAGTCAAGTATTGTGGAATTGGCTGTATCTTTCCAAAGCATTCCTTTTTTTTTTTGTTGCCTAATTCTGGAGCCCCGTCAGTTGGACATGATTTCAAATCTATTTTCAGTTCATTGGGTTTCCCAGTTCATTGGCATCCAAGGATCTTTTTCCACTGAGGGAGATATGTGCGGATTCTGGGATCTGAAATGCTAAAAGCCTGTACTGTTGCGAGAAAGTTCCAAGTAGCGGGAACCCTCTCATGAGCGAGTGAAGAGGAGAAACCAAGAAAGTCTATCACAGGGAAGAGGTCCAGAGTGTGTGTTGCTAGTACCTCACCTGTAAGCCCCAAATCATTTTATATTATTTCTTTTCAGAACTTTATCCACATCCCTTTTGTGTCACACATTAGTCTCTATCTCAATAGCTACGTGTGGTTCATTGGTCCTCAGATGAAGAACCTTTCTCCCCCCATTCCTTCCCCCCACCCCCCCGCCCCCTTGCTTGTTCCATTGGCTGCTTCTTTCTCTGGGCTGCTCCCACTCCAAGGTGTGTCTAGACAGGCGAAAGCGTGCCAAATGTAGACCCTGCACCTTCTTGCATCTACACCAATTAGATGTGGGGCAGGATGGCTCATTGGCAGCATTTCCATTCCAAGGCCAATTAAGGCCCTTGTGGACAATTAATGCACACTTGTTCCCATCTGCCACTCCTAGTGTTCAACCAGCAGCAAGTAGGGAACCTACTATGCATGGAGCCTGAAAAGCAAAGCCTTGTTATATTTGCTTATGGACTCCTAGGCTGGTGGTGGTGGGGGGGTTGTCCCTTGTTCAGCAGCTGAAAGGCACACACTGCCTGAGTCAACGGACCCGGCATCAGGAGGGAGAGGGAGATGCTGCTGAGAACCACACCTTGCCTTTTCTTCCAAACTCTCTCACCCCTCCTGTGACCCCATCTTACCCTCATTCAGCTGTGGCCTCGGGTTGCTCGATGATCCTGCTGGTGGGTTTATTGTTAGCAACTTGGGAGGTTGTGGGTGGCAGATTTACACTCGTAGGGCCCATAATATTGGAGAAGGCCATCTGCTGCCCAGTTCAATGCCTGATTGGCATTAATATATTGGGTCTTTAACTAAAGAGGGGCTCTGTTTGACCCTACTGCCAACAAGTGAGACCCCCATTACCTGGATTAGCAAAATTAGTATGGTAAAATCCTGCTCCTGTTTGTTCTTAAATGGGTACCTTTCAGTACTAAAATTGCAAAGTGGCTTTTCAATCGCTCTGCCATTGGTGGAATCCACTGCCTAAACCTCTCTGATTCTGCAACGCGCTTTCCTCCTTTAGGATCCTCCATCAAACCCACCTCTTTGACCAAGTTTCTGATCATCTGATCTAATCTGATTTTAAGTGATTAGGATCGTACTTTGTTTTATAATGCTCTGTGAAGCGCATTGGAACATTTTATGTTAAAGGCACTATATAAATGCAAGTTGTCTTTCTTCTTTAAAGAAAGCTTCACTAACTGTGTTGAATGATCTGGCTTTAGGAAAAGTGGACATTGTTGAGGATGCAGCAGGCTTTACAGGCAGTACAAGAGGTAGCAATTCTGAGGTCCAGTCACTCAATTCCTTCCAGTCTGACTCATGTGATGATAATGGTAAGGCAACATTACAATCTCTTTCAATCATTTTAATGTCTATTTCAAACGCTTTTCCTGCCATCAGGTCTTGATGCAGAATCAAATGGTTTTTTTTGCATTGTTATGCCTTGTGTAAACCGTACAGTGAGAAAATATGAGATCACTGTTGACTAAATTAAAGCATTTATTGTATGGAGTGTTCACTTCATGCCAAACACACATTTATGGATTGACTTCTTATTAGTAAATATATGAAGTTGCCAAGTTTAAGGTAAGTCAGTGCTGAGAAATGGAACACATTCTCACTTCTGGCACCAATATGAGATGTGGCACAGATTGAGTGCAGATTATTTTGGTAAAAAATATACATGATAAATTTAAAGACGTTGATATTCCAGAAGGGAGCCTTACTCCCAGGAGTCATGAAATCCCTATCTAAAGCCTTGGAGGAACATTCCTTTGCTGCAGTATTCAACATTCTTCAGTTAATAACTTTACCCTCTGAATGAGATGCCAGCCACAGTTTTTGAACTGTTAATCTGCAGCACTGGGAACTGGGTGTTAATTGACCAAATTATTTTGACATGAAGACATGACAGCTGACACAGAATTTAAATTTATTCTATTTTCTGGTTTGGATTCAACCCCCAGACTCAGAACTGAAAGGTCAGTGTGTAAACCCACTGTATTGAATTCCCAGCGCACCTGTTGTACTGTGAAATAGTTTGTGCAGTAATATAATACACATGCAAAAGTCTGAGCATAATTAACCTGATGCCTTATAAAATATAAAATGAAAACAAAATGTTTGAAAAATCAGCCAAGAGTGGCTCCCTGGGGTTTACAACTGCTCCTCACTAATGGGGAACAGATGTCCTCACCCCGCTGGTGGGGACGGAGGCCTTTGAGGCCCCTCCTCCCCCCCCCCCCCCCCCCGGAGGTCGGGAGCAGGGTAGCGGTGCCCCTTAGGCAGTGCCAGCCTGGCACACTGGCACTGCCCATTGGGCAGTGCCGAGGAGGTGGTACATACTAGGGGCGGGGCCTTTTGGGGGGACAATTTGTGGAGGTGGGGGGAATCGCTGCTACTCTGCACTTAGAGCGTTGGGAGAAGGAGGGAGCAGGGCGATCGGGTCCCGTCATTGGGGTGGGTGGGGTCTGGGCTGGCCATCAGGGTGGTGGGGGGTGTTCAGGGCTGGCTGAGGGGAGGGAGTGGTGGAGAAAACATCAGGGCTGGCCGGGCAGGGGGACATCGAGGCTGTCCCAAGGAGGTCCAGTAGGCCAGCGACGGGGGGGATTGCGGGAATCTGGAAGGCTGGTGATCAGGGGAGGTTGCGGAGCTAGCCAGTGATTTAGTGTAAGATCCATTGGGGATCAGCGGGAGGCTGGCGATGCGGGAGCCAGTGTGCATGCGCCAGTCTCCACTCCAACAGATTGGCGCGTGCCGAGTGGCCCGCTCAGCACTATGCTGCTGGCCTCTTGGGCGGGATGCGGTCCCGCCCCTTGCTTTTCAGAGTGATTTACACTGAGGCACTCTGCAATGCACAGTGTGTCTGAGATTCCAGTCCAAAGATGTGCAGGTTAGGTTGATTGGTCATGCCAAATTGACCCTAGTGTCAGGGGGATTAGCAGGGTAAATGTGTGGAGTTTATGGGAATAGGACCTGGGTGGGATAGTGGTCAGTATAGACTTGATGGGCCAAATGGCCTCCTTCTGTAATGTAGGGATTCTATGATTCGTTCTGCTAAGTACACCTAAAAAACAGGCAGGAAATACTCCCGTTTTCCCATCCGTTGGGCACTTAGTTTTTTTCGGAGAATCCCGGCCAATGAGTCTATTATGACTCTTCTTCGGAACCCTTATAAGCCTTATATATTTGCTGGCTTGTATATTGGCCATAATAATAATTGCAAGGCAGGAAATGAGCAGGGAGGTGAAGATTTAGCAACCTGCGAAATTTAACGGCAATACCTGATCTTAACATTTATTTTCTGTGGTACTGGCCACAGCCAGCCAGATTGAGAGGCTGGGAGGTTGTTGAGTGGTTGGATAGGCTGTGGCACCAAGCTGCAGTTAGAAAATGACCATTGAAAGGAAGCATTGGGGTGGCAGCAGATGTGAGGGGTTCGGGCACTGGGATGGGAGCTGACCTGGGCCTGACGAGAAAGGGGTACGAGGGGGGGGGGGGCATTCATGGGAGGAAAACAGTCAAGCTTTGGTGTTGAGACAAAAAACAATCCTGCTTCTTCTGGCCCACAGACAAAAGGCATTTTCCTGATTCATCGGCCTGTTCTTCCTAGTCCTTTCCTGCCCTTAATTGCTATATCTGCTGAGACTTGGGTAACCTGGTGAGTCGGCCATAAAATTAAAACTGAGCTAAAGTGTGAGAGTTGCAGCCTCTTTAAAATATTTAAATTTGTGACCTGCCTCTGGAATGCAGACTAGGCATCTGCCCCCAACCCCCTCTATTAAAACAGGAAGTGTCCACATTGGAGGCAGGTTGGTGATAGGTTTCCAATTTCAAATCTTTCCTTGTACGTTTAAATTTATTATCAGATTGTGGGTATCATTGGCAAGGCCATTCATTGTCCACTCCTAGATTTCCAAAGAAAGTAATGGAAGGCCATTTGCAACTTAGTGGCTCGTGCGGTCACTTTAGAGGGTGATCAAGCAACAACCATATTGATCTGAGGCTGAAGTTACATAGACGATGATAGGTTTCTCTCCCTAAAGGAAACTAGTGAACCACTTGGGTTTTTAACAGCCTCATAGTCACTTTTTGCCATTACAATCTTTTTGGATAGAATTTTATGCCCCTCCCACTCCAACCCCTGTGGGTTCTGAAGGCGGGTATGGGGCATTGTGGGGCATATAAAATTGCATTGACAGCATGCCTTCCGGAAACCACCCTGAATCAGACGTAATTTTATGGTGGGGCAGGGAGGACCTCAGATGGGAACACCACCCGTGCCCTTATTAAGGCCCCAGGCCCTTAGCTGGCCACTTAATGGCCACCTCAGCCTCAGGTTTTAGGCATGATGTGGAGTTGCCGGCGTTGGTCTGGGCTAGGCACAGAAAGTAGTCTCACAACACCAGGTTAAAGTCCAACGTGTTTGTTTGGTAGCACGAGCTTTCGAAGCGCTACTCCATCAGGTGAGTGCAGGATTTATTTCACAAACAGGGCATATATAGACACAAACTCAATTACAAGATAATGGTGGAATGTGAGTCTTAACACAGGTGCTTAACCCTCTCTCCACTCACATTGTCTGCACCTGTAAGGACTTGAGTACCTGTTAAGACTCACATTCCAACCATTATCTTGTAATTGAGTTTGTGTCTATATATGCCCTGTTTGTGAAACAAATCCTGCACTCACCTGACGGAGTGGCACTCCAAAAGCTTGTGCTACCAAATAAACGTGTTGGACCTTAACCTGGTGTTGTGAGACTACGGACTCAGTTTTTAGGCTGCAGGCACCAATTGGATCAGGGCGCCAAATAGAAAAAGTCTTGACCCTCAGCGTTGAACAGAAAGAGGCGTGAGGGCGCCTGAATCTGAAGATTCCTTCAGATTAGGGGCACCCCTCAGGGACCTGGGAACTCTGCCCCTCCCCCGGCCGACACTGAGAATGCCACCCCCCCCCCCCAACCCCGCCCCCACCAACCAGGGCATCCCTGACCTTTCCACCCCGGGACCCCTGGTACTTTCCTAAAGTGCAGTCCCAGCACTTAACCTCAGGCACAGTGTTGCCATACTTCTTCTGGCCACTGCAGTGTTATGTTTGGAGGGGCTGGAGATTGGCTGACAGCTTTCCAAGGCAGGATGTCTGTCCAAGCATTAACTGTAAATCGCCGCCAACGCTCAGGTGCCCACCATCCTGAAAATTCATGCCTTTATTTCCAATCTTTTAAAATATTGAATTCAAAAACGCAAGTTGGCAAAGTTGAATTTGAACTCTGGCATAAACCAGTATCATCATCACTGCTTATTTGCAATTTGCCACAAGGTGGCACTTTATGACCAATGTGATGCACGTATTTCTGTTGTTTCTCAGTATCATCGTATTACTTGTCACTTTGGAGAGATTGCTGCTATAATTACTGATTAATATGTACAAGGTATCAAACAAACACTTTTGTTCAAGTATTGAATAAGATTCTAAAGTGGTCCAAGAACTTTAAGTCATGTTTTTCAAATTTCTTCACGGTGCATTTACTTTGACAAAGTAAATTTAACTTGAAGTCAGACCCCAGGAATTGACCTTTCTAACTATCTGCTCCCAACCCCATCTGAGAGTGGGCGTTGAAGGCTTCCTCTACCCCTTCACCGGGGTCCTGGTGGCTCTCCTGTTCACCTCCATGACTAAGGCCTCCAGCACCACATCCATGATCCTGAGTAGGGCTGGTGCACCAACCCTCGGCGTTTGCTGAGGGAGGAAGGAATAGGGGGTTGGCACCAGCAAACAAAACCAAATTTAAACTCGAGACGCTATGACCAGCTCAGCATGAGTGCCTGGGGGCAGGGCACTCCTTGTGCTGACAGTCCCTCCATCTGGCCAGCTGGACTGGAACTGGCAATAGCGACAGCAAGCAGGTGCAATTATTTCCTGGTACTGCCCAGCAACTGTGCACAGTTACAGCCAAACCTCTGCCCCCCCTCCCAATGCATGCTCAAGGTGGAATGGGGGAGGGGTGGGGAGGGGAGGGGTTGGTTCAGGCACTGTGTGAGGGTGGGATCAAAAACTTAGTGGGGGTTGGGGTAGTGAGTTGGGGGGGTGTCTGGTAGTTGGTGAGGGGTTGGGCAGTCAGTGGGGGAGGGGGCAGTCAGCCAGTCATGTGGCGGGTGACATTTGGGGCATGAGGAGGTGGCATTGGGTCGGGTCGGGCCTGGGCGGAGGGGTAGTCAAAGTTTAGGGGTGGTCTTGGGGAAGGAGGGTCATACAGCTAGGGGAATGGAGGCTGGGCAGTTTGCAGGAGGGAGGTCAGGTCAGGCCTGCGGGAGGGTAGTTGGGGTTAGGGGACTTTCCAGGGGTTGGGGTGAGTCCCCTGGGGGCTTGTATGCTGGGTGAGTCCTGTGGAGGGGGGGATTCCTCTTTGCGAGGAATAGTCAGTGATCAGGGAAATACCTGGATGTTTGTGGGATTCCTTGTCGGATTGGTGGGGAGGAGGGGAATTCCTGTCAGAGGGGGTATCCCTTGTTTTGGGGTTTAATCAGCAGGAACGGGAAGGGTGAATCAGTGTATACTATATAATAATTGGCCAGAAGCTAGGAGTGGTTTAATTCTTCTAACCTTTTCTCAGTAACAATTGATGTAAGACATTTGGATGATTGTCATGTTTGTGATTTAAATTACATTTGCGCATGGTTCCCAGTGCAGGGTAATTAGAATCATAGAAACCTACATTGCAGAAGGAGGCCATTCAGCCCATCCAGCCTGCACCGACCACAATCCCACCCAGGCCCTATCCCCATAACCCCATGCATTTACCCTAGCTAATCCCCCTCACACTCAGGTACAATTTAGCATGGCCAATCCACTAACCCGTACATTTTTGGACTGTGGGAGGAAATCGGAGCACCTGGAGGAAACCCACACAGACCCGGGAAGAATGTGCAAGCTCCACACACACAGTGACCCAAGTGGGAATTGAACACGAGTCTGTGGCGCTGTGAGGCAGCAGTGTTAATGACTGTGCCATTGCGCCGCAGTCCGCTGCAGGGAGGTTAGGTCAGGCTTCCTTGACCCAACTTCCTCGCTTGAAGGAAGTTTGCACATTCCGGGCAATTGCTGTGCAGTCTTTACGAGGGAAATCTCCGGGCGGGTTCCTCAGTGCATCTCTCAAGTACACTGACCTGGAGCTCACAAGTGTTCCAAAGTGCCTGTGCGTGCTACGTTGTGTAGCATAGTATCCCCACTGTCGACTGTTCTCTGCTGCATGTGCTGCTTTAAAGGCCAACTTACACCATTAGCCTGAGTCTGACTGTCAGGATAGCTCTCAGCTGCGTGCACCATACGGCTGCCCAGCCCCTCTAAGTGACTGCAGGTTGCAGCGGGAAAACCTCAGACTCCTCTGCAGACAGCTCAATTGGGC
Organism: Mustelus asterias; assembly: GCF_964213995.1. NCBI lineage: Eukaryota > Metazoa > Chordata > Chondrichthyes > Carcharhiniformes > Triakidae > Mustelus > Mustelus asterias. The sequence continues at coordinate 62,384,912 of NC_135810.1, read as the reverse complement.
TCAAAGTCAACACAACCAGACAACAACACATCTTAAATTGGAGATTGGAGAATTAATGAAAAGAAAGGTGGAGCCAATGCCAATGAAATCTGGATAAGGAATGGCAAGACAGTGAGACTGAAAGTATTAACTCCATAGTGTACTTCAGCTTCCCCTCATAGTCAGATCAAATTTGATTTGATTTATTATCACATGTATTAGTATACAGTGAAAAGGATTGTTTCTTGCACATTGTACAGACAAAGCATACCGTTCATAGAAATGGAAATGAGAGAGTGCAGAATGTAGTGTTACAGTCATAGCTGGGGTGTAGAGAAAGATCAACTTAATGCGAGGTAGGTCCATTCAAAAGTCTGACAGCAGCAGGGAAGAAGCTGTTCTTGAATCGGTTGGTACGTGATCTCAGGCTTTTGTATCTTTTTCTCAATGGAAGAAGGTGAAAGAGAGAATGTCCAGGGTGTGTGGGGTCCTTAATTAAGCTGGCTGCTTTTTCGAGGCAGCGGGAAGTGTAGACAGAGTCAATGGGTGGGAGGCTGGTTTGAATGATGGACTGGGCTTCGTTCACGACCCTTTGTAGTTTCTTGCGGTTGTAGTTTTCTTGTTTTTTTAGATCCATACTCATCTATAAAATAACACAGATTGAAGTAATTAATACAGTTAATTTGTATCCAGCAGGCACAGGGAAGGGAATAGGTGGCATGATCTCATGATGTGGGTTAAGGTCTCATGAGAGGTTCAGGAGCAGGCTGCAGAATGGGTGAATCTTGGGGAAACAGTCTGAGCACTGAGGCTGGAGGCTGCTGAAACTGGAGCGAAGGCTGGGGGCAGGGCAGGCCACACAACTATGTGCGAGCTTCAGAAATTTATGTTTTAGCACTTGAGTGGAACTGGGCAGTGATGATGCCAGGCTATGATGGCAGAAGGTTCACCTAGGGCAACAGAAAACCTTGTGCCAGCTCTGATCCTGGGAGGCTCTCTTTGCCCTCCTGTTGCATTTTCTTTTTGTTTCAAATTGCAGCAGTCGTATTCAGCAGCAACTTTCTGTGATTTATGCAGAATCCCTCTAAGAGGGACAGACTGCCTTTCAGAAGAGCAAGCTGTCTGCCTGCGCCATGTGCCCCTGCGAATGCTGCTTGGCCCCATTCTGCATGCTCAGAGCCAACAGCATTGGCCACACTTGGACTAATGGTGCAATAAGATAAATGAGGAGGCAGCACCAAATCAGGACCCCAAAAAAACTGTAGGGACAAATTTCTAGCTTACTATATAAAAAATTGTTGGAGTGATGTTAAATTTTATTGGCCTATTGTGGTCTTTCATTTTTTAATTATGGTTTTCTTTGTTGCCACTTGCAATAAGATTTTGCGGCGAGCTTGCATTACAGCAAGTCTTTGTCAGTTAGAATCACAAATTTGCTAGAGATTGAAATAGTATATAAAACAGTGATTGGCTGATGAGCCATTAGTACGATTTTATGTGGCTACAATTAACCAATGTAAAATTCATTGGGTTGCTTTATTTGATATTTCCGTTGTCTTTTGTTCTACATTCAGCAACCTGAAATTGTGTTTAAAATTATTGCTGAACTTCCCAGAGCACCATCTTAGCATGAAAGAAAATAACGAAACACATTAATCTTCCAAGGAATTAATGGTGAAACTTGTAACAAAGGAAAACCTTTAACTAATTCAATATCAATTTAGTTCAGCAACAACACTAACCAAGTATAAACTGTTGGCCCCTATCTTCTGATCCCAATAATGGCAAATGCAGAGACATAACAGTCAGTGAAGTGCTTTTGAAATGTCATCACTGTTGTAATCCTGGGCAGCCTCACAACGTTCAAGATATCCCAACTCATCTAAAACTGGCCTCTTGAACGTCCCAATTTTGATTGTTGCACCATTGAGTAGCTGTGCCTTCAGCTGTTAAAGCCCTAGGTGCTGAAACTTCCTCCCTAAACCTCTCTTTCATCCTTTAAGAATCTCCTGATAATCTACTTCTTTAACCAAAGTTTGGTCAACTTTTTAAAAAATTCTTTCATGGGGTGCAGGTGTTGCTGGCCAGCATCTGTTGCCCACCTTAATTGCTCTTGAGAACATGGTGGTGACCCGCCGCCTTGATGCAGTCTGCTGCTGCCCTAATGTCACATTCTATGACTGGGTGCCTAATTATGCTTTGCAGCACCCCTGTGATGTTTTATTCCATTAAAGGTGTTATATGAATATAAGTGTACAGGTGGCCCAGTGGTTATCACTACTGCCTCACAGCGCCAGGGACCCGGGTTTGATTCCCGTCTGAGCAGAGTTTGCACATTCTCCCTGTGTCTGTGTGGGTTTCCTCCCGGGTGCTCCGATTTCCTCCCACAGTCTGAAAAACATGCTGGTTAGGTGTATTGACCTGAACAGGCACCGGAATGTGATGACTAGGGGAATTTCACAGTAACTTCATTGCAGTGTTAATGTAAGCCTACTTGTGACTAATAACTAAATAAACTTTAACTTTTAAACTTTAATAGGAGCAGAGAGAGAGCGATACCTTTTACTGACTTTCATCCATGAGTAACACACAAAAGAGATTGTAAGAAAAATAATTATATTGTCCGGAATGTTGCAGCTGTTCCCTCTGGCGGGATTTTCCTATCCTGCTGCAGTGAACGAAGATTTGGCTCGGCGCCAAATTCTCCGACTTCACCGCAGCGGGATTGTGACATGAACGGCTGGCAAGCTTGTGCCCATTGGCTCTGAAGGTTATCGAGTTGATGTATGTCAACCATGGAAACTCTGTTTCTTTTTTATAATACATGTAATTAATAATGAACCAGGATAAAATACGTGGTAACACAGAATGCAGCCTAGATGCATCTTCACAACATTGGTGGGACAAAGATTTATTTCAGCTCAAAGTATCCATTTATGTTTCTGTTCTTCAGCATGTTAATGTAGAGACACTGGTGCAAACAGCTTCTAACTTTGAAACTTTTCTCATTTGCAAAGTAAGTCTTACGGTGGCAACATGTGTACTGAAGTCAATGGTGTGTAATATCTTGTGATTTTCAATGCATGATTATGAATAGTATTCCTTATGGAACATCTTTGAAATTGTGCAGCAAACAAAAATTAACAAAATGAAGTCAGGCACATCTGCTTATTGCTTCCCTACCAGTGACATTACAACTTTTCTCAAAGGTGGGTTCCCCACTGAGAAGCTCCATTTGTAAAACCATTCTGATTATGTAAAAAAAAGTGTTTTTATTTCACAATGACCTTTTATACTAATGCAGTAGAAGTGGTCAAAATGCAGATTGTTTATTCAGTTGCTCTTCTGCAATATTCTTGCAATTGTCTTTTCAGTTCTTGGAGTTTTACACCAAATAAATGCCAACAAATTGATATAAAACTGCTTAACTAACTTTGCACTGCTTTCTGCTGCTCCTTTTCCTATCTTGTCCTTTTCTTACCCTACAAGCTTCAATAGTGACTGTTATACGGCTGGTTAATGATGCAGTTGACACAATAGAGAATGAAGGTATTTAACTTGCTACTTGCTCTCCTCTTCTTATGAGAATATGATGTTTGGCATGATACAGTCAAACAGTTTATCTCATGTTGAAAAATTCTCCATGTTGCTTTATGTAAATCATGATCTAAACTCCAGAAAAAGCTAACTTTAGTTAAAATATTAACTGCAATACAAGCTCATTTTTGAGTCATTTGTTGACCTGAATTAATCTAAAATTTATGAATATTTTAAAGAGCAACAACATTTGCTGACTTATTTCTTGAATTTACAACGTGTAGTGTGGGCATAAATATTGATAAGATTCATTCAGTAGGAAAATCAATCCCAGCCACAAACCCTGTTCACTAGCCTCAGTCTTCATCTGTCTCCCTGGCAATAACTGAGACTGAACCTGTATGTTTACAACCCCATATCCTCATCATCAGTAAAACTGTTTACTTTCCTGGCGTCCATAACATTGCCCATCTCCATCCCTGCCTAAACCATAATCTAATGACTCTGTTATCTCTAAATGCAACATTGTCCAATGCTCTCCTGGCTGCTCTCTCACCTCTACCTTCAATAAACTTGACCTCATCTGAAACTGCGCTGCCCATATGGGAATGCATGCCAAGTTCCATTCACCCATCAGCCCTGTGCTTGCTGACCTCCATTGACTTCGGCATTTAGCAATGCCTCGATGTTAACGTTTCCATCCTTGCTTTCAAGTCCATCCTTTGCCTCTTGCCTCCTTATCTCTGGAACCTCCTTGAGCCCGACAACCCTCTGGGAGAGCTTTGTGCTCCTCCAAATAAGGCCTCTTTACACAACCACAATTTCCTTAGCTCCGCCATTGGTAGCCTTGTTTCCTTTGCCTTGACTCTAAGCCCTTGTGTTCTCTCGCTAAATCTTTCCACCCCTCTACCCCTCTCTCCTCCTTTAAGACACCCTTAAACACAATCACCTTGACCAAGTTTTGGGTCACCTGTCCCAACACCTCCTTATGTGGCTCAATGTCAAATTTGTTTGCAAGCACTTTTATAAAGCACTTTGGAATGGTTTACTGTGGTATATAGATGCAAGTTTTGTTAATGCTTTCATGTGAGATTGCTTTGTCCACTGTTTCATCAGTGGTATTAGCCCATTTATTATTGCCATTATAATTTTATATGAATACATTGGGCATTTATATTCTAATTTCAGTGATTTTCATAGAATCACCTAGCACAAATGCTGGAGGCCATTCAGCCCAACATGTGTATGTCAGCTCTTTACAAAAGCTATCCAATTAGTTTTACTTCTCTGCTCTTTCCTTTCTCTTTTTATTTTGCTGTTGTAGTATTGTTGAATATTACTGATTTCATCATTAAAGAAACTCTTGAAAATAGAATTAGGTGATATACAATTAAATTCCTTTCTAATTTAAACATATTGATCATAAATATTGTTTTAAGTTAACATCATTAAATTCAGATAATTTAACTGCACTGAGGATTTAAAGCAATTGATTTTGAAAAATGTTCTTTGTCCATCATTTTTTGTAGCATTGATTTTTTGCTTATATGCATCTTTGAAGCATGTCAAAAATGTTTCACATAGTTTGAAAATTAGAGACATCTGGCCGTGCATCTGAGTACAATTGTCAGATACATCTCCCCCCGCCCCCCCAAACATTTCATTTTTCTACATCCATGACACGAAAGACACATCTGAGGCATCCAACATTGAGACAAGCTGCAAAGTCTGGCATTGTGTCCTGGGTAGGGGAGAGTGTTAGTCAGGGTAATCTCCCCCCGCATCATTGTTTAATAATCCTGCCTCCACATCCACCAATAAGTCAGCGGGTTCACTGAGTCTCATCAGGCATATTTGCACTGACCATACACTGGGTATTAATGAAGGCCTGGAAATCGGAATAGCAATAGGAATCCCCATTCTCCACCCTATGCGTCAAATGCTATGTTGGAGATGGGCCAAGGTACAGTTCCAAAAGGTCATGCCAATCGGTACTTGACCAGGACCTGACAGGTGGCACGGTGGCACAGTGGTTAGCACTGTTGCCTCACAGCACCAGGGACCTGGATTCAATTGCCGGCTTGAGTCACTGTCTGTGTGGAGTTTGCACATTCTCCTCGTGTCTGCGTGGGTTTCTTCTGGGTGCTCCGGTTTCCTCCCACAGTCCAAAGATGTGCGGGTTAGGTGGATTGGCCATGCTAAATTGTCCCTTAGTGTCAGGGCGACTAGCTAGGGTAAACGCATGGAGTTATGGGGATGGGGCTTAGGTGGGATTGTGGTCAGTGTAGATTTGATGGGCTGAATGGCCTCATTCTGCACTGTAGAATTCTACGATCCTGATATATCTGGAACTTGACTTTGTATTCAGTTATTCCAGCCACAGCCGCAGTGGGACTAAGCTGTAACAGCCTCGAATTTTCATGGCCACAGTTTTAAAAGGAATGGCCCCGGGAAAGGTTTTGTGGGGCAGTTTCCTACCTGATAAATAATCCTAGATTAGAGAAGTAATCAAAGGGAATTACATAAAATTACAGCAAGCTCTGTAATAGAGCATTAGAAACCTGTTTCTATAAAAGAGAATTGACGGGTTTAATCGGATGTAGTCTGAGTGTCATTACAGAGGGAAAACTGAAGGGATACTTATTACATGATACATTTTTAAGACGTACAAAAGATGCTAACTTAGTGGTCAAACTTGAGTGAAATGAAATACTGTATAATATTCCTCACAGTTTAAGCGCTTTTGAAATGAATTTTTGAGCTGATATCCAAAACAGTTTAGAGAAATCCTTGCTCCATTCTAATATGGAAATATGTTTGTTTAATAATTTTAGGTGTACAGTAGTATTTAAGCTGAAGCATTCTCCTGAAAATCACAGTGTAGCATCACTGTTAAAAACCCATGACAAACAAAATCATTTCTAATTCCTTTAATCCATCAAATTTGATTAAACAGAGTAAAAGCAATTTCCAGTTTAACCTTGAAAAAAAAGAAGCATCAATCAAATTAGAATCTCCAAAATGAGAAATCATAATGTATTTGGGAACGTATTTGTGATGAAACCCATGGTAGATTGTTAGAACAGATGCACCAAGACAGTATCCTTCATTTGTTCTAAATCCTGTCAGTTGGAATATTGGTTTGTGATGCTGCACAGTTCATCATTGCTTCATCTGGTGAAGATGTTATTGACTTTTGATGTGAATCAATATATATTGTACTTGATATAAAATGCAATTCTGTATTAAATATTTTCATACTTTGGTAGATTTAGATTTTAAAATTGTAGACCGAATCTTTAACGGATCCATGATTTAACTTTTTTTAAAGGGTTCTTAAGTCCAGGCAGCAAGTTGAATAGGAACACTGTCCATTTTGCTGCTGGACTAAATGTATGATCAGTGTCTTACTGTTTTAAAGCTTATTGCAGTGTCTATATGTTCTGTTTAACTGATATATTTGAGGTATGTTTTTCACCAAACACTCACCTATTTTCGCTTTCCACCTGACAGTGTCCCTTATGGAGGAGGGGCAGAACTACAACAGAGGTGACTCCCAGACACTTCCGATCTGCTTGTTAATCCTACCCTGAGATTTTTCATTTTAAAGTAGCAATTTGCCTCTCTTGTTTTTGGAACTCAGTTCCCCATTGTGTGTGCATGCAGCGAGCACTCTGAGAGTGATTGTAATTTCTAGCAGAGCAGAATATAAAATAATCTGCAAAGACATGGATTTACTTTTGAAGATCATGTCACCTATGCTGACCTTAAGGCTGAACTCATTTTGTTAGAATAATGAATTTCAACCTTAGTAATTCATTAAATCGGGGGGAAGCTGTTTAAACACAAAAGTGGTGACCTTAATATTGACAGACATGTTTTTTTAAATTACGTACTTAAGCATCTGTTATCACAATGTATTATAAAAGAATAATTGCATTGTTTAACTGAAATGCGTCATTTAACAATTTGCTGGTTCAGCTTTATTTTATCAATATGCAGCTTTTACAATAAGAAGTGACTGGCTTTCAAAATGCATGTTGATTTTTGTTTGGCCGTTGCATGGATTTGACATCCTACTTCATTCTAAGCATGCTATAATGTGTTTGGTCATTGAATGTCATATATGTTCTGAAGTAAAAAAAATCTCATATGTTCAGCATTTGATGGATAATAAATCATGTTCCACTACAAGTTAATCACCAATTTTTAACCAATTATTTGTATGCTTTTTAAAATATAAATCCCTTACAATTTATACAATGGCTACAGAGCTTGTGTATAGCGGCAATATTTCAATTGAAATTGTACTTGAAGAAAACTAGAAATGTTGTGATGCAGAAGCATCCCTTTAGTAACAAAGGTAAAACTAGCTGGACATTCAAAAACATTAGACACGCCAAGCAACAAGTCAGGAAATTATTTGGGATAATTAGATCTCTGATTGAAGATGTGCATCATTTAATTGAAAATGCAAATATTCTAGTTTAAGTACAAGATCTATATATTAAAATATTCAAAGGGAATAATCAAAAGAGATCAATCAAATTCCATCAGATGCATTTCATTGTAGAAACACAACTCATTAGCAGCTGCGGTACACGGTGTTTAAACATCTTTGAATGGTAGAACAAAGGGGTCATTCCATTGTTAGCCTTAAACTAGTTGTAATAACAAATATATTACTGTAGCTTTTTTTTTTGTTGTAGCATATCATTGGGATACCTCAGACTGGATGCCAAGCACTCGACTGCCAAACATTGAAGAAGTACCACATTATGAAGCAGCTGATACTGCCCCTGTGCATCACGAGAATGCACGATCACTAGATGCTGACTACTACCTCGGTGGATATGACATAGATAATGACTTCCCACCCCCTCAAGATGAGGAATTCCTCGGCCAGGACCAACTTCCTCCTCCCCTGCCAGAGGATTACCAGGATCAATATGAGATCATCCAACCACCCCCCACAACATCTGCATTGAACACTTTAAATTCCAATAGCCGAAGAAGACCGCACTTCCATCCCAGTCAGTACCTTCCACCTCACCAGTTGCCAACAGAAGGAGAGGCTGTTGGCATCCAGGGTGAGACAGACTATGGCGCATTTCCTGCAGGTTCAAACCAAGACTTGGAGAAAGTGATTAGTGACAATATATCAATGCCCATACTCACATCAACAAATGCATCATCTTCAGATATGTCGATGAGCTGTGGTTTCGATGACTCTGAAGTAGTGATGAGTGACTACGAGAGTGGCGATGAGCTTAATTTTGATAATATTCATATCTCTTTTGTAGAATCTCAATACCAGACACAAGTGTGATAGCAGCCATGTGGGCCACTTCTGAGCTAACAATGAAACTACACTGGGAATAAAGTGATGCAGTGACAGGAAGTTGAAGAGCTTTCCACTGTGTATTTGCATCCACAAGGACTGATGGACAAAGTAAATTAGAATGAGTTATTTTCTGCTAATTGGGTACTAATTTCATGATACAATACCCACAACTGACTCCTTCTAATATGGCTACGAATAAGAGATTCTCTTTAATAAATGAAGCCAGTTCATGATAGTCATGATATGGTTCCAAGCTGAGTCGCCATTGGAGCTGAAAGTGCAGGAAAATATTAAGTTTATTGTCATTGATGAAATTCTAAAGTATTGTTCCTGTGGAAACTCATTTGATACTGTAGGATTAAGTGTTCTTCTGATTCTATTAAATACTAATCAAACAGTGATTCCTAAATGTAATGCTAAAAGACAAGGTAACTAATGGCACTTTCTTGAAGTAATATGAATTAAATCACTGGATAGCCAACTGCCTGTATATTGCTATGGTCCGGTAACAAACTGAGAAGGCATCAGTTGTCTAGACAATTCTTCAGGAGAATGGCAGGCAGTATGTATTTAGCAATCCAGCTCACATTGTTTAATTCTGTCTGTTCATGTTCTTGCCGGTTACAGTATAAATCATGGAATGTATATTTGTGTACAGTCCTGTAGTTATTGACTGACTGCAGTAAGGTAAAGCAATGCAGTGCAGTAGAACAGTTACCACTAAAAAATGGAACCTCCCTAAATTACCTAAGAAAAATAAAAGTTCCATATCTTCTCCACTTTTACAAATGATCTAATTACCATAGCATTTTTACCATGTCTTATTCCTATATCAAAGCACATAGAATTTAACATGAGGTAACAATCTGCTACATAACACTTGTAAGTACAGTGAGGCTAGTTTATTTCAATGTTAAAACAGGTATGAAGGAGCGTGGGATCTTTTATCCCAAACTCAATTGTGAATTTGGGGAGATGGTGGCACAGTGGTAGTGTCATTGCTCTAGTAATCCAGAGATCCAAGCTAATGCTCTCGGGGCACAGGTTCAAATCATACCTGGTGGAGTTTAAATTCAATTAATAAAATCTGGAATTGAAAGCCAGTCAGTTATAGTGACCATGAAACCATTATCGACTGTTGTAAAAACTCATTTGGTTCACCATTGTCCTTTTAGGGAAGGAAATCTGCAATCCTTACCTCATTCCTATCTGCCCTCTGAAATGGCATTCAGTTCTAGGGCAGTTCAGGCAACAGATGCTGGACTTGCCAATGATACCCACATCCCATAAAAGAATAAATATATATTTAAAAAGAATTGCACTGCAGGCTAGAACTGAATATATTTGGAATAAATATGCATTTTTATTGATCTGAGGTGCCATTTGACAAGCTCATGTGTTTTGAGGAAGGTACAGTATGAGGTGCAATTGTTTACTGAGAAAAACTTGTAAGAAAATATTTGAAATTAAGTATGTCACTTTCATACCCTTTGAATTTTTGTATGATTGCAGATTAATACAAGACTCCATCCTCACAGGTAAAATCTGCGGTATTTTGTTAACAGATGTAACCGCACAATCGTGAGTTCTCTGAAAACACAGTTGGCTACAAAGCAACACTTTTAAAGTCTTGTGATTGGAAATTAAAGTTTCAAATCACATGATATTTCAAACCTAGACCAGAATTCAGGCTGTTCAATGTGAAAATCACTTTCTGAAATTTCTCAACAGTTCTCCAATGAAATACATTATTGCTATTGCAAATTATTTTCATTAAATAATAGCAAAGCTTGTTTTTGCTATTTAATAATTGATTAGATTATGCTTTTGGCCTGTCAGGGTGAAAAATAATTCCCCATAAAGTATTGTCTACAGTAATACAGTGATAGTGAACCAGTTTAATTAAAGCATACTTATAATTGCAGTGAAAAGAATTTGCACATAGATTTACAGCTGGACTTGGATTCTGATCTAGCCTAAGTCATATATATTGTAAGTCATCCTTGCTGTTGAATGTTGGGAGATATTGAGTGAAATAGATTGGTCTGGTTCAATTTCTACAAATTGAGTTTTCAACATAAATCTGCTATGTCACAATTCACAACTTGAATAAAATGAGAAAATTATATTTTTTCATGCATCTAAAGTTTTTCCATGTATTCAAAAAGTTACAGTGCCACTGATATTCCAATGATAACATGATATCTGGGCTTTTCTTTGTTCATTGTATGTAAATTATCTGAAACAGCTGTGGGTCTATGGCACTGCATTTTAGAAAATTGTGAAATTTGATATGCCTATAGATTTCTAAGCCTTTTGTAGTATTGTATTAAACTGTTGTCCTGTTGTGTATTATTTTTACCTGCTATTAACAGGCTTTGTAAAGATGTAAGTTTGTGTGTTTAAGAGGTTTGTACAAAGTGTACATAGATATAGAATGGGTTGTTTAAATTTTACAAGCATTTGTAGATATTTACTGTGTTCTGGGATGCCTTGAATTTTTTTGCTGATAAAGATGAAATGTCAATCCAAAACAGAAGTTGATTAGTATTGATGGACTATTTCTAAAGAAGAAAAATATTGAATTGTTCAACGATATCCATTCTGTTCGTTTTGATAACCCAAATACTACTATTTTGTTGCTGAACTTTTATCAGTATGGTGAAATCAGACTGGGCTGTCTAATGTCTTGGAATGAATTCAACAAGTCTAGCTTTTCATGAATTTTGTGGTCATACAAGGCAATATGCTAAAGGGTTGTGTTTTTGAATAGCTACTGTGAATGTGCCAAGTCATTGACAAAAATGGCTAAATAGTGCAAAAGGATAAGATTGTTTTTTAAGTGTTAATAAAGGGAAACCAGATGTCAGCAGAACTTGATCTGTTTCAATGATCACCTGTGTAATTGGTGTTGTTGGCAGTATTAAAAACTGTAGGATTTTATGATGACTCAACTGTTGTCTATTGTATAAATTGATTTTTAACTGCCACCACATTTCCTAAGTTGATGTAACAATAAAGTCCATTTTTAATTAGTTAATTTTGAGTCTTCCACAAAATATGTGCTCTTATCCGAAACTCCTCTTTGCATAACATGTGCTGCACAAAATTTTCATTGAACGTGTCTTTGCATAGTTTAACATTTAGATTTTGTTTTTTGGGGGGGTGATGGAGGAGAGACAGGTGGGAGGTAACCTTCAGTCCACATCACGAGAAACCTTCTACTCAGACTGTCACAATGAGAAGTCAAGCATGAGGAAGACATACTTTTCTCCTTCAGAATCAGGTAAATGTTGAATTTAACTCCAGGTAAACACATTTAGAAACTGAGAATCATCTAACTGGTGGGATTAGCATCAGGAGAGGAAACTTAAGTGCCCTATGTGCTGTCCTTGCTTTGAGACTCTACCAAATGTATTGGAATGCAAGCTATCCGAACCAGGCAACATCCATTCTACATTTCCAAGGCATCCTGCCAATCAATATTCACCCCACCCATTACCTTTACAATCCCCACTGCTGCAGATAGTTTGTCAGATTCCTCTTCCTCAGTGAACACCAATACAAAGTACTCATTGATCACAATTTGATATTCCCCTCCCCTGACCACCTTCCCCGCCCCGCCCCACCCCCTCCACCTCCAAGGGTTCTGAGATGGGGGGACTGTAAATTGCAACAACGGGATTCACTGCAGGATCCTGCCTGCCCCAACATAGTCATGATTTTATGCTGGGGTGGTAGGGCCTTGGAGGGAAAACCCACCCTTTCCTCAATGCCTGTGGAATGCTCCTTACCTCTGGGTTACCTAGTTCCAAACAGATTCAAGTGCTTCTGCTTTTCTGTGTGGGCTCTTGGTTGCTAAGCAACAGCTCGATCTTTTTATTTCATGCTTGTTTCCTGTCGCAAAACCTCATGACAGTGCAGGCATCTATACTGACCTACAGACTTGTAGGCACCTTTTTTCATGAAGTTTAAACTAAGGTTTTTAAACCTTTTCACACAAATACAGAAGCGATACCCTATTTCTAATATCCACAGTAAGAGTATAAATTACTTAAACTATCTCTATTTGTCAACATCAATCCTGGAAAAACCAAATGTTTTTCCCTTTAATATTAGGAAAACCAAAGTTACTGGGTCAGGTTGTTCTCAAGGGGATCATTTTATGGTTGCCTTTTTGGTTTGAATTTTTCTCCTATCCTTCAGCTTACTTTTTTTCCTTTTTTTTCTGCAAGAGCCAACTGATGGTGCAGCAAGGGTAACAGGATGTAATGTTCCTTGGGGAAGAGTGAGACAAACAACCAATCTTTGTGACCAATGGGATTTAAGGATTTAGAAACAAACAGGAACAAACAAACAAAATAGGTTGAATTAAGCAAACTTAGGTACAGAAAAAGAAAGAGAGGGAAAAAAAGTTTGGATAAAGACAGAAAAAAATAAAGGAAAGGTAAGATACTCCAACAACCACCTGTCGGAATGAAACTCCACAGTTCAAATTTTTGATTGGAGAGGTTGAGTGGCATTGCAAGAATATAAAATTCTTTTTTTTACATGAAATGGGAAATGGAAATGGCATCCCAAATTGTCATTGAGAAGGTGGTGGTCAACCATGTTCTTGAACTGCTGCAGTCCATCCAATGCAGGTATACATATGGTGCTATTTGGAAGGGAGTTCCAGGTTTTTAGTCTAGTAACAGTGAAGACATGTGATCCAAGACATCACAGGAGGAGTTCTTCAAGGTAGAACCTTGGTCCAACCATCTTCAGTTGCTCCATCAATGATTTTCCTCCATCATAAAGGTCAGAAGTAAAGTCTTTCGCTGATGGTTGCACCATTCGTGACTCCTCAGATATTGAAGTGGCGCACGTCTAATTGCAACACAACCTGGACAATATCCAGGATTGGGCTGACAAGTGCCAGTCAATGACTTTCTCCAACAAGAAAGCATCTAACCATCACTCCTTGACATTCAATGGCATTATCATTGCTGAATCCCCTACTATCAACATCCTGGTAGGGTTACCATTGACCAGAAACTTAACTGGCCATATAAATACTGTAACTGCAAGAACTGATCAAAGGCTAGGAATCCTGCAGCAGGTATTTCAGCTACTGACTCGTCAAAGTCAGTGCACCATCTACAAGGCACAAATCAGGAATACTCTCCACTTGTCTGAATGAGTGCAGCTCCAACAACACTCGAAGACTGACATCATTCGAGACAAAGCAGCCTGCTTAATGAAAAGGCGACCAGTTTTTTTATTCTTTCTTTGGATTTGGGCATCACTGGCTAGGCCAGTTTTTAATACCTATCCTGAATTGCCCTTGAGAAATGGTGAGCTGCCGCTTTGAACTGCTGCAAGTTCACCCATAGTGCTATTAAGCAGCCCATCCACACACATTCATTCACTCCACCACCAGTGCACAGCAGCAGCTGTGTACACCATCTACAAGAGGCACTGCAGGAACTCACCAAGCCTCCTTAGGTAGCATCTTCCAAACCCACAAACATTGCCATCTGGAAGGACAAGGGCAGCAGAAGCATGGAAACACCACCACCTGGAAGTTCTACTTAAAGCCACTCACCATCCTGACTTGGAAATATATTGCTGTTTCTTCACTGTCACTGGGTCAAAATCCTGGAACTCTCCGCTTAATAGCACTATGGATGTATTTGCAGCAGTTCAAGAAGGCAGCTCACTGTTTCTCAAGGGCAATTTGGGATAAGTAATAAAAACTGGCCTAGCCAGTGATGCCCAAATCCCAAGAATGAATAATAAAAAATTGGTAGCCTTATCTCTGAGTCACCAGATTATGAATTCAAGTCCCACTCTAGGGCTTGAATGGAAAACCAAAGCTTGTCCTTCCTGTACAGTACTGAGGGAGTGCTGCACTGTCAGGGGTGCTGTCTTTCACTTGAGATGTTAAACTGAGATTCCATTTACCTGCTCGAGTGGATGTAATTCCCATAACATTATTCTGAAGAAGGACCCAGAAGTGTTATCCCTGGTTTCTTGGCCAATGTTGATCCCAACTCAACAACACAAAATTATCTGGTTGTAATTCATTATTGTTTGTGAGAATTGATTAAGCGTGCATTGGCTGCCTTGTTTCCTACATTACAGCAGTAAATAAATGTCAGAAGTTCTTTATTAACTCTAAAGTGCTTTGAAACATCCTGTGGCAATAAAAATCATTATACAAATGCAAGTCTTTTCTTTTTGCCTCAAACTGTCAGCTTCTGAAACTCTCGTTCATTCTTTTGTTACATTGGACGAGATTCTTTTCAAAGCTCCCCGATCTTTCTTCCAACTCCCACATGCGATTAACTTAATCTCATCCAGAACCAAATACCATTCACCAGTGCGTGCTATATTTAAAATTTTCATATTTGTGTTTGAATTCCTCCCTGACTTTGCCCTTCCTTACCTCTGCAACCTCCACCAACCTTCCAGGAATTCAGCTTTACTCCATTTCTGATCTCTTGTCTATTTCTCATTTACTTCGTCACACAATTGGTGGCCATGCCATCTGCTTCCTCATTCCTAAGCTCTGGAGTTTCTTCTGAAAATTCTCTCCCCCTCTATCTTTCTCTCTTCAAGACTCTCCTTAAAACCTACCACTTCAAACATATTTTTGGTCTCCCGTCTTATTATCTTCTTCTTTGTTATGCTGTTAATTTTGATCTGATTATATTCCTGTGGACATTTTGCGATGTTAAAGATGTTGTACATAACTGCAACTTGCTTCTGTATTAACTTTCCACCTTTGTCCTTTCATTATCCTTTCATTATGGTGAAGTTTATTTATTGCACCCCTTCCCCGCACTGAGACCTGTCTGACACTAAGTAATTATTTGGCCACAATCCCTTTCACTCCGACCCTCTTACTAATCAAATACTCACTCATTCCCAATTCCTCGCATACCACCCTGCACAAACTGATGTTAGATTTCATTTCAATGACACATTTGTATAATTGATAAGGCTGAAGCTATTAAATAGTACTGCACACAGGTTTAGTGATGAAAAGCCTTAATTTGTACGTATTATTAGGACATTAAGAAGTCTACGAATTGATATCTCATATGCTGTAATAGTGTTATGAAGGGGTGTTATATAAAATATTAATTTTTAACATCGACTGAACATATATTAATTTATAATGTTTATAATGGTTGGACATGTATATGTATTGAACTTTTTTTAAAAGGACATTTTTTGTTAAGCAAAGGATACTGGCTTACAGCAACTATCATGTTGCATTGGTGAATGATACAAGGTGCTTTTACGTAGACAAGAGCTCTGAGAGATCCAACCTTTGGGTAAAAATGATACTGGGTTTTGGTATTGTCAGAAAGAGACTGCCACAGCGGCACAGCCTTACCCCACCTCTCTTCTGAAATCTCTCTCATCAAAACTGAGCTATCTGTGATTTGAAAAAACCCACAACAAGACCTCATTGCAGCAAACCAAGAGTTCTGAAAGGAGGATCCCAAATCAATCCCACAGTCAGCATTGAGAAGCCCCAAGGACCATGGACCAAGACCCTTCAGCTGTGAACAAGCAATTGGACACTCGGTTAAATTTATTTTCCTGACTTCACTTGTTACTTGGCAAAGCTTTTAATATCTGATAGTCTGTGGAGTTTTACTTTTTTGCATTCTTAGGGGATGGAGTAAGTGGGGTTGTGTGAATGTTGTTTCTGCATAATTGGGTAGTTGATCATATTTGTACATTTTAAACCTTTGGTTAATAATTTCTGCATATTTACCTGAGTGAGCTGTAGTGTTAAAACTTTACTGATTAAAGTAAGGAATCTGGCTGGTATAGTCCTTGCACCAAACTATGCACAGTAAGAATATTTTTTAAATTGGCAATATCATCTCCCTTGTGAATTCAAACTCTGTTATAACCAACACCGGAGTGGGTCAAAGAGAGTACTTAGTTAACCCTGCTGACCCAGACTATAGGTAATTGCATTAAGAGACAGTTAATAGTCGCTGGAATCCTACTGCCCCACCCGTCATGGAATCCGAGCAGGCGAGGGGCGGGCAATGGAAATATCTGTTGACCTCGGGCGGGAATTTCCGGTCTCGCTCGAGCAAGGTCGTAAAATCCCACCAGTGGGTGCGATTTTACCATTGTGATGCGCCCGTTTTTGGGCACAAAAACTTGGTAAAGTCGGGTTTTACCGACATTATCAGGTTTTCGCACCCAAAAACGGGTGCAATGTCAATTTAAATGCTTTTGAATTGACAATGAGCTGGACGCCCAAACGTACCTGCATTTCCCCCTTTACCATCACGTTCACCCATCCAGATTCGGCATGAAACAGACATGCTCGGCAAAGGTCTGTTTCGGGCACTCCAGCTTCTGAAGAGGTAAGTTCAGAGCTTCCAGCGGCTCTCTGACTCAGATCAGTGGCGGGTGGGAGTGGGGGAAGGGAGGCCAGGTTGTTCTGTGGTGGAGGGGAGGAGGAGGGAGGCCCGATCATTCTCTGGTGGTTTGGGAGAAGGGGGGGGGGAGGCCAGATTGTTCTCGGGGGGAGTGAAGGAAGAGGGACGCTCGAGCGTTCTCTGGCAGGGGAGGGGAGGAGGAGTGAGGCCAGATCATCATTCTCTAGTGGCAGGGGGGGGGGGGGAAGAGAGGAGGCAGTCAGATGTATATCTGGTGGAAGGGGAGGAGGTGGGAAGCCAGTTCGTTCTCTGGTGAGGGGATGGAGGAGGGCCAAATTGATCTCTGATTGGAGGGTGGGGGGGGCAGGGGTGGTCTGCTGCCACTCTGCGGGTGATCGGTGAAGGGGGGCAGGGCGTCGCAATCGGTCTGGGTGGGGGGGGGGTGGGTGGATAAGGGGGACAGTTATGTTGCGGGGTGGGGCAATATCTAGTGGGGGCCATCGCTCCTGGGTCGCTTTATCCACTTTTTCTGGCCCGGGAGGCGATGTGGCAGGGGAGCGTTTTTCAAATTGCTTTTACTGCGCATGCGCAGTTGAAGGCTCCGAATTGGAGCTGCAGCATTTCGGGCGCGATAAGCCCCGCCACAGCACAATTCAGATTCGCCTGAGAGCAGTTTTCCAAGTCAGATCTGAATCATGCACAGATTCAGGACTTAGAATCAAAATGGTAAAATCGAGCCCAGTGTGTTAGCAAGCTGCTTTCAGCTTGAGAGAGAGCAGCAACAGCTGTGAAATGTGCAGCTTCAGCAGTTAAGGTGGACTGAAACCTACAGCAGCTAAGATAGACTGGTAAAATAAAGTTGAAGTCTTAAAGCTGCAGAGGAATTTGTATGTTGGAGTTAAATTAACGAAGTTGAAATCTCAAAGGAAATCATGAGTTAAGAGACCAGTTTCAAGAAACCAAGAGGAGAAAACACCAAACCTCCCAGGATTCATTGCAAGATGGACCAACACATGTTAAACTTTTGTTTTGTGCCATGCCTTGATTAGTGCAATGTTAAATATTCATATTTGTTATTCAATAAACCTTGTCAATTTGCATTCTAAATTAGTGATTGTGCTTTTTGCCAATAAAAGTATCCCTTGACAAGGAGTCCTGTGGAGAGGTAATGGCATAGTGGTATTATCAATCCAGAGGCCAGGGGTAATATTCAAGGGACCCGGGTACGAATCCCAGCATGAAGGTGGTGAAGTTTGAATTCAATAAAAGTCTGATAATGACCATGAAACCGTTGTCGATTATTATGAAAACCATCTGGTTCACTAATGTCCTTCAGGAAATCTACCACCTTTACCTGGTCTGGACTTCATGTAACTCCAGATGCAGATCCACAGCATTGTGGTTAACTCTTAAATTCCCATTAAAATGACACAAAAAACTACTCTGTTCAATGGCAATTAGGGATGGGTAATAAATGCTGGCACGGCCAGTGACATGCACATCTCCTGAAAAAAAAATGTATTCTCTAGTATATGTGCCATTGTGTGATCAGTGTCCAGATGAGGGTTTTAGGGATTGTTTCCCAAAGTATGCTGCTCAAATCTATATTTTCTCACAACCTTTATTTATAGCAGATTTATAGCACATTTGGACCGCTACACAAGGTTCCTTTATGTTCACTCTTACTCTCAGTCATGTGATCTGAGATCATTATAACATCAGCATTGCTGTGATTTGAGAGTGTCCCTTTAAGCACAACACAGCATAAGAGGGTCATCTGACTTGGGGGACCAATTAGGTCTGAGAGCGGGTAATCATCCTCTCTTAGGCGGAAGTCATGTAGGGGACCAGGGTAGCTGTGAGGGCTGTTGGCCTCGGTGAAGTTTTTCTTAGTAATAAATGTCTTTTTTGTTTCTAATGAAGCCTGTGAAAGTGCACCTTTACATCTGGCGACGAGGATAAAATTACAATGACACAGCCTCTGGCACAAAGCCTGCGAGTATCCTGTTTTAATCGAAGTTAAAAAAATTATATACTCAGCTGAATGCCTCTCTTTGGATGAATGAACACATTTAAGATGTTGAGATATTGCCAGACCCTGAGGGACAGTTTCAAAAGAAACCTGAATTGGCTGGTACAGTCAAAAGTTTAGAAATGTATAGAAAAATATCGAACTTTAGTTAAAAAGGGACAGAGTTGCTGCAAAGTTTTTTTTAAAAGAAAAGGGAACACAGAAATCTATGATTTGAGTTTTTTTTTTAAATGACCAAAGTGAGTTGTAGGAGTTGTCCAGAAGCGTGGAAAAGTCAAGAGGCTGAGACTGACTGCTTCTGGTTGGAGCAGAGCCTGCGAAGCTTCCGTGGCAGCAATCACTGCATTAATGGACTTCAAATAGAGAAGTTCTGAAGTGTTTAAAAGAAGAGGTCCTCAGTCTGTTTGAAAAGAAGTTGAAAAGTTTTTTTAAAAACCAGAGCCTTGAACAGATCGCGCTAGATCATCCAGTGAAATTAATGAAGGGACTGGCACATGAAAAAGAGAAAAAAGTAACAGACTCTCCAGGTGGTCAGGGAATAAAATATTACAGAGATCACTGAAAAGGCTTTCTATCAGTAAAAGCGAAGTTTTAAAAGTTCAAATAGAAGAGCAGCCAGGTTTGCGCCAAAACTTCAAAAGCACAAGAAAAACAGAATGAAAATTGGCAGCTGCTGACAGGTCAATGAAAAAAAAATGATAGTCTTAAAACGGTAATGCATTTAAAATGGTAATGCACTTAAAATGGTAATGCATTTAAAATGGTAATGCACTTAAAATGGTAATGCATTTAAAATGGTAATGCACTTAAAGCAGTAACCACAAGAAGAAAAGCAAAGTTTATTTATTAGTCACAAGTAAAGCTTACATTAACACTGCAATGAAGTTACTGTGAAATTCCCCTCGTCGCCATAGTCCGCCGCCTGTTCAGGTCAATGCACCTAACCAGCACATCTTTCAGCCCGTGGGAGAAAACCGGAGTACCCGGAGGAAACCCATGCAGACACGGGGAGAATGTGCAAACTCCACACTGACCCAAGCCGGGACTCGAACCTGGGTCCCTGGCGCTGTGAGGCAGCAGTGCTAACCACTGTGTCACCGTGCCACATGTAGTGTAGTTATTTCTGAAATCACTGGGTCTCAGCAGATGGGATGAATGAGTGACTCCCTTCCCACATTCAGAGGAAGTGAACATTCTCACCTCAGTGTCAATGCGCTGGTGTACAATGAGATGAGATTCCCTGAACTCAGACCAAAATGATAACATTTGAATAGTCTCTAGTCAATATGGATTCGTTGATGGGACAGCAGTTCCCCAGAACTTTTGTTGCACTTCCCGCAGTTCAGTCTCATCAGTGTGAATTTGCTGGTGCATCAGCAGGTGGGATGAATTAGTGAATCCCTTCCCACACTCCGTGCAAGTGAATGGCCTCTCACCAGTGTGAACGTGTTGGTGTCTCAGCACGTTGGATGAATTAATAAATTCCTTCCCACACTCAGGGCAGGTGAATGATCTCTTCCCAGTGTGAATCCGCTGTGCGTCAGCAGTGTGGACAACTGAGAAAATCCCTTCCCACACTCTTTGCAGGTGAAGGGCCTCTCCCCAGTGTGAATCCGCTGGTGTGCAGTGAGGTCGGATGATTGTGTGAACCCAGTCCCACAGTGAGAGCACCTGAACGGTCTCTTGTCACTGTGAACATGTTGATGGCACATCAGTTCCCCAGAACTTTTGCAGCACTTCCCACAGTCCGTGCATTTAAAACGTCTCTCTGCAGTGTGAACTAGTTGGTGTCTCAACAGATGTGATGAATGAGTGAATCCCTTCCCATATTCAGTGCAAGTGAACGGCCTCTCCCCAGTGTGAATGAGCTGGTGTCTCAACCGGTTGGTTGAATTCGTGAAGTTCTTCCCACACTCGGTGCAGGTAAATGGCCTCTCCCCAGTCTGAATGCACTGATGAGTTCCCAGCATAACTGAATAACTGAAACCCTTCCCACAGCCCTCACATTTCCACAGTTTCTCCATGATGTGGGTGTCCTTGTGTCTCTCCAGGTTCTACAATCAAACAGCAATGGACAGCAAAATTAAAGAAAGTTTATTAGTCACAAGTAAGGCTTACATTAACACTGCAATTAAGTTGCTGTGAAATTCCCCTAGTCACCACAGTCCAGCGCCTGTTCAGGTCAATGCACCTAACCAGCACGTCTTTCAGAATGTGGGAGGAACCCGGAGGAAACCCATGCAGACACGGGGAGAACATGCAAACTCCACACAGACAGTGACCCAAGCCAGGAATCAAACCTAGGTCCCTGGCGCTGTGAGGCAGCAGTGCTAAACACTGTGCTACCAGAGACCCCAGATAGGGGGTAAATCTCAAAAAAGGACAATAAGCGATGAAGACATCAAGGAAGAAGCAACACACGTTCTCAAAGGAGGCAATAGAAGACCTAGAAAGTGGGTAAAAGATGATTTAAAATCCTGCTAAGGTGACCAGGGACCATGGAGATTATAGTGACCCGACCACTTCAGTATTTTCACAGCTGACAGACAGGAATTCAGATGTTGATCATAGGGCTGCCTGAAGGTGATCTTCAGGTCTGACAGAGCTAAAAGGGGCAGTCTAGCCATGACACCCCCATCCTGGGTGAAAGTGACAAGGTCAAACCCGTGCCTCCAGCCTGAGCCCACCCAACCCCCAGGACTCCTGAGAGACGCTTCCTCTGCAGCCTGGCAGCAATAGAGGAAGAACATATCTGCCACACTATCAAAACTACCACAGGGAAAAGTCTTCATGACTTTGTCCTTACCCCTCTTTTCTGTCGCAGATGCATCTATCTATGACAGTATTGGTAAGAGTAACCCCAATGCACAGTCCTTGTGGAGACAAAGTCTCATCTTCACACTCCAGAAACCCTCCAGCCTGTTGTGTGGCACTGCCACTGTGCTAAATGGGATAGATTCAGAACAGATCTGGCAGCTCAACACTAGGTATCAATGAAGTGCAATAGGCCATCAGCAGTGGGAGAATTGTATCCCACCACAATCTGTATGTAACCTCATTGCCTGGCCTATACATGTTAAACAGTGAAGCAGCATGCTAAATAAGAACTGAACAATCCCCCAACCAGTAGATCAGATTAAAGCTGAGCAACATCCAGTTGTGAGTTGTATGAGCAATTAAACAACTATTGGAAAAAGATTCCATAAACATTCCCACTCCCAATGATGACAGTCCAGCAGATGAGTGCAAAAGACAGGGTTGAAGCATTTACAAATCATCTTCAATAGAAGCAGCGAATAAATAGTTCATGCTTTCCCCTCCCGGTGATATCAGGAAATGGCTGAGCACACTGTATACCTGACCTCTTGGCTGTACAGCTTAAGAGCTTTGCTCCAGAACTAGCTGTGCCTCGAGCCAAACCGTCCAGTACAGTAACAACACTGGCATTGACCCAACAATGTAAAAAATTGTCCAGATACATTCAGTTCACAAAAGGTCGGACCAATTCAATCTAATTAATTAATGCCCCATCAGCCTGTGCTCAATCATCAGTAGAATGATGGAAGTTGTCATTGACAGTGCTTTCAAATAGCACTTACTCAGCAACAAATTGCTTATTGATTCTCCGTTTGTGTTTCACCTGGACCACTCAGCTCAGTTGAATTCCAGGAGTGCGGTGAGAGTGACTGTTCTTGGTATCGAGACAACATTTGGCCAAGTGCGGCGCAATGGAACTCTAGTGAAATTGAAGTGAATGGGTATCAGGGTAAAACTGGCTGGAGTTGTACCTAAAACAAAGAAAGATGGTTGTAATTGTTGGAGGTCAATCATCTCTGCCCTTGGACATTTCTGCAGGAGTTCCTCAGGGTGGTGTTCCAGACCCAACTATCTGAGGCTGCTTCAACCAAGACCTACCTTCCATCATAGGGTTAGAATTGGGGATGTTTGATTATGGTTACCCAGTGTTCAGCTGCATTCACAACCTCTCGAATAGTAAAGCAATCCATGATAGGATATAGCAAAAGCTAGGATATAGCAAAAGCCAGACAACATTCAGCATTAGGCTGATTCATAAACTTAAGGGCTCGAAGGGATACCACATTGTTTACTGGAAGGGAAGACTCCAAATGTGATGTTTAAAGGTCCAAGTGGAGCCTGGGCACCTTGCAGGATATGGGCTTGTGGGGAAAAGGTTGTTGAATCACAGAACAGAATTTGTTTTGAGGGTCTCTCCTGCTGGGCTGGCAGTTGCTTGTTCCACCTGTCCTCAACTGACGGGTTTGTAGGTCCTGGAACCATATTTATATACCAGTCCAGCATACTCATCAATCCTTCCAGTCCACCTGTCTTCACCAGACCATTCAGGATGTCAAAAAACCCAGAGGGTAAAGGCTAGCAGCCCCGAGATAAGAAACCTGTTCCCCAATCCAATCACCCTCCTCTCAAGTCCATTGCCTGTGAAGCTCCCGTACCTCACATGTACCTCTACCCACCACATCAGGAGACTTCTTCCATCCCCTTCCAGTAAGCAATGTGGTAGCCCTTGTTTATGAGCTTGTCATGCAGTCTTGTTAGGATCCAGATTTCCTCTACTCAATCTTCCCTTTGCCTTCCATTGTTCATCTTCTTCATCCACTCCTTGCCCCTCTGCCTGCCATTGTAAGCCCCCATCCTTCCCCTCCATCCCCACTCCTTGCATAGTCCTCTTTCCATATTGCCCCCTTGCCTTCATTAGGCTACACCCTCTGGCCTTACCTTGCACTCCACCCCCGGTCGAACTCTGGACCTTTGATGGAGTGGCTGCATGAGTTCCTCCAGCACAGTGCTGCCTAGATAAACACTGCTCTACCAGGGGCAAGGGACCCCAGTACTCCACAACTCTAGGCACAGTGTTGACCGCACTCAACAACGCAGGAGGGTCCATAGGTAAAATAGCACAGGGCATGAAGATCAGCTCAGCATGGAGATGGAGGCAGGATCCGGTCTGCCCTGGCAGAGTAGTGAGCAGCGCATCAGGAGCAGTGCAGCAGAGGCTACAGAAGGATATAGATGGGCTGGAAATTTGGGCAAAGAAATGGCAGATGGAGTTCAATCCAGATAAATGCGAAGTGATGCATTTTGGTAGAACTAACGTACGGGGGAGCTATACGATAAATGGCAGAACCATAAAGGGTGTAGATACACAGAGGGACCTGGGTGTGCAAGTCCACAGATCCTTGAAGGTGACATCACAGGTGGAGAAGGTAGTGAATAAGGCATATGGCATGCTTGCCTTTATAGGACGGGGCATAGAGTATAAAAGTTGGGGTCGGATGTTGCGGTTGTATAGAACGTTGGTTTGGCCGCATTTGGAATACTGCGCCCAGTTCTGGTCACCACACTACCGAAGGATGTGGAGGCTTTAGAGAGAGTACAGAGGAGGTTTACCAGGATGTTGCCTGGTATGGAAGGGCTTAGTTATGAGGAGAGATTGGGTAAACTGGGGTTGTTCTCACTGGAAAGACGGAGGATGAGGGGTGACCTAATAGAGGTGTATAAAATTATGAAAGGCATAGATAGGGTGAACGGTGGGAAGCTTTTTCCCAGGTCGGTGGTGACGTTCACGAGGGGTCATAGGTTCAAGGTGAGGGGGGAGAGGTTTAACACGGATATCAGAAGGACGTATTTTACACAGAGGGTGGTGGGGGCCTGGAATGCGCTGCCGGGCAAGGTGGTGGAGGCAGACACACTGGGAACATTTAAGACTTATCTAGATAGCCACATGAACGGAGTGGGAATGGAGGGATACAAAAGAATGGTCTAGTTTGGACCAGGAAGCGGCGTGGGCTTGGAGGGCCGAAGGGCCTGTTCCTGTGCTGTATTGTTCTTTGTTCTTTGTTCAGTATGGCAGAAAATTGTTGCATTCACCCTGAAGTCTCGAGAACAGAGGACCCTCTTGTGAATCCCAATCATTAGCAATCTGGTTTGACACTGACATAAATTCCACATGGCGTGATGTAAGATTGAAATGTCTAATGGGATGCCAGTGGGCAGCTGTTTTAATGAGCATTCTTGAGCTGCAAATAAATGCAAATGAAATTTGTGCTACTTGCCAGCGGGAAGAGCGACCCGGCATTAACCTGCCATTGGGAGACTTGCAATGGGATTTACAACAGTGGCTTTTCAACATTTTGGCTCCCAGCAGATTCACCAAGCTTGTCTGCCACCAAATCTGCTACCCAAAGTAACTTTCATGCATTCATGACAAAGTAACTTTCATGCTTTCATGACAAAGTAAATTTCAAGCATTAACCAACTCCGATGAGAGAGTCTAACCACCTCCCTTCAACAATCAAGTGTATTACCATGGTTGCATCCTGTGGTTTACCATTGACTAGAAATTTAACTGAACTACCATATAAATACAGTGGCTGCAAGAGTAGGTTAGAGGCTGGGAATTCTACAGCAACTGACTCACCTCTTGACTCCCTAAATCCTTTTCACCAAATAAAAGGAACAAATAAGGAATGTAAAATACTCTCCACTTGACTGAATGAGTGGAGCTCCGACGCTCAAGAAGCTCAACACTGTCCAGGACAAAACAGCCCACTTGATTAGCCCCACATCCCCCACTTTGAACATTCACTTCCTTCATCATTGGCAGATTGTGTCTGTGTTCTATCCTGTAACAGCTTGCCAATCCTTCTTTAACACACCTGCCACCACCCACCCCCAAACCTGTGATTTCTATCTCCTTGAAAGGACAATGCTAGCAGACCTACAAATCTCTCCTACTCACACATTAGCTTGCCTTGGAAACATGTCACTGTTCTTTTATTGTCATCAAATCAAAATCCTGAAACTTTCTCCATTACATACAGCTAATGGTTTGCAGGAGTACAAAAGCACTGCTTACCATCACTTCCACAAGACAAATTAAGAGTCACAGAAAATGGAGTGGATAGGAGTAAAAATAGAACTTGCCCAGTTTTCGGACTTCCATTGCATCATTTCAGTCCAGTGTGCCAGAATCTAATCCTAGTAACATCTCCACTGATATCTTCTGCCCATAAAACATCCCAAAGCAGTTTATTTGAATTATTTTCTGTCTTTCGTGCCAATAATAGGATGACACATTGAAGACACGTTGAAATCTTTGACTTTCAATGACTGTTATTGCCTTTGGTTTCCAAATGCTATCTGATGCTTTCAATGTGAAATCAAAATTCTTCCCCTGCTATCTGTTGAATATCTACCAATTTGCAGCTATATTAAACAGTGAAAATATTCAGGAAATGTTTAGTTACATTATTGCATCATTGTGCATTTGCATAAGCAATTGTCTTTACTTAACTGTTTCTGTTTTATTCAAGAGATTATTGTTCTGACTTTAATTGCCAATTTGAGAACTGGTCCATATAAATTGTGTATTACATCTATTTATTTAATATAAGACCATAGCACAAGAGAAAATTATATATTTTATTAAATGTATAATTAAATTATTGTGCATTCTTAATGATTTAACTAATATATTTTTCCTGTCATGGTGTACTAGCCCATGAAGACTGGTAAAGTCCTAAGTTCACGATATGGGTCGGTGATGGATCTCTTGTCACAGTGGTTTTGTTTGGAACCTGCATTGACTGTCCTTAGTGGTTTGACAGGTTGATTCAGGTTCACTTGTATAATCAAGAGATTAGAGCCATATATGGGGAAGAATGAGTTGGGGTGGCAAGTGCTTTCTTCTGAGCCAGTAGAAAAGTTTTAAATCCTCTGCATTAACTGACTAATATCTGAAAGTCTGGGATTTTTTCAGAGGTAAATTATGTGAACAACTGTTTGGTATTTGTGAACATTTGAAAGGAAGACAAGGACATCGGTCTTTTCCATGAGAATTTGAACGTCAGCCTGAATAACACAAAGGGTTTGTACATCATGACTGTCCAAGAGTTACCAGTTAAGTGCATTCAGTAAAGTTTAGGCAATTAGATTCCCTCTTTCTAGAATGCAATATTAAAGCAGTCATAAGTTGATTTAGTGTTGCCTGTTTGATTAAATCACTATACTTTTCCCAATGAGGGCGGCACGGTAGCACAGTGGTTGGGGCGGCACGGTAGCACAGTGGTTAGCACTGCTGCTTCACAGCTCCAGGGTCCCGGGTTCGATTCCCGGCTCGGGTCACTGTCTGTGTGGAGTTTGCACATTCTCCTCGTGTCTGCGTGGGTTTCCTCCGGGTGCTCCGGTTTCCTCCCACAGTCCAAAGATGTGCGGGTTAGGTTGATTGGCCAGGTTAAAAAATTGCCCCTTAGTGTCCTGGGATGTGTCGGTTAGAGGGATTAGTGGGTAAAATATGTGGGGGTAGGGCCTGGGTGGGATTGTGGTCGGTGCAGACTCGATGGGCCGAATGGCCTCCTTCTGCACTGTAGGGTTTCTATGATTTCTATGAAACCAAAAAGAGTTCATGACTCCCAGTGCCTGGTTTGAGGGCACATTGTTTGCCAAAGTCATTAGTACTTCCTCTGCAAAGTTAGAATGAAGCAAGGGCAATCTACATTCATGATTAGGTGTCTGTTGATTCATATAGCTTTTGTTGCAGTTGAGCTGACAAGTGAAATTAAATACTGATCACCCAGAATTTCATGGGTAAAATCTTGAGGATAGGTTGCGTAAATCTGATTTCCTTGAATTTGATAAATAATTATCATATTTAAAATGATAAGTGGACAAGAGGGAGAAATCGCACTGCGTTATTTACTGGTGGAATTGTCCTGAACCCAATTTCAAGAGTAACGGTCATCTAGTTGCTCTTTCCCATAATAAACCACTGAAGAGCCCAACTTGAGACTCATTGGATGATTAGGGGAGTGTGTGGAATGTAATGGCCACTTTATTGGAGAAAGAATTTCTGTTTAGAGGGATCACAAATTGTTTTGGGAAAATGCAGCAACAGTTGGAAGTTTTAGGCTGCAAAGTCCTGGGAATCCTGGCCCTGGGTCTCCCAGTCTTAGCTGTCAGTGTAGTTTATGGAGCTGAGAATATGCAGCATGGTGAGGGAAGGAGGAGACAGGGACTTCTCCAATCAAGCCAACATGGAAGGAAATAGCCAAGGAAGTCAGCAGCAGCAGGATGTCCCCTCCAACCTGGTGACTGTATACCAAGAGGATTTCAAGAGGGCATGGCAGGTGACTGACACAACACCTTCACTATCCAATCCCCTCATTCTGACTTGTCCTACGTAGCATGGCTCAGGTCAACTCACCTTGCAACTTCACCCATTCCTCTCATTGTCGTTTGAGCAGGCAACACTCACCCTATTGCCCTCTCCCATCTATGCCTCAAAATGACCCTGCCCCTCTGATCATTAGATAGATAGATAGATAGAAACTCTACAGTGCAGAAGGAGGCCACTCGGCCCATCGAGTCTGCACCGACCACAATCCCACCCAGGCCCCACCCCCACATATTTACCCGCTAATCCCTCCAACCTACGCACCTCAGGACTCCAAGGGGCAATTTTTAACCTGGCCAATCAACCTAATTATGGTCACTCACATCTGTAACGCACAACATGGCAAGAGGCCAACTTGGGGGAGAGGGCTTGGCCTCCGGTGAATCATCCTTTGTGACAATGCATGTCTACCTGGTCTTTTGGGAATATGTACCATCAGTATGCAGGTGTCAGCAGTGGGACTTATCTCATTGGAGTGGATTTTATGGGGCTTGCACGAGCAGGATATATGGTGGGTGGGGTGACTTAATTAGGCAGGTGTTAAAATTTTGCTTACCTTGGGTTTAAATTTAGAGATGAATTCAATGATGTGCTTATGGCAGGTTGGGCCTCGTGTCTCCCTCGGCAGGTTCCTACGTGTTATATATCTGCATGCAGCGGATACTCATTAAAACCTTTAGGAATTGCATCCTATCTTCATGATAAAGTCAGCAACACCCAAGAATCTCATGGCACCCAGTTCACATTTATTTAAAGGCGATGTGCTTCGTGCAGTTGTGTCTGAGGTCAGTGGTTTCCTTTGTTGAACTTTGCAGAGGAGGACAGGAGAATGGCAGCTTGTGTGGAAGATTGGGACTGGCAAAGATGAGTCACTGGTTGTGAGCTGCTTGGGGAATGGGGAAGTGAGGTGGGAAGGGCCTCTTGTCCTGGAAATGGGAAAGGGTGGTGGGGACAGTCAGTCAAGGTTAAAAAAATAGGGGATCTAAAAGGCGATGTCAGAACTGTCCACACATGGATCCACCTCAGGGTGTTGGCTGGTAGAGGTCTTACAGGGTTTAGGGTTCACTGCCATATTTCCGTTCTCCCTGCTGAGTCTCAGACAATCTCCTTTACAATGCACAGAAGGGAAGGGTCAGCTCAACATGGGAGTTCAGCCATTTCCCACAGGGTTCAACATTGGACATGAACATGAACATTCAATAGCGAATACAAAAACACACCATTTCTTCCACGATAAAGAAAATATCCTTAACATCCCTGCAACCATCTTCACACATAGTTTTCTTTCCCCTTTTGCGGAATAGAACCTGGTGCTCTGGATCCAAGGGTAGACAAGTAGACTGTACTACAAGGCCTCCTTATTTTTCAAGAAATAACAATGACTCACACATGAATAAAATGTAACAACTGTAATATGCAATGTTTAAAAGTGAAAGTTAAATTTGAAAAAATACCGGTGCCATCTTTGTGCTCTCAATAGATCTGATGTCAACAGCAATGGAGTTGGGCAGGAATGTTGTGGCATGATACTCGGCCTTGCTGTCTATCCAGGGGGCTGATTTATTGCCCACCCACAACTGCTGCCTTAGCTGAGAGTGAGTTGCACCATTGAAAAGCTTCCCCCACCCTGTGATTGTACATAGCACCCACACACACTGCCACGCTTTAAATTGGAATTGGAATCGTGTGGCATCCAGTAAAAAGCAAGGGAGCAGAAGTGGCACCCATTTCCTATTGGGGTCACCATTATAATTGTTCCCACAGCAGACAACTGTTCTCCAATTGGAACAGAGGAAATATGAGTGCTAAATCCCTCCTAATTACTTTTCACAACTTTAATAAAATTCCCACCTCAGCAGCATGGGTTTCTGACTTCACTATTAAACTTCCCCTGGAGAAAATGAAAAATGGAATACATCAGGATCCTAGCATTTTCTGCAATTTTCTTGGACTTGCTGCCCCAAACCCACATTGAAAAATTTCTGTGCCAAAAAATTATTTGCTCTGGTGCAGGAATCCAGAATAATTTGGTGTAATTTTCAAGTTACAGCTAAGCCATTTAGGAGTGATATCAGAAGCCATTTTTCACACAAAGCATCCTGAAAATCTCGGGGCGCAATATTCCCGTCCTGCCTGCCATTGGAATCGTAGCGGACAGAGCCAGACCATGCAAATGTCCACTGATCTCGAGCGGGAATTTCTGGACTTAGAGTCATAGAGGTTTACAGCATGGAAACAGGCCCTTCGGCCCAACTTGTCCATGCCACCCTTTATTTTAAAACTCCTAAACTAATCCCAATTGCCCGCATTTGGCCCATATCCCTCTCTACCCATTGTACCCATGTAACTACCTAAATGCTTTTTAAACGACAAAATTGTACCCGCTTCTACTACTATCTCTGGCAGCTTGTTCCAGACACTCACCACCCTCTGTGTGAAAAAATTGATAGAGCCTTGGGCCGAGCACGGCCAGAAAATCCCACTCTTGAACACTCTTTACCCAAAAGGATGAGAATGTTTTAGAGAATTGAAATTTTGAATCGTGGAATTGAATATTCTTTGTTAGGTTTGGAGATCATTGGATATGGAGCAAGAGTGAATAAATGGAATTGAAGTACAAATCAGCCATAATCTAATTAAATGGCAGAGCAGGTTTGAGGGCCGAGTGGCCTACTCCTATTCCTATGTTCTTATGATTTTGATGTGTAGGCATGTATATAAAGCCACCCCCTTCAACTGCTTCACTAGTGAGGTTATCAGTCTAAAGCATTACTTCAATAAGCATTTAAACAAATATGCGGTACTGAAAAAATTGTTTTGTTCATTGAATAGAAAGCCCTCTGTGTTAAGTATCATCTTAAATAAGCAGCATTAAAATTTAATTTGGTAGCTAATAGCCATGTTTCAATATATCATTTTTGTACAAAATGATGCTGTAGTAATTGATGTGTAACAGATGTTGATGCAAATCCGAGCATTTGTCATGATTAAACTAATATAGAAGAATGTGTTAATATCCTGATTGTAAGGTAAACAATTCATCTCATATATAGGGTAGAGCAAAACAGCACTGACGTCAAGAATCAGAATACAGGGTGAGTTGGCTAAAAATGAACGGCTAGATTTACCTATCAATACACAGACCTTTCTGTGGATTGCCACCATCCTGTGGTGGAGAGGCTTCAGCATTCCATTGATCCCATGAGCGATGTCATTGAGTGTCTTAATCTTCTGGCAGGGTCACCCATGACGGTAAGCCAGAGGGGAGGAACCAGATAAAGTGCAATCCAAAATAAGTCTTCAATGGTGGATCAGATGGAAGATATTTGTGTGATACCAATAGCAGTGATGGTGGATGAAGCCTGCAGCAGTAGGAAGAGGTTCATTGAGGTTCCCTTGGCACTGGAACTGGACCTACCTTCTATCAAGGGCCTTGTATCTGCTAATGTGCAATGACAAAAGATGTCCCCACAAGCATTTACCTAGAGGAAACCAACACACACCCCACACAAACAAGCCCTACGGTGGTCGGTGAGAACTGACGGGTAAGACCATGAGATCTGATATCCCTAGCTTTGGACTGGCACATAGGTGGTGGGGTTTGATTCAGTCGTTTCACTCAGAATAGGAACAGGAAAGCGTTTCAACAGCTTTCTTCATGTTTTGTTCATTGAATATAAAGCCCTCGATGTTAAGTATCTTAAATAAGCAGTATTAAAATTTAATTTGGTAGCTAATAGCCCTCTCCGCATCCATTCTGCTGGCACCACATGGGAAAAGGGCTAGAAAAGGTGCCCCTAAAAATAATCTGTTCTGTCTGCACCTGGTCTGGGAACCGCATCCAGTGGGTTCAACTACCTGCAGTCAGAAAATCAAATTAAGCTCAATTTTGGTACTTGGAATATACAAACCCTCATGGATCATGAGCAAAACAATCGACTCGAATGGAGAATTGCCCTTGTTGCCGGTGAACTCAAGTTCTTCAACATTGACGTCATTGCCCTGTGAGAGGCAGCTGAGGGAAGATAGCAGTGGTTACACCTTCTTCTGCAGAGGAAAACCTGAGGGTCAGCCCAAGACGGATGGAATTGGATTTATCTTCAAGAACAAACTCGTTAACTGAGTCTCAGAGCTCCCTGTCACTATCAACGAGCGCCTCATGACTCTTTGTCTACAACTTGCCAAGAATCAGCAGGCAACAGCCATGAATGCCTACTCCCTCAACCCTGGATGCCAATGATGAATCCAAAGAAGGCTTCTAATCAACCCTGGACAGTACCAAGGGACCCTTAATGACTTGGAATCTTCCCACTGCTGTAGCCTTCATCCAACATTCCTAAGGCAGATGAGATCATCCTCCTTGGGGACTTCAATTCCACGGTTGGAAAGCACTCCCAACTCTGGAACGGAACCATCAGAAAGGAAGAATTTGGGAATTGCAAATCCAATGGGATCCCCTGCTCACCAAATGCGCAGAACAAAGAACAAAGAACAAAGTCCTATAAAGGCAAGCATGCCATATGCCTTCTTCACCACCTTCTCCACCTGTGACGTCACCTTCAAGGATCTGTGGACTTGCACACCCAGGTCCCTCTTCGTATCTACACCCTTTATGGTTCTGCCATTTATCATATAGCTCCTCCCTACATTATTTCTACCAAAATGCATCACTTCGCATTTATCAGGATTGAACTCCATCTGCCATTTCTTTGCCCAAATTTCCAGCCTATCTATATCCTTCTGTAGCTTCTGACAATGCTCCTCACTATCTGCAAGTCCTGCCAATTTTGTGTCGTCCGCAAACTTACTGATCACCCCAGTTACACCTTCTTCCAGATCGTTTATATAAATCACAAACAGCAGAGGTCCCAATACAGAGCCCTGCGGAACACCACTAGTCACAGGCCTCCAGCCGGAAAAAGACCCTTCCACTACCACCCTCTGTCTTCTGTGACCAAGCCAGTTCTCCACCCATCTAGCCACCTCCCCCTTTATCCCATGAGATCCAACCTTTTTCACTAGCCTACCATGAGGGACTTTGTCAAACGCTTTACTAAAGTCCATATAGACGACATCCACGGCCCTTCCATCGTCAACCATTTTGGTCACTTCTTCAAAAAACTCCACCAGGTCAGTGAGGCATGACCTCCCTCTCACAAAACCATGCTGACTATCGTTAATGAGTTTATTCCTTTCTAAATGCGCATACATCCTATCTCTAAGAATCTTCTCCAACAACTTCCCCACCACGGACGTCAAGCTCACCAGCCTATAATTACCCGGGTTATCCTTCCTACCCTTCTTAAATAACGGGACCACATTAGCTATCCTCCAATCCTCTGGGACCTCACCTGCGTCCAGTGACGAGACAAAGATTTGCGTCAGAGGCCCAGCGATTTCATCTCTCGTCTCCCTGAGCAGCCTTGGATAGATTCCATCAGGCCCTGGGGATTTGTCAGTCTTTAAATTCTCTAACAAACCTAACACTTCCTCCTTTGCAATGGAGATTTTCTCCAATGGTTCAACACTCCCCTCCGAGACACTCCCAGTCAACACATCCCTCTCCGTTGTGAATACCGACGCAAAGTATTCATTTAGGATCTCCCCTACTTCTTTGGGCTCCAAGCATAATTCCCCACTTTTGTCCCTGAGAGGTCCGATTTTTTCCCTGACAACCCTTTTGTTCCTAACGTATGAATAAAATGCCTTGGGATTCTCCTTAATCCTGTCTGCCAAGAACATTTCGTGACCCTTTTTTGCTCTTCTAATTCCCCGTTTGAGTACTT
The DNA here is from genome assembly GCF_964213995.1 of Mustelus asterias. NCBI lineage: Eukaryota > Metazoa > Chordata > Chondrichthyes > Carcharhiniformes > Triakidae > Mustelus > Mustelus asterias. The sequence goes on along the minus strand of NC_135810.1, from coordinate 62,350,624 downwards.
TCCTACTTTCTTTGTACTCCTCCAGAGCTCCCTCCATTTTTAGCTGCCTGGACCTACCATACGCCTCTCTTTTCTTTTTGACCAGTCCCTCAATTTCCCTGGTTATCCACGGTTCTCGAATCCTACCCTTCCTATCCTTCTTTTTAACAGGCACATGCCTGTCCTGTAGCCCTAACAACTGTTCCTTAAAAGACTCCCACATGCCAGATGTGGATTTACCCTCAAACAGCCTCTCCCAATCAACAGCTGCCAATTTCTGCCTAATCCCACTAAAGTTAGCCTTCCCCCAATCCAACACCTTACCCTTGGGACACCACTCATCCTTTTCCATCACTATCCTAAAGCTAACAGAATTGTGGTCACTATTTGTCACATGTTCCCCTACCGAAACTTTGAAGACCTGACCGGGCTCATTCCCCAGTACGAGGTCCAGTATAGCCCCCTCTCTAGTCGGGCTATCTACATATTGTTCCAAAGAACCCTCCTGTACGCATTTTACAAATTCCTCCCCATTCAGAGTCCCTGCTCTCAGCGATTTCCAGTCTATTGGAAGTCTCCCACTAGAACAATCCTATTTTTCCTGCACCTATCCAGTATCTCCTGACATATCCGTTCTTCCATTTCCCTTGGGCTGTTGGGGGGCCTGTAGTACAGCCCCATCATAGTGACTGCGCCCTTCCTGTTTCTAAGCTCCACCCAGAGTGACTCGTTACACGACCCCTCTGAATTGTCCTCCCTCTGCACCGCTGTAATATGCTCTCCAACTAATACTGCTACTCCCCCACCTCTTTTGGCCCCTCCTCTGTCTCGCCTAAAACACTTGTACCCCGGAATATTCAGCTGCCAGTCCTGTCCCTCTTTCAACCAAGTCTCTGTCACCGCAACCACATCCAAATTCCTCGTGAGCATTAAGGCCCTAAGTTACATAGAACATAGAACATAGAACAGTACAGCACAGAACAGGCCCTTCGGCCCACGATGTTGTGCCGAGCTTTATCTGAAACCAAGATCAAGCTATCCCACTCCCTATCATCCTGGTGTGCTCCATGTGCCTATCCAATAACCGCTTAAATGTTTCTAAAGTGTCTGACTCCACTATCACTGCAGGCAGTCCATTCCACACCCCAACCACTCTCTGCGTAAAGAACCTACCTCTGATATCCGTCCTGTATCTCCCACCACGAACCCTATAGTTATGCCCCCTTGTAATAGCTCCATCCACCCGAGGAAATAGTCTTTGAACGTTCACTCTATCTATCCCCTTCATCATTTTATAAACCTCTATTAAGTCTCCCCTCAGCCTCCTCCGCTCCAGAGAGAACAGCCCTAACTCCCTCAACCTTTCCTCATATGACCTACCCTCCAAACCAGGCAGCATCCTGGTAAATCTCCTCTGCACTCTTTCCAGCGCTTCCACATCCTTCTTATAGTGAGGTGACCAGAACTGCACACAATATTCCAAATGTGGTCTCACCAAGGTCCTGTACAGTTGCAGCATAACCCCACGGCTCTTAAACTCCAACCCCCTGTTAATAAAAGCTAACACACTATAGGCCTTCTTCACAGCTCATCTGTCTTACCTGCTACGCTCCTTGCATTGAAGTATAAGCACTCCAGACCTCCAGGCCCAGTGAGGTCATCCTCCCCCAGAGTGCTCTTCTTCTTTGCCAGCCTTGTCCCAGCCCCAAGCTCGTCCCCAGCCTCTACACTTGTAGACCTAATATTTTGATCCCCTCCCCCCTGCCATACTAGTTTAAACCCCCCCGAACTGCACTAGCAAAACTCCCAGCCAGGATATTCGTGCCCTTCCAACTTAGTTGTGACCCGTCCTTCTTGTACAGGTGCCATCCTCTCCTGAAAACTTCCCATTGATCTAGGAAAATGAAGCCCTCCCTCCTGGACCAGTCCTTTAGCCAAGCATTCAATTGTACTAACTCCCTATTCTTAGCCTCACTGGCACGAGGCATTGGGAGCAGCCCAGAGATGGCCACCCTGGAGGCCCTACTTTTTAGCCTATTTCCCAACTCCCTGAATTGCTCTCGTAGGATCCCCCTGCTCTTCCTATCTACGTCATCAGCTTGTCATCATTAACACACATTTCTCCAAAAAAACAAGTTCAAGTCTTTCTGGAAACATTCACAATCAAAGCACTGGCAGATAATTTTGCCGTTGTCTAATCCAAGACAAAAAGGATGCCCTCATCAACTAAGTGATGATCAGTGCACACGACTGTTGGACAGATCACTGCTCACCTGCTTCTTTATGTCCAACAAACTTCACCAGAAGATGAAGAAACAGCTCAGAAAAAAAGTAAATGGTGAGTGGCTTCAAGATCCAAGTATACTAGTGAACTTCCAACAATGTCTTCTTCAAAATCTCCAAAGTATTCATTCTAATTGAGTGGAGGAAAACTGCAAAGAGCTGGAGACAGTATCATCTCAAGCTGTGAAGAAACCATCACCAGGACACCAGAAACATCAACACTGGTTCGATGAGAAGGACCACATCATCCAAGACCTCATCAACAAGAAGAGGAAAGCTCTCCGTGCCTGCCTAAACAACATCACCAGCAAGACAAAGAGAAGAACTCATCAAATAGCAAAGGCAGAGGTGCAAAGAAGAATCATGGAAATCAAGAACCACTGGTGGACTGAGAAAGCAAAGGAGCTGCATCTCCTCACCAACAAGCACCACACTTGGGCCTTCTTCAGAGCCACCAAGACAATATATGGACCCAACACCCTAGGCCTCAAACTGGTGCGGTGTAAGGATGGAACCCTTCTGAAAGACAGAGAATACACCAACCTTCAATAGAGAGAACACTTCAAAGAATTCCTAAACTGTGGTACAATTGTGGATGTGTTCAAGGAAATCCCCCAACTCCCCTTAAAGATGCTCCTGGACTCCCACCAAGCAAGCATGAAGCTGTAGCTACAATTAAACACATGAAGAATAGGAAAGCTGCAGGAGTGGACAGGATTCCAGCAAGGATTTTGAAACTTGGAAGGGAAGCGATCTCCCGTCATCTCTATCAGCTGTTCCTGAAAATCTGGGACAGAGAATAAATTCCTGGCAACCTCAGGGATGCCGTCATAGCCATCATCTTCAAGAAAGGAGACAAAGCAGACTATGGAACTATCCATAACCAGAAAGATCATTGCCCATACCCTTGCGAGCTGCCTTATCCCAGTTTCCGAAGAAATCCTTCTGGAAAACCAGTGTGGAACAATGGTCATGATTTTCAATACTTGACAACTTCAAGATAAATGCCAGGAGCAATATTAACCCCTACATGGCCTTCATCGATCTGACCGATGCTTTTGACTCAGTCAGCCAGGAAGTCCTATGGAAGATCCTGTCAAAGGCCTGCTGTCCAGAGAAATCCATCAACGCCCACCAACTCCTCCATGACAAGATGTCAGCGACAGTCCTCACTGACAGAAATATGATGTGAAGACTGGAGTCAAGCAGGGATGTTTCATAGCTTCAATCCTTTTCTCCATCTTCATTGCCACCATTCTTCACATTGTCAAGAATAAGCTTCCCAGAGAAATGGGAAGGATGAACAGGAAACATTTCAACCTCAACTGGTTGAAATCCAAGAAGAAAACGACTCTGACATTGCTCTTGTCAATGTAGATGACAATGCTATTTCTGCTCTCTCAGAAGAGAATCTTCAAGCCATGCTTGACACGTTCGTCAGTCTTCTCGACAATACTTGGGAACACTGCACCCAGAAGGAGCATGTTCCTCCGGCTGGGGAACAATGCAGGAGTTGTCTGTAGCTTTGCTGCAGATGACATTGTATAGACAGCCTGTTCTTTCATAAAAGCTCACTGTCCCCAAAAGTGAAGCTTCATAAAAAAGATTGCTGCACTTTAATATCCTGGAAACTGAACACAAGGGCAGACAGAAGGATCGAAACGTACAGATGTGACATTGGGGTCAAGAGCAGTGGAGGTGGGCAGGAGGAAAGATACCATATTCCATGTGAAGCTAGGAGACCCTCAGAAATCACCCTCAGAAGGGACTGGGAGCAGGTGGACAGGAAGGTCAAGTCCCTGAATCTGGACTGGAGGACTTGGAAACAGCACTACAAGAGATCTAATCAACTCACATAAGTGGTTATTGTTAGTGAATGCATCATGCTGTCACCTAGCCACCACACAACCAACCTCTTGAGCTGTTCAGTGCACCAGAGCCCCATTCTCAGCATCATGGAACTGAGTGCAACAGGACTCTTCCAGCATCTGACATCACTGGGAATATTGAGGATGATGCATCTTCCTGTCTTTTGCTGCCTGGCATGATGAGCAAGCTGCAGATGGTGTGACCATGGACCTCTTGCTTCACACTCCACATGCCTCTCCATACCATGCAACAACATTTCTCCTCTTAGTTCCAATTCTGAGGCCCAAGAACTGTTCGCTGCCCAGCCACAGAAACCCTAAGAGGAGGAAAGGGAGCATCAGCACAGCCCCAAAGAATCATAGAATCCCTCCAGCGGAAGGAGGCCATTCGACCAATTGAGTCTGCACTGATTCTTCAATAGAGCATCTTACCCAGGACCACTCAAACTTGCCCCGTAACCCCATACATTTACCATTGCTAATCCCCTTAACCTACATACCCTGGGACACTAAGGGACAATTTAGCATGGCCAGTCTTCCTAATCTATACATTTTTGGATTGTGGGTCGAAAATAGAGCACCTGGAGGAAACAAAAGTAAACGCTGGAAGAAGGTGCAAACTCCACACAGTCACCCAAGGCCAGAATCGAACCCAGGTCCTTGGCACTGTGAGGCAGCAGTGCTAACCACTGTGCCACCAAGTTGGAAAGACTGGAAACCCCATTCCTTGATTGAGACTCTCAGCCAACTCTGGCACTGCACTTACACTGAAAGCTAATACAGCGCTTGGATCAGATAATGAGTCGCTAGATATAAGTGGACTGGAACCAAGGTGAAAGGATTTGCCAGCTCACTGGAGGGTGACTTGGTAGATGCATTGCAGAGGACTTAGATAAGCACCTCATCAGGGCAACATATGTAGAGCACTGAACGGACATGCACCAAGATACAGGCACGCTGCAGACACTTGAGTAGTTCAGCCCTATCATGGCAAAAATAAAGTAATAATGGGGACAACTCATGGGGGCAGGAAGGTGGTGGATTTTTCACCCATTGAATTTTACATGCCCTCTCCCTCATCAAATACATGCCTAGCAGGGGACCATAAAATCCAACCCAATTGAACGGCCCATTTTGCTACTTCATGCTTCTTTTCACAAGTGGATGATATGCGCATTCCCAAGATCTGTGCCTTAGTATCTGAGTATCACATCTGCCAGTTGTGTGACATCAGAATACCACCAGCTCAACATGTTCAGGGGTATGCAGGGGCGTGATTGTGTATGTTCCCATATCCCCAGAGAACACAATTTGGGCCACACAGGTAGTGGCCTGTGATTTGATGAATCTTTCAAGATAACGAGGGGAATCGAGAGGATAAACAAGGAGAAATGATTTCCACGAGTTGGGGTATTTAGGACCAAGGGACATAGTTTGAAGGTTAGAACGAGACCTCTCAGGAGCGGAATTAGGAAACACTTCTATACACAAAGGGTGGTAATAGTTTGGAACTCTCTTTGACAAACACAATTATTCATTTTAAATCTGAGATTGACAGATATTTGTTCACTAGAGGTATTAAGATACATGGAGCAAAAACTGAGGGCTGAATTTCCTTCAAGGGGACATGGATCAGGATTCAGGCAAATTCTCAAAGTCTCAAAATTGTCTCTGTGAAGGAGGTCCTCACTCAGACTGTTTGGTGTCAGGAAGGAGGGGGGTGGGATTTTCACCTCCTGAGACAGACCCGAGGTGGCAACGGAGGAGGGTGGGTGGCAAAACCAGCAGGTTAGAAAGCCCACCTCAGCTTACTGGGGCACCAGCGCAGTTACAATCATGACTGCCAGGCCTCAAGCCCTCCCCCACCCCTGCTTCCTCACACCCCAACCTACCCTTTATGTGTATCATGGCATTCGTTTTATTAATTTCAAATAGCTCTAGCCACTCGAGACATCTTAATCTTGAGTAAATAAATAAACATTGAAAACACATCAAAGGAAGTTCAGGTTATTATTCAGTAATAGAGATGTCAATCAAACAATGCTTGCACTTCTAAGGTCAGTGACTCGGAGGAAGCAATACTGAATTCACTGGCTAATTAACTGTTGACGTGCTATGGGGGCAGGAAGGGGATTTGACAGAGATGGGGGCTGAAGTGCTGGATGCATCATCAGGTGATTCTTCTGGAGCTTCTGACACCATATTTAAATGACTGCCTGTCCTCTTTGTACACAGCTGCAGTTCTCCTAGACACTGACCGGTGTAAAGACACTGGAGACCTCCTAGTCGCCGGTTCCTGGAATAAGCCTACCACCTTCAAACAAGCCTGCTTCCTTGGAGTGCCCTGATTCATCAGTAGCAACCCCACTGAAGGCCTGAGGAAGGAAGATATCTGATGCATAGAGAAAGTAAATTCTGGGTGGCCTCACAGTTTAGCGATGCCTCTTCCTTGCAGGTTCTCTACCAGGCTGCTCAGGAAACCAGGCTGCCTGACCAACCCAGTCTGGAATTGGGTCAGCAGCCCTGGATCAAGGGGAGAACCTGGCTCCAAGCAGGTGACTGACCTTCCAAGGTCAGTCACCTGCTTGCAGCCAGGTTCTACCTTTGCCTCTCTTAGGGGATCACAAGTGGCAACATCTGGAGTGAGCTTGGTGGAAAAGGAATGTCCAGCCAATCAGTGGCAATGGGGTCAGGCAGCAACAGATCCTGTCAGAGGCTTGCAGCCAGGTTCTACCCTTGGTCGAGGGCTGCTGACCCAATTCTATGTGAAGTTCTGGGCACCTAAACCTCATCTTGAGTTGACCAATGGCCTGCTCCTTAGTCATTCGGGTTACCCATGGTTTGCAATGTCATTTTCAGGGTCCAGCTCCTGAGATTGCCTTAATGTGTAGACATGCTGCAACTGCACATGTATGGCTGAGTGACTGCTTGCAGGAAGCATTGTTGTGACTGCATCGTGGACAGCTAGGTTTCAATCAGCATGTGCTGTGTTCTTTGCTGCTCTTCTAACATTTCTCACCTTTGTGTCTGCAAGAAATGTGAGCTCAGAACAAAAAGGACTGGTGGCAGAGTTCCCCTCCTGGCCATGCGAACACTGATGGAGGAGCAGGCTCTGGGATTGACAGACCAACATGTCAATTGTTCCACTGTGGATAGTGAGATAGACGCATGGTCACAAGAGAGTGATTAACATCATGTATGGGGAAGCATGATGCTCCAATGTTCCCCACCAGGCACATGGATCTCCACAGTTGGATAGTTGGAAGGACATGGTGGGGGAAATGCGAATCCCTACACTCTATCTTCTCTCTTATGCCAGTCATCAACAATAGCCAAGTTCTGCACTGACTGAGGGAAGGCTGCACACCTCCGAAGAGGAGGGAGGATCTATGGACGTAGCAGCATCACATCAGTCCCCCTCGCCCTCCACCAAGGCAGATCTTCTCCCTTTGATAAGTATCTGTGTGTAGAGGGACACAACCTGCTGAGGATAGCATAGACATGGCTGAACTGCTGATGGAGGCTCTGACAATCAAGGCCACTGGAGGAGGGGGACGCCAAGGTGATAAGCCCCAGCTGATGATGTGGTCCTGGAGTTGGCAGTAAGGCAGAGATGCCGAAGCTGCAGCATGAGATATGTGAAGAGCTGGGCACCTAAATCTCATCTTGAGTTGACCAATGGCCTGCTCATTAGTCGTTTGGGCTATCTGTGGTTTGCAATGTTATTTTCAGGGTCCAGCTCCCGAGACTGCCTTAATGTGTAGACATGCTGCAACTGCACATGTATGGCTGGTAGAACACTTCTCTTGCCTTCCTTAGACTTAGATATGATTCCTTGATGGTTTGCATTGGTGTTTCAGCATCTCTACTCTCATCCCCTATTTATTTATTAGTGAACGCAAAATCCATAAACCAAGCAATTATTTCTGGTCCTGTTGTGTTGGGTGTGGATAAGCCTCTGCTTAGTCCGTGCATTGGACACTCTTCTATGATGTGGCACATAGTTTGCTCTTTCCCATAGGCACTATAGGGAGCTGGCACTAATGCCCCATGTGTAGGGGGGGCCATGGCTGGTGGGGGAGGTGATTCCAATTGGAACTTCATCTGCATTCCATTAACAGGATACAAAACTGTTCCACGCCAGCCTCTGGCGTGAATGGTGACTACCCCCCCCTCCACCCCCCCCCCCCCCCCCTCCCCGTTCCCCTCCCCACCCACCTGATGGACAGGAGCACAAAATCCTGCCATCACTTTGTCGGCAGGAAATCGGTTTTTCAGCTCTCATCACATTGTCCATCCTACCCCCCCGATACTGTCATAGAACCCACCATGGGGATGGGGGTGGGTGGGGGCCGAAGGGTGGGTTTCGAGGTTCTGGAAGATTCTGCTCAGCGTCTCTTGCTGCGCTGATCATTTCCAGAGCATGCTATGCTGTTGGTTCTTGTCGAATCTGAAACGTTTCACACTGTATACTGGCACCAGCAACTTACTTTCAAATGATATCTCTGCAAATGAAATAACATCCTGTGCAGCAGATAGAAGCGGTTTGAGAAAAATGCTTTGAAGTGTCTTACAATCAAACACCACTGTCGCTTTCGCTCTCCCAAACAGGTACCAATTAAAATGCTCACAAAGACAATAGCCAGGCACTCATTCTCAATAGTGTCATTCAGTTTGTGTTTATGCTGTGCATGCAAACACTGGCTGTCCTTGTTGTGTGAGAGCTGCTCCAGATCCTGTTTCACTGGTATCACATTGTAGGGTGACTTTGTCATTGACATCATTGTACCTCAGCACTGGCAGTACACTGTACAGGAGCAAGGATGTCTTACTGCAGATGTACAGGACCTTGGTGAGACCATACCTGGAGTAGAGTGTGCAGTTTTGGTCTCCTTAGCTAAGAAAGGATATACTTGCCATGGAGGGAGTTGAGCAAATGTTCACCAGACTGAATCCTGCGATGGCAGGATTGTTATATAAGGAGAGATTGGGTTGACTCGGCCTATATTCACTGGAGTTTAGAAGAATAAGAGGGGATCTCATGAAAACATATAAAATTCCAAAAGGACTGGACATACTGGATACAGAGATGTTGTTTTCTCTGGCTGGGGATCTAGAATAAGAGGTCACAGTCTCAGGATAAAGGGAAGAGTATTTAGAACTGACTTGAGGAAAACTTTCTTCACTCAGAGGGTAGGGAACCAATGGAATTTTCTACCACAGAATGTCACTGAATATAGTGACAGGTGCAGCATATAATAAAAAAGGCAAATGGAATCTTGGCATTTATTGCAAAAAGGACTGAATTTTAAAAGTAATGTTGTTGCATTGCATAAGGCATTAGTGAGACCTTAGTTGGAGTATTGTGTCCAGTTTTGGTCTCCTTACTTGAGGAAGAATGTGGTGGCACTGGAGGCAGTTCAGAGGAGGTTCACCAGATTGATTCCAGGGATGAAAGGGCTGTTGTATTAGAAATGGTTGAATAGCTTGGCCTTGTACTTGCTGGAGTTCAGAAGAATGAAGGGGGATCTGATTGAAGTATATAAAATGCTAAAGGGGATTGATAAGGTGGACATTGAACAGTTGTTCCCTCTTCTGAGACAGTCTAGAACAAGAGGTTATAGATATAGGAATGAAGAGCTTGTCGTATGAGGAATGGTTGAGGACTTTGGCTCTGTACACGTTGGAGGTTAGAAGGATGAGGGGGGCTCGTATTGAAACTTACAGGATACTGCGAGGCCTGGATAGAGTGGACGTGGAGAGGATGTTTCCACTAGTAGGAAAAACTAGAACCAGAGGGCACAACCTCAGGCTAAAGGGACGATTCTTTAAAACAGAGATGAGGAGGAATTTCTTCAGCCAGAGAGTGGTGAATCTGTGGAACTCTTTGCCGCAGAAGGCTGTGGAGAACAGGTCATTGAGTGTCTTTAAGACAGAGATAGATAGGTTCTTGATTAAGAAGGGGATCAAGGGTTATGGGGAAAAGGCAGGAGAATGGGGATGAGAAAACTATCAGCCATGATTGAATGGCGGAGCAGACTCGATGGGCCGAGTGGCCTAATTCTCTTATGTCTTATGGTCTTATGGAATGAGAGGAGGGAGGTTCAAAACTGTGATGAGGAGAAACTACTCTCAGAGGATTGTGAATTTGTGGAACTCACTGCCCCAGGGTGCAGTGAAGGCAGAATCAATCAACAGATTCAAGAATGAGATAGATAATTTTCTGCTGAAAAGCAGGATAAAGGGCTATGGAGAGCAGGCAGGAAAGTATAGTTGAGACCAGGATAAGATCAGTCATGTTAAATGGTGGAACGGGCTCAAAGAGCTGAATTGCTTACTCCTGCTCCTAATTGCTATGTTCCTATACTTAAGAAGAAAATAGATTTCTGGACAGGAAAAGGACAGGGGTTTTGGGGGTGGGGAGAACAGGGGAGTGGCACTGAAATAGCAGATCAGCCATGATCATATTGAGTGGTGGACAGGCTTGAGGAGCTGACTCCTGTTCCTAGTTTCTATGTCACTTTCTTGATGATGCCCACTTATGCAAGCTCCTCCAACTTGTCTTTCAGGCTGGACTTGAGGACAGCTGAAACGTTCCTCAGAAGATGCTGAGTTGGTCTCACTCTCAACTACTTCAACATTATATTCACTAGGAAGACATCTAAGATCTGTGGAAACATATTTATAATTTGTCAGGATCTGTTCAGCCATCACTGGCTTGGTGCTGTGTGAAACATTGTGAATCTCTTCTGATACATGGTGGGTTACCCGTCCAAACTATTGACTTGTTTCAGCTGAGATGAGGGGATTTTGTTTTGTGTTTACTATCTGGAAATACAGATTTTCTCCCTCCTCATTGCGTTGGGATTTCAGTCCTTTTGGGGGTGAGCATTGTTCCATCATACAGCCTCAATATGTGTATAGAGGTTTTGGTGACTTCATTTTCAGTTCACCACCTTGAGCGACTTCACACGGGTCTGCAAAGCTCACGATGATACAAGTAGCACCAGTGACTATCTGACACTTACCATTAACTTAATGTTCTCCTTCTGCAGTTATCATTCCAATAGTTTCAAAACATTTTTTACCTTGAGACTTGAAGGTGCCAATCTATTCTAGGGTGTAGAATGATTTGTCAGAATCATTGTCCAACATCTCTCCAGCAACCATCTATATAGGCTTGCTTTTATTCTTTCCAGCAAAACACTTGCTTGCAAAGTGGTTCAGCTTCTTGCAGTTAGAGCACTGCTTTCCTCACGCTGGATGTGTTACCTTTTCTTTAGTGCGGCAAGGAGTGCGCTCAACAGGAAACCCTGTTGACAATAGCGGGATCATAAGATCCTGCCATCAGCGAGCGCGCACCTCCCACCTCTGCGAAACACAACTCAGAGTGGGAGAAGAATCTCGCCCATGATCTTTCTTGAGGGTAAGTTCTTTTTGTCTCAGTGCTCATGCTTTCATAGCAATATCTCTTGTTGCTAAGACAATTCTATCTCTGATGAGATTATCTTTTATTTGCTGAAACTCACAAGTTCAGCTGGATGTCTCAGTACAATTATATACTGGACAATATTTTCCTCCTCTTCCAAGGCTTTAATGTTGAACATGTAACATTCATCGGTCACCTTCGTGGAATTTGCAAAGTTAGTTTTCAAGGCCTCCAAAATTTTATAAGACTAGCTTTTCTGCTCCTCAGTGAGGTGTATGTAATACACATTGTAGCTCTCATTCCCCAACATGGATAACAGAGCTGCTACTCTTATGGGCGGCACAGTGGTTATCACTGCTGCCTCACAACGCCAGGGACCCGGGTTTGATTCCCGGCTTGGATCACTGTCTGTGCGGAGTCTGCACGTTCTCCCCGTGTCTGAGCGGGTTTCCTCCGGGTGCTCTGGTTTCCTTCCACAGTCCAAAAGATGTGTTGGTTAGGTATATTGGCCATGTTATGTTCTCCCTCAGTGTACCCGAACAGGCGCCAGAGTGTGGCGACTAGGGGATTTTCACAGTAACTTCATTGCAGTGTGAATGTAAGCCTACTTGTGACACTAATAAATAAACTTAAAACTTAAACTTATATGTTCAGATTTCTTGTTTAACTCTGGCAATTTCATAGTTCTGCCTCTGGAAGAATTTCCAATTCAGTCGCAAATCTCCCATCATCTCCATAGGAGCTGATACTGGAATATTCAAAGCCATACTGACTCACCCAGCAGCCAATGTCCAGCACAAAGTTGCAGACTGAAGTTTTAATTAATCTCTGCTGTTTTTTACAGCAGCTGATTCTCATGTGGCTACCAAAATCCATTCTCAATTTCAAATACACACTCCTGACATCATGTTCCATGTGATGGTTAAAAATGGCTTCTGCCTTAATCGTTTGTTTGACCAAAGTTGACCTCAGAGATCACATGACTATGGCAAGCCACAGTGCACAAAAGGCAAAAGCACACAATGGCTTTTTTTCCAAACAGTGGATAAAGTGGGTAGATTGGTCAGTGCTAGGTGGGTAGTAGGTGAGTGAGGGGGCAGATGGGTGAGATGATAGACAGCTCGGGGTTGGTCAGGTTGACGGGGTGGGTGGTTGGTTGATCAGAGGTAGTTGATTGGGTTCGAGAAGGTGATTGAGCCTGGTCACAGGTGTGGTGGGGTCAGGAGGGTGGATGGGGTCGGGTCAGCCATGTAGTCAGGCTGTACCTGGCGAGTAGTTGAGTCTGGTGGAGAAGGGAGTGGGGGGCAGTGTTTAGATTGTATCTATCTAGGTAAGTACCATGGAAGTGTCCAACTCTAATTCAGATGCAGAGACGTTTGTAGATGGTCTCAGGGAGCAGTGGAACTGCTCGTCGGAAGTTGAAACTTCCTGGGCAATTCCCATGGAGGTCCGAACATCAAGATTTTCGGAGTCCTGATGCATGTCCTCACTCATACATCTGGTTTCCACTGTCTGGAAAATTTGGCTCATTATTATTCATATTTATTACTGTTTAATCCTACTACAACATCCTATCTGTGACTGCAGGTAGGAATGAAAATGCAAGAGGTACATTTTTGTTGGTAAGTTAAATATGATGTAATGTCTAAACCAAACAGTAGATGGTGTCACAGCACTACTTGATCTGTATAGCCTTCTGGTTAGAAGAGGCTTTCACAGTGAGACTATTGATTTTGATGATTCGGTTAACTTGTTTTATTAAAGATAATTTAAGATTAGTTCCAATTAGTTTGTGTTATAAATATTCTGCCCATTTTTCTTTGTTGATGGAATGTATAATGCTACTTTTGGTGAAGAATGTTACATTGTGAGGCCCAACCCGGGTGCTTTGTTGTTGAAAAATCCATTTCATAGAATCATAGAAACCCTACAGTGTAAGGAGAGGCCATTCGGCCCATCGAGTCTACACCGACCACAATCCCACCCAGGCCCTACCCCCATATCCCTCCATATTTACCCGCTAATCCCTCTAACCTACGCATCTCAAGACACTAAGGGGCAATTTTAGCACAGCCAATCAACCTAACCCGCACATCTTTGGACTGTGGGAGGAAACTGGAGCACCCGGAGGAAACCCACGCAGACACGAGGAGAATGTGCAAACTCCACACAGACAGTGACCCAAGCCGGGAATCGAACCCAGGTCCCTGGAGCTGTGAAGCAGCAGTGCTAACCACTGTGCTACCGTGCCGCCCTATCGATCTATACAGCAAAAATAAATCCAGTGGCAGATGTATTTTAAATTATTAGATATTTGCTAAACACAAATATCTCATGGAAGCTAGCGTCATACTGCTAAAAGTCTTTGACAGAACCGTCTAGTAAATAATTGATCTAATTGCATTAATGGTAACATTGCATTTTCACTGTGTTAGTCCAGACAAGGGCGGCTCGGTAGCACAGTGGTTAGCACTGCTGCTTCACAGCTCCAGGGACCTGGGTTCGATTCCCGGCTTGGGTCACTGTCTGTGCAGAGTTTGCACGTTCTCCTCGTGTCTGCGTGGGTTTCCTCCGGGTGCCCCGGTTTCCTCCCACAGTCCAAAGATGTGCGGGTTAGGTTGATTGGCCATGCTAAAATTGCCCCTTAGTGTCCTGAGATGTGTGGATTAGTGGGTAAATATGTAGGGATAGGGGGTAGGGCCTGGGTGGGATTGTGGTCGGTGCAGACTCGATGGGCCAAATGGCCTCTTTCTGTACTGTAGGGTTTCTATGATTCTATTCTATGAATGAATTTCAGTGCTGTAATATGAAAATTGCAATGTAATGTTGACAGTTAACCTGTTCAGAGTTCTGTTATCTAAAACCCCCCCGGAAAGGATAAATCTTCCTTTTGAACTTATTGTTGGATTAAAAGCTCAACTGAAAAGAAATTCTAAAATAACATAAGGACTTGAATCAGCTATATTAGATAGCGGTTGGATCTTAAAATCAATATTCTTTCATTTAGGAGTTTTCAATTTAAACACAGTTATCATAGGAAGAACACATGCCATATATTAAAACAGAGCCGTCTCTCTTTGAGTTTCCCCTATCAGAAGTCAACATTTTATCATTAAGAATTCTACAAAATTTATAGGATTTATGAGCTTTACAGAATGAGACTATAACCTTCTAATGATTCCTATAATCCTTTATTTATTTCAAGTATATATTTTGATATCTTGGGCGGCACAGTGACACAGTGGTTTGCACTGCTGCCTCACAGCACCAAGAACCTGGATTCGATTCCCAGCGTGGGTCACTGTCTGTGCAGAGTCTGCACGTTCTGCCGATATCTGTGTGGGTTTCCTCTGGGTGCTACAGTCTGACAGGTGTGCTGGTTCGGTGCATTGGTCATGCTAAATTCTCCCTTAATGTATCTGAACAGGCACCAGAGTGTGGCGACTAGGGGATCTTTGGAGAGACGTAGGATGAGAAGAGACCTAATAGAGGTATATAAGATGTTGAGAGGCATAGATCGGGTGGACTCTCAGAGGCTTTTTCCCAGGGTGGAAATGGCTGCTACGAGAGGACACAGGTTTAAGGTGCTGGGGGGTAGGTACAGGGGAAATGTTAGGGGGAAGTTTTTCACACAGAGGGTGGTGGGCGAGTGGAATCGGCTGCCGTCAGTGGTGGTGGAGGCAAACTCAATAGGGTCTTTTAAGAGACTCCTGGATGAGTACATGGGACTTAATAGGATGGAGGGTTATAGGTAGGCCTAAAAGGTAGGGATATGTTCGGCACAACTTGTGGGGCTGAAGGGCCTGTTTTGTACTGTAGTTTTTCTATGTTTCTATGTTTCTTAACAGTAACTTCATTGTTGTGTTAATGCAAACCTACTTCTGACATTAATAATTCAACTTAAAATCTTAGATTACATTAAATTATTGTTTTGAATACTGAGAAGTGTGAAGACAGGATATACTAATTCATCTAAAAAATACAAATTTCAAATCTTGAATCCATTTAAGTATAAAAATGTTTAAGATATTGTGAAGGACTAAGACCTCACATTGAATATTTTTAATGTATATGGCCTCATGGCTACTTCTGGAATTTTAAAAGCTGGAGAAAGACCTTTTAAAATGGCTGAAACTATATCTGTCTGTGACCTTCAAACAAAAAGACCTACCACGGCAGTGTCGTAGAAACTTGCACCTCGTTACCTCTGAAGATATACCAATGACTCGCTGTGGGTTGCAGAGACCAAATTCTTAGAAAACTATGCAAAAGCCGTCTGCGTTTCATAAACTAGGCTGGGGTTATATTCATCAACTAGGACAAAGGACCCCACAGCCTTCCTTTCAAGTGTTACTAGTTGGAGCATCCCATAGAATCATGGAATCCCTACAGTGAAGAAGGATGCCATTCAGCCCATTGAGCCTGAACTGACAACAATCCCACCCAAGCCCTATCCCCGTAATGTCACATATTTACTCTTCAAATCCCTGACACTAAGGGGCAATTTAACTTGGCCAATCAACCGAACCTGCACATCTTTGGAGTGCGGGAGGAAACTGGAGCACCCCGAGGAAACCCACGCAGACCCGGGAGAACGTGCAAACTCCACACAGTCACCCGAGGCCGGAATTGAACCTGGGTCCCTGGCGCTGTGAGGTAGCAGTGCTAACCACTGTGCCACCATCTTGGGAACCGTAACAAGGGATACACACCTTTTGTCAAACACACTGTGGAGAGTTGGAAGTCATGAGATGTGAATTTCTAGCTGTTGGAACCAGTGGCATTGCTTTGCTGTACTGCAATGTCAGTCTGCAATTTTACCATCTACAAGCAGCCTCACAGCAAAGGGGCTCTGCCCAGGTTGAATACCTGGCCACATCTACACTGTTTCTGCTCGAACTTCTGCACCATTGCCTACAACCTTTTACCTGTCACAGCGCAACTGTATACAATAAAAACTTTTGAGACACACCTCCTATTTTTTTTGTGACGGAGCTACCCTCAAGCAAACACCTTTTATCTCTAAAACCTCACAAAACTGGGCCATCATTTAATACATTTTTCATTAATTTAAGAAGTTTACAATGAAAGTCTTATCACAATTTGCATGTCAAACACCATATTTTTTATTGAAACTACACAATTTAAAAGCAATTCCCACTGAAGACTTCAATCAGTGTAGATGATAGCATGAAATTACAAAGGGATAATGATAAACGAGGTGAATGGACAAAACTGTGGCAGGTGGATTTCAATCTAAGCAAGTGTGAGGTTATTCATTTTGGAGTGAAAAGGGATAGATCAGGATAGTTTCTAGATGATATGAAATTAAATACAGTGGATGTCCAAAGAGATTTGGGGGTTCAGGTGCATAGATCCTTAAAATGCCACAAACAGGTGCAGAAAATAATCAAGATGACTAATAGAATGCTAGCCTTTATGTCTTGAGGACTGTAGTATCAGGACGCAGAAGTTATGCTGCAGCTATACAAAACCCTGGTTCAACCCCACTTGGGGTATTGTGAGCAGATGTGGGCACCACACCATAGGAATCATAGAATCCTACAGTGCTGAAGGAAGCCATTTAACCCATCGAGTCTGCACCGACCACAATCCCACCCAGGTCCTATCACCATTACCCCATAACCCCATGCATTTACCCTAGCTAATCCCCCTAACACTAAGGGGCAATTTTAACATGGTCAATCCACCTAACCCGCACATCTTTGGACTGAGAGGGGAAACCGGAGCACCCGGAAGAAACCCACGCAGACACAGGGAGAATGTGCAGACTCCGCACAGACAGTGAAGCAAGTCGGGAATCAAATCCGGGTCCCTGGCGCTGTGAGGCAGCAGTGCTAACCACTGTGCCACCGTGCCGCCCTCAGGAAGGATATATTGGCCTTGGAGGGGGTGCAGCATAGGTTTACAAGAATGATACTTGGATTTCAGGGGTTTAATTATGAGGAGAGATTGTGCAAAATAGACTTGCTTTCTCTAGAATTTAGAAGGTTAAGGGGTGATCTGATCAAAGTCTTCAAGATCTCAACAGGAAAAGACAGGGTAAATAAAGATAAATTATTTCCACTGGTTGGAGATTCTAGAACTAGTCTAAAAACTAGGCCCAGACTGTTCAGGAGAGAAATTAGGAGGCAGTTCTACACACAAAGGGTGGTAGAGGATTGGAACTCTCTTTCACAAATGGCAGTTGATGCTATCTTTAAATCTGAGATAGATGCATTTCTGTTAAGTAGAGGTATTAAGGGATATGGATGAAGAGCAGGTACATGGAGTTAGGTGACAGATCAGCCATGATCACATTGAACATAGAGTACAGAACAATACAGCACAGGAACAGACCCTTCGGCCCATGATGTTGCGTTGAACATGACGCCAAATTACCTAATCCCTTCTGCCTGCCCTTGGTCCGTATCACTCTATTCCTTGCATGTTCATGTTCTTATCTAAAGGGCCCTTAAAAAGTCCCTATTGTATCTGCCTCCACCTCCATTCTGGCAGCACGTTCTAGACCCCTACCATGTTCTAGACCCCCTACCCCTACCTGGACTTGCGGATAGCGAAGAGCATTGTCGGGCAATACAGCAGGATATAGATAGGCTGGAAAATTGGGCGGAGAGGTGGCAGATGGAGTTTAATCCGGATAAATGCGAAGTGATGCATTTTGGAAGAAATAATGTAGGGAGGAGTTATACAATAAATGGCAGAGTCATCAGGAGTATAGAAACACAGAGGGACCTAGGTGTGCAAGTCCACAAATCCTTGAAGGTGGCAACACAGGTGGAGAAGGTGGTGAAGAAGGCATATGGTATGCTTGCCTTTATAGGACGGGGTATAGAGTATAAAAGCTGGAGTCTGATGATGCAGCTGTATAGAACGCTGGTTAGGCCACATTTGGAGTACTGCGTCCAGTTCTGGTCGCCGCCATACCAGAAGGACATGGAGGCGTTAGAGAGAGTGCAGAGAAGGTTTACCAGGATGTTGCCTGGTATGGAGGGTCTTAGCTATGAGGAGAGATTGGGTAAACTGGGGTTGTTCTCCCTGGAAAGACGGAGAATGAGGGGAGATCTAATAGAGGTGTACAAGATTATGAAGGGGATAGATAGGGTGAACGGTGGGAAGCTTTTTCCCAGATCAGAAGTGACGTTCACGAGGGGTCACGGGCTCAAGGTGAGAGGGGCGAAGTATAACTCAGATATTAGAGGGATGTTTTTTACACAGAGGGTGGTGGGGGCCTGGAATGCGCTGCCAAGTAGGGTGGTGGAGGCAGGCACGCTGACATCGTTTAAGACTTACCTGGATAGTCACATGAGCAGCCTGGGAATGGAGGGATACAAACGATTGGTCTAGTTGGACCAAGGAGCGGCACAGGCTTGGAGGGCCGAAGGGCCTGTTTCCTGTGCTGTACTGTTCTTTGTTCTTTGTACCACTCCCTGTGTAAGAAACTTGCCCCTCACATCTCCTTTGAACCTTCCCCCTCTAACCTTAAGTGCATGCTCCCTAGTATTAGATATTTCAACTCTGGGGCAAAGATCCTCATTGCCAACCCTATCTATGCCTCTCATATTTTTATAGACTTCTGTCCTTAGCCTCTGCCACTCCAGAGAAAAAAACCCTAATTTGTCTAACCTCTCCTCATAGCTCATACTCTCTGATCCAGGCAGCATCCTGGTAAACCTCTTCTGCACCCTCTCCAGAGCCTCCACATCCTTCCTGTAATGCGACAACCAGAATTGAATGCAATACTCTAAGTGCAGCCTAACCGAAGCTTTATAAAGTTGCAACATGACATTCTGACTCTTGTACTGAATGCCCCGACCAATAAAGGCAAGCATGCCATACACTTCTTTACTACCCTATCTACTTGTGTGGCCACTTTAAGTGAGCTATGGACTTGAACCCCAAGATTGCTCTCTACATCGATGCTTTTCAAGGTCCTGCCATTAACCGTATACTTACCCTTAACATTTGATCTCCCAAAGTGCAGCACCTCACACTTGCCCAGATTAAACTCCATCTGCCATTTCTCCACCCATATCTGCAACTGGTCTATATCCCACCGTATCCTTTGACAACCTTCGACACTATCCATAACTCCACCTATCTTGGTGGAGCAGGCTTGATGGGCTGAATGGCCTACTCCTGTTCCTATGTTCCTAATTGTTTTCAGTTTTTTAAAGTCTGCGTTGTTTCAATTTCTCAATATGAAAGTTCATAAATAAAGGAAATATGAGCAGCATCTTACCAACAACATTAGTGTGATACCTGGGTCTGCCTCTCTGAGCAGAGACTCTTGACCCGGGGAGGAACTGATGACAGGACAAGTTGCAGGTCTTGCTCCACTTACAGGCACTGCCTCCTATTGTTTTTTACACAAGCTAGTGTTGGGAATGTAACTCGTATGGGTAGCTTGTGGGAAACAGTGAGAACACTGTGATAGCACAGTCAGAAATAGATGGATGTTCTTGTGCCTCAAGCAACCAAAATGTGTCCAGAGGCATCTCTGTAAACTTCACTATAATCCATCTTGAGCTCTGCAAATTCCTCTTGACAATTTCTCAGATGATTCAAGAGAAAGTGAACTAAATAACACACTTACCCAGTCAAAGTATTCCTTACTCGTGGAGGAGAAGTAGCATTTAAGGTTCTTTTGTAGTGTTTTAAGATGTGAGGAGATGAGGTTGAGTATAGTTTTGCCAGCAGGATTTGCTGATGCCAGCACCAAAATCTCAACTGATCCACTTGTCACTTTTCCTGCCAAAGGACAGGTTTTGATCTGAAGCTTTGAAATTCATCTGCGGCAGTCAGAATGTTCTCATTTTCACTGCCCCCCACACCGCACCATCCCCCCCACCCCACCCCCCACATTTTAACATTCAGCTCACTCACGGCTGAATATATCTGAAAGATTTGAAAGCACACCAGAATCATCACATATTAAATCTTTCCGTAGCAATTCATGCAGAACTGAAAATTCTTTCAGCATGTTACAGAGCTCATAAACACGAGAGAGGACCCTTCAGAAAGACAGCCAGCACACTTCTGTGTGCATGAGTAAACCCTGGTACACGGCTCCCATCTCCTCACATGAAATAGTAAGCAAGTGCAATTGACTTGATGTTACATAATTCATGATTTTCACTGTTTGGTCTAAGATTGCAGTTAACTCAGGTGACATTGTTTTGGCAACGAGGGCTTCATGGTGCAGGACAAAGTGCATGTCCTAGATGTCAGCATTCTGTTCTTTCACCTTACTCATGAATCCTTTCACCTTTCCCTTCATAAAAGCTGCTCTATCTGTGCAGATGCTACTGCACTTGGTCCAGTTTAATATAGTTTTCCTCCAGGTAAACAGTTATGTTACAAAAGGTTTCTAACTGGTCACATGACCAGGCAATTCTTTGCAAAAGAAAAATTCTCTTTGATAGAATCCCCATCAACATTCCTGACACTGGTTAAGAGCTGGACACTGTCCACCAATATCTGTGGAGTCATCAATCTGCAGGGCAAATTTCTCACTCATTTCTAATTTCACTTGAAATATCTGTTCAATATTAACTGACATTTTGTCAATATTCTGTTTGATTGCATTATCAGAAAGAGGAACTTTCGATTTTGTTGGCAGCATCTGCTCACAATGCTACTTTCACAATACTTTAACAAGTGAGTGGAATTGGGTTCCACCAGTGGTGTGTGGATTCTCTGAGTTTGCTGTGAGCTTGGCCAGCAGGTAACTCACCTTCTGCGCATCATCTGAAACCCACACACTGTCCATCTTACGTTGTTATTTCTTTACTGTTTGTTCTCAGGCACTTGGAGAGCTGTATATCCTTGCTGAGGAATGAATGGTATTTTGTATTGAAAGTGCTTCAACGCACTTGGTACCATTGAAGTATTTGAGCTTCTCCCTGCTAATTAGGCATCCTGGGACAGAGTAAGAGGCACAGCAGTTTACAAAAATCTAAAGATCAAGTGGCTATCGCTGTACTGTCTGTATGTGAACCTCACTTTTCTTTTCTGAGGTTCCATTATTTCGGACACACCTGAATCAGAGCAGAGTTCTTCACTTCTCTTCAAGAATTTATCCATGGCAAAGTCAAACACACCATACTACACAAAAATTTCCTCAAGCATCAATTTATAATTACAATTTCAGCTCTTCGGCCGTGTCAAGCTGAAAGCTACTCCTCCAAACATGAATGCTTGCCTCAATACCACGCAGTAGAAAGTTCCCACCCTTCGTTTGCCTTCTCCGATCTTCAGGGCTTCCTTTGGGGTCTTTTCGATTGCGAGGCCTTCCTCCAAACCCACCTCACTCCCTCTGGCCCTTTCTCTAATTGGAGCCTCTTTCATCTTTTCTTAGCTTTATTGGTTCCTGATTCTTACCTCTGTCTTCTTCCCTTACTGGGGAACTTTGATTTTTTACTTCTCCCGGTTCTGTCCCTGGGGTCTCCTGCACAGTCAGGAAAGGGCCGCACACACATGGTTCGGATTGTTTTACCTTGGTAGTCTGAAACACTCATATACTGTCTGGGAAAGAGCCACACATGCGCTGTTTGGAATTTCTACATTGGTCAGGCCCATACACATTGTGGTGAACCACTGTTACTACATGTATATGCCTGGACACACCCATGCTGCAACTGGCCCGAGGCTCCTCCCTTTCCGCCTGAAACTCCTCCCTTTCCACCCAGAGTGTGGTATAAAGGTGATGGTCCCTCCTCCTCGCCTCAGTCCAGACCAGATCAGCTACAAGGGTGTGCTCCTGTTCTCTGTGAATAAAAGCTTATTAGTTTCCCTCACTCACAGGAGTCTTCGTGTCGTAATTGATAGTGCATCAATTTTATTCACAGAGAAAAAAAACGGAATGGAGCAACTTTTAAAGCCCGATACCCTAAACCTGGATCCGCAAGCACCTGGGGCCGCCAACAGCTTTAAACACTGGCTGAAATGCTTCGAAGCCTTCCTCGGAGCCTCCACGGCCGGGCGGTCCGATGCAGACAAGCTGCACGTGCACAACGCCCGGGTAAGCGACGCAGTCTTTGCCACCATCTGTGACGCAGAAACGTACGCAGAAGCGCTAGCACTCCTAAAGAGCCAATACAGCCAACAGACAAACGAAGTCTACGCCAGGCACCTTCTGGCTACCCTGAAAACAGTGGCCGGGAGAATCAAAGGCACAGTTTCTCCGCGAACTACGTGCGCTCGGCAGGGCCTGTAACTGCAAGGCTGTATCCGCTGTGCAGTATACAGAGGACTTAATCCGCGATGCCTATGTGACGGGCATCGCATCCAACTATATTCGGCAGCGCCTGCTAGAACAAGGTGGGCTAGATCTTCCAAAAACTGTGACACTCGCGGAATCCCTAGAAGTGGCATCCCATAACCTCGAGGCGTACGCACCTGATTACGCGACATCGTGGGCCTCACAGCCACTACCATCCCAGTACCTAGGAGGGCCTCAGACTTATGCCACACAGCGCCCCACCAACGACTTGACTGCTGCGGCCGTGGCAGCCCCAAAGTGTTATTTTTGCGGCCTAGCGAAGCACCCCCGACAACGCTGCCCGGCAAGGGAGGTGTTCTGCTCAGGGTGCAGAAAGAAAGGCCACTACGCGAAAGTCTGCAGGGCGAAGTCGGCCTCGAAACCAAATAGCGCAGCGTGCGACCCGAGGGAACAGAAAATCCAAACCCCATCAGCCGCGTGTGACTCAAGGGAGCCGCCATGTTGGACACCAGCGACCACGTGAGAGCCCGGGGAGCCGCCATTTTGGACACCATCGGCCGCGTGGGAGTCAAGGGGGCTGCCACCTTGGACGCCGTCGGCCGCATGCGAGATAAGGGAGCTGCCATTTTGGACGCTGGCCGATGATTCTCCAGGATCCACGGTGGCAGCGATCCAGCTGGACCAGTCTCGTCCACATCAGCTCGCCAGGTCCATGACGGACATACAGGTAAACGGCCACGCGGGAAATTGTTTGTTTGACAGCGGGAGTACGGAGAGCTTTATCCACCCCGATACTGTGCGCCGCTACGCCCTTTCAGTACGGCCAGTCAAACAAACTATTTTCTTGGCCTCAAAGTCCAAGTGGATGTCCTTGGGTACTGTGTGGTGACCCTTACGGTTCGGGGGACCGAGTACGCAAATTTTAAGCTCCCGTACTCTTAGGGCCCGATTTCATGACCCATCTTAAGAGCGTCACACTACAGTACACCGGCCCCTCTCCCCGATCTCCGTCTGCAACCCACAGTTCCTAGATTACCCACCGCGCACCACCTGCGGCCTTTCAACCCTCCAAGTCACCTCTCCACTGCTATTCGAACACCTCACCCCCAAGTGTAAGCCCATTGCCACTAAGAGCAGACGGTACAGTGCGGGGGACAGGACCTTCATTAGGTCCGAGGTCCAGCGGCTCCTGAAGGAAGGGATCATTGAGGCGAGCACCAGCCCCTGGAGAGTGCAGGTAGTAGTGGTCAAAACTGGGGAGAAACACCGGATGGTCATCGATTACAGTCAGACCATCAACTGGTACACGCAGCTGGATGCGTATCCCCTTCCGCGCATATCCGACATGGTCAATCGGATTGCGCAATACTGGGTGTTCTCCACGATCGACCTCAAATCGGCCTACCACCAGCTCCCCATCCACCCGGAGGGCCGCAAATATATGGCTTTCGAGGCGGATGGCCGCCTCTACCACTTTCTTAGGGTTCCCTTCGGTGTCACCAATGGGGTCTCGGTCTTCCAGCGCGAAATGGACCGAATGGTGGACCAGAACAGGCTGCGGGCCACCTTCCCGTACCTGGATAACGTCACCATCTGCGGCCATGATCAGCAGGACCACGACGCCAATCTTAATAAATTCCTCCATACGGCCGCTCTCCTGAATCTGACCTATAATAAGGAGAAGTGTGTTTTCCGCACTCACCGCCTCGCCATCCTGGGATGTGTGGTGGAAAACGGGATCATTGGCCCCGATCCTGACCGCATGCGACCCCTCATAAAGCTTCCCCTCCCCACCACTCTTAAAGCACTGAGGAGATGCCTGGGCTTCTTCTCATACTACGCCCAGTGGGTCCCTAATTACGCGGATAAAGCCCGTCCGCTTATCAAATCCACCCTTTTTCCCCTGTCGGGGGAGGCCCGCTCGGCCTTCGACCGCATCAATGCGGACATCGCAAAGGCCACGATGCACGCTGTGGACGAGTCAATCCCCTTTCAGGTGGAGAGTGATGTGTCTGACTTCGCCCTGGCCGCCACCCTTAACCAGGCGGGCAGACCCGTAGCCTTCACGGCTCGGAAATTCGACACTCCTCTGTCGAGAAGGAGGCTCAGGCCATCATCGAAGCGGCGCGACACTGGCGCCACTACCTAGCTGGCCGATGGTTCACCTTGCTCACGGACCAACGTTCAGTGGCTTTCATGTTCAACAACGCACAGAGGGGCAAGATTAAGAATGATAAGATACTGAGGTGGAGGATTGAGCTCTCCACCTACAATTACGATATCTTATACCGACCCGGGAAGCTCAATGAGCCCCCAGACGCCCTGTCTCGCGGAACATGTTCTAGCGCGCAGGTGAACCAACTACAGACTCTCCACAATGACCTCTGTCACCCGGGGGTCACCAGGCTCTACCATTTTATTAAGGCCGTAATTTGCCCTATTCTGTTGAGGACGTCCGGTCTATAACCAGACACTGCCCGGTCTGCGCGGAGTGTAAGCCGCACTTCTATCGGCCGGACCGGGCACACCTCATAAAAGCCACCCGCCCCTTTGAACGCCTCAGCGTCGATGTCAAAGGGCCCCTTCCTTCTTCTGACCGCAACATCTATTTACTCAACATGATAGATGAGTACTCCCGATTCCCCTTTGCCATCCCCTGCTCGGACATGACCTCAACCACGTCATCAAGGCCCTGCACGGCCTCTTCACCCTGTTTGGTTACCCTAACTACATCCACAGCGACTGGGGATCCTCATTCATGAGCGATGAGCTGCATCAGTACCTGCTCTCCAAGGGCATAGCCTCGAGTAGGACTACCAGCTACAACCCCAGGGGTAACGGGCAGGTAGAGAGGGAGAACGCGACAGTCTGGAAGGCCATTTTACTAGCACTACGGTCTAAAGGCCTTCCAGTCTCCCACTGGCAAGAAGTCCTCCCTGATGCACTACATTCAATTCGGTCCCTCCTGTGCACGGCCACCAACGCCACCCCCATGAGCGGATGTTTGCTTTCCCGAGGAAGTCCTCCTCGGGAATTGCACTACCGTCGTGGCTGACGTACCCAGGCCCCGTTCTGCTCCGGAGACATGTACGACCCCATAAGTTGGACCCCCTAGTTGAAAAGGTCCAGCTCCTCCACGCCAACCCCCAATATGCCTATGTGGTATACCACGATGGGCGGGAGGACACGGTCTCTATCCGGGACCTGGCGCCTGCGGGTGCCCTGGTGCCCACTATGACCCCCCACCCCACATCCCTAAACCCCTCTGTTCAGGGAGCACCAGGTCCGCTTACATCTTTGCCCCTTGTACGCAGCTCGCCTGAGCCCCCGGAGTCACCACGCAGGACCCGAACGGAAGGGACGACGGCGGATTCAAGCGGTTCCACCCTGCCATCGGAAGCAACACCCCAAACAGTACTGCGGCGGTCACAACGACTGGTCAAGCCGCCCGACAGGCTGAACCTGTGAAGGGATGACGCCTTACTTCTGCTTGTGACTCTTATGTGTATATATACCCTCATACCCCTGTACATATGGTTCCACTCACCCCGCCGGACTCTTTTTTAAAGGAGGGGTGAATGTGGTGAACCACTGTTACTACATGTATATGCCTGGACACACCCATGCTCCACCTGGCCCGAGATTCCTCCCTTTCCACCTGAGACTCCTCCCTTTCCACCCAGAGTGGGGTATAAAGGTGATGGTCCCTCCTCCTCGCCTCAGTCCAGACCAGATCAGCTACAAGGGTGTGCTCCTGTTCTTTGTGAATAAAAGCCAATTAGTTTCCCTCACTCACTGGAGTCTTCGTGTCGTAATTGATAGTGCATCACACATGTTGGGAACCTCTGGCCTACAAGACTGATTCCTTTCTGTGTGCCTATCTTATCGTGTGAAGTTATCTGCACTGGAAGGGTGAATTATACAGCATTGGATTTTAGCCTGCTGACCTCTGTGAAGGAGTACCTCACTGGACTTTGATTCTGAAGTCTGGAATCTGTGTGAACCAATAATTCTTCTCTGTGGTCTTTGCTCTGTGAATCTTTCTTTTCTCTATCCTTCTCTTTTCGTATGAGTGAACAGGAGACAACGTGATGACCCTCCTCTCGCAGCTTGCGAATGTACAAACACTTTGAATTCATCCTATCTTGAATTTCCTGAGGGGTTATTAATAGAAAATTGGATCACACTTAAAACCTTCTTTTACAGACGGGAAATAAAAGGAGAAATCATAGAAACCCTACAGTGCAGAAAGAGGCCATCTAGCCCATCGAGTCTGCACCGACCACAATCCCACCCAGGCCCTACCCCCTTATCCCTACACATTTACCCGCTAATCCCTCTACCCTACGCATCTCAGGACACTAAGGGGCAATTTTAGCATGGCCAATCAACCTAACCCGCACATCTTTAGACTGTGGGAGGAAACCGGAGCACCAGGAGGAAACCCACGCAGACACGAAGAGAATGTGCAAACTCCATACAGACAGTGACTCAAGCCGGGAATCGAACCCAGGTCCCTGGAGCTGTGAAGCAGCAGTGCGACCCACTGTTCTACTGTGCCGCCCCCAGGGCAATTTAAATTAATTTAAATCAGGGCAATTTAAATTAACACTTCTCTTGTCCGTGACAATATCCAACCAAATAATAAACCGTTTCATACTTAAAATCCAAAGTATAAAGCACAGCTTCTGCTGCCTTAATCTCACTTTACTCTGTTGGTCTGAGAATAAGACCCTTATTGTGAGTTATGTTTCTGAGGTCTTTAATTTGAGCAATTATTGAGAATCAAAACAATGTATGGTGAGTGGGTGCAAGTGTTATCAGCTGTAGCTTGTTTCCTTGTCTGGAAAGGGCTCACTTTAGGCTCCTATCTGTTTTACATTCCTGCATTGGTGCAGGTGCATTGGCCAAGCTAAATTCTTCCTCAGTGTACCCGAATAGGCGCCGGAGTGTGGTGGCTGGGGAATTTTCACAGTAATGTCATTGCAGTGTTAATGTAAGCCTACCTGTGACTAATGAATACACGGCACGGTAGCACAGTGGTTAGCACTGCTGCTTCACAGCTCCAGGGTCCCGGGTTCGATTCCCGGCTCGGGTCACTGTCTGTGTGGAGTTTGCACATTCTCCTCGTGTCTGCGTGGGTTTCCTCCGGGTGCTCCGGTTTCCTCCCACAGTCCAAAGATGTGCGGGTTAGGTTGATTGGCCAGGTTAAAAAAAAAATTGCCCCTTAGAGTCCTGGGATGCGTAGGTTCGAGGGATTAGCGGGTAAATATGTGGGGATAGGGCCTGGGTGGGATTGTGGTCGGTGCAGACTCGATGGGCCGAATGGCCTCCTTCTGCGCTGTAGGGTTTCTATGATTCTATGATTCCCTACCATCGCTACAAGAAGGGATGGAGAATTTCCGAGCTCAGCCAAACCTCCGTTGACTTCAGCGGGAGTAGAGAATCCCGCTGGCTTGAATGGCTGGAAAATTCCAGCCTGTGAATTTCTCACCAAGACTTTTAGCTGTATTTTATCAGCACAGTGGTTAGTGCTGCTGCCTCACAGCTGAAAGAATCACACCTGAAGAAGGGGCTAAGAGCTCCGAAAGCTTGTGTGGCTTTTGCTACCAAATAAACCTGTTGGACTTTAACCTGGTGTTGTTAAACTTCTTACTGTGCCTCACAGCACCAGGGACCCGAGTTCGATTCCTGGTTTGGGTCACTGTCTGTGCAGAGTCTGCACATTCTCCATTCACAAGCTGTGATTCTTGCCAATCCCTTCTGTTTTCATGTGTTTCAATTCTAATAATCAGTGCAGCTCCCAATGTGGGTTTCCTCTGGGTACACTGGTTTCCACCCACAGTTTGAAAGACATGCTGGTTAGGTGCATTGGCCAAGCTAAATTCTTCCTCAGTGTACCCGAATAGGCGCCGGAGTGTGGTGGCTGGGGAATTTTCACAATAATGTCATTGCAGTGTTAATGTAAGCCTACCTGTGACTAATGAATACATTTTAAACAGTTAAATTTTAACCCTTCACTGAATCAATTCCTTAACAAACCTATGGTAAATCATAAAAAGACTAAAGGGTTGTGATCCAATGCTCATTTTGTCAAAGTGATAGAATGCTAGTAGCATTCTCATTTCCTGAGACAGGAATTTGCTTAAACATTCAGAGATGCTGTATGAGCCTCTTGGTGCATGTTAGCAACAGGTATTTCTGTGGCAGATTGTATAATTCTGCACCTATTTCTTTGCCTTCCTGTAAAAACAGCCCTCCACAGTTGTTTGGTGGATGTGGTAGTACCTATAGATATGATGAAAGGGATTTTAGTACATGCACCCAATTAATGTTGGCTGTTGATTCTTCTGGAAAACCTATTTTGGACTCTATGAATTATTACATGAAACAATTGAGGCAGGATTCAGAAAGGATAATTTAACTGATTGATTAGTTACATTTTCACATGAAACTGTACCATCGGGATCTACCTTGAGAATTGCTCATTCTCGGAGAAGTTTCAGTATCCTCATCACATTGTGAACAAATTAAAATATGAAAGACACCATTGTGCATACTATTATTTTATAATTACATTGGGAACTGCACTGATTATTAGAATCGAAATAAATGAAAACAGAAGGGATTTACAAGAATCACAGCTTGTGAACAGAGATCTGATTATTCCTCCCTCCTCCCTGTAGCATTCTAACCTCATTCCGCCAACTCTGAGTCTTCATTCAGATCACAGAATTGTTACAACACAGAAGGAGTCCATTTGGCCCATTGTGCCTGTGCCAGATCTCTGAAGGAACCATTTACCTAATGCCATTCCCCCATCATCTCCCCATAGCTCTGCATATTTTCCTTTTCAGATAACAATCTGATTCCCTCTTGAAAACCTCAACTGAACCTGCCTCTGGCAAACACTCAGGCTGTATATGCCAGATCTTAACTACGCACTGCATGAAACATTCTGTCAGGATCCACACTGCCAAAACCCTCAAAATCTTAAACATTTTTATCATCTAAAGTTGTTAAAATAGAAATTAAGAAAAACTATATTGGTACTTACTTGCATTTAGATTTTATTCATCATTACTACTGTTTCCCTTGTACTTGCCAATGCTTGAACCATTGCGGTAATATATCAAACAAATAAGTTTCAGCCATGCCTCGGTTGATCCAATGGTTTGTATTGATGTTGCTTGGAAATATTTTCTTTTGTGTTATTGGTCTCCATGGGCCTCATAACCTTCTCAAGGACAATTAGTGATGATTAAAGAAGAGAGAAAATTCAAAAATCATCTAGTTTCTAGTGAACAGCAAACCAAGGATCAATTCCTGCCTCTTGAAATGTGCAACATTCAATGATCCCGGAGTACTGAACAAGGCTGCTGCAGAGATAATGGCTACATTGATGATCATCTTCCAAAATTCTGTAGATTTTGGAATGGTTCTTGAAGATCGAGAGATGGCAAATGTCGCTCCACTATTTAAGAAGGATGGGAGAGGGAAAGCCAGCAAATAATGTTAGCCTTGCATCAGTGGTAGGGAAAATGCTGGAATCTGTTATAAAGGATATGATAAATAGACACAGGAAATCATGATCTGTTTGGGCATAGTCAGCATGGATTTACAAAGGGAAATCATGTTTGATGAACTTATTGGAGTTTTTTGAGATGTTACTAATAAAATTGATAAAGGAGAGTCGATGACCTTTCAGAAAGCTTTTGATAAAGTGCCCCACAGGAGGTTAATTAGCAAAATAAAAACATATGAGATAGGAGGTAACATAATGTCATGGATTGAGGAAAGCCTAATCTTTGGAATTCTCTACCCCAGAAGGTGGAAGCTCAGTCATAGTGTATGGTTAAAGCAGAGAAAAGAAAGTGACCTGATAGACGGAAAATAAAGAGTAGGAATAAACAAATCATTCTCGGGTTGGCAGGCTGTGACAAGTGGGATAAACACAGTAAGAGTTTTAACAACACCAGGTTAAAGTCCAACAGGTTTATTTGGCAGCAAATGCCATTAGCTTTCGGAGCGCTGCTCCTTCGTCAGATGGAGTGGATATCTGCTCTCAAACAGGGCATACAGAGACACAAAATCAAGTTACAGAATACTGATTAGAATGCGAATCTCTACAGCCAACCAGGTCTTAAAGATACAGACAATGTGAGTGGAGGGAGCATTAAGCACAGGTTAAAGAGATGTGTGTTGTCTCCAGACAGGACAGCCAGTGAGATTCTGCAAGTCCAGGAGGCAAGCTGTGGGGGTTACTGATAGTGTGACATAAACCCAAGATCCCGGTTTAGGCCGTCCTCATGTGTGCGGAACTTGGATATCAGTTTCTGCTCAGTGACTCTACGCTGTCGTGTGTCGTGAAGGCCGCCTTGGAGAACGCTTACCCGAAGATCAGAGGCTGAAGGCCCGTGACCGCTGAAGTGCTTCCCAACAGGAAGAGAACAGTCTTGCCTGGTGATTGTCGAGCAGTGTTCATTCATCCGTTGTCGTAGAGTCTGCATGGTTTCCCCAATGTACCATGCCTCGGGACATCCTTTCCTGCAGCGTATCAGGTAGACAACGTTGGCCGAGTTGCAAGAGTAGGTACCGTGTACCTGGTAGATGGTGTTTTCACGTGAGATGATGGCATCCATGTCAATGATCCGGCACATCTTGCAGAGGTTGCTGTGGCAGGGTTGTGGTGTCGTGGTCACTGTTCTCCTGAAGGCTGGGTAGTTTGCTGTATACCTGCACACACAAGGACGGCCTCAACCGGGATATTGGGTTCATGTCACACTATCTGTAACCCCCACAGTTGCGTGGACCTGCAGAGTTTCACTGGCTGTCTTGTCTGGAGAC
Source organism: Mustelus asterias (assembly GCF_964213995.1). Taxonomy (NCBI): domain Eukaryota; kingdom Metazoa; phylum Chordata; class Chondrichthyes; order Carcharhiniformes; family Triakidae; genus Mustelus; species Mustelus asterias. The sequence continues at coordinate 62,318,973 of NC_135810.1, read as the reverse complement.
AATACACATCTTTTTAGCCTGTCTTGATGCTCTCTCCACTCCCATTGTTTTGTTTCTTAAAGACTGGATTAGTTGTAAGTATTCGCATTCCAACCATTATTCATGTAAATTGAGTCTGTGTCTTTATAAGTTCTGTTTGTGAACAGAATTCCCACTCACCTGAAGAAGGGGCTTAGAGCCTCGAAAGCTTGTGTGGCTTTTGCTACCAAATAAACCTGTTGGACTTTAACCTGGTGTTGTTAAACTTCTTACTTAGTTTGCTGTGGACAATGGTCTGTTTGAGGTTGTGCGGTTGTTTGGAGGCAAGAAGTGGGGGTGTGGGGATGGCCTTGGCGAGATGTTCATCTTCATCAATGACATGTTGAAGGCTCCGCAGGAGATGTCGTAGCTTCTCCGCTCCGGGGAAGTACTGGACGACGAAGGATACTCTGTCCAAATAAACCTATTGCTACCAAATAAACCTGTTGGACTTTAACCTGGCGTTGTTAAAACTCTTACTGTGTTTACCCCAGTCCAACGCCGGCATCTCCACGTCACAAGTGGGATACCACAAGGATCAGTACGTGGGCCCCTGCTGGTCACAATATATATCAATGATTTGGATGTGGGGTCCAAATGTAATATCTCCAAGTTTGCAGGTGATACAAAGCTAGGCGGGAATGTGTGTTGTGAGGAAGATGCGAGGTGGCTAAAGGAGAATTTGAACAGAATGCGAGTGGGCAAAAACATGGTAGATGGAATATAATGTGGAAAAATGTGAGGTAATCCACTTCGGTAGAAGGAACTAATATGCAGAGTATTTCCTAAATGGTGAGCAATTAGAACGTGTTGATGTACAAAGGGACCTGGGTGTCCTTGTCCTAGTCACTAAAGGCTAATATGTGGGCGCAGCAAGCTATTAGAAAGGCTAATAGAATGTTAGCCTTTATTGTGAGAAGATTTGAGTATAGGAATAATGAAGTCTTGCTTCAATTGTATGGGAGCTTAGTTAGACCGCACTTGGAATACTGTGTGCCGCTTTGGCCCCTTGCATCAGAAAGGATATTCTTGCCATAGTGGGAGTGCAACAAAGATTCTACAGACTTGTTCCAGGGATGGCGGGATTGTTTTATGAAGAGAGATTGGACAAACTACTTGTATTCTCTAATGTTTCTAAGAATGAGAAGTGATCTCATTAAAACCTACAAAGGAATAGACAGGGTAGATGCAGGTAAGATGTTTCTCTTGGTTGGGGGGTCTAGAACCAGGGAACACAATTTAAAAATAAGGGGGATATCACTAAGGACCAAGATGAAGAAAAATTTCTTTGCACAGATGCTTATGAATCTTTGGAATTCTCTACTCCAGAGCGCTGTGGAAGCTCAGTCATAGTGTATGGTTAAAGCAAGAAAAAGCAGCGACCTGATAGAAATTATAAAATTTGGAGAGCATGGATAAATGGATAGTCAGAGTCTTCTTCCCAGGGTAGAAATGTCAATTCCTAGGGGACATAGGTTTAAGGTAAAAGAAGATGTGAGGGACAGGTTTTTTTACACAGAGAATGGTAAGTGCCTGGAATACACTGCCAGAGGAGGTGGTCAAAGCAGATACAATAGCAACATTTAGGAGGCATCTTGGGGGGATTGTGGTCGGTGCAGACTCGATGGGCCGAATGGCCTCCTTCAGCACTGTAGGGTTTCTATGTTTCTATGTTTCTATATATGAATAGGCAGGGAATGGAGGGATAAGGGCCGTATAGAGGCAAAAGGTCTTTAGAAAGGCGTGATGTGCTGGCGCACATTTGATGAGACGAAGGGTTGGTTCCTGTGCTGTACTGTTCTTTGTTTTTTGTTGATAGATTTCTAATCAACAATAATTTGAAGGGTTATGGGGATAGAATGGGAAAAAGGCATTGAAAAGTCCGATCAGCCTTGATCATATTAAATGGTGGAGCAGGCTCGATGGGCTGAATGGTCTACTCCTGTTTCTATGTTCCTAGATTCTATGAAACCATATAGCAGACCACATCAGAGATTTATCTGGTGCTAGCCCCAGTACTTTTACTTTCATGAATGGTCTAACTATTTATTCTAATTCTGCTGATTTATTTTCCTTTGGAACCAATGAGCCTCCTCTGAGCATGAAAATAAATGAGCCCAGAACTTCCGTTCCCTGGGTGGGGGGGGGGGGAATTGGTGGGGGGGGGGATTGGTGGGGGGGGGGGGGGGAATTGGGGGGGGGGGAATTGGTGGGGGGGGGGGGAATTGGTTGGGGGGGGGGGGTCAATCATAAATAGCAGGGACTCCAGATGATGCACTGGGGGATCCCCAGTTGAAGTCCCCTCGTAAGGGCAACATGGCAATTGCCTGGGAGTCTAAACTTCTGATTGGCATTTACCTTGTACCTGGAACCAACCAGTATCCTGATTTAAATCAGAGACTTCAGATAGTTCCAACTCTCTAAGCAGAATAGGTTTCCAGGAAAAGTTAGAAGTTAAAAGCACTTCTAACTTCTCGGGAAATGTAGTACTGACCCCAATGAGACGCCCCTCCCAAGCCCCCCCCCACCCCCCCCCCCCTCAATTATCCCCTGAATAACCAACACCACCTCCATGACAAAGCCCCCCCACCCCCCCCAACTCCATGATTCCAAGCTACTACCCCACTCCACTGATTTCCAGATCCCCAGTTGCCATTCCAAACTCCTGACTGCCTCCTCCCAATGATTACTCCACCAAACTAACTATCTTCCCCACCCCTTCGCCACCCCCCACCCCACCGCCACCCCCCACCCCACCCCCGCCCCCCTCCCCACCAGACTACCCCTCAAAATATCCCCCACACTGACTACCCACCTTGAACTCCTGATTACTCTCCTGAACCCTGGACTACTTTCACCCCCCCCCCCCCAACCCACTGACCATCCCGCTAATATCCCACCCCTGAAAACACAACTTCTCCAACATGCCAGGGAGAGGCATTGGCATAGTAGTATTGTCACTGGACTAGTAATCCAGAAACCCAGGATAATGTTCCACATCCTGGGTTTGAATCCCACCAAGGCAGATGGTGAAGGTTGAATTCAATAAAAATCTGGAATTAAAAGTCTTATGATGACCATGGAACCATTGTTGATTGTAAAAACCCAATTCGTTCACTAATGTCCTTTAGGGAAGGAAATCTGTCGTCCTTACCTGGTCTGGCCTACATGTGACTCCAGATCCATAGCAATGTGAGTGACTCTTAAATGCTCTCAGGGATGGGCAATAAATCCTGGCCCAGCAACGATGCCAACAACACATGAGTGAATTTTTAAAAAACCCAACTATCCCCCAATTACTGTCCCAAACACCTGACTACACTCTTATATCCTCCAAGATCCCCCTCCTAACAACCCCCCCATGCTGGCTCCCTCCCACTCCTGTTCCCCTCCTGACAACCCTAACTAACTCATCAACTTACCCAACCAATTTACTTTCTCCCTGGCTTCTCAAAGTGTCTGGGATCTTTAAACTTCCTGCTTTACTGTAAAGAGAGAATATGTTGTTACCTTCCCTGACAATGCCCTGTGTAGGAAGGAGTTCAGAGTTGTCGCACTGCACATTTCTTTCCAGGCCTGGGTTGGAAAGTCAGGTGAGTGAACAGGAGCAGACTGGCAACTTCATGGTGATTGCCACTCCATGGAAGTTATGTTTTACTTCATATTAAAGTGTGCCTGGAAACCCTTTGCTATTCCAAATTTGGAGCTGAATAGTGTGTACACCCACCAGTCTTTCAGTGGTTACCTTGTTAATATTGGACTAGTTTACACTGGAGCTATAAAACAATCTAGATTTTTTTTTCTTTAACTACAATTACAGGTGATTGTCTTATCTGATTTATTGTATTATTTATTTGGACATTTGTTTTCCCAAAGACTGACAATGATTGTCCAGAATAACTTTTCCATAAAATGTTTATTCCGTAAAGAAATATTCTAAAACCTTTCCCTGTCCAGAGAACTGGAGCAGGTTTAAATGTTTCCACTGTTTTCCCATTGAAATGATAGCAGGAAATTTATAGAAACATAACAGCATTTCTGGCCCTTTGGTTATATCCCCTATCAATTTTTGCACCAATGAAAACATGCTCAGTTCTGAAAATTTCTATTTATAATTTGAAATCTTTCTTGTCATTACTTACTGAAACTATTTCATTGCATTAGTTCTGAACCTGGGTTGCCAAATTACCTTCAAGGTTAGAATGAATCATTGTAATTCCCTAATTGATCATTGATTTAATGTCTCCTGTGCTTTGCCACATCATGATAGTAGTTTAATATATTCCAGCCTAAATCCCAAATCTTGCAAAGTTAGCAAATTTCATAAATTTGGCCTCAGTATTAGTGAAAAAGAAAGCACCTATGATTCCCATTCTTGACTAGTACCCAACGTTTTCTGTTGTGAAGCACATGTTTGTGACTTTGCACTGGGGTGATCTGCCTTAGATGTAATTCTTCACACAGTAAAATAACCTACTGACCTCGTAGTCCAAGCGCATGGATTAACTTGATTGACTACGAATAGACTGCTGATGCTGATACCATTGGAACGGAGAATCGACAGAGAGGAGTTTAAGGAGAGAAAGTTAGTATAAAAACTTGTTTTAACTTATAATTCTGTGCCTCATGATACATCCAATTAATCAAGAACTTCAGTAATAAAAAGGATAAGATGGACTAAATGCTTTCACTGAATGATAAATGATCTTATCCAAATCTTTTTCCTTTCTGCCTTAGCCATTGGACATCCTTCAGCTTGTACATATGTTTCCTGTTGTAATATCAAGATGTTACATTAATCCACTGTTAAATCCATGTACACATTCAGGAGATTGTTGTAATGCACTGATGTGCTCTCCAACCATGGTCCCTTACATCTATCTCTTGTCTTAGCTCCTTCCCTCCATTGTCCATCATACTGCTGGATAAAATTATAGAATGGTTATGGTACAGAAGGAGGTCATTCAACCCATCATATCCATGCTAACTCTCTGCAAGACCAACTCAGCTAGTCCCACTCCCCTACCTTTAACCTGTCGCTCTGCCACACTTTTTTGTCTTTGGGTAATTATCCAATTCCCTTTTGAAAGTTACAATTGAATCTGCCTTCACCACACTCTGAGACTGTGGGCAGGATTTTGATCCCGATTTTAATAAACTTTAATAAATTTCAATGTAATTATGTAGTCTCCTCACCACATGATTCCCTGTCATGGTATATTCATATTGTCACGTTGACAGGTTTTAAAAATCATAAACCTGCCATGGAGATCTTTCTGGGGATGCAAAGGCAAGTATTGTCCCCAGAGGAGAGAGACATGGCTAAGCACTTCTCTGGCACTGCCCTCAGACCTCTGCCACAGATCAACTTGTGCCGGGGGCAGTGCCAGGCCAGACTCTAGTGTGAGCACCATGGGGTGGGGGATTGGGTTTGGGGGGTTGGGGGGAAGGTAGGATGTGGGCAAAATGAGAGTGATGATTGCGGGAGACGGGAATAGCCCCCGCTACATCCATGTTGGTGGTGGGGGGAAAGGGAGAGTTTATTTTTATTTCCGATCGGGACCCTCTTTAAAGAAGGTGCACGCGATCTCGGTGGAGCTTGTTGCTTACACTAAGTCCCCGGCCTTCCAGAGTGGGCATAAAACAGGCCCACTCAATATTTTTCTTTGAAGAGGCTCAAAGTTTGCAAAGCTTCTTCAAAATATCTACAAATTGTAAGAAGACCAAGTAGGTTAACAAAGCATGATACTGTCCTTCAGAAATTAAGCAGCAATAGCAATATTTAATACAGTTCTATTAAGCATAACATGCAAGATCCATGCAACTGGAGAGTTACACGACAGTTTTCTGACTGAGCCTGACACTTTGAGAAATTCTGGCAAGATCGGGCCCCGTGTATTCCAGGTGATAATCACTTACTGCGTTAATAATCTTCTCCTCATGTTGCCACTGAGTTACTTTGCAATTCACTTTGTGAAAATACAATTTGTGTTTCCTGGATCCCTTCTGCTAATGGGAGCAATTTCTACCTATCCACCCTGTCCAGACCCCTTGTGATTTTAAGCACTTCCATTATATTTCCTCACAGTCTTCTCTTCCCGTTGAAAAATAGCCGCAGTTTCTCCAAACTAGCCATGTAACTGAAAACCTTCATTCCTAGAACCTCTCTGCTTGCCCATTAATGCCTACACACCCTTCCTTCACTGTGGTGCCCAGAATTGGACACAATACTCTAGTCGAAGCCAAACCAATATTTTATAAAGGTTCACCACAAGTGCCTTGTTTTTGTGTTTTATGGCTGGGACTTTGACCGTCCCCCCCTCCTCCAGTGCCAGGTTGGCAAGGGGGAAGGGGCCATAACATGGGGCGCCACGCAATGGGAACCATTCCCAGAGCTTATCTGCCTGTCCCACTGCAACTTTGCCAGTAGAGGGGTAAACATCGGGAGCCCCCCCCCCTTATAGGCCAATTGAGGCCCGTAAGTGACCAATTTAATGGAAACGTAAGGGCCTCCACCAACACTGCCAGGATTTAATCCATGCCGGGAGAGACTCACACCGTGCATGTAGCCTGGCAGCTTTTACTCTTTGGAATAGTGACAAGGCAACGGGGACCTGGTACCTTCTTTACAGGCCCCTGTGATGATTGGAGCCCCCCCCCCAATAGTTTCTCCCCCTGCACTGATCTCCTCTTTCCCTGCCCAGAGACAGAGATAGAAAGGTTCTTGATTGGTAAGGGGGATTAAAAGTTATGGGTAAAAGGCGGGAGAATAGGATTGAAAAACATATCATCCATGATCGAATGGCAGAGCAGACTCGATGGGCTGAATCTGCTCCTATATCTTTTGGTCTTATGGAACTGAATGCGGTCCGAGCAGTGACCACCCACCACTTGCTGCAGGTGCAGAGAACTGTGGGCTATTTTGATTTGATTTATTGTTGTCACATATATTAACGTACAATGAAAAGTATTGTTTTTTGCGCACTATACACACAAAACATACTGTTCATAGAGAAGGAAAGGAGAGAGTGCAGAATGTAGTGTTACAGTCATAGCTAGGGTGTAGAGAAAGATCAACTTAATGCAAGATAAGTCCATTCAAAAGTCTGACAGCAGCAGGGAAGAAGCTGTTCTTGAGTCGGTTGGGACGTGACCTCAGACTTTTGTATCTTTTTCCCGAAGGAAGAAGGTGGAAGAGAGAATGTCCAGGGTGCATGGGGTCATTAATTATGCTGGCTGCTTTGCTGAGGCAGCAGGAAGTGTAGACAGAGTCAATGGATGGGACGCTGGTTTGTGTGATGGATTGGGCTACATATACAACCTTTTGTAGTTCCTTGCGGTCTTGGGCAGAGCAGGAGCCATACCAAGCTGCAATACAACCAGAAAGAATGCTTTTTATGGTGCATGTATAAAAGTTGGTGAGAGTCGTAGCTGACATGCCAAATTTCCTTAGTCTTCTGAGAAAGTAAAGGTGTTGGTGGGCTTTCTTAATTATAGTGTCGGCCTGGGGGGGACCAGGACAGGTTGTTAGTGATCTGGACACCTAAAAACTTGAAGTTCTCGACCCTTTCTACTTCGTCCCCATTGTTGTAGACAAGGGCATGTTCTCCTTTACGCTTCCTGAACCCGATGAAAATCTCCTTCGTTTGATTGGCCGGCAGAGCTCAGAGGTGAGACTTGCTCTTTTGATTGGGGCAGGTGGTCCAGTTCAACTCAATTAACAGCCCGGCGGCCATTAAATCAGTATGGGGATGAGCTCGCCCAATAGGGTGGGTTCACCCCTGACCTTTCCACCAGGGGGATGCAAACCCTGGTGTAAAATCCAGCCCAGGATGATGTATTGCCAATTTTCGCAACCTGCCCTGTCTTGTTCAATGATTTGTGCATCTATATCCTCAGGTGCCTCTGCTTCTGCATCCCCTTTAGAATTGTAACCTTTCTTTATATTTATTTATTATTCGCAAAATAACTTAAGCTGAAGATTATTACTTGAAAGCATGGATGAGGTAGAGTAGGCAGTATTGAAGAAAGAGGGAAGGAAACCTGATTCCTTCAGAGTCGCCCCCTGGATCTTTCCCCATCCACGTGACTTAGCCTCCAGTGTTCCAGCTGCATGCCTAACAGCAACTGTCTCTGAACTGGGTGGTTCTTGGTCAGGAAGTGCAGCGGCAGCAGGTGTCAACATTTCACAAAGAGACTCATTATGCTGCCTCATACATTCATTGTGCTGTATTGTGAGCACATTGTGCTGACAAATAACCTCCTCCTCCTCCTGTGAAATCTGCACATGCTGAGCACTGATCTCAGTTAATCCTTGCAGCTGCTGGAAAACATCTGTTAAGGTTTGAAATTACAACTGTGCATTGGTCTCGCAACTTTTACCTTTCTGCGATAGATCCTGACATGGGGGTGGGGGAGGGTGGTCAAGGACAAACTCAACGGCAGTGATCTTGGTCAATCAGCGTGATGAGCAGGGAAGCAGCCAAAAAGCCTGTTTGTGCCCTACGTGAACTGGTTTTGCGCGGAATGCCATCTTCCCAACCCTGTTTTACACATCTTGCACGCCCTCTTCCAGCCTCATGGACACTTCCTGCCTTGATGGTGAGACCTCTCATGATCCCCACAAACAAGGGCCAGTGCAACAGCCATGCTGGGGGGGATCAGAGGCCATTGAACCCTCTTGCGGTTGGGAGCAGAGTCGGGCAATGTCCACTGGGCAACCTGGCAGTGCCCACTGGGCACCATATCCATGCCGGGGCAGTGCCAAAGGGATGGGTCCTGATTGGGATGGGGCTATGATGGGGGAGCAAGCAAATGAGGGGAGCTTTGTGGGAGGGGGTATGCAAGGGGGGTGATTGGTAGATGGGAGGGATCGGCAGGCATTGGGAAGACCAAAAGGTGGGTGTGCAGAGAGTGCCTACGGAAGATCGTGACAGGGGATTCATTGGTAGGGTCCCAATACCCCGATGATGGCAACCCGTGTTGCCATGAGGGGGGTTACACTGCTGCCGATGATGTGATAGGGGAGCAATGTCTGTGGGCAGGGGGAGATGGTGGGAGGTCTCCCAGTGCACTGAGAGATCGGGGCACCCCACAATGGCGCTCGAGCGCTCTGCACCAGCTTCCTTGGCGACATTAGGCTCTGCCACCCTCCCGATGCAAATCAGAAACAGCGTGTGGAAAGATTTCAGTGCCAGCTTGCCCAAAAAACTGGAGTGTTTTCAGATTTTTTTGACACGGGCACAATTCATTGAAAAAATATGTAAGGCCGAATGTGTGAGAAAACACATTTGCCGGTCTCCATCTCTCCAAGCTGTCAATCACTCCGTGTTTTGTCTCCTTCCCCCTGCTGCTCACCCCCTTTCCATACCCCTCCCCGACCAATCATCTCCTATAGAGCTCCCTCCCCCATTGCAGAACCTCCCTGTTTCCTCCTCCTGCAGACTCCTCCACTCCATAGTGCTTCCACCCCAGCAGACTCCCCCTTTGCAGAGCTCTACCCCTTCCAATGCTCTCCCCTTACTGGGCTCCCCCCCCCCCCCTGCAGAGCTCCCCTCCCCATGGTGCTTCTCCCCTTGCCTTCCCCTCTGTCATAGCCTCTCCCCCACTCAAACTCTACCCCCAATCAGGCACCACCCCCTTGGCACTGCCCCGGCACAGTTATGGTACCAATGGGCAGTGCCAGTGTGCCAGGTGGGCACTGTCCCATGGATACTGTCTGGCCATGCCCCCAACCACGTGTACAGACCAGCTGTGCTTCTTGTCGGTGTGAGGACTGACCAGTGAGGAGGCAACTTCAAGTGAGCCAGGATGAGAGTGCCCGGGACTCGCTAATGACATGTCATTAATATTTAAATCGACTTTGCGTCCATTCTGGGCGCGGAGCCAATTTTGCTGGCAAAACAGGGCCGGCAAGATTGTGTGAGGAGAGAAAACCATTACAAACTTGATTTTTTTTGCCTCTCACACAATCTTACTACCTCACCTTGCCAAACGATAGGTGCGACAAGGTGGTAAGATTGCACCCTTAGAATGTTTTTGGTAAGATTGTGCCCAGTATCTTCTTCATCACCTGTATGTTCTGCAAGGTGCCCATGAGGTTGTGGAGGTGCGGAAGCTTCTCCTGCCAATGTGGTATTCTCCTCACCTCCTGAAGGCTCTGAGTGCCCCCCCCCCCCCTCCCCCCCACCAACAAAGCAGTCCTCCCACTCCCCAACAACAATTAAATTTAGTGCCTCAGCATCACCATCACAGCCAGAATTCTCACCCTCCTGCAAGACCTCTCTCTCCTCCGCTGCAGCTCCAGTGCTGCACTGCTGCAGTGTCCTTGCCTCCATTATATCCCATTCTGACATCTCTTTTGCACCTACATTGGACTCTGGTGTGACCATGGCATCTGTGAGAGCAAAGGAAAACTTGTTTTTGTAACAAATTAATTTGTCATCATCTTGATGGTGTTCTCTCTAGACTTTTTTTGAACCCTGGTTCTGTCCCATATCTGAATCACTGCTGTTTATCATGGGGTTGGAGAGACCCATCAGCCTCCATTTGTGCTTCTCCTCGACAGAAAGGACTTTAATGCACGTCAGCCCCTGCCTCCAGTCAGTGAGCGCTCCTGGGTAATTATGGGGCAGCTTGCCTCCTGAAAAAATATATACATTTATTTTAAAATTCTGACTCTACTGTTCTGTGAAACAGGAGACAGCTGAAAGCTTGTACCCTGGGGGGAGGTTTGGTTCCATTATAACACTTATCACAAAGTCAGGACCATCTCCAAGGTAACTGCATTTTACAACACCTCAGGAAGTTAGCAAAGAAACTATATTGTCCTCTGAAAATTGGAGGGAATTAGTTCCTAGCATATGTTTTACGATACAGATACAGAAAATGCTAGAGATTCTCTGCAGGTCTGACAGCATCTGGGGCCTGTGAGAAGTTCTTCACCACTGGCCCCAAGGACCTCCTGGGACTGGAAGTGCGAGCCCCAATTTGCAGGACTCTAAGTAAGTATGTATTTTTTGGAAATATTTTCAGCGGAGCGGAGCACCGTCCTTTTTCTGACGATGGATGGAAGTAACGGCCCAGGTCTTCAATTTCTACAACTCAGGATCAGAGATCACCAAATGTTTAGGGCCAGAAGGAAGCCATTTGGCCAATTGAATCTGCACTAGCTCTCTGTATGATCAACTCAACTAGTACCATTCCCCTATTTCTCCCTATAATCCAGCATTTTCGTCCTTTTCAAATAACAGTCTAATTTCTTTTTGAATATTTCAAATTAAATCTGCCTCCACCACAATCTCAGGCAGCATCTTCCAGTCCCTAACCACTTGCTGCATAAACAAGTTTCTTCTCATATTGCTTTTGTTTCTTTTACTAATCACTTTAAATCTGTGCCCTCTCATTCTTGATCCTTTCCGAAATGGGAACAGTTTCTCCCTATCTACTCTGTCCACTCTTATGGATTTTCAATACTTTGACTCAGAGTCCTTCGAGGTGGGAACCGGCAACATTTCACAGTTTGTTGGGGTTCACTGCATCAGGCTCGTGACTCAGATTCTGTACAAGAAGAAAGGGGATTTCATCATTATCTCTCTTACCAGAGAGAAGCAAGAGCCGTGAGCACACGTTCTTGTCAGACTAGCAGCATTCTCTATGATGCAAGGTACCGTGGCTGCACATAAGTAGCTCTGCAGGCCTCACATATTACGAGGGAAATGTCCTACAACCAGAAGGGCTACCAAACATGTAATAGGTGTACAATACCCAGAAAATCCTCTTGATTAATGTTTGATGTATGTTTCAATGTACAACTAATCAGAGTGTGGCAATTACCTCATTAAGAGAACTGCAAGTAAAACAGGTGATATTGATTGTGAGATAAATACTAACAGCTGCAACACTTTGCTGGTTGAGCTCCCTGGAGGCCAGCAGCACTGAGGAAGAGGTTTACAATAAAATAGCTTGAACCTAAAGACCAGTGTGAAGTGATTAGAATTATAGAACCCCTACAGTGCAGAAGGAGGCCATTTGGCCCATCGGCCACTGACAAAAGTTCCACAGGCCCTATCCCCGTAACCCCACATATTTACCTTACTAATCCCCTTGACATTAAGGGACAATTTACCATGGTCAGTCAACCTAACCCGCACACCTTTGGAGTATGGGGGGGAAACTGGAGCACTGGAGGAAACACATATGTGGGAGAATATGCAAACTCCACACAGACAGCCATCCAAGGCTGGAATTGAACCTGGGTCCCTAGCTCTGAGAGGCAGCAGTGCTAACCTGACCATGCTAAATTGCTCCTTAGTGTCCAAAGATAGTAGATTAGCCATGATAAATGCATGGGGTTATGGGGATAGGGCAGGGGGGAGGGCCTGGGTGGGATGCTCCTTTGGAGAGTTGCTGCAGACCTGATGGGCCAGATGGCCTCTTTCTGCACTATAGGAAATCTATGGTTCTATTAACATTATCGTTACCACTCAAAAGTAAGATAAGGAGTAAGGTATTTCCAGAGTGGAAAGTGGATGATCTGAATCAAGAAAACGGATTAAACATTCTGTTACAATTTTTGGATAAGATTTACAAAAGGATGAGTTACTGGAAGCCCGAACAATCTTTAATAGGTTTTGGAAATCAGAGAATCAGTCCATGGAAGAATATTACATGAATGAGATAGAGAATCTGGTGAACTGGTGGGACAACAATAATCTCTCCCTCAATGTCAACAAAACAAAGGAGATAGTCATCGGCTTCAGGATGCATAGTGGAGAACATGCCCCTGTCCACATCAATGGGGATGAAGTAGAAATGGTCGAGAGCTTCAAATTTTTAGGTGTCCAGATCACCAACAACCTGTCCTGGTACCCCCATGCCGGCACTATAGTTAAGAAAGCTGACCAACGCTTCTACTATCTCAGACGACTAAGGAAACTTGGCATGACAGCTCCGACTCTCACCAACTTTCACAGATGCACCATAGAAAGCATTCTTTCTGGTTGTATCACAGCTTGGTATGGCTCGTGCTCTGCCCAAGACCACAAGAAACTACAAAGAGTTGTGAATGTAGCCCAGTCCATCACGCAAACCAGCCTCCCATCCATTGACTCTGTCTGCACTTCTCGCTGCCTCAGCAAAGCAGCCAGCATAATTAAGGGCCCCGGACATTCTCTCTTCCACCTTCTTCCTTCGGGAAAAATATATAAAAGTCTGAGGTCACGTACCAACCGACTCAAGAACAGCTTCTTCCCTGCTGCCATCAGATTTTTGAATGGACCTACCTTGCATTAAGTTGATCTTTCTCTACACCCTAGCTATGACTGTAACACTACATTCTGTGTTCTCTCATTTCCTTCTCTATGAATGGTATGCTTTGTCTGTATAGCGCGCAAGAAACAATACTTTTCACTATGCTAATACATGTGACAATAATAAATCAAATCAAATAAAATATCATACCTGCATCCAGTCTGTCCAACCCTATCAGAATTCTGTACATTTCAATGAGCACCTTCCATGACCACCGGACATCTCAAAGTGCTTCTCTATGTATAGCGCGCAAGAAACAATACTTTTCACTGTATGCTAATACATGTGACAATAATAAATCAAATAACATGGATTTTGATGAAAAGTACAAGGGACTTCAGAGATTTGCACATGAAATTCCAGAATCCATATTGGTGTTTAAATTACTGGACTGTGTCCACATTTCCCATGTTAATAGTCTTTTGGTACTAACAAGGTACCCTGGGACCATGTTCAAATTGGCACCTTACCTCTCTGATGCGCTATCAATAAGGCGAAAGACTACCGATATGCCAATATAAGTGTAGGCTTTTATTCACAACAGAATCAGGAGCAGATCCCAGCAACTAACCGACCTGGACTGAACAAGGGGGAGGAGACAGCCATCTTTATACTAGGTGCTGAGGGGAGGAACCAAACTGGAAGGGGATGTGTCCAGGTATGACAAACACACACAACGGTGGTCCATATAGGACAAAGGCACAACTGAGGTCCACCACATTCACCCCTTCCTTTTAAAAAAACAACACGGGGGTGAAGCGGAAACAATATCACAAGTCCAGACGAACCGGTGGCTTGATCCGTCGTCGCGATCGTCGTAGTGCAGGTCGCAGAGTCGTCCGAGCAGGGAGCGATGTCGGCCCAGGCTCCATACAGTGAGCGTCGAGAGAAGGCGCTGGGTGGTGTGAAGCGGACCGATCCGTCGTCCCGTCCAGTCGTCGGGTACTGCGTGGCGACGGCTCCGGCGACTCAAGCGAGCTGTACATAGGGGCGAGAGGAATGAGCAGTGGCCCTGGTGGCGTATGGGGAACAGTGGGAATCGGAGCTGGGGGGTGGGGGGCTGCAACAGGCTCTGGGCACACTACATTGGGGACAGGGACTGAGGGAGGAAGAGGCGTAGCAGTCTCCGAATGGACGACACCAGGGACCGTGGGGCAGAAGGACGTGGTGACCTCCGGGGCACCCGCGGGTGCCAAGTCACGGACAGAAACCGTGTCCTCCCGCCCATCAGGGTACGCTACATAAGCATATTGGGGATTAGCATGGAGCAGTTGGACCTCCTCGACCAAGGGATCTGCCTTATGGGTCCGGACATGCTTCCGAAGCAGGACGGGTCCCGGGGACATCAGCCAATCCGGGAGCGAAGTACCCGAGGAGGACTTCCTGGGAAATGAAAACATCCGCTCGTGAGGGGTCGTATTGGTCGCTGTGCACAAGAGTGACCTAATGGAATGGAATGCGTCCGGAAGGACGTCTTGCCAACGGCTGACTGGAAGGCCCCTAGACCGTAACGCTAATAGAACGGCCTTCCAGACGGTTGCGTTCTCCCGCTCTACTTGACCATTGCCCCTGGGGTTATAGCTAGTGGTGCGGCTGGAGGCAACGCCTTTGGCGAGCAGGTACTGCCTCAGCTCGTCACTCATGAAAGAGGACCCACGGTCGCTATGAATATAGGCTGGGAAGCCGAACAGGGTGAAGAGCTTGTTCAGGGTCCGAATCACTGTAGCCGTGGTCATGTCCGAGCAGGGGAAGGCAAAAGGGAAACGTGAGTATTCGTCAATGATATTCAGGAAATAAACATTGCGGTTAGAGGAGGGGAGGGGGCCTTTAAAATCAACGCTAAGGCGCTCGAACGCGCGAGTGGCCTTTACAAGGTGCGCCCTACCTGGCCGGTAGAACTGCGGTTTGCACTCAGCGCAGACCCTGCATTGCCTGGTAATCGTCCGGACTTCCTCAAGGGAGAAGGGCAGGTTACGGGACTTGACAAAATGGAAAAATCTGGTGACACCCGGGTGACAGAGGTCGTTATGGAGGGACTGTAGCTGGTCTAGTTGGGCACTGGCACATGATCCACGGGACAGGGCGTCTGGGGGCTCATTGAGCTTCCCGGGCCGGTACATGATGTCATATCTGTAGGTGGAGAGCTCAATCCTCCACCGCAAGATCTTGTCATTCTTAATCTTGCCCTTTTGCCTGGTGTTAAACAGGAAGGCAACTGACCGCTGGTCCGTAATTAAGGTGAATCGTTGGCCCGCGAGATAATGGCGCCAGTGCCGGACGGCTTCCACGATGGCCTGGGCCTCCTTCTCGACCGAGGAGTGTCGAATCTCAGGGCCTTGTAAGGTCCGGGAAAAGAAGGCCACCGGACGGCCCCTCTGGTTAAGGGTGGCAGCTAGGGCAAAGTCAGACGCATCACTTTCCACTTGGAATGGGATGGATTCGTCCACAGCGTGCATCGCGGCCTTCGCGATGTCCGCTTTGATGTCATCGAAGGCCCGACAGGCCTCCTCCGCCAGGGGAAAAGAGGTCGATTTTAGGAGCGGACGGGCTTTATCTGCGTAACGGGGAACCCACTGGGCATAATAGGAGAAGAAGCCCAGGCATCTCCTCAGTGCTTTGAGGGTAGTAGGGAGGGGAAGCTGCATAAGGGGACGCATCCGGGCTGGGTCGGGGCCAAGGACACCATTTTCTATCACGTACCCAAGGATGGCGAGGCGGCGTGTCCGGAAAACACACTTCGCCTCATTGCATGTGAGGTTCAGGAGAGTGGCCGTACGAAGGAATTTTTGTAGGTTGGCGTCATGGCTGCAGATGGTGACGTTATCCAGATACGGGAAAGTGGCCCGTAGTCCGTGCTGGTCCACCATTTGATCCATGGCCCGTTGGAAGACTGAGACCCCATTGGTGACACCAAAGGGGACTCGGAGGAACTGGTAGAGGCGGCCATCCGCCTCAAAGGCAGTGTATGGGCGATCCTCTGAGCGGATAGGGAGCTGGTGGTAAGCCGATTTCAAATCGATCGTTGAAAAAACCCGATAGTGCGCGATGCGGTTGACTATGTCCGTGATACGGGGAAGAGGATATGCATCTAGTTGGGTATACCTGTTTATGGTCTGGCTGTAGTCAATCACCATGCGGTGTTTCTCCCCCAATTTAACTACGACCACTTGCGCCCTCCAGGGGCTGGTGCTGGCCTGGATAATCCCTTCCTGGAGCAAACGTTGTACCTCGGACCGAATGAAGGCCCGGTCATCCGCACTATAGCGCCTACTCTTGGTGGCTATAGGCCTACAATCCGGGGTCAGGTTATCAAATAACGGGGGGGGGTGATCTTGAGGGTCGAGAGACTGCAGGTGGTGCGTGAGGGGCGCTGCCGTGACGGCGCCTTGCAGACGGAGAGCGGGGGATAAGGGCCATCGTACTGCAGGATGACGCTTCTATGATGGGTGAGGAAATCTAACCCCAGCAGTACAGCTGCGCAGAGTCGCGGCAGCACGAGGAGCCGAAAACGCTCTTCGACTGTGCCCTGTACCGTCAGCGTCACCAAGCAGCACCCGAGGACCTCCACTGAGTGAGAATTCGAGGCCATGGAGATGGTCTGGCTCCAGGGTTGCACGGGAAGGGCATATTGACGCACTGTGCGAGGGTGTATAAAACTTTCCGTGCTCCCACAGTCAAACAGGCAGTTTTCTGCATAACCATTTACCTTGATCTCCATTATGGACTTGGAGAGTTGATGTGGCTGAGACTGGTCCAGGCAAATTGATGCCACTGTTGAATTAAAGAAGAATCCATCTTCGTCGCCATCTGATGACGTCACGGATGAAGCTTCCTGCTCAGCTTGCCTTGATGCCAGTCTCAAAGATGGCGACTCCCGCACTTCCGGTGACCGCATCAAAGATGGCGATTCCCGCACTTCCGGTGACCGCATCAAAGATGGCGATTCGCGCGCAGCCGCCGCCTGCATCAAAGATGGCCGCGCCCTCGGAGCACACATGGCTCCACGAGTCTTCAGAAGCGGCTTTGCTCGGCAGACTTTAACAAAGTGGCCTCGCTTACCGCATCCGGAGCAAATCGCGTCCTTTGCCGGGCAGTGAGGCCGAGGGTGCTTAGGGAGGCCACAAAAGTAACATTTGGGCCCTGCTGGAGCAGCCGTCGCAGTGGAGCTGTCGGTGGAACGGGATCCAAGGTAAGACCCGAGATTATGGGAGGCTGTTTCTAATGTTTCAGCCATCGTGGCCGTTTTCCGGAGGTCTAGGTCATCTTGTTCCAGCAGACGCTGCTGGATGTATGTAGACTCAATGCCCGCAACGTAGGCGTCGCGGATCAGATCCTCCGTGTTCTGAGCTGCTGAAACAGCCTTACAGTCGCATGCTCGGGCGAGGACTCGCAGGGCGCGCAGAAATTGGGCGCACGATTCTCCTGGCTGCTGTTTGCGGGTAGTTAGGAGGTGTCTGGCGTAAACCACGTTAGGGCTCTTTCGGAACTGCCCTTTTAGGAGTTCGATAGCGTCCGCGTAAGTAGCAGCGTCCCGGAAGATTCCATAGACAGTTTCGCTTACCCGGGCGCGGAGCACGTGGAGTTTAGCAGCGTTGGTGTCGATGGCCGTAGCGGTGTCGACGAATGCTTCGAAGCAGTCCAACCAATGATCAAATTTATCAGAGGCTCCAACCTCTTGAGGGTCTAATGCTAACTCGTCGGGTTTTAGAAACTGCTCCATACTAGTAACTGTTGTGAATAAAATTGATGCGCTATCAATAAGGCGAAAGACTACCGATATGCCAATATAAGTGTAGGCTTTTATTCACAACAGAATCAGGAGCAGATCCCAACAACTAACCGACCTGGACTGAACAAGGGGGAGGAGACAGCCACCTTTATACTAGGTGCTGAGGGGAGGAACCAAACTGGAAGGGGATGTGTCCAGGTATGACAAACACACACAACGGTGGTCCATATAGGACAAAGGCACAACTGAGGTTCACCACACTCTCCAAAGGGGTACCCTGACTATCCAAATGAATTCACCAAGTTCAGACCTGCTGTTAGCCGGTATGATTTGCACACTCTGGGCTTCATGCTCCTGGTCTACAAAAATTATACTTCCGTGGAGGCAGTTGAAGATTTAAATGGCTAGCTGCCTCTGTAAACTGCAAGTGTGAACTCTGGCCACATTCTAATCCCATTCCCGTGAAAATAGGAAGTGGCATGTTTGGGGATGGAATTTAGGATTTCTCAGTGCATCTGCTCTCTCTTGTGGTAAAAATCTGGGCCAAACAGTTTATCCATGATTAGTACAAATGCTTTTGCCATTGTCCACGAGCATTTATTTCACTGCTCTTTGCTGGCATTGCGGTGCACGAATTGAGTGTTGTGTTTCCGCATGTCACAAAATGAGTGCCTTTCAAAAATTACTTAGCTGTGATTTTATGAGGATTTTATGAGGATGTGAAAGGTGCGAAATCAAGATAAGTTTTTGTTTTCCATTTGCTGTGGTTATAATTGTAATTAATCTAATTTTCGACTGTGTACAAGTTTAACATTACTTCACTAGAAGAGATATATTTTGAGCAGCAGATATAAAAGAATGAATTTTCGTGAAAAGATAATCCTCAGGAGTTGATTAGGGAGGTTGTGTCCTCTCCAACCCTTCCCTTCCCTTTTCCATATCCCCTTCATCCTTTATCTCCCTTCTCCCTCTTGTCGTACCCTCGCAGAGTCTCCCTCTTCAACCACTTTCCCCATCTCTTTCCTACTTCCCTCTATACCTCCCCTCTATCCATCTCGTTCCCCTTCTTTTTCATGCTTTCCCTTTTCCTTCTCCACTCATGTGTCTAAGTGCTTTTATCAGCTGAGATTTCCCTCATCACCTGTAGTCTGAGAAGCTCTGTGTGAGCATACCTGTTCAACTATTAGACTCAGCTGCATTTTATGTGGGAGCATATGCAGCAGGGGCTGTCTTGTGCAAGGAAACAAAGTTGTTAGCAAAATACTTAAGGTCATTTATCCCCTTCACTAACCTTGCAATAATTCCCTCCACCGTAGTTAGCCATTAACTCTTGTTGCCTGCTTTGAACTTTTTAGAGCCAAATGAAATGCATATATGCAGTACATTATATAGGGGATACTCATGATCAAATACTTGGAAGCACAGGGGAGGTTAATAAACCAACAGAATATAAAATATTTATGTAATTCACCTCACTCCTGACATCCACTCCACAACTTACCCACACTTCCATATTTATGTATAAATATTAGTTTAAATAATATTTATGGCACTCACTGATGCATCATTCACTATTGAAATAATTGGCTGGTATATCTGGGTTCCAATGTGTTGTGGTTAATTCTGTGCTCCAGTACTTCCACCAAAAAAGCTCCTTGTTTCAGTGGAATAATGATTTTGAACATTAGCACTCCCATCTTAAAGAGATCACTCAAACTGATATTAACGCCTGAGTAACATAAACATCCACCTGCCCTTCTTAGCACCCTTCTAAGCAACTCTTATGGGAGTTTAACTACCTACATGATCAAGAATGAAGTTAAAATGTTTGAAAGATCACCACAAGTTAATTCATTGTGCTCACTATGTATAGAAACACAGCTAGCGCAAATATTGGGCTGGAACTTAATGGAAAAATAAGAACTTCCTGGATTTGCACATTAATTTATCCATTAAACTCATCACAGAAAATTAAATCTGGTAATTGAGAAAAGTGAAAACACTTTAATAGTATCCCGATCTTCACTGTACTACTAATTAACCTCTCTGACCACAAAACTGAACAATTTAAATAGATATGGGGTATGATTATTTATATGGTAAATTATAGATTCCTAAAACAATACATTAAAAAATCTTGCTTTTTCTCTTTTTTTGTCTCCTTCTTAATCCAATTTTCTTTTCCCTCCTTATTTTACTTTTGTACCTGATTTCACTCTAATTCAGTCTCCTTCTCAGCCATTCCTCTTTTTCCACTTTGACCTCTTAAATCTCATTACAGTAAGGCCTCATTTAACATTGTTTCATTTTAAAATTGGTTCTTTTTCAGGGTTTCTCCAAAATATGTTGTAATTTCTGTCTTTATGTTATCATGCATCATTCCTATCAGCATCATTATCACACATCACCTCATGTAATGTCTGAGGTCTGAGGTCCCATGGCCTGATCAGTGTCATAATGAAGAAAGGCCATGATGTGAACCTGACGAAGGAGCAGAGTTCTGAAAGCTTGTGATTTCAAATAAACCTGTTGGACCATAACCTTGTGTGGTGTGACCTCTCATTATGAAGAAAGGTTTTTGCACTCGAGTGAGCATCAATTTTTTAGAAAATTAGAGGCAAAGTTCTGAAGAAAGAATATCCAAAGCAAGAGTTTTATTTTTGCAAGCAAAATGTTGAAGTCTACACTACCCACTTCCCTGGTAATTGGTCTATTTCATGACTCTGCAAGCTGATTTTAATTGTGAAGCTTCAAGAGTGCCTGCTGTGTGTGAGCTACAGAAGCCATTTAAGTCTGAGAGAGAGGTATTTGCTACTGTACACAGACACAGTAAAATTAATTTCCTTATTTCATGCTTTTTTGGATGAATACTAAGTGGTGCCTTCAGGAGACTGACTCTGCAATTGTCTGAATAATTTTGGAGCTCTCCCAAGGCTGGACCTTGTTCAGTCTGCAGCAGGTTTGGATGAAGCCATTTTAAAACCAGTCAGAGAGCCATTTGCAGCAGGTAAGGATCAGCATCAAAGCTCTAAATCACTTAAAGCCACCTTTACTGAAACACCATAGGTATATCTTTAAAGCATCCCTAAAGAGGTCAAACATCTCCACCAACAATTGGTCACCAACCCAAATGAGGGAAGGTTCACTTGGGAAGGAATCAAAGGCAGACGGGACAATCTTACTGGCTTGTCCCACCAGTTGATTGGTGTGGCGAGCTGGCAAGGTTGCACGAGATGTGAAAAACTGGCTTCGCACCGGTTTCTCACCTCTAGCGATATTATCGACCCCGATCTGCAGGCATAATCAGTCTCGCACCCAGGCACGAGGCTGCTTTTAATATTCATTAGGCTATTTAAATATTATTAGTAAGCCTGGAACACAATCGTACGGGCTCATTTGCCTTAACAGCCTTGTCGGTGGAGGTCCCCACTGGCGAGGATCACGTATGCTCCCCCACTAATGGGGAGCAGACATGATGGCCTCACTGGTGGGACCGGAGGCCAATGAAACCCCTTGGGTGGTCAGGAGCAGGGGAGGGCAGTGCCCCTTTGGCACTGCCAGCTTGGCACCATCCACTGGGCACTGGGGGGGTGGGGTGGGGGTGCATTGTCCAGAAGGTGGAGGGACCAACAGATTCCCATTGCACTTTGTGGAGTTTACATGTGCAATGGGACCCTCTCACAGTCAGCAACTGGCTTCCCAACATGAATAGACTCTGGCCATTCCCCCTGAGAATCACACTTTGCCTCATAAGATTGCAACTGGGAGCACAGCCAAAAAACGGGACACGATTCTCTTCCATTTTCATGCTCATTTGACACTAGAATTTTTTTGGTAAGATCATCCCCAGGGATTCTATGACAGGAAATGCAACGTCTAAGTCAGGGACGGACAGAGGGCAAAAACCTTCAAGCAACTCGTTACCTGACCTTCCATGTAACAGCTGCCCACATTTGGCAGAGTTTACATGTTGGAATTACCATCTATCTAGAAATCCAGCGGGCCAGAGTTGAAGCAAGTCATCCCCGAACCAAAGGGACTACCTAACGGGTAAGAGAGACAGGTGAGTCTTATTTAATTTGAATTTATGTAGCATTTATTTCAAATTTAGTGATTTATTTTATTTTGAGAGCTATTTCAACAAGGAATACACAGTGCTGTACATGTATGGGGCAGTGGGCCATAATGTTCATAGAAGAAATCATCATAGAAATCATAGAAACCCTACAGTGCAGAAGGAGGCCATTCGGCCCATCGAGTCTGCACCAACCACAATCCCACCCAGGCCCCACCCCCACATATTTTACCCGCTAATCCCTCTAACCTACACATCCCAGGACTCTAAGGGACAATTTTTAACCTGGCCAATCAACCTAACCCGCACATCTTTGGACTGTGGGAGGAAACCGGAGTACCCGGAGGAAACCCACGCAGACACGAGGAGAATGTGCAAACTCCACACAGACAGTGACCCGAGCCGGGAATCGAACCCGGGACCCTGGAGCTGTGAAGCAGCAGTGCTAACCACTGTGCTACCGTGCCGCCCACGAGTACCGTGCCGCCCACCAGTTCTCAGAGTGCCAGTCAGTTTTGGATTGTAGAGGGTGAGCCCTCTCGGTTTGGGGGGGTGGGGTGTAAGGTTGGGTTGGGGCGATGGAGGGGGGGGGGGGTGGTGTTCTGGTTGGGTTGTGAGTTGGGGTGCCCAACTAGTTCGCTTGGGTGTTGGGTCAGGGTGGGGAAGGTGGGATGCGGTGTGTCAGGTTGGTTGGAGGATGATCTAACTGAGTTAAGGAATCAGGTCAGTGTGTGTGTGGGGGCGGGTGGGGAGGATCCCATGAGGGTGGTGGGTCAGGGGTGGGGAAAAGTATGTGGATGGGTGCTTAGAGTGGCAATGGGGGAGTTCCATATGGGGATTGATCTGAATATTTAAAACAGCTACAGCCAAGTTAGAAGAGATTTTCTTTCTTCTCACTTTTTCATAGTAACTATTAGTGTAAGACTGGCAGTACCATTCAAAGTTGGCGCTCTGAAGAAGTCACACCATCTTAGAACATTACATCTGTTTCTCTCTCCACAGACGTTGCCAGACCTGCTGAGTTTAGTCAGGATTTTCTGTTTTCATTTCCGATTTCTAGCATTCACAGTATTTTGCTTTTATTTCAACTTGTGCATTGGTTTCTCTGAGCAAGAAGTGTCCGATGGAACCTAACTCCAGCTTTAGGTGAGGACTTACCGAAGTTGGAGATATATTGTTGGTCTTGTTGTTCATCAAGGTCCCAGCTGCCCTATTGTCCATGTTGCACCATTAGTAGCTTGCACTTCCAGTAAATCAGGTGGCTCAATGGTTAGCACTGCTGCCTCACAGCTCCGAGGACCCAGGTTCAATTCCGGCCTTAGGTGACTGCCTGTGTTGAGTTTGCACGTTCTCCCCATGTGTGTGTGTGGGGTTCCTCCGGGTGCTCCAGTTTCCTTCCACACTCCAAAGATGTGCAGGTAAGATTGATTGGCCATGCTAAATTATTCCATAGTGTCAGGGGGATTAACAGGGTAAATACGTGAATGATCAGGCCTGGGTGGGATTGTTGTCAGTGCAGCCTTGATGGGCCGAATAGCCTCCTTCTGCACTGTAGGATTTCTATGATTCTATTCGATGAAAAACATTTTGCATTGAAGAATGTGGATAAACCTCTAAGGGGGAACACTGTGATGCACCTCACTCTAAAAGATTCAGTCCATTACACAAAAGTAACACGACCCGTTATTTTGTGGGTACTGACACAATAGAATATGGAGAACTCTATACACAAACTGTCTGCTGAATGGTGTAACAGATCAAGTCAGATAAGAAATTGAATATACCTGCCCTCTTCAATTGTATTCTTAAGCAGTGCCATCACCATCGCACATGCACATAAATATGTGTATAAATTATTTAATTTTAGTCATGTTTGGTGACATATTGAGAAAAAGTATAGTCTTACAACAATTAGAAATTTAATCAACTTTGCAGTTAATTTATTTTATCTTTAAAATGTTAGGCACAGCATTCTTTTTTATCATTGTTGAAAAGATACTGGCCGTGATTTTACCAGTTTGCCCTGCCCATCGATTGGCAGAATGATCCAGTAAAATCGCACGAGAGCCGAGAAATCAGGATCGCGCCTGAATTCTCGCCTCTCGCGATCTTACCACAACCAGATTTCCGAAGCGGCGTCAGTCTCTCGCACATTTTCGGCAAGAGGTTGAATAATTTATTCAAATTTATGTAAATTGAATTTTCCAAGTGTTTACTGAGCTCGGTGCTCAATCGTCCAGGCTCACGTGCCTTTATGGCCTCGCCGGGAGACGTTCTCTCTGGTGAGGAAACAGCTGCTCCCCATGAATGAGGATCAGTTGTGTTGCCCTCGCCGGTAGAACTAGAGGCCATTGAGGCCACCATGGGATGCTGAGGGCAATGGGGGTGCCCTTTGGGCAGTGTCAGCCTGGCAGAGCCAGGCTATGGGGTGTGGCCTGGAGGGGTGGTGCATATGCGATGGGGCTTGGAGGGGACAGGGCTAGGCTGGGATGGCCCGATTGGGATGAGGGGGTGGCCTGCTGCTTCTGTACATTGCAATCGGTGGGGGAGGGGGCACGATCCATCTGGGCAGCAGGGATGGTAGCAGGGACTATTGTTCCTGGGTATTGTGGGGCTTGCAATTGCAGGAGGCTGGATTCAGGCTGGTAGCAACAGCAAAGGCCTGACAGATCTCTCTCTCTGTCAGGCCTCTGCTATTGGAATTGCACATGTGCAGACAGAGTGGTCTGCACATGCACAATAGCTCCCTCTGCTGGCTGGCGAGTGTAGCCCACCCACTGCCTTGAGTAGCTAGAAACAGTCTAGCCCATTTCTTCATGCACTATGTCCACAATATTGGGAGTAAAAACTTGCCCAAAAAACAGATCTGCAACTCTTCACGCTAGCACACACTTAGACTTTTTCTTATAAAATTCTGCCGAGCATGTTATTTTTATTAGGCGAAAAGCCAACTTAAAAGTGAATTGAGTTATTGGGTAGTGGAATCTGAAGTATACAGATAAATAGCAGGTGTACATAGGTTAGATTTTCACCCATTTATAGTCAATGGACAGAAAATGTAGCCTGTTTGATATTAATTATATTTGGTGTTGCAAACAGTTACTGTTTGCACTGCAAGAATTTGATGGAGAATTGAATGTGTCCACTTAATTTATGAACATATTAATCGCGGGTCATCTTTCAATAATGTATTACCCAACACTTATGCTGTTGCCTGCCACTTGTCAGCCTAAGTCTGGATGTTATCCAAGTCCTACTGTAACCTGGCATGGTCTGCTCATAACTAGAGTTTATATGAAATTCTCTGGACAGTTCAGAGTAAGATGTGGAATTTGTGTTAGTATTTGACAAAGTTAGGGACCAGAATTTATGGTTAAAAAGTACAGTCAGGTTATTGTCACCCATTGCATCCATCATTGCTTATATGCAAAGCAAACAGAAACTTTAGGTAGACCAAAATGTGAATAATTACTCCAAGATTTGGAAGTTCCTGTCTTAGATGTGCTGCTCCAACATAATCTTACACAAATTTTCTGGTTCTGAGGTGTCGTATTTTCCGGTGGTGGAGGGGGCCCGACATTGGCTGGTGGCGAGATCTTCTGGTCCTTTCTATGTCTTTGGGGTTTTGCGCGCTTTGTAACCTCCGTCACCATGGAATGTGACATCGGGAAAGGCCGGAAAATTTTGGCAACCATATCTATGTTTGGCTCCCTCTTCAAATGTATTTGAAAATATGACGCTCCTGAACTGACATTATAAATATAGACTAACTCACCACATAAAGTTATTATTAAGG
This sequence comes from Mustelus asterias, assembly GCF_964213995.1. Classification (NCBI taxonomy): domain Eukaryota; kingdom Metazoa; phylum Chordata; class Chondrichthyes; order Carcharhiniformes; family Triakidae; genus Mustelus; species Mustelus asterias. The sequence continues at coordinate 62,293,044 of NC_135810.1, read as the reverse complement.
AGATTACAGCTGAATAAGTAGAAAATTACAATGTGATCAGGCAACGCCAACTTGACTCCATGAAAGGAAAATCATGCTTAACTAATTTATTAGAGTTTTTTGATGAAATATCATTCAAAGTGGATAAAGGGGAACTGATAGATATGGTGTACTTTGATTTCCAAAAAGCATTCGATAAAGTGCCACATCAAAAGTTACTATACAAGGTACAAGCACATGGTGTAGAGGGGTGACATGTTAACATGGATGACAGATTGGGTAGCTAAAGGGAAGAAGAGATTAAGGATAAATGAGTCTTTTTCCGATTGGCAAGCTGTAACTAATGGGATCAGTGCTGGGTCCTCAACCATTTACAAACTACATCAGAGACTTGGATTTTTAAAATTCATTCATGGGACATGGGCATCGCTGGCTGGCCAGCATTTATTGCCCATCTCTAGTTGCCCGAGGGTAGTTGAGAGTCAACCACATCGCTGTGGGAGTCACATGTAGGCCAGACCAGGTAAGGACGGCAGATTTCCTTCTCTAAAGGACATTAGTGAACCAGATGGGTTTTTCCGACAATCAACAACAGTTTCATGGTCATCAATAGATTCTTAATTCCAGATATTTTTATCGAACCTGGCTCACCAGAACATTAGTTGAGTTTCTGGATTAGTAGTCCAGTGATAGTACCACCAGGCCATCACCGAGTGAAGGGACAGAATGTATAGTAGCTAAATTTGCTAATCACACCAAGGTGGGTAGGAAAGTAAATTATCAAGAAGAAATAGAGAATCTGGAGAGGAATATAGACAGATTAAGTGAGTGAGCAGAAATTTGGCAGATGATGTATAATGTGCTTAAGTGTGAACTTATCAACTTTGGAAGGAAAAATAGAAAAGAATGAAAAATGGAGAGAGATGGCAAAACTCAATGGTACAGAGGGATCTGGGTGCCTGGTATATGGACCTCAAAAGGAATGTATGCAGGTGCAGAAAGTGATTCGGAAGGCAAATGAAATGTTGGCACATATTACAAGAGGAATGGAATATTAAAGTGGGGGAGTTCTACTGCAGTTGTACGGGGCCTTGGTGAAACCACATCTGGGATACTGGGGGGATTTCTCCGGCCTCCCAGTCGTGTGTTTCTCGGCAGCGGGAGTGGCATGCTGTTTCCTGGTGGCAGGTTTCTCTGGTCCCGTCGCTGTCAATGGTATTTCCCATTGATGCCACTCCACACTGGCGTGAAACTCATGGGAAGGGGTGCACTGCCAACGGGACCAGAGAATCCCTCTGGTGTGAATGGCTGAAGAATTCCCCCCACTGTGTACAGTTTTGGTCTCCTTATTTGAAAAAGGATATACATATATTTTGGTGATTTAAAAAAAAAGGGCCCAGATCTTGCAGTGGGTAATGAATTTGATAATGTTCATCATCATTACTCCACTGCAATTTCTGGAGTCCACACATATACAGAATAACATGGAAATGCAGAAGCTGCTGTCAGTGATTCTAGTGGTTTCACCATTCAGTCAACCCCCAGACAGCAATCAGTTCTTATGCTATTAATTTTGCTGCAAAAATCCATAAAAATGTATAGCTTGTTGAATAAGGTAACACTGGGTCTTTAACTCACAATAACTTCACAATTTTGCTAAACACCCTCACTGGCCATTGAGGCTACATTTTTATTTGTGAACGGTGGTACAATGGTTAGCACTGCAGCCTCACAGCGCCAAGACCTGGGTTCAATTCCTGGGTTGGGTCACTGTCTGTGTGGAATTTACACATTATCCTTGTGTCTGTGTGGGTTTCCTCCGGGTGCTCTGGTTTCCCCCCACATTCTAAAAGACATGCTGGTTAGGTGCATTGACCCGAACAGGCGCCGAAGTGTGGCGACTAGGGGAATTTCATGGTAACTTCATTGCAGTGTTAATGTAAGCCTTACTTGTGACTAATAAATAAACTTTAAAAGCAAACATTTTCATATATTTTTAGGTAATATTTTTAAAAGTTTACTTTGTCTCTATCCTAATCCAATCATAATCGTTTATTTCACTATCTGAAAATGTAAATTAAGGTTGAAAGGTATTTAAGTATTTGTAAGCTCTTGGCTTCTGTGTGAATATTTGAATGTGTTTGGTTCCTTTTTTTTTAATACTTTTCCAATTCAATCAAATCAAATCCAATTCAGAGTCTCAACAAGTTGAGACATTTCAGATCCAGGCTGACAAGACAGGACGGGAGACCAAAACCACCCTGTCCTGGGCCTGATCTACATGAGTCAAGCTGATTGGAGAAGGGGGAGGATCCTCCTCCAAGACTTGAGCTCATTTGCATCTTAGCCAAAAGGCCGAGATGCCGCTTTTAAAAATTGCTTCATATGAAACACATGAAGCCTCAGCGTAACCTAATGACCTCAACCAAGTGCAGGCGATCCATACTACACTTGATCTTAGCCAAAAGGCCGAGAAGCGATTCCTTGCCTGCTTGCTGACACCATTGCTGTTGCCCCCTTTGCCTTGGTGCCAGATTTAAATTGTCATTGGGAAAGGTGATTCTAGATCTTTGTGGACAGCTTTATTCAGATCAACAGCCAATGCCATTGCATCATCGCTGACTGCAAAATACAGGCTGAAATTTCACTTTTTTCTCTCTCTCCCTGAATTCAATCTTCTTTTTCCCCTCTTTCACTTTGCTTTCCGTTTCCAATTTGGGAATGGTTTTCGGCTGCAATGACAGAATTCATCCACAATTACTTTGTGAAACTGATGACTGCATCTGCTAGTGACTGCGCATGCACAATTAAACATGTAAATCTGGAAGTCTCCACCAGGGACACCTGGCTCCTCAGAGGATGCACTCTTTGTCAATGCAATCAGCGCAGGAGTCAGTGATTTGATGTGAACTTTAACTTTACACATACTATTCTCAATATAAAAACCATTGAAAATGTTGTGCCTTGTTGAATGAGTTCTCACTGAGTTTTTAATGGTGTTCTAAGTTGTAATTGCTGCACAACAAATTAATGCCCCTGATTAATTAATTTTAAAAGTCTGGTGTGTCATTGCTATCATTCAATAGTAAAAATTCCATACATTTAAAAAAATATTTTATTAAAGTTTGTTTGTGATATTTCAACTTCAACATTAATCTCATGTATGTCCCAATCTTAATTTCACTCTTTATAAAATGGTTTAAAAATGAATGAAAATTGTGTTTTTTTACTTGTTGGTTTAATATTCGGTGAGAATTCTTCAATCAGATTGGTTACTCAGCCTGCATGATGACTTCACTGTTGTTTTGACACCAGAGATCACCCTTAGCTGGGACCAGAACAATATTAACATTGTAACTGGGGAAATCAATGCCGCAGTGCTCACTGAATCTCTGTGGCAGCTTTCTTTGAGTTTAGCAGCGAACATCACCCCTGCAAGACCCAGGCCATTAAAATCCCTTCCCGGCTCATAGGTACCTCAGTCTTATTGACTCAGAAAACACACAGACCCAGATCTTCTCATCAGCATTGATGCTGCACACATTGGCGCCATCCTTCACGATTTCTGAAACCTGACCCCTCTTTGTGATTTTTCAGCCAGGTCATCCGATTGGAAGCATCAGAGTGTCAGCACAGAGATCCACAGAGAAGACCACTGGGTGTAAAGAAATATGGACAAAAGCAGGGCGCATCCCCCTTTCACAACGATTGAAGTATTTAGATGAGCACCTGAAATGCCATAAGCATACAAGGCTATGGACCAAGTGCTGTAAAATGGGATTAGAATGGGTAGGTGCTTTGATGGCTGACGTAGACACAATGGGCCGCAGGGCCTTTTCCATGCTGTACTGACTCTGAGTAGCTGCTGTGTTCAGTTAAGTTTTTAAATGCCCTTGTCTTTCAGTAAGTGAGTGGGTTCGTGAATGGATAAATGGGTGATTGGATGGGTGGGAGAGGGGATGGGGTGGGTAAGTGGATTGGGGTGGTCAAGTAATGGCATAGTTGGGTCAGGTAGGGGGTTATTTGGGTTGGGTAGGGAGGTAGTTGGGAGGTTAGGGGGTATTTGTCGGGTCTGGGTAGTTGGTACTGTCGGGGATAGGTGGTTGAATGGGGTTAGTCAGGTTGGCGCTCAGTCCAGTTATGCTGGCTAATCACTGATTACAACCAGGGTAATTACGCAGGTAAGTCCCGCCTTTCTGGCAGTGGCAGGGACATTCTTCTTTTAAAGAATTAATTTATGGGAAGAGTATGTCGCTGGTTGGCCAGCATTTATTGCCCATCCCTAGTTGCCCTTGAGTAGGTGGTGGTGAGCTGCCCTCTTGCAACTGAATGGCTTGCTAGGCCATTTCAGAGGGAGGCTGAGAATCAACCACATTGCTGTGGTGGGCCAGGTCAGGATGGCAGATTTCCTTCCCTAAAGGACATGAGTGAATCAGATGGGGTTTTCCAACAATCGACAATGGTTTTATGGTCATTAATAGATTCTTAATTCCAGTTTTTTTTTATTGTATTCAAATTCCATCATCTGCCATGGCATGATTCGAACCCGAGTCCCCAGAGCATTAGTTGATTTTCTGGATTAATAGTCTAGCGATAACACCACTTAGACCATTGCCTCTCTTGAGGATCTAGGACAGTTAAAATCACTCCATTGCAATTACTGTTCATGTGTATGTCAGGACTCCTGTAGAGCCTTATGCACATCTCCCAACTTAAGTCCAAACTCTGATGATTGGCATATTGGAAAATTTGGGCTTGTCCTGTTAACACAGGTCCCACCCTGTAGAGAGGACTGCACCGCTTAGAACTCAAACCTACAGCCACTTCCAGCCGGTCACAGAAATTAACTGGAATGTACAAATCTAATGGATTGTTGGCTACAGTAACTTCTGATCCACGAAAGATGGAATATTCAAATTTAATTCAAATTATCTTGATATTAATATTTGAATCGGAAAAAAAATGTAAATTCTGAATGAATCATTCCCTGTGCAGTACACAAGAATCTATAAACACAAACAGGTGGCCTACTATTTGTTTTCCAAGGCTAGTGAGTGGACCTCCTTCATCTCAGTGGGCCGCACAATTGAAATTGGACATGCTCAATAACCAGGACCCCATGAATAAAATTGAATATATTTAATATATGCAAGTATTTCATAACAAGTTATAGAAAATGTTTAACTGGGATGGCATGGTGGCACAGTGGTTAGCACTGCTGCCTCACAGCGCCGGGGACGCAGGTTCAATTCCCGGTTTGGGTCACTGTCTGTATGGAGTTTGCACGTTCTCCCTGTGTCTGCGTGTGTTTTCACTGGGTGCTCCGGTTTCCTCCCACAGTCCAAAGATGTGCGGGTTAGGTGGATTGGCCATCCTAAATTGTCCCTTAGTGTCAGGGGACTAGCTAGGGTAAATGTATGGGGTTATGGGGATAGGGCCTGGGTGGGATTGTGGTCAGTGCAAACTCGATTTGCCAAATGGCCTCCTTCTGGACTGTAGGAGTCTATGAACTGTCATCAACTTCAAGTGGTTCAAATCAAAGTAAATATTTACACTTAATTGGATGCAGAGGGAGTGCAAGACACTCATAGTCGATGCTGTGTTTTATGTGCCCTTGCTTTACATGCTTATCACATCAGGCATATCAGCAGCAAAAAAGCTACCTGGATGGAAACCAACAGACTGTGACAACTCTGCGCACAGGCAACATTGAACAGAATGTCTTGTGGGCTGCACTCAGAACTCTGTTGGCTGCTACGTCCCCTGGGCTCAGGTTGCCCAGCACCAACAAAGCTCCTGGACAGGGAATCTAATGAACAAATAAAAATAAAGGGCAGGATTCTCCAATCTCATTTGTTCCCGGCCCACTGACAGACTGGAGAATTTGGCGCTCAGCCAAAACTCCGTTCACTTCAGCCACACCAGAGATCCCAGCCACGAACAAGGTCGGATTTTTTTCAGCGAAACTCGAGAGGTTTCGGCTGATGCTGCAGTACATTTCCAGTGCTAATTATTTTGATTGTCCTTTATCAGCATTTGTCTAAAATAATCATCAACTGAAAGGAATCATTGAATGTGAAATCCCATCGAACTATAGGTCTTCACTGTACAGAAAAGGGTAGCTCGGTTGATTGCGTCTGTGCTGACCTGTTGCTTGAACAATTCAAACCAAATTCTATTGCGCTGCTCAAAAAAGCTGAAATAACAAACAGGTCAATCAGCAACTCCAGAGAGAAATGACAGTTGACATTTCAGGTTCATGCTCTTTTCCAGAACTGAAAAATAAGTGACAGATGATTAATAGGATCAGAAAGAGGAGGAAAGGCAAAGAAAATAAATATTAAAACCAAATAGACAAGAACAAGAAGAAATGTCACCTGATGATTGCCGAATTATTTAACAAATCAATAGTAAACAAGTTTTTAAAAAAAGTAAAGGATGTGTGAACTGCTAAGGTGATGAAAAGGCGATAAACACGAGAGCAGTAGAATATAGGGAAAATCTTGGAGCAAGTTTGAAATGAATAAATAAAGTGTCACAGATGCTCGAAATCTGAAAATAAAATATGGTCACTCTACCTGTGGAGAGAACAGAAATTCTTCCATCGCGACCCACAACTTTTCTGACGGTCGGGAGAATTGCATCATCGGCCTTTTTCCGGGATTTACGCATGCGCCGGGAACGCATGCGCATCTCCCAGAACCGGAGAACAGTCGGAGTTCAGACCATGCAGGAAACCGGCAGGTAAGTCATTTGAATCTTTTTTTAATGTAGTTTAAATATGTTTTGCATGTCATTATCGGGACGTTGCTGGTCCTGATAGAACCTACCACCCCGTCAGGAGTACTTCATTCCAGCGGGGTTTAGACTAGCTCCCCACGTTCGGGGAACTAGCGGGAAACCCCACTGGAATGAACGGGGGGCAATCGGGGCCCCCCAGGGGATTGGGCAGCGAGGGGGTGATGCCCCCTGGGCATGGGCACCTTGGCAGTGCCAGTCTGTGCCCCCTGGCACTGCCCAAGGGGCAAAGTTTCCATGCCCATGAGGCACCTTGGCACTGCCCATTAGGCATCAGGCAGTGCCAAGGGGGCAATGCCTAGTGTGGGCAGGGCCTAGGGGTGATCGTTGGGGTTGGGGGGTCCTGCTGCCACTCTGCATGGGGATCAGTCTGGGCTGGAGGGAGGCCAGCGATTGGGGCGAGTTGAGGGGAGGTGGTCTGCCTGGGGGGCCTGCCTCCCGGTGGGGGGGGGGGAAGGGGGTCTACTCCTGGAGGGAGGGGGTCTGACCCCGGGGGAGGGCAGTCAGTGTGAGGGGTCTGCTGGGGTGAGGAAGGTGGGGGGGATCACCTCTGCTGGAGGTGTGGGCTGGACATCAGGGCGCTCCAGGACAGGGGTGGGGGAGGGGGGTGGGGGGAGATCGGGGCTGGTCTGGGAATTGTTGTGGGGGGCCACGATTAGGCCGTGGAGGGGGGCTGGAGGGCAGCACTGCGGGGGTCCCAGGCTGGCCAGCAATTGAGTTGGCCAGCAAACAGGGATGCTGACAGATCAGGACCACTGCGCATGCGCAGAGTTCCAGAACTGTCAAACTCCGGCACAAATAGATTTACAGATCCACCAGTTCCAACACAAGATGGAACAATTAACACGGAGGGCAAAATCTCTCCATCTGCTCTCCCGTCAGCACTGTGCTCTTACAAAAAATCTTCACTCAAATCACCAAACTGTCACCTCCCCCACCCTCTCAGCAATCCTTGCTGTATAAGAAATGGCACCAAGTTAATGTTCGGACCAGAGGATGCTGAGTACCCAGGAGGAAAGCATAAGAAGCCAAGGAAATAGAGCTCAGAGTTGGAAAGGGAAGACGAGTTAAAACTATACAAACAACAAAGACCAGTACAGCACAGGAATAGGCCATTCAGCCCACCAAGCCTGTGCCAACACAACGCCTTTCTAATCTAAAGGCCTTTTGCCTCTGCACGGTCTATATCCCTCCATTCCCTCCCTGTTCATGTATCTGTCAAGATGCTTCTTAAACTTTGCTATTCTACCTTCTTCCACCACCTCCTCTGGCAGAGCAATCCCAGGTACTGTGTAAAAAAAAAACTTGTCTCTCGCATCTCCTTTAAACTTTCTCCCTTTTACCTTAAACCTATGTCACCTGTAATTGACAGTTTTACCCTAGGAAAACGACTCCGACTACCCATTCTATCCATGCCACTCAATTTTGTAAACTTATATCAGGTTACCAATCAACCTCCGATGTTCAAGTGAAAAAAAATAAGTTTGTCAATCTCTCCTCATAGCTAATACCCTCCAAACCAGGCAACATCCTGGTAAACCTTTTCTGTACCCTCTCCAAAGCCTCCACATCCTTCTGGTAGCGTGGCCACCAGAACTGTACGCAATATTCCAAATGTGGCCAAACTAAAGTTCTATACAGCTGCAACAAGACTTGCCAGTTTTTATACTTTATGCCCCGACTGATGAAGGCAAGTATGCCATACACCTCCTTGGCCACCCCATCCACGTGTGTTACCACTTTCAGGGAACTGTGGACCTGTACACCTAGATCCCCCTGTATGTTAACGTTTCTCAGGGTTCTGCCATTTACTGTCTTGACCTCAAAAAAAAATTGGAATCAGCTCATCTCACCTCTTTCCACAGTTCACTGTTTTCTACTTCATTATATATCCACTTTGTCCTTAAAAGATCCAGTGACCTCAGCATCAACTATTAGCTTTGTCAAAATATCCCAGATTCCAACAACTCTCAGGAACATTCCTCCCCAGCCGCACAGTGCAAATGTTTAATAATTCCGTGTCATTTATGCCCTAACCAGAGCAAAGAGTCTTTCATTATTCACCCTGTGAATACGCATGTTTAAAAAGTTCTATTACATCTCCCATTAATCAGTTTTCAAACCTCTGCTCCTATCCTTGACTTCATCTCAAATGAGTTAATTATTTTCTTACTGAGATTTCACTGATAAAAAGAAAGCAACTTGAAAGAAATTAACACTATAAACCAATTGTGTAGACATCCAAGAAGCTGAACATTGGAAAGTGATTTACACAGATATTCCGATATTTAAAAAATAATTTTTTGTCCCTCATTGTATAACACCTTAGTAAGGGGGTGTGTTTGGGTTTGCAATTTACACACAAGAGAGCAGGGTCTCCTAAAGAAAGGAAGACTATTGAAAATACAACTCTCTAAGTCACATCTCTCTATATCCAACAATTGGGTGAAGAGTAACTTTCACAGTGTTGGACAAAGGTCTTGCTGATCTGACACCAGCATGTGGTGAGATTTCAAAGGTCTCGATCGGCAAAGAGAAACTTTATTCATCATTCCCATAATGTTAACTCAGTTGGTAATTACCAATAACGCATCTAACACCATTGGTAGTGGTTATGATAAGAATATTATCCCAGGGTATTTTACAAGGAAAGGAAGGCGAGAAACCTCCTCCTGTCTTCGCCCTCTCTCTGGAATTGAATGGCTCCTTATGCACAAGGAAGTAGAAACTTAATGGCATGTTAATTCCCTCGTCCCCATGCTACATATTGGCCACATATTCTAAGTAGAACCCAATTGCCTTATCATGCACAGCTGCCATATGGTCTGGCCTCCTTTGCTATTTGGTAATGATGATGACCACATATTTAGCCTCACAGCATCAGGGACCAGGGTACAATTCCAATCTCGGGTGACTGTCTGTGTGGAGTTTGCATGTTCTCCCCATGTCTGAGTGCGTTTCCTTTGTGTGCTCCAGTTTCCTCTCATTGTCCAAAGATGTGTGGGTTAGGTTGATTGGCTATGCTAAATTGCTCTTTAGTGTCAGGAGATTAGCAGGGTAAGTACGTCAGGTTACAGGGATTGGGCCTGGGTAGGATTGCCAGTGCAGGTTCAATTTGCCAAATGGTCTCTTTCTGCACTGTAGGGATTCTATGATTCTATGATTTCCGAGCCTGGCCTCTCTGCCCACTGGCACAGTCCTTTTGCTGATCCCCTCATAAGAGGCCAGTTGATGCAACTCCATAAATCCACTCACCCTGGTTGTTCAGAGGAGGTCGTTCGTCTTTTTGCGGCACCACATAGAAGTTCATGACTGTATCCCACAGCTGCACACCTCCTCCGTACCTCCATGCAGGCCATCTCAGTCAAATGGGAGGGTTTCCTATTGCCATTCCTGGGGAAGAGTACCTGCTGCCGTTCCCGGGCAGTCTGCGGGTGAATGTCCAGGGAAGCATTGCTGAACCATGGGAGTGCTCCTTGTCCATAGACAGGCACGTTGGTGAAAGATGGGGGTCCAAGAAGATGCTTAGCACGATGAAAGGGGGGAATGAGTGTGGGTGGGGGGGGTAGTTTATTTGAAGGAAGGTGTTAAAGGGGATGGAGGTTGTGAATCAGAAAAATAATTTCTAGATGGGCCTAGAGATGGAGGATCTGAAATCAAAGATGGCACCTGCAGAGACTAGATGCTTGCTGAGGCAAGCCACTTATAGCCTGCCCTGACATTGAGCCATCTGATGGCTGGTGTTGTGTTCTTCTGTTTTTCATATAACAGGGATTGGTAAGACAGTAATGTAATTTCTTTATTTGAGGATAAGGCAGTCACTATTAACCAGCAGGCTATGTAAACATGTTTGGACTCTATAACTGCTGCTATGTTCAGTCTCAAAGATGTGGGGTTAAACATCACTTCTTGTCACAATGTGGGTAGCGATTGACAGTAGGTTAAAATACTCACCCTTAAAGGTACTTGTATATCACATCAAACAGCAAGGCGGACATTCTCCTGCCTATTCCCAACATGTAATTCCATGTGGGGCACATGCCCATTGCACAAACTTATGATTTGAATCGTAATTATATACATTGTGGTTCCTGACGCATGAGCAGAAGTGGCACTCATTTCTGGTTCTGCCATCAGGAGCAGTGCTCCTCTGATTAAATTCCATCCAAGGATTCAGAAATATACAAAGGGTAAGCAATTGTAAACGGTAGATTCACAACAATTAATACTGCAACCATTGTAATTTGACCTGCACTCAGAAAGAATGTTCCCGACGGTGGGGGAGTCCAGAACTAGGGGTCATAGTTTGAGGATAAGGAGTAAACCTTTTAGGAATGAGTGAGGAGAAATTTCTTCACCCAGAGAGCATTGAATGTATGGAATTCACTACCAGAGAAAGTAGTTGAGGCCAAAACAGTGTGTGATTTCAAGGAGAAATTAAATATCGTTCTTGGGGCTAAAGGGATCAAGGGATATGGGGGGAAGGCAGGATCAGGATATCAAATTTAATGATCAGCCATTATCAAAATAAATGGTGGAGCAGGCTCGAAGGGCCGAATGGCCTACTCCTGCTTCTAGTTTTGATGTTTGTGCAGCTTGGATTGGATGTTTGTACAACAAGAATGTAATATAATTCCTGTTTCTGTCATTAAAGGCAGTAAATTAGTAATGAGAGTAAGATTTTATCCATTTGGAATCCCCTTTGCCTGTGGCTCCTTCAGCTTTGATCTCTGTGAACTTGAGGGAGCAGCTTCCCCTCAGTGAGATAGACAATGTTAACCAGAGTCCTCCAACCTTTGGTCATCCTGGACAACAGGGCAAAATGGTCAGCTGGCTGCCTGCACCTCTGCCGTGGATGTCAAGGGAGCACCTAGCAGTGGTAGGGAATGCAAGATTAAGATGTTTTGATTTCACACACGGTTGCACAGGTGCACAATGATTATTAATGTTATGACACTTTTGAAAATGGAGTACACTTTAATGATGCCTGATGTGGTTTATGTGCAATTCATAATCCTTAAGCCTATGCACTACCCAGCCCCCCACAATCTTCCAAGGGACCTCCCAGGCTGGATCTATGTCCCCCAGAATCAGACATGTGCAGGGAGGCCTTTGAAAACCATATGTAAGAAGCCTCACACAAACATTTGCCCTTTGTACAGTCATCTATTCCAATTCCCTAGCACTGTAAGTACCATATACTGGGGCTTCCCTTTAGTTGTCCAGTCGAGCTGACCTGCCACTCCACCCATCCTTGATGACCCACTTCTCAGACAGCATCTTTAGATCTGACCACAAGGCTCTTCACAGTTGTGAGCAGCCACGTGTAATCTTTGATGTGCAGTTCAATACCTTTCCCTCTCCTCCCTGTGTCCAATAGCCTCCCCCACATAACTAATAACCCCCCGATGTAACATTTGACCTTTCCATGTTGCCCTTCAACCTGCCACCAACACCCTCCATCCTGTGCAAGTGAAAGTCCGTAAGAGTTTTAACAACACCAGGTTAAAGTCCAACAGGTTTATTTGGTAGCAAATACCATTAGCTTTCGGAGCGCTGCTCCTTCGTCAGATGGAGTGGAAATCTGCAGATTTCCACTCCATCTGACGAAGGAGCAGCGCTCCGAAAGCTAATGGTATTTATCTGCAGATTTCCACTCCATCTGACGAAGGAGCAGCGCTCCGAAAGCTAATGGTATTTATCTGCAGATTTCCACTCCATCTGACGAAGGAGCAGCGCTCCGAAAGCTAATGGTATTTATCTGCAGATTTCCACTCCATCTGACGAAGGAGCAGCGCTCCGAAAGTTAATGGTATTTTCTACCAAATAAACCTGTTGGACTTTAACCTGGTGTTGTTAAAACTCTTACTGTGTTTACCCCAGTCCAATGCCGGCATCTCCACATCAAGTGAAAGTCCACATTCCCTACCTTCCCAAGGAGCCCACCCCTCTGCCAGTAGCTCTGACACCCTCCCCCCATTCTGGTGACCCCCAGAATCTACATCTCCTTCAATAATCCTGACCTTACCTTCAACTATCATCGCCAAACTCTCACCCTCCCACCCTACCAGCTCTCACTGCCCCCTTTAACGCTTACCATCCCTTCCTATAACCAATTCCAAACATAGTAACAAAGAAAATAGAACAGGAGTAGGCCATTTGGCTCTTCAAGCCTGCTCTGCCAATTAATACAATTGTAGCTGATTCTCTATCTCAACGCCATACTCCAGCGCTCTCCTGATACCCATACCCTTCAGAATCTACCTAGCTACCTATTTCTTTTTAAAATATATTCAGTGACTAGTCCTCCACAACATCTGGGGTACAGAATTCCACAAGTTCACCACCCTCTGAGTGAAGATGTTTCTCCTCATCTCGATACTAAACAGCCAACCTCATATCCTGAGACTGTGACCCCTTGTTCTAGACCCCACCAACCAGAGGAAACATTATCCCTGCATCCAGTCTGTCCAATCCTTGCAGAATTTTACATTTGCAATGAGATAGCCTCTCATTCTTCTAAACTCCAGTGAATATAAGCCTAGTCGACCCAATCTCTCCTGCCATCCCAGGAGTCAATCTGTTGAACCTTGCTGCACTCCTTCTATGGCAAGTATATCCTTTTTGAAGTAAAGAGACCAGAACTTCGCACACTACTCCAAATATAGTCTCACCAAGGTCCTGTACAACAGCAGCAAGACATCCTTGATCCTACACTCAAGTCCTCTTGCAATGAAGCAGAATACCATTTGCCTTCCTAACTGCTTGCGGAAGCTGTATACTTGTTTTCAGTGATTGGTGTACAAGGACACCCAGGACCCTTTGGACATCAATATTTCCAAATCAATCACCACTTAAATAATACCCTGCTATTGCTTTTCCTGATGAAATAGATAACTTCATGCTTATCCACCGTTATACTGCATCTGCCATGTTTTTGCAGCATTCATTCAACTTGTCTAAACCTCCTTGAAACATCTTTAATTCCTCCTCACATTCCTGCCATGTTTTGTGTCATCAGCAAACTTGGAAATATTACATTTGGTTCCCTCATACAAATCATTGATATACATTGTGAATAGTTGAGGCACCAAGGGCTGATCCCTAGTCCACTGATCACCTCCAAAAAGACCCATTTATTCCTACTCTCTGTTTCCTATCTGCTAACCAATTCACAATCCATGCCAATATATTACCCACCAATCCACGTGCTTTAATTTTGCACACTATTCTCTTATGTGGGACTTCATCAAAAGTTTTCTGAAAATCAAATACACTACTTCCATTATCTATTCTACCAGTTATATTCTGAAAAGACTCCAGTAGGTTTGTCAAACATACTTTCCCTTGCATATATCTAGCGAGAATCATACATTAGAGTTGCCACGTACTGTTTTCTACAATTCTGAACGCATTCTAGCACTTTCTCATTGGGAAAAGTAATCTAATGCATCTCAACTTTTACACAGTGGTCAGTAATGCAATGGTCAACTTATCTTCACAGGAAATAACTTTATAATCAAGCTAGAATTTTCCTTGCCACTGATGTTAGACTAGCTGGTCTGTAATTCCCTATTTCCTCCCTCCTTTTTTAAATAGCGGGAATACATTTGCCACCCTCCAATCTGCTGGGATGTTCCAGAACTTTGGAAGATGGCAACCATTATTTCCATGGCCACCTCCTTTAGTATCCTGTATTACTGTGTTTTTCTGGGGAAATGTAAGTCAGCTCATTTTCAGAGTCTGTCCCCTCTGCTCATACCCACATATTTTCATTTCCTGGAGACATGAGCGGGCAGGGGTTAGGTTTTCCGAGTTCCGAGGCAGCATCGGAAGAGTGCAGGTCCTGAGACAGGCTGATTAGAAAGACTGCCTCAGTTAACTGGTACATCATTCCAGTTCTGCACATCTTTTTTGTGCCCCTAACCCTTACACCTCACTCCCATCACCCACCCCATGCTCCCCAATTACGCCCCATACTCACCCTGTATCCACCATGTACAGCCCTCATGAAATAGCAACGGGAATCATTTGATATGAACATTAAAAATACCCCTCAAACAATCTAGTAGAATGTCAGTGAAAAATAGAATCATTCATATTTAAAAATAGATCCTGACCCAATGAAAAAATATTATCTCAAGTGGCCAATCTGTTAAAAACAAACAAATTCCTAGTCACTAACCACATCAAAGACATCCTACTTCAATGGCTACTTTAAACTATCCATCAAACTGTATGCACAGCCCTCTGATGAAGTAGTATTTCTATAGATTTTGAAACTCAGCCAAGCATTTATCATGACTACAGCTGTCAAAACAAATCATTGCAGTTTGCATACAATGAAAGCAATGGAGATTGAAATAATAAATGTCCCTGTTTTTTTCTAAGTTACATCAGATGGCCCATCAATCAAAGCAGTTCATGAGCATGTACCAGCTTTTTTTCTCTCTAAGAGAAAGCTACATTTTGTTTGCATATACAGGGCTGTCGACTTTTAAATCATGACATTAGAGTTGCTAAGCACTATTTTCTATAATTCTGAATGCATTCTAGCACTTCCTCATAGAATCATAGAAACCCTACAGTGCAGAAGGAGGCCATTCGGCCCATCGAGTCTGCACCGACCACAATCCCACCCAGGCCCTACCCCCACATATTTACCTGCTAATCCCTCTAACCTACGCATCTCAGGACTCTAAGGGGCAATTTTTAACCTGGCCAATCAACCTAACCTTTGGACTGTGGGAGGAAACCGGAGCACCCGGAGGAAACCCACGCAGACACGAGGAGGATGTGCAAACTTCACACAGACAGTGACCCGAGCCGGGAATCGAACCCGGGACCCTGGAGCTGTGAAGCAGCAGTGCTAACCACTGTGCTACCGTGCCGCCCCAACCACTGTACTACCGTGCCGCCCTCATTGGGAAAAGTATTCTAATGCATCTCAACTTTTACACAGTGGTCAGTAATGGAATGGTCAACTTATCTTCACAGGAAATAACTTTATAATCAATCACTATAGTACAAACATACCTAACTTATAATACAGCATCGGATAATGACAATTGAAGATATCAAGCCATTTAACACTTACCACTCAGAATATTCCCAACTCTTCAGTAGGCTTCCCCTAAGGTTTGTAAACACGGTAGCACAGTGGTTAGCACTGCTGCCTCACAGCGTCCGGGAACTGGGTTCGATCCAGCTTGGGTCACTGTCTGTGCAGAGTCTGCACATTCTCCCTGTGTCTGCATGTGTTTTCTCCAGGTGTTCCAGTTTTCTCCAACAGTCTGAAAGATGTGCTGGTTAGGTGCATTGAGCATGCTAAATTCTCCCTCAGTGTACCCAACAGGCGCCAGAGTGTGGTAATGAGGGGATTTTCACAGTAACTTTATTGCAGTGTTACTGCAAGCCTACTTGTGACACTAATAGATAAACTTTAACGTTAAAACTGCCAAACAAGGCAGATGTTCAAAAGTTTTCCAAAACCTAATGAAAATACTGGGGAGGATATACAAATTCCCACTCGGGCTGCCAATGGTCACTCCACATCTGTGGGTGGGGTTGTAACTCGAGCTATACTTAACCTGCAAGATGGTCATGTGAAAGGGGGTGTGGGGTCAGGAAGACATGGCAAATTCAAAATTCCTGTAAGGGAAACAATTGTTTTTTTTTTGCCATTTCTGACCCTACTTCCACCTCTATGAAAATCTGGCTGATTTGATAAAGGTTGTGCTAATACACTTAGACAGTGCAGGTAAGTTTTTATATTTATTTAAATAATACTTACCAGCACTCAATGTGAGTGACAGTTTGAGCAAGATCCTGTTTTTTTTTATGTATCCTGCTCATTTGAAGCTCTCAGGACACAAGTGTAGTGTCTGGTTATAGGATGTCACAGCTGCATTTTTCAGTAAGCTCAGGAACCTCTTTAACTAGGTGACTGGCCAACAGTACAAATGTGAGAAGACGATTCTACAAGTCAGCTGTCTTTCATAGAACTCTGGTTGCACACATGATGCCATTCAAGCCCCTGTGCACCATTCCATGTCATGTCCAAACTGAAAGGGAGTTTATTCTCATAGTATTTAGTATTGAGTCATGCAGATTAATCCCTACTTTTCTGAAATGTATTCTGGGATTTCTATTGTGTGCCATCCTTGCTTAAAGTGGAAGGAAAGACAGGAGAATTTCTCCCTGAAAATCATTCTGCCATCCGCAGTCAGTGTTCTGATCAGTGTCCTCAGACAGAAAGTAAACAGAAGCTCTTGCTACTACCTGAATGATTACCAAAAATACAACTGGGATTTTGAAGCTGCATTTCTGAAGTCTTTACCAGTCAGTACCGTACGCACATTTCTCCCAGAGTCCCAAAATAATTTTTGCCACGCATGATCCATAACTACACTCACCAAGAACCTTGTCATGTAAGTTGAAGAACATGGTGACAAAGCCTTGCCAATATAAAAAGGTGAGTCACAATGAAGAAATAGCTGGTGTGATAAACAATAAATCAAGATGCCTTTGATTGAGTGCCAGGGCTACAATAATTTGTAAAGCTGCAATATATCTCTACAAGGTAACTGCCCAAGTCATCTTCTATTTCATCTTGTGCAAAACCGTCAGTGCCTATTTTACTTGTATCCCACATTGCTCCAAACAATTGCACAAGTGTTACGCCCCTTTAAAATTTCTACTATGCATGGAGGAATTTGGTTGGATGGCTAAAACATTTCCTTAACGGTCAGCTGGGAATCTGATCATACACTGTATTATTTCACTTCTGCCACAACTCCATGGTGGAATTTTTACCATCCCATGCTGGTGGATATGCAGGAAGTGGGGGCCTGTACATTTCCCCAGGTGTTCTTCCCGCTACCCTTCTGCCCACTCAGATTGTCTGCAATTTTAGGAGAGACAGGCAAAGCCTAGGGCAGCCCACCCATCTTGCCATAATTGAGGCCCTCATGTGGTCAATTACTTTGAGGCTGGAGAGAAGAGTTTAAAGATGGGGGTAGAGAGCCTGGTAGTTCATCCTGCTTGAGCCTTGGGATGGATTGGCACCTCCTTCAAGGGCCACACCAGACACCTCCCCAAAATCTTTCCACCACAGGTTCTCCCTACCCCTCCAGTCTCTACATCAAGACCCCTGCCATCACCAACCCCCGCCCTACCCACTTAGGGCCTAACTTCCCATCCCTGGCATGAGCCCACTAATGCACCCCATTCAGTGTTTGCCTGGTGCTGGACTTAGGATTTAGAATCTGAGGACTGTTTGTAGAACCAGTCCTGGATGCTGCGGTCTGAACACTACTAAATACAGAGCTGCCAGACAATCAGATTAACTGGTAGCTTTTTGGGGAGAAAGATTTCCTCCCAAGTGAGTGACAGAAGTCCGCCGTCATCAGTTAGTGCTTTTTGGAGCGTTATTTGGCTGCAGGGTTGCCATGATCAGCATGAATATATATGTTCCCTGCTGACTCTTTGGGTGATTGGGTGGGAGATCCTGCCTTGGGAAAACTCCTGCCAGGTTTGAATGCCTGCAGTCATGTTTCTGCCTCTGCCACAGTGCTTTTCAAAGTTACAAATTACATCCTATGTAACTGTGATCCTGGCAAACTATCCTGCCTCATCCTCCCTGTCCATCTACAGTGAATCACATGGGCAACCAGACCATCACTCCCTCATACACCTCCTCTGTTATCCAGCTCTGTGGGCCTGGTTCTACTCTTATTCATCAATTTATGGCCAAAGTATCTCCTGTCATGGCTTCTCTTCCTGGTTCAGAGGTTCTATTATCTCTGAAGTCGTGGTATAGTGGCACAGTGGTTAGCACTGCTGCCTCACAGTGCCAGGGACCCGGTTCGATTCCCGGCTTGGGTCACAGTCTGTGCGGAGTTTGCACATTCTCCCCATGTCTGCGTGGGTTTCCTCCAGGTGCTCTCGTTTCCTCCCACAGTCCAAAGATGTGCAGGTTAGGTTGATTGGCCATGTTAAATTGACCCTAGTGTCAGGGGGATTAGCATGGAAAATATGTGGGGTTACGGGAGTGGGGCCTGGATAGGATTATGGTTGGTGTGGACTTGATGGGCCGAATGGCCCCCTTCTGCAGTTGGAGGGATTCTATGATGTCCCTTAAGGATCTATCCTCGACCCTGTCCTATTTTTCATCTATAAGCTGTTCCTTTTGAAATTTGTAAAAGTGCGCCGCTGTCACATGGCTCCCAGGTCGCAAAAAACAGAAAAAGCGGCCCGGGAGCGAAAAGCGGGAGTGATGGCCCCCACAGACATCACTGTCCCCGCTATCCACCCACCCGCCCCGCTACCCAGACCGATCGCGACCCCCTGCCCCTTTCCCCCCCTGCACCGATCGCCCGCAGAGTGGCAGCGGGCCCCCCTCCCCCCCACCAGAGATCCATCTGCCCCTCCCCCCCACCCCCCACCAGTGAGCGATCGGGCCTCCCCCCGCCCCCCACCGGAGATATATCTTACCCGCCTCCCTCCTCCCCCCCCCCCCCATCCCAGAGAATGGTCTGGCCTCACTCCCCACCCCCCCCCGGAGAATGATCTGGCCTCACTCCCTCCTCCCCCCCAGAAAATGATCTGGCCTCACTAGCCCCCCCCAACCCCAGAGGAACATCTGACTCACTTCCTCCTCCCTACCCACCAGACAAGGATCGGCCCTCCCCACTCCCCCCAAACAGACAACGATCGGCCCTCCCCCACAACCAAATGTTGATAAAGTTGGGCGGGCAGTTCATTAATTCAATTGAAATACATGCAAATATATTTAAATTGCCATTGCGCCCATTTCAGGCGTGAAGCGGATCGCGGCCATTCCTGGGTTTCAGTAAAGTGGCCATTCTGTGGGACGTGGGCGGGGATCGCACACCTGACTTTTCGCACCCGTACACAATGGTAAAATAGGGCCCTTCTAATAAAGAGTGCCCTTTAATAAAGCTTTCTTATGATCTTTTCTTTGCTCTCAAGGAACTATTCAACTAGTCTGTAATATCTCTACATTCTAAGATGGGAGACTTATTGGCATTTGTCATCATATAAAAAGAATACCCGTGAGCCTCCTTGGAAAATATACACAAGCACCCTGAAATTTCAGAATTGTACTTGTCTGCTATCTTGTCCTTTGCATGTTCCTCACTGATTCTGTTTCCACTTATCACCATTGTGCCTCGAACTCTTTTCAAGTGTTGATGCTAATATGGCGTGACCTTAACATCAGGAGGTTTTGAGGTTCTTGGCTAGGACTGATACAGTCCATGATGACTGAAGTTTTAATCTTTTCAGTCCTGAAGGTCATGATCTAGGGAGTTTTTCAGGCCATACGTGGAAGAACAGCTGCTCTATGAACCCGTTCCTGAAACCATGAAGCTATATTGATTTCCTAGACTGTCACAGTCACCATGTGTCATGTTACAGCTCCTGCACTGCATGGCAGATGTGAGTTGTGGAATCTTCCAACTTTCTCGCCATCTTCACCAAATGGGAGGAGACTGTCTCCATTACATGCACATGAGATCTGCTCACTCCATGAAAGATGGCTGGTTCCTCCTCTTTTCCTGTTTGTTCATTAGAGTTCCATAATTCATGATGTTTGGCTATCCTTTTATTTACTTCCCTGGCTGAGAATCATGGGAGAACCATCAATAGTGCCAATACCCTGTGACCTGTGCCATTATTTACAGGTCTAAGTAACTGGAGTGAGATAAGTGAGGTCAATCCAAGATATGTACAATTGATCACTATTGCTGGGTCAATGTCCTGGAACTCCCTTCCTTATAACACTGTATGTGTGCCAACAACACATGGACTGCAGCAATTCAGGAAGGCAGCTCATCATTACCTTCTCAAGGACAAATAGGGAGGGGAAATGAATGCTGGCCTCGTCAGCAACACCTACACACTGTGAAAGAATAAAAGAAGCATTAACTCTTCTGGTAGATGGAACTATGATTGTGAAATATCCGGGGTTTCAGTATCAGCTGAGAGGCACAAAACTCCCAGGAAATGATGGTGAGCCATGTTACTCCAATCTAGGTTCATGGCGTAGGCTGACATTATTAAGTGCAAACTTTTAGGAAATTTTGGAATGATTATATCTGTCACATCTAGCTTGCCCTGAACAGATCCAGCAATGAATGTTTAATGATTTAACAAGGATTTAACATGCACAAGACATATTTTCTCCCACTTTGTCTCAAAGGTTTGTTCATCTATGTTAGTGGGGATCAAAATCATTAAAGAAATGCTAAATCATAGAATTCCTACAGTGCAGAAGGAGGCCATTCGGTCCATTGATTCTACACTGACCACAGTCCCACCCAGACCCTATTCCCATAACCTCACATATTTACCCTGCTAATCCCCCTGGCACTAGGGTCAATTTAGTATGGCCAATCAACCTAACCTGCACATTTTTGGCCTGTGGGTGGAAACCCACGCAGACACGGGGAGAATGTGCAAACTCCACACAAACAGTGACCGAGGTCAGAATTGAATTAGGGCACTGTGAGGCAGCAGTGCTAACCACTGTGCCAACGTGCCGCCCAAAATAGAGATGAATAATCTATTAATGCATTAATCACAGACTGTAAACATTTGCTTTCACAGTAACATGACTGCAAAGAGGAACTCTGACTACTTATCTATGGGATTATTTGTGTATCTTTCCACAATTATTTTGAACAGTAATATAATTTAACTTGAAGTAATTCAAGTTATGAAAACCCCATAGATTCCATTGTGGACCAAACCAATTAACTCTGCAAAAAACATTGGTCATCTAAATTAGCTCTGAGCATTTTAGAATAATCATTCAATTAATGTGGTAAATACACTCAGTGAATGAATATTCTTTTTTAATTCTGGATAATCCCCCATACGATAGGCATCCTTTTGATTTGATTTAATTTATTATTATCACATGTATTGGGATACAGTGAAAAGCATTGTTTCTTGGGCATTATACAGACAAAGTATACTGTTCATAGATATTATAGGGGAGAAGGAACAAGAGGGTGCAGAATATACTGTTACAGTCATTGCTAGGGTATCGAGAAAGATCAGTTTAATATAAGGTAAGTCCATTCAAAAGTCTGATGGCGGCAAGGAAGAAGCTGTTCTTGAGTGGTTTGGTATGTGATCTCAGACTTTTGTATCTTTTTCCGGATGGAAGAAGGTGGAAGAGAGTATGTCCAGGTTTCGTGGGGTCCTTGATTATGCTGGCTGCTTTCCAGAGGCCGTGGGAAGTGTAGACAAAGTCAATGGATGGGAGGTTGGTTTACGTGATGGACTGGGCTACCTTCATAGCCTTTTGTAGTTTCTGCGGTCTTGGTCAGAGCAGGAGGCATACCAAGCTGTGATACATCTGGAAAGGATGCTTTCTATGGCGCATCTGTAAAAATTGGTGAGAGTCTTGTGAATCACCTAAGATATTTTAGTTTGCAAAGGTCGTTTATTTTCTGTTTAAAAAAATAGAAATGTTTGAAGCGCTGAACACAGAACAACTCATGCAGGGACTTACTGGGAAAGTTATACAACCTGCATGTCTTTGATGAGGTGAATTGATGCTGTAATATGCTATGACACCAGGGTTGCTGAATCATGACAGAATAAAATGCTTTGAATTAACACAGCAAAAACTAAGTCTGGTCATAACAAACTCTAGTTAATAATTAGCTAATTATGAACAAGCAATTTTTTTAGTCTAGTCTATTGATTCTTTTAAAAAGGAAGTAATGTTTACCAAAGCTAAATAGACAAAACGTGATGACAAGGATTATCTAAGGACTCGCCACCTGCAAGTAAACACAAACAGGTCCTTGGCATTGTTTAACATTTTTAAATTACCACAAAGCATTTGTTGGCACTCCAGTGACACAGCGAGCATGTCACTGCAGTAATTCACTGCTCCACAGAGTGAGAGATTGCAGCATATCATTTATAGTACCCCACGTGGTGTTTTTACAGAAGCAGCCTGGATGGCCTGTGGAGGTGCCAAACAGTGCAAATTGGAGCTCTCAAGTCAAATTAAAATGCGTTCGGATGGAATTTTCCATGCTTAATCCCTACCAAAATGGCAGGACATTTCTGGTTCAGCAACCCGTTTGACTAACCCGCGGGATTTAAGACCATAAGACCATAAGACATAGGAGCGGAAGTAAGGCCATTCGGCCCATCGAGTCCACTCCACCATTCAATCATGGTTGATTTCAACTCCATTTACCCGCTCTCTCCCCATAGCCCTTAATTCCTCGAGAAATCAAGAATTTATCAATTTCTGTCTTGAAGACGCTCAACGTCTCGGCCTCCACAGCCCTCTGTGGCAATGAATTCCACAGACCCACCACTCTCTGGCTGAAGAAATTTCTCCTCATCTCTGTTCTAAAGTGACTCCCTTTTATTCTAAGGCTGTGCCCCCGCGTCCTAGTCTCCCCTGTTAATGGAAACAACTTCCCTACGTCCATCCTATCTAAGCCGTTCATTATCTTGTAAGTTTCTATCAGATCTCCCCTCAACCTCCTAAACTCCAATGAATATAATCCCACGATCCTCAGACGTTCATCGTATGTCAGGCCTACCATTCCTGGGATCATCCGTGTGAATCTCCGCTGGACCCGCTCCAGTGCCAGTATGTCCTTCCTGAGGTGTGGGGCCCAAAATTGCTCACAGTACTCCAAATGGGGCCTAACCAGTGCTTTATAAAGCCTCAGAAGTACATCCCTGCTTTTGTATTCCAAGCCTCTTGAGATAAATGACAACATTACATTTGCTTTCTTAATTACGGACTCAACCTGCAAGTTTACCTTTAGAGAATCCTGGACTAGGACTCCCAAGTCCCTTTGTACTTTAGCATTATGAATTTTGTCACCGTTTAGAAAATAGTCCATGCCTCTATTCTTTTTTCCAAAGTGTACGACCTCGCACTTGCCCACGTTGAATTTCATCAGCCACTTCTTGGACCACTCTCCAAAACTGTCTAAATCTTTCTGCAGCCTCCCCACCTCCTCAATACTACCTGCCCCTCCACCTATCTTTGTATCATCGGCAAACTTGGCCAGAATGCTCCCAGTCCCGTCATCTAGATCGTTAATATATAAAGAGAACAGCTGTGGCCCCAACACTGAACCCTGCGGGACACCACTTGTCACCGGTTGCCATTCTGAGAAAGAACCTTTTATCCCAACTCTCTGCCTTCTGTCTGACAGCCAATCGTCAATCCATGTTAGTACCTTGCCTCGAATACCATGGGCCCTTATTTTACTCAGCAGTCTCCCGTGAGGCACCTTGTCAAAGGCCTTTTGGAAGTCAAGATAGATAACATCCATTGGCTCTCCTTGGTCTAACCTATTTGTTATCTCTTCAAAGAACTCTAACAGGTTTGTCAGGCACGACCTCCCCTTACTAAATCCATGCTGACTTGTCTTAATCCGACCCTGCACTTCCAAGAATTTAGAAATCTCATCCTTAACGATGGATTCTAGAATTTTGCCAACAACTGAGGTTAGGCTAATTGGCCTATAATTTTCCATCTTTTTTCTTGTTCCCTTCTTGAACAGTGGGGTTACAACAGCGATTTTCCAATCCTCTGGGACTTTCCCTGACTCCAGTGACTTTTGAAAGATCATAACTAACGCCTCCACTATTTCTTCAGCTATCTCCTTTAGAACTCTAGGATGTAGCCCATCTGGGCCCGGAGATTTATCAATTTTCAGACCTTTTAGTTTCTCTAGCACTTTCTCCTTTGTGATGGCAACCATATTCAACTCTGCCCCCTGACTTTCCTGAATTGTTGGGATATTACTCATGTCTTCTACTGTGAAGACTGACGCAAAGTACTTATTAAGTTCCTCAGCTATTTCCTTGTCTCCCATCACTAGATTACCAGCGTCATTTTGGAGCGGCCCAATGTCTACTTTTGCCTCCCGTTTGTTTTTAATGTATTTAAAGAAACTTTTACTATCATTCCTAATGTTACTGGCTAGCCTACCTTCATATTTGATCCTCTCCTTCCTTATTTCTCTCTTTGTTATCCTCTGTTTGTTTTTATAGCCTTCCCAATCTTTTGCCTTTGCTCTTTCAGTGAGCCATGATCTGAGCTTCCCGGTTCTGGCCAGTGAGTTTCTAGTCACCTCAATCAGCAAAACGGATTTGGAAAGATGATGGCTGCAATTTTACTGTCCCACCCCCCATGGGAATCGGAGCGGGCAAGGGGCGGACCTCCGTTGACCTCGGGCGGGATTTTTCGGTTCCAGGACGAGCAAGGCGGTAAAATCCCGCCCGTTGTATCAATTCTGTCAAAGGAAGGATTTCTAATTAAAGGGACCATGACGTGAGTTAGAATGTCTCATCAGCATCTGGGTTTTTGAGGCAGCAACAACTACAGGAACGGAGAAGAAACCTGGAAAGTTTGGAATACAGAAAAGGATCTAGAGGATCTAAGTCTTTGAGGTGGGCATGACAGTGACTTGAAGATGCAAAGTCCCACACTCTCAGTTTTCCAGCAGTCTCCTACAGTACTCTTCAGAATATCACATCTTGTGGTTCCATTCATCCATCTCTCTTCAGACAGCTCCTCTGATCCCCATCTGAATAATCAATATTCAAAATAACCCTAATCCCATTGCTGTCTCACACTAATGCCTCACAGAAACTCTCTAAATTGCTGTCCTCTCCCCTCCACACAATTGATTATGAACACTCACCTCTCCTTACAGAAGAGAACACTCAACCTGGGGAAAGACAGGGGAGCTGATGGTGGGGTTAGTGGGTAGAGGGAATTCTCAGTTGCCCTCCAGAATCAGCAATGGGCTGAATTTAATGGCCTTGGTGCTGGCCCTGTACATTGACCGGAAATTTAGTAGCAATACCACCAGAGCCATTTCTCGGTGTCCCAAAATAATGAAATGCCTATTAGGCAGTCTGCTGTCTACCCTCACGGCCACTGTATCTTTGAAAGTGAACATCCTGCCTCCAAAAGCTGCTGCCCAATCAGGGGGACAATAGCTCTTCAGTCCCAGTGCCACCAGGAGCCCTGGCCATTGCTCAGACAGAAGCAGGCCTGAGAGCAGTTACTTTCAACCGAGACCTTGGGAAAGAGGTGAGTAGCTCTCTGGGGCTTATGGGCCTGGGGCGAGGGGGGGCCTCTGCCATTGGGAGAAATACATGCCATTGGGGGTGCCCTCTGAGGGTTGTGAGGTGTCCGATTGGGAGTGCCCCCTCTGCCTGGAGGGAAGATGCCAGGGTATACCTAGCAGCCTTGCCATGTGCAGTGCCCTCCGGTCCCTGCTAGTGCAGTGGGATAAGGGTCTAAGTTGATCTTAATTGCCACTTAAGGGCCTCAATTAACCTCAGGGCAGAAAGACCTACTGGAACATTCCCACCCTTAAATTATCTGGAGGAAATTGAGAAGGGAATAGGCTCTCCTCCCTACAACTTTCACCTGATTATAAACCCCAACCCCTCCAACCTCCCAGCCTGCTCCCACACTCCCCATAATGTGGGGGTAATTAAATTCTGTCCAATGCATGCCCACCTGTTCTATGGAGAAGGTGATCTTATGTCTAGGATGCTGCAGTTTTCAGCAGCAACCTGCCATGGGAGTCTGAGCCTCCTGAGGCACTGGTGTTTAGACACGGCAAGAGGGAGCTGGCCCTCTTCCTATAGGCTTCTTTGTCACACCTAAATACAACACATCTGAGATCCACCTCCTGCAGGAGTCTTGCACTGGAATCATAGAGCGGTGTGGAGCAGGAGTTAACTGCAACTTAGAAGGCCTAAACACTCAAAGGTCTTCAGGGAGGATGGGGAAATTTCTCAGAAACTGACCAGTACTTTTATTACTGCTTTAGTCTCCAGCTTGGATCAGAGTATTTCCCTGACACTCTTGTCCAGGGACGTCCCAGCACAAGTCACAGTGCCAGGTTTTGTTGTGTGATTCTGGGGCTTCCATTGGGTCGGCGATGACAAATTATCCTTTCCAATGCATTATCATTCAAATGCAAGGCCTGGGCTTCTCCAGGTGCAGGCCAGTTATGCTGCTCAGAGGAAGTCCAAGTAATCCATAAACATTGTAGATGGGGCTGAAGCCTGATGTAACAGATTTACATCCCAATTTCTGCCTTGTTTTGTTTGAGAACACACCATTCGTCAATCCGAATTAATCTTTGCCTATACGTCCACGGATTTATATGAGCAGTCGGAAACCAGGCTCTGATCTAAGATTCCATCTTGGGCTTCATCACAATATTGTTGGCAAACTGTGGACACCAGTTGAGTTACCAGAAGCAGTTTTTCAGTTTCATAAAGATGAATGAAGATGTGCTTGAAATGTTGCTTCGTTTTCTCTCTCCACAGCTGCTGTCAGACCTGCAGGGTTCTTCCAGCATTTACTGCTTTTATTTTAGATTTCCGTCATCTGTAGTTTTTGCGTAAATTTGAGTTGACTGCCTTGCTGGCATCAACACCAGGTAACTCAGGAGAAGAAAACCAAATTGGACTGATTGTAACACAGCAGCAGCCCTCAGCCATGTGGACCCAGGAGAGGAAATTCTGCTCTTCCCAGCCTCCACATATAAAAGGCAAGTTTTTAAAATAAGCACTTGTTTGTTTGTGGGCTCCAGTAGTCTCTTTAATGGATGGTGTTTAGGCAGTATTATAATCCATAACCTGAGCAGAGCTGGTTCAGAACCAGTGCCACTCATAAATTTATGGCAAGAAACATAAATGGGCATCATCAACATAATCGAGGAGCCCAAGGTATGGTTTAGGCAGCCACTGATCCATTATGGGCCAGATGTGTTGCAGACAACTTTGGGGAACAGGACACTTCACCCTAAAATTAGGCCTTTGTGTCCTCAATTTCCCCTCAGGGAATGGATACAGCAAAAACCAATTCCTCGCCTTATTTTCTCTAATTGCACACTAGCTAGCCCATTTCTACAATGAAATCACCAACTATTCCGTGACCATCTCATGGTATAGCAAGTATGTATTGCATAACATAAGTCTATCATAGTGAATTCCACAAAATAATGCCTTAGCGGGACCAATTATTGAAAAGCAACTTAATAACTGTCAATCAACATATGGTACAAACAACATACAGAAAAGCTGTCAGATCATTTGTCTCATGAATTAATTGAAATGTGAGCAGTGGTCTTTCTTCTCTCTGGTAATATTGAAAGTTTGTTTCACTTAACAGTTAGGAGTGATTAATTAATGTTGTTCAATCGCAACATAAAGGACTTCAATAGTGATAGAACATTCTTTTGTTTTTTATAATACAGTACTCGATGCACCAATGTCCAAGTTCCAAAGAACGGTGCTTTCAATGTTTATAAATTGACGCTCCATTTAACTTTGGAACGTTGGTTTTGACTTTACGAAGCCATGCCAACATGTTCATATGTGCGCATTGATGTTCTGACCATCCATTTGTTTGAATGGACAATTGAACCATCTTTATTAGATTGGAAACGAGTGTATTATTTGGTTACATTTTTTTGACAATCGTCACAATTTTAAAGCATTTATATGCTTATGTTGTATTTAATACGCACTCAGACTCATAGACGTTAGAGCCCCCACAGTGCAGGGGAGGCATTCGACCCATTGATTCTGCATTGACTCTACAAAAGAGCATCTTACCCAGGTCCATCCCCTCCATCCCACAGCCCTATCCCTATAATCCTGCACATTTACCATTGTTTATCCACCTAACTTACACATCTTTGGAACTAAGGGGCAATTTAGCATGGCCAATCCACTTAACCTGCATATCTTTGGACTGTGCGAGGAAACGGGAGCACCGGGAGCAAACCCATGC
The DNA here is from genome assembly GCF_964213995.1 of Mustelus asterias. Classification (NCBI taxonomy): domain Eukaryota; kingdom Metazoa; phylum Chordata; class Chondrichthyes; order Carcharhiniformes; family Triakidae; genus Mustelus; species Mustelus asterias. The sequence continues at coordinate 62,264,420 of NC_135810.1, read as the reverse complement.
AGACAAGGGGAGAATGTGCAAACTCTATACAGTCACCTAAGGCTGGAATTAAACCCAGTTCCCTGACACAGTGAGACAGCAGTGCTAACCACTGTGTCACCATGCTGCTGTTCAAGGTTAAACAGGCAACTGACAATGATCGAATAGCTTCATTATATCCCCTACACTAACCAATGAACTTGTGCTAAGGCGTGCAGGCATCAATAGTTGCCTCAGCGACTTGACAGGACAACAGCTGGGAGCAAGTTACATTGGCAGGCGCACCGGGAATGATTTCCGACCTTGGGAAATGGGAACCAATTGCCCATTTATACCATTGTTTCGTTGGGAAAATTGGTTCCAACTAACGATTCAAGTTACAACATGGTTTTTAGGAACCAGTTGTGTTGTAAGTCTGAGGACTGCCTATATCCATGTTTGTTACATGTATTTGTTACTATACAATAAAGTAGCCACAATTTGCAATTTCACATCTCTCTTACAAACTTGTGTGCATAATTAATTTCACATTGTTTTCTTTATTTACTTCTTTCAGCATTTTTATTAGTTTTCCAGTCATCTGCTTCCATCTCTCTGCCTTTCGTACAGCCTCTCTCCTTGTTATATCTGCACCTTTCCATTTGTCTCAACCTGTAAATCGCAATCTCTCTCGCTCTCTTTAGATACGTTTATTTTTAAAATTCCTTTTCTTTGAGATAGCTCCTACTCTTCCTGTATGATTCTGATCATATTGCATTAACAAAGTTACTCAGTTTTTTACTTCTTTTAAAACCACAGGATAGTTGTCAACATTTGATTTACTATTTACTTGTTGCAAGGTGTCATAATTCATTCATTTAGATCCAGGGTGCATTTTTAATTTATTAATCAACTGCAATGAATCTGTATTATTGTTTAATATGTGAGATTTGTAATTATATTATGACAATTTGTGTACATTTCAGTACACCAGGCTGACCCATCCTGAATTGTGGCGCCCCTGTCATGCCTGCAAGTATGTCTTATATTTCTAAAGAGCAGTTCTTCTGATCTGTTTGTGGAACCACAGTGTTGCCTCCTTGCTTTTTCCCCAAAACATGCATTTCTTGTTTAAACTGCTGCCAGCTTTTAACATTCTGATTTCCTGCCTGCTAATCTGTGAGCTGGAGGATATTTAGTCATACTGGAAGTCCCAATTCCCTCTACAGGTCGTATCCTCCACATACAGCTGCAGCACTCTGCACTGGGACTTGTTCTCTATCAAAGAGTTTTAAACAAAGGATAACCTTTCTTTGAGACTTTTAATGACAATGTATTATAGCAAAATTCAATGTGTTCCAACATAGCCTACATATTCTGTGCCCTAGAAAAAGCAAGGTCTAGCATTGCAATTTTAACATGCTCTCTTTTCATGGCCATAACTGTTGCCTGTCAAGTCAAAATATGTGTAGGTGCACGGGGTTGTGGGAATGGGGGGGGGGGGGGGGGGGAATGGGGGGGGAGTGTGGGAATGGGGGGGTGGGAGGGGGAGTGTGGGAATGGGGGGGTGGGAGGGGGAGTGTGGGAATGGGGGGTGGGGGGGGAGTGTGAGAATGGGGGGGTGGGGGGGGAGTGTGAGAATGGGGGGTGGGGGGGAGTGTGGGAATGGGGGTGGGGGGTGGGTGGGGGGAGGGGGAGTGGGCCTGGGTAAGATGCTCTCTGGAGAGTTAGTGTGGACTCAATGTGTCAAATGGCCTCCTTCTGCACTGTAGGGATTCTATGAATTCCAGAAGTAAAATACTACAGGTGCTAGCATTATGAAGTAAATCACAGCACCCATGCAGAGTGAAACAGGTAAATTCGTGGCATTTTACCAGTACTGTGGCTAGGGGCTTGTAACTGGGCATATTTACCCAGAGGTTGTCAAGAAACAGGATCATAATCACACATGAAGGTAATGGGCAGGCAGCTGCAGAAATTTTGAGGTGAATGTTAAATTTTCCATTGGGCATGTGGGTTCTATACCGCATCAGCGCTGATGAACTACAAGGAGATTGGGGCTCATTGGAGGTGAGTTATAGGGTGGAAGGCATCTAGTACAGCTGTATTATGAAATAGGCAGGCTGAGAGTCATTGAAGGAGGGGAATGAAAATTTAGAGTAATTTGAACAGTGTGAGCCCATATGAGACAGCACTTAATGGTAAGGTCACTCCATGTTCGACTTCATATAGTGTAAGGGGAACTAAGCATTTGAACGGCTCAAGAGTGTTGCATCTTCCAAATTTCAGTGGCCTTTATACACTCAGAGTCTGTTACCTTAATTCAGGAGAAGATTGAAATAGAGAAACAGAGTGAGACAGATGGAGTGAGGCTACAACAGCCAAAGGAGCAGCAATCTCATTGGGGTACAAAACAATGTAGTTAAGGAGCACACAGGGAAAGTAACAGGCTCCTGTACACAGTAGGTGCTACCCAGCTGTAAGGGTCCACAGGTGTAGGATTTGCAAGCTGTGCCCAGCAAACCTTCTAATTCTATCTTTTACTCTCGATTTATTTCAGGCATATGTCAGAGCACAACTGTCTCTGAAGACAGCATCTGTCCAAACAGGGCTAAGTGGATCTGTATGGAATGCTGGGGGAGGAGATGTGACCGATGGGTTGTGATGGCCAGGATCATTCCAAGTCTCTCCTGGAGACATCTGTGTCATATCATAGTCAGTCCATTGCTGCATCAAGAAAGTAAACTCCATGTTCCAGAAGGCAGGGCAATATAGTAGGTATTGCACCATTCAGGACAATAGGATTCGAGACCTTCACAGGATTTCCTCATGTGAAAGGGGCAATCAACTATATGTGTTTGACCACCGAGCCTTTCCGAGCAGAAAGGGTTCCACTTGCTAAATATCCAAATAGTTTGTGATCCTCACAAATAATCCAGCAGTTGTGTGCATAATTCCCAGGAGCTGCCATGATATATACATATTTAAATAGTGCCAGGTGCCTCTTCAGGCCACCTGAACCCTTTTGTGGGTAGTTACGTGGTGACAAGGTATGCACAGAAAAGACATGGCTGCCTACACCTGTATAGAACTCCAATACAAAGGAAAAGGACACCTACAGCCACTAACATTGGACTACAAGGACCACCACTTCTTCTTCTTGGCCTTTTCACTCCTTGATGGAGCATAGGTCATGGACAGATTCTCTCCATCTGATCCTGTTTTGGGCCAACTATCCAGTTGTTGCCATGTATATCTATCACCTCTCATCTCCTTTACTGAATCCCATCTCTATGTGTTCCTTGGTCTACTTTCCTTTCTCTTTCCTTGCAGGTTCCATGTGAGAGCTTGTTGTGTAATGTTGTTCTGCCACTTCCTCAAAGTATGGCATATTCAATTCCACTTTCACCTTTTGATTTGGAGGGCCATTAGGTCTTGTTTAGTCTCCTCCCATTGACTGATGATATTTGGCCAGTTGTAACCTAAGGATCCTTCTGAGGCAAGTATTGGTGAAGAATTTGATTTTCATCAACATTGTTTTGGTGGTCTCCAATGTTTCAGAGCCATAAAGGAGAACAGACTTTATATTGGAGTTGAAGATCTTTAGCTTTGTGGTCTTGGTGATCACAATTGCTTTCCAGATATTGGAGAGAGTGATGAATGCTGCTCTAGTCTTCCCAATTCTGATCTTTACATCCTCATCTGTCTCACCAGTGTACTTAGAACACTACCCAAATAAGTAAAATATGTTACTTCATCCAGCTCAGTGTTCCTTACCTTAATATAACTGTTGTTTCTGGTGTTTATTTACATTATCCTTGCTTTCTCTATATTGATGTTAAAGCCAACTTTGGCTGATAGTTGTGTCAAGTGACAAATTTTATCTTGCATCTGTATGTGGTTGTATGATAATAAAGCCAAGTCATCTGTAGTGTCTAAATCTTCCAGCTGTTTTTTGTAAGGATCCATCACTGAGCAGGCTAAAAGTCTTCTGAAAATAAGGGTCAAATGCCTGGATAGATCTGGGCATGCTCTGTAAAACACCCCATAAAGTGTGTCATGTATGATGGTAGTCTGCTGTGTTCTGCACAACTGGCACTCCAGAGTGATGAAGCATTTGAGGACGCATTGAGCAAGCCACTTCCTCCTCTGCAGATGAACAGTTAGAGAAGTGTTAAGCCCAAATTGGCTGATGTTAAGGGGCATTGACATGCATGTCATGGAGGCATGTAACTCATCCATAGACCCTTAAATGACCCTGGAAATCATTCAGTCTTTCCCCTGAGATAGCTTGGGTGGCTTTCCATTACATGCCCTTACCATTTCAGTGGCCCTGTCAATGCACCATTGTAAGAGATACATACACCAGTGCTCTCATTCATTGCATGCATTTCCATGCCCTCTGTCACAGGATCTCACCATTTGGTACAGAAATTAGAGTTTATATTTTACAGTACAGAACCTTTAAATTGGTATATACATGTAGCACTTTGAGCAAAAAACTGCCATTCAGTGAGACCCCAAGTGCTTCTAAATAGATATACATGAATGCTGCTGCATGTGCCTATAGTGTGCTCTCCAGGTGCCTGCTGTTGATGAGGAGTTAGGCTGCTGCCTTTCCTGCTCTGGTCATGGTGGACACCCTCTGGGTGTTTCAACCAAAGAGGGGCCTGGCACATGGGGAGTCATCTGCATCTCTGCAGGAGCCATCTCTGCCATTGAGGAATTCGTGGAATTGCTCGTGTCACTGTCAAAGGGGTTGAGAATCCACTGTTAACACAGAGCGCCTTGAGAAGAGAACCCAGGTCTTCAAATCAAAACAGAGAATACTAGATATACTCAGCAGCTTAGGCAACCACTGTGGAGAGAAAACAGAGTTAATGGCCTGAGCTTTTCATCCATTGGGCGTGCGCACTCGGTGGTCTGGAAGCAGGTGCAAAACACGCATCCAGTCCCGTTTGGTCCCAGAACGCGATTTCATGCCACCTGGGAAAAGCTCAGCATTGCCAGGGTGGGCAGGAAGAGGCATTCGCTGCGAAAAGGAAGGTTGTGGGTTGGCGCTTTTAATGGGTTCCCTCTGGCAAGGACAGCCACTGCAGAGCTGTATTAGCGAGCTGCAGGCCTGTAAAACAATAAATTGCGATGGAAAAGTTCTGCAAAGAGTGTTGAGGCAGCGCATTCAAACACAAACCTCAATCCCCAGACACCTTTTGAAATTTTATTTCAGCCCGGACAGTTCATCCTGCCCTAGATCAAGGTTGAAGCTGAAATGTAAAGCTGTCTGGCCAATTGGCCCACCCTCGAACCGTAAAAGGACAGGGGTCATGTAAAATTGTATTCAATTGTTCCCTTAATGAGCTTCATTGCCTGCTTGATTGTCGCTTTCCGACTTGCAAGTGTAAAATATCGCGTGAGTGTGCGACGATGTTGGAACATGTGCCTGACATCCTTTCACATCCTTTCGCATGCTTCCAGGTTGGGCACATGCTGGCCCGAGCAACAAAAGGTTCTGGCCAAAGTTTCAGTTCTGTGACCTTTCACCAGAATGTGCCATTTGCCCCATCATTGCACCGTATGGTTTTTAGGCAGTTGCTCCTCAATAATTTCAAGGCCCACCTGTGCTTTCCTGCTTGGCGTGGTTGACCAGGCAATGGTTCCAGACATCTTATGGCCACCTTGCTTATCCAGCAGCCAACTTGGCTCATGGATGAAACCGCGCTGTGGAGATCAATTTGTATTTCCTGAATCCACTGCAGGATGTGCTCTCCATTAGAGTCGTCACTCTCTCAATTGAGGAGGACTTGCACTCACACGCCAGAGATATTGTGCCACTCGTGTTATGGATGGACTCCTCCAGACTAAGTGCCCAGAGGAGAGAACAGCCTCTGGAAACTCTGTGACAGATATCCATACATTTCACGCTGCTGTTCCAGCATCTGACACTTTGACGATGATTCCAGCATCACCAGATCTTTCCTCAGTCCTCCAATGGGGAGTGGTCACAGCTGTCACTGCCCCCATTAGCTATTCATGAACACCTTTGTCATGGCTTCCAGCTCTCCCACACGTTATAACCACACATTATTGACCTCTAATATGATGGACAGCATATTAGACTAATGTGTCCTCAGCTGGCGGATACTGTTATGAGGTCTCATGTGTTGCCAAAGCCACTATTTGTTCCTTATCTGCTCATGGAGCTGCAGGAGAGAGACAGAATAATGATGTTAGCACATTGCAGCTTCAATCAACTCTTGCTGCCTGTCCAGTATCTGGAGATTCAAGTGTTTATCAAAGTTTACAGAGGTGCCATAGTTATTACTCGCCAGAATGTTTGATGTCTGCATCTATCATATTACACATTGTCTATAATCTCTATACATTTCTCACCAGAGTCTGTCCTGTTGCAATCCATCCTATGTTCATTGCCTCCTCCTTTTCCATTGGAATAAAACAGCTAGGAGTGGCAAAGCACCTTCCATTCTTCTCCATAAATTCATGATATAGGAGCAGAATTAGACCATTTGGCCCATCGACTCAGCTCCGCCATTCGATCGTGGCTGATATGCTCCTCATCCCCATTTTCCTGCCTTTTCCCCATAACCCTTCAACCCATTACCAATTAAAAATCTGTCTAACTCCTCCCTAAATTTACTCACTGTCCCAGCATCCACCACACTTTGGGATGGTGAATTCCACCGATTCACAACCCTTTGGGAGAAGAAGTTTCTCCTCAACTCTGTTTTAAATTTGCTACCCCTTACCCTAAGACTATGATCTCTCGTCCTAGAATGCCCCACAAGAGGAAGCATCCGCTCCACGTCCACTTTATCCATACCTCATCTTGTATGATAAAAGATATCAATTTGATCTCCCCTCATTCTTCTATATTCCAGAGAGTATAGGCCTAAACTGTTCAATCTCTCTTCATATGACAAACCCCATATATCTGGAATCAATCTAGTGAAGCTCCTCTGAACTGCCTCCAATGCCACTACATTTTTCCTCAAATAAGGGGACCAAAACTGCACAATACTCCAGGTGCGGCCTCACCAATGCCTTGTATAGTTGCAACAATACTTCCTTACCTTTATATTCTATTCCTTTAGCTATAAATGCCAACATTCCATTAATCTTCTTTGTTGCCTGCTGTACCTGCATGATAATTTTCTGTGACTCATGAACGAGGACACCCAGATCCCTCTGCACTGGAACACCCCGAAATGTCTCCCCATTTAGATAATAAGTCGCTTTATCATCCACTCCCTATCGTTGTGAATTTGCTTTTCCTGTGAACTCATACATGCACAGTCTCACTCTTCTCTCATAATCCCAGCTATGCACATCAACCTGTGTCACTTTTCATGTCCAACATTACATCAGTTTGAGGTCTGGTGCAAACAGTCATTCAGTCTTGTCAATGCAGCAATAATTTTGACAGACCATGGCCATCCAGTATAAGACTACTTTGGTGCCTGGTCATGCCTGGCCTAGTGACCTCTCTCCACATTTTATGGGTGCAACATATGATCTGAAGTGCTGCTATTATGAATGCCACTAACCTTGCTAGATAATGCCTGCATCATTGCATGAGCAAACATCCCACAGCAGCTGACTTAATTAGTGACTTCCAAGAATCATCAGAACAGGCTTCACTGCTGTTGATGGATTTAAAGAACTCTCCAAAAACTGATTAAAATACCTGGAGATAGTCACTCGAAGTTACCACTTGGTGAAATGGGGATACAGAACGTACTGGGAGCTGAGAGTAACTGTGGACTGTTTGCTATGAGGACTGTCTTTCCATGGAAAATTCAACGGGTGATAGGTTTAACAGAGTAATGTTCTTCACAGCAATTTAAATTGTAAGTTAACTCCAAAAAAGGAAATTGCATTTTGTCAATAGTGCTTTTTAATAAAAGGCTGAGAATGTGAAATTTTACCATGTTATTTTTTTCAGCTACTAACTGGAAACGTGAATCTTTTGAAAAGTGATCAGTCTCTATGGAGGTCAGTGCAACTTAAATGAATTTAAGCCTCTCAAATTGCTTATCCAACCTTTGGCCCATTGACCTAATCGATTTTCATCCTATGAAACTACCAAAAGTTTATAGATATTGCATCCAAAAATGTAATATGCAGAATTTTATTTTTTATTTTTTTATGAGGTGCAAACATCAATGGCAGGGCCAACAAATATTGCCCATCACTAATTGTCCTTGAGAAAGTGATAGTGAGATGCCTTCTTGAACTTCTGCACTCCACATAGTATGAGTGCACCTCCAGCGCTGTTAGGAAGGAAATTCCCAATTAATAATAGTTACTTTGGGTATCAAATGATATATCCTCAGCATTACAGCATATTCCAGAGCTGAGGAAACATACATTTTCTTAAGATTATTTGTTTTCATTTAAAGGTTTGCAGGTTGGCTGATGTGTGAGAAATCCTCCTAAGAGGCTGAACAGAAGCTATTAGTTTCATGATATGTGGAGATATGAATCAGAGAATCTCTCACATCAGCTGGCATGAATCACAACTAGAAGCGTCTTTATTTAACCAAGATATGACCACAGCTAGATTGTAGAATCTGGGAATAGAGACCAGTGTTTCAGTTTTGATGGAAAGGATGTGCACAATTTCGATTTTTGTAATAAACGCATCATTTCAGAAACTACCAACTAAATATTTTGTTGAGGAAAATTATCTTCTAAAGTTTGTCAGCTGATCTGGGGAAATTAGCATTCAGTCTGCTGAAGTAAATGAGGGGGAACTATTTCTTGCTGTATGCTGCCTATTGTACTAACTTCATAAACCGATTGCTTATTAGTATCCGAACGTATCCGGACATTGTGATTTATTAAAATGGAACAGAAATTATCTTTTTTTAAAATTTAAAAATAAAAGAACTATTTTTTTTATAAGCGTGTCTACAAACGGTATGTTCCCTCGCCATTTTTCAGTTGTAGCCTATGATTCGAACAACAGGTTCACGGAATAGATGTGATTAATAAAATACATTGACTTGTTTATTCAAATACTCGCGCCAAAACAAACCCCAAAATCTCTTAGTGCTGATGTGGATATTGAATCTGTTGGAAAGATTCCTGGCCACGTGCTAGAAAGTCTGTAAATGTGACCTCTGGTCGTCTTTAGACAACCTGAGATGAGCAATGCTTCGGTAAATGTCTTTGGGACATTTTCTTTTTACAGTCACGGCGCTATATAAATGCATGTCATCGCCGTTAAACAGCAATTGCCCCTTTAAAATCGGAAAGTGTCTCAAGAGGCTTCACAGAAATGTATCTAAGACAACATTTTACAGGAAGCCCGGTAAGTGGATGGTAGGACAGGTGACTTTGATCAAAGAAGTAGATTTAAAGGATTCTTCAAAGAAAGCAGGTAGTTGGAGACGCTGCGACAACGGATGAATGAACACCGCTCGACAATCACCAGGCAAGACTGTTCTCTTCCTGTTGGGGAGCACTTCAGCGGTCACGGGCATTCGGCCTCTGATATTCGGGTAAGCGTTCTCCAAGGCGGCCTTCGCGACACACGACAGCGCAGAGTCGCGGAGCAGAAACTGATAGCCAGGTTCCGCACACACAAGGACGGCCTCAACCGGGATATTGGGTTTATGTCACACTATTTCACATAAATATTTCTGCTTTTTTCCTCCTGAGTCTTTATCATGCGATCCTAGAATCAGAATTTATGTCACACTATTTGTAACTCCCACAGTTGCGTGGACCTGCAGAGTTTCACTGGCTGTCTTGTCTGGAGACAATACACATCTTTTTAGCCTGTCTTGATGCTCTCCCCACTCCCATTGTTTTGTTTCTTAAAGACTGGATTAGTTGTAAGTATTCGCATTCCAACCATTATTCATGTAAATTGAGTCTGTGTCTTATAAGTTCTGTTTGTGAACAGAATTCCCACTCACCTGAAGAAGGGGCTCAGAGCCTCGAAAGCTTGTGTGGCTTTTGCTACCAAATAAACCTGTTGGACTTTAACCTGGTGTTGTTAAACTTCTTACTGTTGGAGACTGGCACAGGGAAACTAATTGAAAAAGGGATCTGTTGACATTCTCAAGAGTCTGGACCAATTAGTTACAGCGACAAAACTTGACTCCTCGAAGTCTGAAATGGGATTTTAAAGCATCAATGGACAATTACTAATAAAATTAGCCCCGGGAACAATCACTCTAACCCGAGTTTATTACAGTTATTACATTTCTATTCAGCTGGGAGGTCGGACAGTGAGGAGAACTCTTAAATCATCCCGAAAAATAAATGCCAGAGATTGTAGTGCAGAGCAGGGAAAGCAGACATTCAAAGCAGGATGTTGGCGGCGGTTTATAAACCGAATAGAGGGAAATTAAACCCCAACATGTGGGGGATGTGACTGAGGGCTGTGGAAAAAAACAGGCTGTCAGGTAGTTTTTAATCAATTGCACACACATTTTTATCTGTTAAGCCTCTGAATCAAAATGATTTTTTAAAAAAACTATTTAGATGTGTTTCCTGTCCTTGGACGTGATTGGTTTCTTTAACTTTCTGGGGACCGTGGTTACCGCTTTGAAAGCATTCTGCACGACGTGACAGTGTGATTGGGATGTGTTCATTGAGTATCCGCACAGCCCTCCTGGACTTATGTAACTAACGTGGCTGAAATGTGCCCGCTCTGCTTGAGGTGGAGATCGAGATCTCGTGTTTGAAGTGTTAATGCCGAGGGAGCTCTCATCACCGTGGTAGACACAATCCGGTCAGAATGACAGCTCCATTAACAGCATGACTCGCCCTTTCCAACCCCAAATCCTCTGCCCAGGGGATGAGCCTGCGCCCTTTCAGGAATGTGCCCAGCTAGGGCGCCTCGCCACTTGATCCTTGCTCGGTTTCCGATGGCTATTTCATCAGTTGGCTGCTGCCCTTAATTCATCATCCTGGCAGCAGGTCTAGAGGTTGTCTTGGCAGATACAGAGAGAGAGAGACAAAGAGGGGAAGGCAGATATAAAGGATGTGGGTGCTGACCTCGATCTAATCAATAGTGAATGCATAACTAGCCTGCGTAATAGATTTGCTCCCATTAAAAAAAACCTCGCCACTCTTACCGGGGGTTTGAGTTACTCTTTTCCAAATGGCAACAAGACGCAAAAGAGACGGCTGTTTCTAAAACAACAACAACAAAAATAGAATCGACTCGCCCCCCCCCCCCTTCCCGTTCTAAAAGCTGTCGGAGGGTGCGAGAGAAAACTTCCAGTCATGCCACATAATGCCTCCTTGAAGAATTATTCGGCTTTCTCCAGGGCTACGACCTTGGAAGGGACCCCCCGGCCCGCTTGGGCAGTGACTGTGCTGTCCAGCGTCCTGATCTTCACCACCGCCGTGGACATCCTGGGCAATTTCCTGGTGATCGTCTCCGTCATCAGGAACAAGAAACTGAGGAACAGCGGTAAGTGGGACTGCGCTTTCATCCGCTACAAATCCGAGTGCCTTTGCAAACTTGACGTGGAGCAGCAGAGCTCAGCTCAAGTAGCGGTGCCACCCGCTGTTAGCGTGACAGTATCCAACTACATACCTTTTTTTTTCAATTAAACCTTTGCCTGGGTGAAGTTAATGTTCTGTATTTAGATCTAAGTTGTCGAACCGAGGTCTAAGTGCAGATCTACGGAGCAACAGCTGTTATCTTACATAAAAATGCACAGATCTTATTTTATTGACTACCAATGATTGGCAATTCTAAACCCACAACTGATAAAAAAATAATGGAGCCGATGACAATTTGTGTAAATATTGACAAATGTAATGTTTTTCGTCAAAATAAGACCCAAGTAACAAGATCCAGCGCGAGAGAGCGAGAGATGTTATCATTCTGACAAATATTTTGGCTGAAGTTCAATAGTATGAACTTAGTTTTCCGAGTACTGACTCTCTGGCCCCGCATCCCAGTTCGTCTCACTGGCCTTCACCTGAAGCGGAATGACTCCAGTGTTTATCAATTGTACACCATAACACATGAGGATTTCTGAGAATGTTTCTGTATAACGCGGCCGGATAAACGTCTGCAACTTGTTAGAGAGACACACAAATATAACGAATCAACTCAGACCCATTCACTGGCGGAAAGCTAGAGGTGCGAGAACTTGCTGTTGGTCCACCTGCCTTACTCTTCTGCAGCAACCTTGCATTAATCAGTTGTTGTATTTCTCACTTTCTGAAAGGAAGGTTGGCAGGAAAGAAAGCTACTATTTAAGAAGTCTTGGGAGTGTGGTAATTCAATAGGTTTGAATAGTGAATTATCTACCAGTTGTACTTTGGAATTCGAGAATGCAAAAATACCGTTCCTTTTTCAACACGGCGAGTTCTTATTCTTGAATCAGTCTATCTGAAGGAAACGTTAAGCAACCGTGAGTTACTTCTTCAAATGAAGAACAGAAACATTTGAGTGCTCTTATCCAACAAGAAGCTCAGTAGATACTGGCAGATGGTCAGAGCACATTCCGGTTACCGTTAGCCATGTGTTGCTACTCGGAGATTTACAAAGTGAAAGATAAAATATATCTTAAAAAGAGGGTAAAAGTGTTTAATCACTCAAACAATTAGTGCAGCTTACCAAAATGTTTTATTACTAAACAAAACAACATTTTATTCCAGATATTAGCGTTATTTTCTTTTCAACTTCAATATAACCCGATTAACAACTTTTGGGAACTTAGAAATGTCTTTCCTTTTTTAAAATGTTTTTCCCAACTTCTGAGTTAGTCCTGCTCTTCCTTTCTCCTGCTCGTTCCAGGTGCCATTGCTTCTATGCGGGTGCTTGATAATAGTAGTGAAGTACAGTATCTCACTACAGCTCTTCTCTGATTCATGTTGTACCATGGATAGAACGATGCAAATAGTATAGAGAGTGTAAATACTGATCATATGTGCAAGACCGAAATTATTTATAAAACAGATTAACTTTGCTTAACTTGTAAGTCACATGAGAACACTTCAATAACATAGATATTCTGCAGTCATTGGCAGCTTTATCTATTTAAACTATTCATCCCCTCCAACCTTTGTTAACAATTACACAACATCTGCTCCAATTTGTGGTAATGCTTTGTTCTGCTGCGATTCACCATCTGCATTCTTCTGTGCATGACAATTAAAAATTCCTTCCTACTTGGTTTTCTGCTTGACTTTATATGTGCCCTATATAGCACATATGTTCTGGCACAGTGGTTAGCACTGCTGCCTCACAGCGCCAAGGACCCAGGTTCGACTCCCGGCTTGGGTCACTATCTGTGTGGAGTTTGCACATTCTCCCTGTGTCTGCGTGGGTTTCCTCCGGGTGCTCTGGTTTCCTCCCACAGTCCAAAGACGTGCAGATTAGGTACATTGGCCATGTTAAATTCCCCCTCAGTGTACCCAAATAGGCACTGGAGTGTGGTGACTAGGGGATTTTCACAGTAATTTCATTAATGTGAATGTAAGCCTACTTGTGACTAATAAATAAACTTTATGTTCCATGCACATAATACATCAATGTGTCCATACACATGGTCATTGTGGTCAAATAACACGAATGACTTACAATGAAAACAAAATGCCAAATTTCTTAATACAATGTACAAATCATGTGGTCTTGATCTCTTTATATACTGTCGTCTAGTGCATTACTAGTGAAGACTCACAGAACTTTGTGATCAAATTAACATCTTTATTGCAACAGTACTTCAAATGCAGGATTTCCAGTTTTTCTTTCACCAAAGATTTTAACAGAATCAAAATGTGTTACTCTAGAAAAAAATAACATAAGCCTGTCCATGTGTAAGAACAGAGTTTGGACTATGAATAGAAATGTTGGCATAAGTCTGATTTAGTGATTCGTTTATAGTCAGAGTATGGATGTCTCATTGGGATTTTTTTTCTCTGGGTTGAGAAGGCAGGTTTACATCTGATAGGCTCAATATTATTCAAGCAATAACTCCTTGAAATCTGCCAGCTATCATTTCCGCCTCTATCATTGAAGAAAACAGCTTCTTAACTATCAATCTTGTCCCATGGCAAAGTGCTTATTAGGACTCAAGTTTCATCACAATGTTATGACTGTTACTTCTTTGAGTCTAAGGCCTGAATTTTGTACCTGTTGGACATGTGAGGTTGGTTGGGCCAACCAATTAAGGGCTAGCCAGTGTGAAATGTGCCCCCACATTGGAGAAGGGCTACCAGCGGAGGCAGAAGTTTGGTGATTACTGGTCCAATAGGAACCCGGTGGGAGGTTCCAATCAGCTGAGGCAGCACCCTGAAGGCTAGGAGTTACAGAGGAGGCACAGGGAGATGTACAAATATAAGCTACAGTTATGGCATCAGCACCCACTCAACACACCAGGAGGGAGGGAAATGTTTATTGGACGAGTGCCTGTGTGCTCTTGTGGAAGGTGTGAGAGCCATACTGGTTTGGTATGCTGTGCGGAGAAGACCTGAAGGATGGTCATCCTTTGTGGTGTTCAGGAGTGTAGAATTCAGAGCAACTGAAGGTACATATACTTGTGCCTGCTAAGGTTGAGAGATCAGACCACTAGCCCAAGGTGCATATAAGTGTCAGATGTGCAAATATGATGGACATTTCAACCTGGTTCCTAGGCAAATGTAAGATGGCCACCCTGGAGCTCTAGTGTGAATGCCCACCAAGGTCATTACGCCACAGAGAGCCAGGTGTCTCGGAGGAAGGTAGGAGTCCAGTGGACAGATGTGGGACAGGCAGAGACTGCAAACAATGTTGCGTCCTCTCATCCCAAAAAAAACAGTCCTTAGTGATCCAGCAATGACAATGCCACCATGATGGTCTTGTCCATAGTCTCACTAGTATGCGTAGCATGCACATTGACTACGAGTGGTACCACTGACATGTTGTCTTCCTCCCTCAGATGCGCCGTGCTCCAAAGACCCAGGACCCTGAAGACTATCCAATGACACCAGGGGAAGAGCTAAACACACATCCACTGCATCACACCCCCTCTCACTATAGATACACCTCAGATACAAGCGCAGGCTGTCAGAGGAGTGCTGGAGACCGGGACCATGCTGGGTCCGATGCAGATGATGAGCCTTTGGATTCATCCATCAGCTGCCAGATGCTGGATGTCCAGTGAAGTGCGTGGGAAGATCTGGCTGAGATCCCTCAGGGTCTGTGTGCCATATTCTGTGTCAAGGACGAGTCTATGCGGAACTTTAGCACCGCGTTGCCCCAGAGCACGGAGCACACGACCATCTCCATCGAGAGAGTGGGGCTCTCATGGAGAGCCAGCTCCAGAAACAGAACCAGGGGTTTCTGGAGTCGCACTTGGACCTGCAAATTCTCACACAGGCATTGACCTCAGGAGGTCATTGCCAGTGTGAGAGATGGTTGAGGCACCTTGTCTCTCTGCTAGGATTCCTGTCCATCATTGGTGAGCAGGGAGGTCCACTCATGTCTCACACTGGTGGTCAGGCCACCTGTCATCTCTCTGGGCACCTCTCACGGTACGCTGGATGAGGGTGGCAGCTTCGCTGCCCCTCTGCCAGTGTCCGTGGTATCTTTTCAGGTCACAACGACTGAGGAATCCCCAGCCAGAGGACCATGTCCAAGACCATCAGGGTGGACATAACAGCACAGTCACCAAGCTTCCCCCAATGCCATTGTGAGCAAGGGTGGAGCACCAAGACATTGCACTGGCAAGCGTACATTTAATGCACCATGAGCACAGGATGGGGTTATCACAGGTGAAATTCTTTCAATTATTGCTTTTGCGTGACCGTATTATGTTATATTCCTTGTTTGCATCTCTGGTAATGATGTAACTCAAGGTTTGTTTTAATGCCCTGAGTGTCCTTCATGTTTTCCATAGGACCCAGCCTCCTTTTTGCCTTATGATAGACAGCAGGAGGAGCAAACCTTATTACGGAGATTGTGAAGTGACATTGGGGTCATATGATTGCCTCCTCAGTAATGTGTGTGAAAGAGGTGGCATTTCTACTGGAGCAAGCAGAGAGGGTGTGATTGGAGGCAGGAGTGCTGGTGAGAGATTGATTGAATTATTTATTTATTTAATTAGTCAGTTAGTGTGTGTTTTTTTTTTGGCCTTTACTTTTGTAGTAGTATTTTTCTTAAGTTTAAAGTGAAAACCGGAAGTGGGCTGCTAAGGAGTCTGGGAAGGGTTTTTTAAGCACGTGAAGTATAAAAGGTAGGCTGCAGTATACAGCGGGCAGTGTCGGGAGTGGGCAGTGGAGTGAGTGGGAAGCTGAGTGAAAGCTGTCAGGGCTTTGGCTCACAGGGCTTAGGCAGAAAGGGTGAGGCAAGGTAAGTTATTTTTATCCAAACCTATATAGGATAAGGGTAACTATGAGTGATAGGCCAGTTTGGTGCTTCCAGTGTGGGATGTGGGAGTTCCTGGAAACACCTAGCCTCCCGGAGGACCACAGTTGCACCAGGTGCGTGGAACTGCAGCTCCTGAGGGACCGCGTCACGGAACTGGAGCTGCAGATTGCTGACCTTGGTCTAGTCAGGGAGAATGAGAGAATAATTGACATGAGTTATAGGGAACTAGTTACACCAGGGCATCAGGAGGAAGACACGTGGGTCACAGTTAGGAGGAGTAAAGGTCAGAAGGGTAATGTCTCTCATAATAGGAAGGGCTCGGTGACAGGTGTGAGAGGGGAGGGGAGTGAGCAATTAGTGGAGGGGTCACCTGTGGTTGTCCCACTCCAAAACAAGTATATTGTTTTGGATAGTGTGGAGGAGGATGACTCTCCAGGGGTAAGCCACAGTGACCAGGTCACTGGCACAGAAATCATAGAAACCCTACAGTGCAGAAGGAGGCCATTCGGCCCATCGAGTCTACACCGACCACAATCCCACCCAGGCCCTACCCCCACATATTTTACCCGCTAATCCCGCTAACCTACACATCTCAGGACTCTAAGGGGCAATTTTTAACCTGGCCAATCAACCTAACCCGCACATCTTTGAACTGTGGGAGGAAACCGGAGCACCCGGAGGAAACCCACGCAGACACGAGGAGAATGTGCAAACTCCACACAGACAGTGACCCGAGCCGGGAATCGAACCCAGGACCCTGGCGCTGTGAAGCAGCAGTGCTAACCACTGTGCTACCGTGCCGCCCAGAGTCAGGCTCTGTGGCCCGGAAAGGAAAGAGAGGGGTTAGGAGAGCAATAGTGGTGGGGGATGTGTCAGTTAGAAGCACGGACAGGCGATTATTTGGGTGTGAACCGGACTCCAGGATGGTAGTCTGCCTACCTGGTTCTGGGGTAATGGATGTCACCGAGTGGATAGGAGGCATCTTAAAAGGGGAAGATAAAGAAACGGATGTCATTGTACACATTGGTGCAAATGACGTAGATAGGAAGAGCAGGGGGATCCTACGAGAGCAATTCAGGGAGTTGGGAAATAGACTAAAAAGTAGGGCCTCCAGGGTGGCCATCTCTGGGCTGCTCCCAATGCCTCGTGCCAGTGAGGCTAAGAATAGGGAGTTAGTATAATTGAATGCTTGGCTAAAGGACTGGTCCAGGAGGGAGGGCTTCATTTTCCTAGATCAATGGGAAGTTTTCAGGAGAGGATGGCACCTGTACAAGAAGGACGGGTCACAACTAAGTTGGAAGGGCACAAATATCCTGGCTGGGAGTTTTGCTGGTGCAGTTCGGGGGGGTTTAAACTAGTATGGCAGGGGGGCGGGAATCAAAATATTAGGTCTACAAGTGTAGAGGCTGGGGACAAGCTTGGGGCTGGGACAAGGCTGGCAAAGAAGAAGACCACTCTGGGGGAGGATGACCTCACTGGGCCTGGAGGTCTGGAGTGCTTATACTTCAATGCAAGGAGCGTAGCAGGTAAGACAGACGAACTTAGGGCCTTAATGCTCACGAGGAATTTGGATGTGGTTGCGGTGACAGAGACTTGGTTGAAAGAGGGGCAGGACTGGCAGCTGAATATTCCGGGGTACAAGTGTTTTAGGCGAGACAGAGGAGGGGCCAAAAGAGGTGGGAGAGTAGCAGTATTAGTTGGAGAGCATATTACAGCGGTGCAGAGGGAGGACAATTCAGAGGGGTCGTGTAACGAGTCACTCTGGGTGGAGCTTAGAAACAGGAAGGGCGCAGTCACTATGTTGGGGGTGTACTACAGGTCCCCCAACAGCCCAAGAGAAGTGGAAGAACGGATATGTCAGGAGATACTGGATAGGTGCAGGAAAAATAGGGTTGTTGTAGTGGAAGACTTCAATTTCCCTGGTATAGACTGGAAATCGCTGAGAGCTGGGACTCTGAATGGGGAGGAATTTGTAAAATGCGTACAGGAAGGTTCTTTGGAACAATATGTAGATAGCCCGACTAGAGAGGGGGCTATACTGGACCTAGTACTGGGGAATGAGCCCGGTCAGGTCTTCAAAGTTTCGGTAGGGGAACATGTGGCAAATAGTGACCACAATTCTGTTAGCTTTAGGATAGTGATGGAAAAGGATGAGTGGTGTCCCAAGGGTAAAGTGTTGGATTGGGGGAAGGCTAACTTTAGTGGGATTAGGTTGAAATTGGCAGCTCTTGTTTGGGAGAGTCTGTTTGAGGGTAAATCCACATCTGGCATGTGGGAGTCTTTTAAGGAACAGTTGTTAGGGCTACAGGACAGGCATGTGCCTGTAAAAAAGGATAGGAAGGGTAGGATTCGAGAACCGTGGATAACCAGGGAAATTGAGGGACTGGTCAAAAAGAAAAGAGAGTCGTATGTTAGGTCCAGGCAGCTAAAAACGGAGGGAGCTCTGGAGGAGTACAAAGAAAGTAGGAAAGAACTCAAATGGGGAATTAGAAGAGCAAAAAGGGGTCACGAAATGTCCTTGGCAGACAGGATTAAGGAGAATCCCAAGGCATTTTATTCATACGTTAGGAACAAAAGGGTTGTCAGGGAATAAATCGGACCTCTCAGGGACAAAAGTGGGGAATTATGCTTGGAGCCCAAAGAAGTAGGGGAGATCCTAAATGAATACTTTGTGTCGGTATTCACAAAGGAGAGGGATGTGTTGACTGTGAGTGTCTCGGAGGGGAGTGTTGAACCGTTGGAGAAAATCTCCATTACAAGGGAGGAAGTGTTAGGTTTGTTAGAGAATATAAAGACTGACAAATCCCCAGGGCCTGATGGAATCTATCCAAGGCTGCTCAGGGAGACGAGAGATGAAATCGATGTGCCTCTGACGCAAATCTTTGTCTCGTCACTGGACGCAAGTGAGGTCCCAGAGGATTGGAGGATAGCTAATGTGGTCCCGTTATTTAAGAAGGGTAGGAAGGATAACCCGGGTAATTATAGGCCGGTGAGCTTGACGTCCGTGGTGGGAAAGTTATTGGAGAGGATTCTTAGAGATAGGATGTATGCGCATTTAGAAAGGAATAAACTCATTAACGATAGTCAGCATGGTTTTGTGAGAGGGAGGTCATGCCTCACTAACCTGGTGGAGTTTTTTGAAGAAGTGACCAGAATGGTTGACGAGGGAAGGGCCGTTGTTGTCGTCTATATGGACTTTAGTAAAGCGTTTGACAAAGTCCCTCATGGTAGGCTGGTGAAAAAGGTTGGATCTCATGGGATAAAGGGGGAGGTGGCTAGATGGGTGGAGAACTGGCTTGGTCACAGAAGACAGAGGATGGTAGTGGAAGGGTCTTTTTCCGGCTGGAGGCCTGTGACTAGTGGTGTTCCGCAGGGCTCTGTATTGGGACCTCTGCTGTTTGTGATTTATATAAACGATCTGGAAGAAGGTGTAACTGGGGTGATCAGTAAGTTTGCGGACGACACAAAATTGGCAGGACTTGCAGATAGTGAGGAACATTGTCAGAAGCTACAGAAAGATATAGATAGGCTGGAAATTTGGGCAAAGAAATGGCAGATGGAGTTCAATCCTGATAAATGCGAAGTGATGCATTTTGGTAGAAACAATGTAGGGAGGAGCTATACGATAAATGGCAGAACCATAAAGGGTGTGGATACGCAGAGGGACCTGGGTGTGCAAGTCCACAGATCCTTGAAGGTGATGTCACAGGTGGAGAAGGTGGTGAAGAAGGTATATGGCATGCTTGCCTTTATAGGACGGGGCATAGAGTATAAAAGTTGGGGTCTGATGTTGCAGATGTATAGAACGTTGGTTCGGCCGCATTTGGGATACTGCGTCCAGTTCCGGTCGCCACACTACCAGAAGGACGTGGAGGCTTTGGAGAGAGTACAGAGGAGGTTTATCAGGATGTTGCCTGGTATGGAGGGGCTTAGTTATGAGGAGCGATTGGGTAAACTGGGGTTGTTCTCCTGGAAAGACGGAGGATGAGGGGAGACTTAATAGAGGTGTATAAAATTATGAAAGGCATAGATAGGGTGAACGGTGGGAAGCTTTTCCCCAGGTCGATGGTGACGTTCACGAGGGGTCATAGGTTCAAGGTGAAGGGGGGGGAGGTTTAACACAGATATCAGAAGGACATATTTTACACAGAGGGTGGTGGGGGCCTGGAATGCGCTGCCAGGCAAGGTAGTGGAGGCGGACACACTGGGAACGTTTAAGACTTATCTAGATAGCCATATGAACGGAGTGGGAATGGAGGGATACAAAAGAATGGTCTAGTTTGGACCAGGGAGCGGCACAGGCTTGGAGGGCCGAAGGGCCTGTTCCTGTGCTGTATTGTTCTTTGTTCTTTGAGACCGAAGACATGCCTTGGCAGCCTAGCTGAAGGACATTGAATCAAAGAGTTCTTACTGTCTCTCCCTCTTCTAAAGTTCATCATCACTGCTTCCATGTCCTCACTCTGTGCCTGCCCAGGTTGCTGATCAGATCCAGCAGCAGAGATTCCCTCTGAGGCCTATGGAGCTGCCTCGCAATCCTCATCCTCCAATTTTTACCTTTACCAGTGCCGGATTTTGCAGACCATAAGACATAGGAGCAAAATTAGGCCATTCAGCCATCGATTCTGCTGTGCCATTCAATAATGGCTGATATGATTCTCATCCCCATTCTCCTGCCTTCTCCCCATAACCCTTGATCCCTTTATTGATCAAGATCCTATCTATCTCTCTCAAAGACACTCAATGACCTGGCCTCCACAGCCCTCTATGGCAATGAGTCCCACCTTCTGGCTGAAGAAATTCCTCATCTCAGTTTTAAAGGAGCGTACTTTCACTCTGATGTTGTGCCCTCGAGTTCTAGTCTCTCCCACTCATGGAAACATCCTCTCCATGTCCTCTCAGTATTCTATAAGTTTCAATTAGATCCCCTCATCCTTCTAAACTGCATCAAGTATAGACCCAGACTCCTCAACTGCTCCTCATATGACAAACCCTTCATTTCTGGGATCATTCTTGTGAACCACCTCTAGACTCCCTCCAAGGCCAGCATATCCTTCCTTAGATGTGGAGCCCAAAACTGCTCACAATATTCCAAATGTGTCTGACCACAGCCTTATACAGCCTCAGCGGTACATCCCTGCTCTTGTATTCTAGCCCTCGAGAAATGAATGCTAGCATTGAATTTGCCTTTCTAACTGCCAACTCAACCTGTATGTTGAACTTAGAGTCCTGAACCAGAACTGCCAAGTCTCTTTCTGCTTCAGATTCCCGAAGCCTTTTCCCATTTAGAAAATAGTCTACGCCTCTATTCTTCTGACCAAAGTGCATAGCCTCACACTTTCCAACATTGCATTCCATCTGCCACTTCTTTGCCCACTCTCCGAGCCTGTCCAAGTCATTCTGCAGCCTCCCCACTTCCCCAACACTAGCTGTCCCTCTACATATCTTTGTATCATCCGCAAATTTAGAAACCACGCCCTCAGTTCCATCTTCCAGATCATTAATGTATATGGTGAAAAGTTGTGGTCCCACCACTAACCCATGTGGAATACCACTAGTCACCGGTTGCCATCCTGAAAAGGACCCCATTATTCCCCATGCTCTGCCTTCTGTCTGTCAGCCAATCTTGTATCCATGCCAATACTTTGCCTCTAACACCATTGGCTCTTAGCTTATTTAGCAGCCTCTTGTAAGGCACCTTGTCAAAGGCTTTCTGGAAATCCAAATAAATCACATCCACTGGCTCTCCTTTGTCTAACTTCTTTGTAACCTCCTCAAAGAATTCTAACAGATTTGTCAGACATGACCTCACTTTGAGGAAGTCGCACTAACTCAGTCCTACTTTGCCATGCATTTCCAAGTACTCCGCAATTTCATCCTTAATAATGGACTCCAAGATCTTACCCACGACCGAGGTCAGGCAAACTGGCCTATAATTTCCTATCTTCTGCCTCCCTCCCTTCTTAAACATGGGGTGTTACATTAGCCTTTTTCCAGCCCTCTCGGAACTTCTCTGAGACAGTAAGAAGTCTCATAACACCAGGTTAAAGTCTAACAGGTTCATTTGATAGTACAAGCTTTCGGAGTGTTGCTCCTTCTTCAGGTGAATGAAGAGTTGTGTTCACAAACAGGGCATACATAGACACAGACTCAATGTACAAGATAACGGTTGGAATGTGAGTCTTTATAGGTACAGACAATGTGAGTGTAGAGAAGGTTAAGCACAGGTTAAAGAGGTGTGAATTGTCTCAAGCCAGGACAGTTAGTGAGATTTTGCAAGCAAGTCATGGCAATGTCCCCAGGCAAGTCATGGGGATTACAGATAGTGTGACATGAACCCAAGATCCCGGTTGAGGCCGTCCTCATGTGTGCGGAACTTGGCTATCAGTTTTTGCTCAGCGATTCTATGTTGTCGTGTGTCATGAAGGCTGCCTTGGAGAACGCTTATCCGAAGATCAGAGGTTGAATGCCCGTGACTGCTGAAGTGTTCCCTGACTGGAAGAGAACACTCCTGCCTGGTGATTGTCGAGCAGTATTCATTCATCCGTTGTCATAGCGTCAGCATGGTCTCGCCAATGTACCATGCCTCGGGACATCCATTCCTGCTGTGTATCAGGTAGACAACGTTGGCTGAGTCGCAAAAGTATGTACCGTGTACCTGGTGGATGGTGTTCTCACTTGAGATGATGGCATCCATGTCACACAAACAGAACAATGCAAAAGCACTGCATTTCCAATTTACAACACATTATCTCCAGATTGTAGTCTCTCCCACCCCATTCACCAATATGTGGTTCTGTGTATGTCAATAGGTGCCCTGTGATTGCACACACAAAGCCAGATCAAATTCAGATCCAATATATTATGCAGTGATGTTCAGCATGGCGCAACTAGCAGAACACATCAGTCACACCACCAGCACAATAAACACATGCAGAAGCATAAATCAAGATAATAGCACTTGGGTGCAGTGTATATTAAATATGCTCATAAAGATTTATTTTTTAGTGAGGAAATTGCTGGAAATATTCATCAGGTCAGGTAGCATCTTTGAAGACAGAATTAACATTTCAGATTGAGATGACTTTTCAACAGATCTGAAGTAAGAAAGAGGTGACAATTTTTAAGCTAGTGGAAGGGGGAAAGGAGCAGGAAGAACAAAGGAGAAGGTTTGTGATAGGGTGGGGGAGGAGGGGATATTAAATAACAAAACATTTCATGATGCAAGAACCAAAGACAGTGGTAATAAGTATAGCAGAGAAAAAAGTTAATGTCAAATGAAGTGTGAATGGTTACATAGCAGTCATTTGAATATAACATGAAAGGATAAAGAAACAAGATAAGACCAACCCAGCAAACAAATAAAATCACAGAGAATAAGATGAAGACCAAGGTTATGAACTAAAGTTGTTGAACTTGATGTTGAGTTCAGAAGGCTCTCGAGCACCGAGATGAATGATAAGCTGCTGTTCTTCGCGCTTTAATTGAGTTCCACTGGAACACTGCAGCAAACCCTGGACAGAAAGGTCAGCTTGGAAGCAAGGTAGAGAAAATACAAACACACAAATTAGGAGCAGGAGTAGGCCATTTGACCCCTCATGCCTGTTCTACCATTCAATAAGGTCGTGGCTCATCTGATTGCAATGTCTAAACCCACATTACTGCCTACCCCCAATAATCTTTCATCTCCTTGTTAATCAAGTATCTATCCAGCAATGCCTTAAAAATATTCAAAGATTCTGCTTCCACTGCCTTTTGTGGAAGAGAGTTCCAGGGAATCATAACACTCAGAAAAAAAAATTCCTCATCTCTGTCTTAAACGAGTGACTCTTTGGGTGGAATTTTACGAGATCTTTTCTAAGTGTTGGATGGGAGTGGAACTGGGAGGGTTCCACATCTGTTTTTTGCGAGTTTTCAGGCCAATCGTATGCACTCTGTCTGCAAAATTTTGGACTAGTCTGTTTTTTTTTCATAGAATCCTACAGTGCAGAAAGAGGCCATTCGGCCCATCGAGTCTGCACCAACCACAATCTCACCCAGGCCCTATCCACATATCCCTACGTATTAACCCTACTAACCCCTCTAACCTATGCAACCCGGGACACTAAGGGGCAATTTAGAATGGCCAATCAATCTAGCCCGCACATTTTTGGACTGTGGAAGGAAACCGGACCACCCGGAGGAAACCCACACAGACACAGGGAGAATGTGCAAACTCCACACAGACAGCGACCCGAGCCGAGATTCGAACCCAGGTCCCTGGAGCTGTGAAGCAGCAGTGCTAACCACTGTGCTACCGTGCCGCACAGACAGGCTGTCGACGGGGCTTAATGCACCCGACAGCCTGTAGAGGGAGGTAGTGCGCATGTGCAGACCCCTGATGCTGCGCATGCGCATTAACAGTAGCAGGCTGCTGTAAAATCCCACTGGTCGTGAAAAGCAGCATCATTTGCGCTAGCCGCTTTATGCCCGATTTTATGGCATTTTCCCACCACAAAACGGGCGTAAAGCGGCGGTAAAATCCCATCCTTTATTTTTAAACAGTGACGCCTAGCTCTAGATTCTGCAACAAGAGGAAACATACACTTCACATCCACCCTGTCAATACCCCTCAGGATCGTAAAGATTTTGATCAAGTTACCTCTTGCTCTTCTAAATTCTGGTGGTTAAAAACATAATCTTTCCAACCATTTCTCATAGGACAACCCAGATATTAGAAACAAGATGACAAGCGGTAGAAGCTCTAAGTGCTGCTTGTGGATAGAACAGAATTGTTCTATAAAGTGATCAGCCAGCTTATGTTTAGTCTTCCCAGGGTGGAGGAAACTTCATGGTGCATAGCGAATATCGTATACTAAATTAAAAGAAGTGCAAGTGAATCATTGCTTTATATGCAAGGGTTGTTTGAGACCTTGGACCATGAGGAGGGAGGTGGTTGAAGAACAAGTTCTTGTACTTGCATGGAAAGACGCAGTATGGATGGGAGAAAGTGTTTGGGATGACTGAGGAATGGATTGAGGTGTCACAAAGGAATGGTCCCTTTGAAATGTAGAAAGGGGAGAGCAGCGGAAGATGTGTTTGATGGAAGCATTACGCTGAAGGTCACAGAAATGGTGGAGAACGATCCGTTGAATACAGAGGTTGGTGAGCTAGAAAATGAGGAATGCTATCGTGGTTCTGGGTGGGAGGGGAAGGGGTGTGAGCAAAAGTGCATGAAATGAATTGGAAAGAGTGGATGGTCCTGCCAATCATGCTGGGTGGAAATCCTCGATTGAGATAAAAGAAAGACATTTTGGAAGTGCTGGTGTGGAAGTTGCAGAATCAGAACAGATACAATAGAGATGGTGAAACAGGGAGAATGAAAAGCAGTCCTCACAGGTAGCTGGATGTGGGAAATGTAGTTGTAGTAGCTGTCGGAGTTTGTGCGTTTGAAGTGAACATTAGTAGATAGCCTATCTGCAGAAATGGAGACAGAGAAGTTGAGAATGGGTAAGGAAGAGTCAGAGAAGGTGAGGGAAGTGTGGAAATTGGAAACAAGTTAATGAAGTTTTCCAGTTCATAGTGAGAGCAGGAGGTAGCACTGGCATTTTCTGGTTTTGGATAATGTATCAACAGATAAAAGGAACAGGGTTTTGCATAGAATTGTCAAAGATATAAAGCACAGATTTGGCCCAGTCAGTCCTTGTTGATATTTATGCTCTAATTAAGCCTCCTCTCATCTGTCATCAAAATTTATCAGCACAATCCTATATACTTCACTCTTATATTGTCCTGCTTCCCCTCAAGTGCATCTACACAATTTGCTTCAATCATTCCCTGTGGTAGTGAGTTCCATATTCTTACCATTTTTGGGAAAACTATGTTCCTTCTGAATTCCCTCTTGGATTTCTTGGGACTATTTTTTATTGATGGCCTCTAGTTTTGCTCTTGCCCAGAAGTGGAGAGATTCTCCTTTGTACACACTTGTGCAAAACATTTCATAATTTTAATGACTTCTATTTGGCCACCTCCTTATTCAAGGGGAATGAGACCCATCCTGTCTGTCCTTTCCTGATATATATACCTAGGAATTTCTGGTATTATCCTTATAAATTTCAGCATCCTCTCTAGTGCCTCTATATTCTTTTATAATACTGTTATCACAATTGCACTCAGTACTCGAAGCATGGTCTAACTAAGGTTAAATGCATGTTTAGCATAATTCTATACTTTTTAATCCTATCCCTCTTGAAATAAAACTTAATGCTGATTTTTTTAATGTCCTTATTAACTCATAACACATCAGTTTGTGATTGGTGCATTTAGAACCATAGAACCATAGAAAATTACAGCTCAGAAACAGGCCTTTTGGCCCTTCTTGTCTGTGCCTAACCATTTTATGCCTAGTCCCACTGACCTGCACTTGGACCATATCCCTCCACACCCCTCTCATCCATGAACCCGTCCAAGTTTTTCTTAAATGTTAAAAGTGACCCCGCATTTACCACTTTATCCGGCAGCTCATTCCACACTCCCACAACTCTCTGCGTGAAGAAGCCCCCCTTAATATTCCCTTTAAACTTTTCTCCTTTCACCCTTAACCCATGCCCTCTGGTTTTTTTCTCCCCTAGCCTCAGCGGAAAAAGCCTGCTTGCATTCACTCTATCTATACCCATCAAAATCTTATACACCTCTATCAAATCTCCCCTCAATCTTCTACGCTCCAGGGAATAAAGTCCCAACCTATTCAATCTCTCTCTGTAACTCAGCTTCTCATGACCCGGCAACATCCTTGTGAACCTTCTCTGCACTCTTTCAACCTTATTTACATCCTTCCTGTAACTAGGTGACCAAAACTGTACACATTACTCCAAATTCGGCCTCACCAATGCCTTATATAACCTTACCATAACACTCCAACTTTTATACTCGATACTCCGATTTATAAAGGTCAATGTACCAAAGGCACTCTTTACGACCCTATCCACCTGTGACGTCACTTTTAGGGAATTCTGTACCTGTATTCCCAGATCCCTCTGTTCAACTGCACTCTTCAGAGTCCTACCATTTACCCTGTACGTTCTTCTTTGGTTTGTCCTTCCAAAGTGCAATATCTCACACTTATCTGCGTTAAATGCCATTTGCCATTTTTCAGCCCATTTTTCTAGTTGGTCCAAATCCCTCTGCAAGTTTGAAAACCTTCCTCACTGTCCACTACACCTCCAATCTTTGTATCATCAGCAAACTTGCTGATCCAATTTACCACATTATCATCCAGATCATTGATATAGATGACAAACAACAATGGACCCAACACCGATCCCTGCGGCACACCACTAGTCACAGGCCTCCACTCAGAGAAGCAATCCTCCACAACCACTCTCTGGGTTCTTCCATTGAGCCAGTGTCTTATCCAATTTACTACCTCCCCATGTATACCTAGCGACTGAACCTTCCTAACTAACCTCCCATGAGGGACCTTGTCAAAGGCATTGCTGAAATCCAGGTAGACAACATCCATCGCCTTCCCTTCATCCACTTTCCTGGTAACCTCCTTGAAAAACTCTAATAGATTGGTCAAACATGACCTACCACGCACAAAGCCATGTTGACTCTCCCTAATAAGTCCCTGTCTATCCAAATATTTGTAGATCCTATCCCTTATCACACCTTCCAATAACTTACCCACCACTGACGTCAAACTTACTGGCCGATAATTTCCCGGATTTCTTTTGGAACCTTTTTTAAACAATGGAACAACATGAGCCACCCTCCAATCATCCGGCACCTCCCCCGTGAATACTGACATTTTAAATATGTCTGCCAGGGCCCCTGCAAGTTCAACACTAGCTTCCCTCAAGGTCCGTGGGAATACCCACGGATTTATCCACTCTGATTTGCCTCAAGACAGCGAGCACCTCCTCCCCTTTAATCTGTAAAGGTTCCATGGCCTCCCTACCAGTTTGCCCTATTTCCGTAGACTCCATGCCCGTTTCCTCAGTAAATACGGATGCAAAAAAACCATTTAGTATCTCCCCCATCTCTTTTGGTTCCATACACAGTGTACCACTCTGGTCTTCAAGAGGACCAATTTTATCCCTCACTATCCTTTTGCTCCTAACATACCTATAGAAGCTCTTTGGATTTTCCTTCACTCTGTCTGCCAAAGCAACCTCATGTCGTCTTTTAGCCCTCCTGATTTCCCTCTTAAGTAGCTTCTATACTCCAAGTCCCTTTTGCTTCTCTACCCCACCTAGACTCAGACCTTTCAAGTAATAAGTGACCTCCCTACCAAACTATACTTTTATTTACCTCACATTTATCAGTGTTGAACTTCATTTGCCAATTATTTGTCCATTCTTCAAGTTTATTCATGTCCTTGTGTAATTTTTTGCAGTTCTCCTCAATATTGACTACGCGTCGTAATAAATGCTTTGACAAAGGGTCATTTGGAGTCGAAACGTCAGCTCTTTTCTCTCCTTACAGATGCTGCCAGATCTGCTGAGATTTTCCAGCATTTTCTCTTTAGGTTGACAATGCGTCCCCTCAATTTCGCGTCATTGGCAAATTTAGAAATTGTGATTCCAAAGTCTAAATTATTAATGCAGATTGTGAACAGCGATGGCCTCAACACTACTTCACGCTCCTTGCCATGGTGAAAAGTTATCCTATACTCCCAATTCCTGCTCTTTAGTTTGAAGTCAAGTTGCAATCCATTCTGTCACTTGTCCCCTGACTCTGCATTCTCTGACCCTTTTCATTAGACTATTATGGGCAGCTTATTGAAAATCGTTTGAAATTCCAGATAAATTATACCAACTCCATTATTATTGTCTATTCTGTTACCTTCTCAAAAAAATCAATAAGTTTGGTCAAGTAATATCTTCCTTTTTGAAATCCATGATGAATATTCATTATATGCATTTTTTCTAGATGTTCTTTTCTTTAGAAGGAATTCCATTAATGTTTCTACCTCTGATGTTAAGCTGACTGGTGTATAATTCCCTAGATAGCCCTCTTCTAAAATATATGTATTATGTTAGCTATCTGCCAGTGCTTTAGAACTATCTTTTTCTAACAATTTATTAAGTGTAAATCGCAATACTTCTATTATATCTTCCCCAGATTTTAACAAAATATTTGAATCAAAGAATCCCTACAGTGCAGAAAGAGGCCATTCGGCCCAGTGAACTTGCGCTGCCAACAATCCCACCCAGGTCCTATCACCGTAACCTCATTTATTTACCCTGCAAATCCGCTGCCACAAAGGGGCAATTTACCATGGCCAATCAACCTAACCTGCACATCTTTGGACTGTAGGAGGAAACCAGAGCACCCGGAGGAAACACACGCAGACACAGGGAGAACGTGCAAACTCCACACAGATAGCCACCCAAGGCCGAAATCTAACTCGAGTCCCAGGTGCTGTGAAGCAACAGTACTAAGCACTGTGCCACCCTTTCAGTTTGATTAATTTCATTTCATCAATCATAGAATCCCATGCAGTGCAGAAGGATTCCATTCGGTCCTTCTAGTCTGCACCAACTCTCTCTGACAGAATACCTCATCTAGACCCTTTCTCCTACCCTATCCCCTCCACCCCACATATTTACCATGGCTAATCCATTGTGTGAATGTGTAATCTCGACACAGACAGTCATCCAAGGCTGAAATTAAACCCAGGTCCCTGGCACTGTGAGGCAGCAACACTATCATTCCCTATTACGCTACTTAATCCTTTAAGTAAGTTTAATTTTGTGTTTCTGTGTTTGATGAGGAATCCACAGAAGTTATGTTGGGTGGTATTCGCCAATTGGTTTTAAAGTGTGGTGTGTCTGACCACAGTTGGCCTGTTAGTTTACATGGACTGTGTCCTTAACAGGAATATTATAGTATAACATGTATTTTGTAACTTGTGTTATCTTTAAAAATCTGTGTACATCTGTGAAGATGAGGGTGGGTGGAGGAGCAGTGAATAATAGTTAACTTTTTCTTGTTTAATAAAGGTTTGGTTCTTTTGTTAAACGTCAATTGGCAGTCCTGTGACTTTGTTCTTCCATATTCCCAAACCATAAAATTAAAAGTTGTAATTTATTGAACCAGGGTTGCACTCTGGGATCTGCCTTTCCAGTAGTAACACCACCTGGGATTGTAATAAAAGTTGGGGCTCTTGTGGGATTTGAAATATGTCAAGTGGGTGATTGGACACTAATTAATAATCATTCATTGGATTACATTGAAATGTGGAAAGCAAGTTACTGGATGCCGAATAATAATAATTGGCCTGAGATTTATTGCTATAAGGTGGGCTCTCTGAATCCTTAAACAAAAAGAGAGATGAGTGGAGGTACTGGATATAAGAATTGGAGTGTTGGGAGATATATTGTACGGATTAGAATCCCAAAATGGTGGTGGAAGTTGCTAAATTTTTCCTAACAGTTGGAAGATGTAGCCCTAATTAGTTTACAGTCAGTAACCAAGAGTCAGTTAATGGAACAGGCAAATCAATTCCAGTTAGAATTACCTGTAAGGGCCAGGAAAGCTAACATAATTGAAAGTATAGCTAAGTATTTCAAATTGATACCTGAGAGACAGAGTTCTCCAAAATATGAAGCAATTGAATTGGTTAAAATACAGTTACAAATGAAGAGACTTGAATTGGAGTAAGAGGAGAAGGAAAAGGAAAAAGA
The DNA here is from genome assembly GCF_964213995.1 of Mustelus asterias. NCBI lineage: Eukaryota > Metazoa > Chordata > Chondrichthyes > Carcharhiniformes > Triakidae > Mustelus > Mustelus asterias. The sequence goes on along the minus strand of NC_135810.1, from coordinate 62,233,454 downwards.
GAGAGCAGTCCATACAGAACAAGCAGAAAGACAGGAGAAAAAGGAGGATAGGAAAGAGAATTGGAAATGGAGAAGTGAGAACAGGAAGAATGAGAAAAGGAGAGACACAGAGAATTTCAGCTTCAAAAGCTGGCAGTTAAAAAGGAGACACAAGAAAGAGGTGAGGAAGGACTTCTTTCCAGTCAAGAACCCAATGGGGAAATATTTAAATTCATACAGGCTCTTCCAAAGTTTGAGGAAAGAGATGTGGAAGCATTCTTTATTTTCAAAAGGTAGCTAAACAGATGAAATGGCCAAAAGGAATTTGGACATTAGTGATGCGCATCAATTGGACACGAGGCACAAAGCTTCGGTAAAAGAAGGCTTTTATTAACTAACAATGGAACTAACAGAACTTTAACACACTATCCCAGACTGAAGAGGTCCCGCCCGAGCAGGGGTTCTTATACCTCTCCCAGGAGGCGGAGCCCGACTGGGATGTGCCACAACAGTAACAACCACAGGGGTATCAATCCCACCCTAGCCCAACAACAACATTAGAACAACCCAACAACAACATTAGAACAATCCCACAGTGGGAACCAACGATGGTTCACCACATTCACCCCTCCTTTGAGAACAAAGGCCGGCGGGGTACGAAAACAGACTAAAATGTCAACAGATTATAAGTTCAGACGGTCTGGAGGATCGCACCGTCGTTGTGACCTCCTTAATACTGGCGGTGACACCGGAGTAAGTGCTTGCGGTGGCGTTCTCCCCAAAACAGCGTCCAGCTGTTCTCCCACGGACTCACAGGCCGGTTGACCCTGATGAAGCGGTAGTGCAGGGGATCCCAATACATTCTGCGATGGCGCCGATCTCCGGGGTTCAGGCAAGCTGTGCATTGGAGTAAAACTGTTAAGCACTGGTCCCGGTGCTGTCCGCGCCACGTCCGGGGGAGAAATAAGGGATAAGGGATTCGTCACTGGGGGTATGGGAGCGACAGGAGTTGCTACGTCCCCTGCGGGCGCCAGGTCTCGGATCGAGACAGTGTCCTCTCGCCCGTCAGGATATGCCTCATAGGCATACTGAGGGTTGGCGTGGAGGAGGTGGACCTGTTCGACCAAGGGGTCGGACTTGCGGGCCCTTACATGTCGCCGCAGAAGGACGGGTCCTGCGTACGTCAACCAGGCTGGTAAAGATATCCCCGAGGACGACTTCCGAGGGAATGAGAACATCCTCTCGTGGGGAGTAGCATTGGTTGCCGTACACAGGAGGGAGCGAATGGAGTGAAGCGCATTAGGGAGGACCTCCTGCCAATTAGAGACTGGAAGGCCTTTGGACTTCAGCGCCAATAGGACAGCCTTCCAGACTGTAGCATTCTCTCTTTCCACCTGTCCATTACCCCTAGGGTTGTAACTCGTGGTCCTACTAGAGGCAATCCCGTATGAGAGCAGGAATTGCCTCAAGTCATTACTCATGAACGACGAGCCCCTGTCGCTATGGATATAGCTGGGGTACCCGAACAGGGTAAAAAGATCACGGAATGCCTTGATCACCGTGGCAGTCGACGTGTCCGCGCAGGGGACAACAAACGGGAACCGGGAGTACTCATCTATTATGTTCAGAAAGTACACGTTCCAATCTGTTGAGGGAAGGGGGCCCTTAAAATCCACATTCAGCCTCTCGAAGGAGCGAGTGGCCTTGACCAAATGTGCCCGGTCAGGTCGGTAAAAATGCGGTTTGCATTCCGCGCAAATCCGACAGCTCCTTGTCACCGACCTGACGTCCTCCACCGAGTAAGGCAGGTTGCGGGCTTTGACAAAGTGGTAGAGCCGAGTGACCCCAGGATGGCACAGGTCATTATGGAGGGCGTTCAAGCGATCCTCCTGAGTACTAGCGCATGTTCCGCGCGAGAGGCCACCTGAGGGCTCATTGAGTTTCCCTGGACGATACATGATATCGTAGTTATAGGTGGCGAGTTCAATTCTCCACCGCAAGATCTTATCATTCTTGATCTTGCCCCTCTGCGTGTTGTTGAACATGAACGCCACGGACTGCTGGTCCGTGATCAGGGTGAACCGCTTTAGCGGGACACTTTTGTCGTGGATGATTGGCTCCTCCGCAGAAGTAGCACTGCGGGCCACATGGGGCTGCAGCCGTCGTCTGGTCCACATGGGAGCACGCCATAACACTGCACTTCGAGCCCGTGGGGCGAGGAGGGATTTGCGACTGCTCCTGCCACGTTGTCTCCACGTGGTCCTCCGGATACAGGACCAAGCTCTTCGAAGCCGCCTCAAGCATTTCAGCTAATTCCATAGCTTGGGTCAGGTTGAGATTTCCCTTTTCTAGCAGCTTGAGACGGATGTATGAAGACCCGACCCCGGCCACAAACGCATCTCGGGCGAGGTCATACATGTACTGCTCAGCCGACACAGCTTTGCAGTCACAGCCCCTGGCTAGCTGCAAGAGCTCATTGGCGTAATCCTCCATGGTTTCGCCCGACTGCCAACGTCGTGTAGCGAGGAGGTAACGAGCGTGGATCTCGTTGGGAGGTTTCGTATAGCGCTTTTTTAAAAGCTCGAGGGCCCTCGGGTAAGTGGTGGCCGCACGGATCGTGAGGTAGACGGTGTCGCTTACCCTCGCATGGAGGACCCGGAGTCTGTCATCATCTGTGGTGACCGCTGCGGAGGCTGCTAGGTAATCTTCAAAACACTTCAGCCAGTGGTCGAAGGTGTTAGAAGCGCCCACCGCACGTGGATCTAGCGTCAGACGTTCTGGCTTTAGGATTTGCTCCATACTCTCCTTTCTTTTTTCTTCCGTCGAGAGCTTAATGTTAGTTAATAAAATTGATGCGCATCAATTGGACACGAGGCACAAAGCTTCGGTAAAAGAAGGCTTTTACTAACTAACAATGGAACTAACAGAACTTTAACACACTATTCCAGACTGAAGAGGTCCCGCCCGAGCAGGGGTTCTTATACCTCTCCCAGGAGGCGGAGCCCGACTGGGATGTGCCACAACAGTAACAACCACAGGGGTATCAATCCCACCCTAGCCCAACAACAACATTAGAACAACCCAACAACAACATTAGAACAATCCCACAGTGGGAACCAACGATGGTTCACCACAATTAGTTTTACAGTAGACTGGTAGATAGGATGAGTGAAGTGTATGCAACACTGTTAGAAGAGGTATCTTTAGAGTATGATGCAGTAAAGAAAGCTATCCATAATGCATATGAATTTATTCCTAAGGTGTACAGGCCAAAATTTTGGAACACATGAAAACAGCTAGGATAGCAGTTATATTGAATTCGAGAGGGTAAAGCAAAACAACATTGGATATGGGCATTAAAGGTAGAGATAATGTACAAAACCCTTAGAGAAGTGATTTATTTGGAAAAAATTAAAGTTTCACTGCCTTTAGTGATCAGAACCCATATGGAGGAACAAAAAGTTAAATCTGCTAGGCAGGCCTTTATACATTTATGAAGAGATAGGTGGGTGAAGGAATATTGTATTATAGTCACTCTTTTCATATTTACAAATGTTTTATTCTTTTGTTAAAAGTTAATTAGCAGTCTTGTGACTCTGTTCATCCATGTCTCTAAACATAAAAATAAAAGTTTTGATTTATTGAGTCGGGGTTCCTCTCTGAGATTGGCCTGTGACTTCAGCCTGGATCATGACACAGCCTTCCATTTTTTAATGAAGGCGCCTGTAAAATATTTTGCCATTTTGTTTTATTTTCCTTGAAAATTTAATTTTATAGTTTGTTCTGGTCTTCTTAATTGTATTTTTGACTTCAGTCATAATCTTTTTGTATATTATCTTATTGTGTGCTCCTCTATTGTTTCTGCACTTAATATATGTCTCTTTCCTCACATTCCATTGCCTGCTTTTGTCTTTATTCATCCATGGAGGTTTATCAGTGTTTAGTTTGTTCTTCTAACACAATATAATTTCTTCTGCTTTTTTGAACACCATTTTAACTGTTTCCCATTATTGTTTCACCTCATTATTTTTCAATATTATCGCCCATTTTATTTCCCAAGTTCTATTCTCAACCCTTCAAAATCACCTTTTGTGCAATGTATTATTTTTGTTTCATCATATGTATGTTCTTCTCTAAGATCACTTCAAATTGCATTTTATTATGGTTACTATTACCTATTACTAAGTTCCCTTACTTTTACTTATCTGCTCTGGTACATTCCCCATTACCAGATGAAATAGGGGCCCTTCCCTTGTTGAGCTTTCGCATGTTAGGTTAAGAAGGAATCCTGTGCACAACGTAAGAACTCCATTCCCTTATCCATGTCACCAACACCTTGTTTCAGATAATATCAGGGTAATTGAAATCTCCCATGATTATTATTCCATATTTTTACTCAATTCTCTAATATACCTGCATATTTCTTCCTCCACCTCCTACTATTAAGTCATCTCTTGTTCTTATGTTTTGCTGATCCTTGTTCTCCTATTAATATATTCTGCTATCTGACTTTTATGCCGCTATTAACACCTGCTTTAATTTTTAACAGTCATTACCGTTCCCTTTGTCTTGTGGCCATGACATCCGTGTCATTTTATCTCTCCTGATCTCCAACCTATCCCTGACCTTGTATTTTATTCTACCTGCTTTGCTCCCTCATCTTGTCAACAGCATAAAACCCATCACATTTCATCCTCTCTTCAGCACTGAAGAGGAGACATATGGACTGGAAATGTTAGCATCTGTGGAGAGAGAAACAGAGTTATCAGACCAGCTGAACCTTTCCAGCATTTTATGTTTGTTATTGATTCTTTCTTCAGCTCTCTTTTCCATATTTTGTTTACCTTTAAGTTGCTTACATTTCTTGTAGATTAATCCACCCATCTTACGAGCTAAAAGCCTTCACTATCTCCCTATCTTAAGCATATTTTTATTCCAAGTAAGCGTACATTAACACTACAATGAATTTACTGTAAAAATCCCCTAATCGCCACACTACGGTGCCTGTTCGGGTACACTGAGGGAGAATTTAGCGTGGCCAATGTCCCTAACCAGCACATCTTTTGGACTATGGGAGGAAACCAGAGCACCCAGAGGAAACCCATGCAGACAAGGGGAGAATGTGCAGACTCCGCACAGACAGCGACTCAAGCCAGAAATTGAACCCGGGTCCTTGGCACTGTGAAGCAGCAGTGCTGCTTATCCTTTCAGCTAGCACACAGTTCAATCCCAGTTCAGCTGGAGCCTTCCCACCAATGCAGCTCCTTCCTGTCCCTTGGTGCTATTGTTAATTAGCTGGTTTCATTGTGTTTGTAACGTGTAACATCGTTTGCCCCATATGATCAAAATTAGTGCAAAGGATCAAGGAGTTTCATTTGCAAATTACATTCATAATGAGTTGAGTTCTGGAATCTTGTGTACATCATGCCAGATACCGACTCCATGCTAGATCCATCCACAGAACTGACCACACCCTAGATCAAATTAATCACCACCGTGCATTCTTGCTAACTGTGGGCCTTGGAGGAGGCCCTTAAACTGACATTTATTTTTAGGCACAAGGGCACCAATAGGCAAGTATTAAAATATTTTAATTTTTAAGAAACTGATTTCTGTATACCAATGCAAACAGCATATTGTTCTGTATGGTATTTTGTAAAATAAAAGTTATTTTCAGCTGTTTAAAATGAGGAGAATCACAGATGGTGGATAAGACAGGTTAATTAAAAGTGTTTATTTATTGTAATCAACTTGTTTTCAGCTTTATTAGTAAGACAGCCCCAAGTTAGTAGTCTTCAATATATCAAGGAACATTTTGAATGTCAATTTTTAAGTTACATTCTAAAATGCTGTCCAGTTGTACTGGGTGAAGGCAACTTTCTATTTGGCAAGATGCAAATGTGTTTGAGTGGAAAATTGAGCAAAAAAAAAATCAATTTTGAAAATCAACAAAATTGTGACTGCAATTTGTTCGGGATTGCTGACTGTGCAGAAACCTTTAGCCAACGAAGGCATATTTGATGACAACCTGAGAGACACATAGGCAGAACGACTTTGAATATTTTGGAGAGACCAATCCCCCAATGACAATCTGGCACAGCTTGATCTTCGAGCAAAAACATGTTTGAGCAGCTGTATCTTCAGGCTTTTCCCACTCATCTTGTCCCTATTTGGTGCCTTGCTTCTCTTGATTCTCTTTATTGACGGCTCATTGAAGGTTGAAGAAACAGAGTATGTAACCGAATACGAGGACACTGCTTTTCTCGACTGCAGACTGCTTTTTAAAAAATCTCTCCCCTGTCTGCTCCACCCTTATCTTCAACATTAAGTATGAGGAACTCATGGATTCCTAAGACTGAGACCATCCGATTAGCTGTCTCTGCCACTTCCCTGCATTCTCCTAGCCCAACAAGCCAAACTCCTCAAGTTCCCCTCTTGCCCTGGCACCGAACTTGCATTGTTCTTCAGTTTCTCTTCTTTTTCCCCTCATGCCTTTTCCAAGTAGATCTTATATATAAGATCTCTTGATCCCTTGAATCTATCCCACTGAACCGCTGGACAATCAACTTCCTTTCTTGATCCCAGTATTATCTAATAGTTTTATCAGTCCTCTCTCCTCAGTTACAGTTGCTCTCTCCTTCAAATCTACTGTCACCATCCCTCTCCTCAAAAAAGGCTTTGAACCCTTGTAAACTACTATCCCACCTTTAATTTCCTTTTCCTCTACAAACTCTTCCATTTGTGTTACCTGCCACATCTGTGCCCATCTTTTCTGGGACTCCTTGTTTGAAACCTTCCAATTAGGAAATCACACCACCAAGTGTACACTGAGGAGATCCAGTGCTATCTTCCCATTACCATTTCTAATTTCTTCACTGTCACTAAATTATCAAACTGCCAGTACTGGATGAGCAGAAATTCTCTCCAATTAAATATACATAGACCAAAATCATTGTCTCTGGTTCTTATATTACTCCCAGTTACCAACTCCATCCCTCTCGTTGCTAACTATCTAAGGCTGAACCAGACTATTTGACCCCCGAGATGAGCTTTTGACCATATATCCACAACATCACTCCGACTGCATATTTTCACATCTGCAACATTACAAAACTTCTGCCTCAGCACATTGCTGCCGAAACTCATACCTACACTGTTGTTCCCAATGGACTTGACTGTTTCAGTGCACAACTGACCAATCCCCCATATTCTACCCTCTGTAAATTAGAGATCATCTGAAATTCTGCTGCTGTGTCCTTGCTTGCAACAAGTTGTGTTGCTCATCACCTCTGTACTCACTGACCTCCATTGACTCTTAGTTCAGCAAGGTCTCAATTGAAAAATTATTTGCCTTGTTTTCATGGCCTCATCCCCTCCTTGCCTCTGCAATTTTCTCCTGGTTGACGGGTCTCTGAGGTATCTGCATTCCTCTAATTCTGTCCTCGAGCAACCCCACTTTTAATTGTGTCACCATTGCTGGATGTGCCTGTTCTGGAATTCTGTCCCTGCTCATTTAAACATCTCTTTCCTTCTTTAAGACAGTCCTTAAAATCAATTCTTTGACCAAACTTTTGACTGCCTGCCCTAATATTGCTTTCTGTGGCTGTGTCAAATCTTGAAACATGACATTCCTTTGGGCACTAATTATCTGTTCAGGGGATGTGTGTGTCACTGGCTGGGCCAGCATTTATTGCCATTCCTAATTGCGCTTGAGTAGTTTGCCAGGCCATTTCAGAGGACGTTTAAGAGTCAACCATGGTGGCACAGTGGTTAGCACATCTGCCTCACGGCGCCAGGGACCTGTGTTCAATTTCGGCCTCGGGTAACTGTGTGGAATTCGCACGTACTCCCCATGTCTGTATGGGCTTCTTTCCATACTCCAAAGATGTGTGGGTTAGGTTGACTGGCCATGCTAAATTGGTTAGGGGGATTAGCAGGGTAAATAATTGTGGTTCAAGGGATAGGGCCTGGGTGGCTCCCAACGAACAATGTCAGGAAGTCCTTTTGCATGCATTAGAATGTTCATGAAAGGCCACCCCAGCAGAATTAAGTTTCTCCACCAAATTAAGTTCTCAGCCAGTGAGAAGTTAGAATATTCACTTTGTATATAAGTGGCAAGCTTCGCTTTTATTTCATTTAACCTTGATTGAGCTGGGTGAGTCAATTGAGAAACAATTCTCATTTACAATAACAACCTGGCCAAGAGCCTAACAAAAATCACACAACAAAACAATTCATTTAAATTTGAAAAAACATAAAATACAAATTAGCTGTGAAAGAGATTTAACAGTTTAACAAGTACAGACATCAGTGCACAGCATGGAATGGTTCCAAAATTTGTCAGAGTGTCAACTTCAGTCTGAAAACTGGCGTGTGGCTCGCCAGCTGCACAGTCGGGTTTTCTCTCCAGATTCTCTGGCACTCAATGCTGCATCACTCTGGTGGAGCAGGGCCTGATAGAGTGGCAATGCCGCTCCACAGAGACTGGCGTGGGATTTTTAAAGCGCACCCTGATCTGCGCAAAATATTACCTTACGCCCCAGCACCCCCATGGACACAGAGGTCCCCCACTAGAAGCATCAGAGAACGCTGCCCCATAGGCATCAGGAAACTTCCTCCCCCGCCGCACAGGCATTGGCACTCTCACCCATTACAGGTATTGGGGTACACACACCCCCACCACGCATAAGGGGAACCCCACATCCCGAAAGGGGCTTCCCAGATAGAGCAAGCCCCTGATCTGCAGATTGCACTTTTTTTTACTCCATCCTTAAAGTTACAAAGCCAATGCTCAGAATGGACCAGCAAACCCAAATCTATTCCTTGTTTTCTCCAAAGACCAAATTTAAAATCCAATTCAAGGTCCCTGCAAGAGAGACAAACAAGATCCAAGCTGTCAAAATAAGGCGCTACACCTCATTTTGGGTTTGATCTGATGCCTGATCTTAGCTAAAAGACCAGAACTACCCAGGCACATGTCTCACCACCCAGGGGCTATACATATCTGTGCACCCCCAGCATGCTTATCATGACTGGTTTTTGTTTTTGAAAACCAGCAGCGAATTGCGCTGGCATGATGTCACGCTGGCTGGGTGGGAAGATATGTTGAAGGCAGAAATAGTGGTGTCAAGTCTGCTAATAATATTATGTTGTATTCAAATCAGGCTTGTGCCCTTCCTGGGCATGAACCAGATTGCATCATCGGAGGTGATGGGGAAGATTGGAATCTGAAATCTCGCCGGCACAAATCTTGCTTTTAGCATTTCACGAAATTTAGAGGCAGCTAGCACAGCCACTAAAGTAAAGTATATTTATTAGTCACAAGTAAATCTTACATTACACTGCAATGAAGTTACTATGCAATTCCCCTAGTCGCCACATTCCGGCGCCTGTTCGGGTCATTGCACCTAACCAGCACTTCTTTCAGACTGTGGGAGGAAACCGGAGCACCCAGAGGAAACCCACACAGACATGATGTCACACTGGCTGGGTGGGAAGTTATGTTGAGGGCAGAAATAGCAAACTCCACACAGACAGTGAATACAATTAGAAAGGTAGTTAATGAATACACTGAATACAATTAGAAAGGTAGTTAATGAACCATACAAGGCAATCCTTATTAAAACTAATGTCCCTCAATCTTTTCATAAGGATAGAATGATAAACAGGGTCAAGTGCCTTGGATAGATCAATAAAGATAGCAGCAAAGATTTGCTTCTTATCCAGGCAGTTATGTCATTAAAACTTTCAATGCAACTGTAATACATCCACGTCCTGAGCGAAAACCAGATTGCATACCTCACAAAATGTTAGTGCCTAGTAAAATTAGCTGCTTATAGACAATCCTTTCCATAACTTGAGAAAGGCAGAGCAAAATGGAAATTGGTCCATAGCTGTTTGGATCTGAGCTATTACTCTCTTTAAAAAAGGAGCAGACTTGCATGCTGGAGGAATTTCTGCTGTTTGAACAGGTTAAGTAGATGGCATAGAGGGACAAAAATTACATAAGCTGCATTTCTGACAAAAAAAGGGTGTAGTTCATCAGTAGAAACTGCCTTATTAGGGTCCAAGTTAAATAGTTCTTCTAACAACTCTGGTAGTGTGACAAACAGTGAGGAAAACCAGCAATGTACTATTAATCAGAGTGAATGGCAATTACTTTGTTCAGGGAATTGCTAGAACACTTTGGGTGAAGACCTTCTTGTAGGTTGGTAGGACTGAGGAAGTGTCTTACAATGAACTAGCTTGAACCTAAAAGACAAGTCTGGATTGATTCTTCCACCATGGCCACTTGTTGCAACCCTGAACTATATGAGAAATGGAAAGTTGAAGTAGAAATGTGGGCCCGGGTACTTCCATACCCTGAAAGAAGCAAAGTATGGCATTCGCATTGTTGTTACCACCCATAAATATGATAAGGAGTAAGGTATTTTCAGAGTGGAAAGTGTATGATCTGAATCAAGAAGAGGGATTGGACTTTTTGTTACGATTTTTGGATACGTTTTATAAAAATGACGAGTTACTGGAAGCATATGAAACCTGCGCAATCTTTAATAGATTTAGGAAATCAGAGGATCAGTCCATGGAAGAATGTATCCATGGATTTTGATAAATGCTACAAGTGAGACTTCAGAGATTTGCACTTGAAATTCTAGAATCTGCCTTGGTGTTTAAATTACTGCATTGTGTCCACATTTCCCATGTTGATAGTCTTTGGTACTATTAGGGGTTCAATTCTGGGGGAACAAATCTCTTCTAGATCAAATGGCTGCAGCCCTTAAAGAAATTCTGGGAAAACAATCATTCCCAGCCACTCTCTTCACAAATACTAACAAAAATGCTGTGAAACAAAGGATAGAGGATTCAATGGTGGCTCAATTTTAAGATCGACCACACATTAGAACAAAAAATTCCAGTGCAGGGATGGGGTGAATGACAGGAGGTTCGAAAATGAAGTTAATCCTAGCATGCTTTTAGGGCCAAAAATATGCCTGGGCTGGTAACCATAGGTGTTTAAACCTGAAAAATGCATGAGAAATGGTTAATCAGGATTTCCAGTGCGAGTCCCAGTATCGTTATGTGATGAACCGCCCACAGCGAAGGAACCGTGCTTTTGAAGTAACCCGTGAGACGGATTTATCTGAAACTGAAAATGACGATGGTGACTGCAATGATGGAATTGTATTGGTCACAGAGGGTGGGATTTTCCGGCTGCGCTCGCCCCAAAACCGGAAAATCCTGCCCAAGGTAAACAGACCTTTGCATGGTCCAGCCCCCGCCTGTTATGATTCCCATGGTGGCTGGGATGGGAATATTCCCTTCTGAGAGTTTGAATCCAGTAATGAGCATATTGATAATCGATTCCTTCAACTGTCCAGCTTTGGACAGTGGTTACATTCTACGGTGTGTGGTATGGACTGGCTTAGCTGCTATCTGGGGTCTCTCGATGAGACAGACTGGTGCGGAAGGTCAGGGAATATGAAAGCAACACGTGCTTCAGGTTCGGAAATGACAACACATTAACATTCTCCAAACTGGAGGTATCTCCTTGTAAGATCGCAGGGATCAGTGTGTTTATCAGTGCTGATGTGGTTTCTAGTGAGATACCGCTATTGCTAAGTTGATCTGCGATGAAGAACGCACAGATGTTGCTACGTGTGAAGAATGATTGAGTTATCATGTTTGGAAAATATTTGGATATGAATTTTATTCAATCTGGCCATTGCTGCTTACCATATGGAAGCCAGAGATTGCTCAAACAATTCATGAAGTCTTGTTAACCATTAAGAATAAAAATTTGGTGGACGAAAAGAAAATAATTTGGAAATTACACAGTTTGCACATCCAGCACCACAGAAATGCATGACTTAGAGATGCAGAATTACCTTATTGAACAAATCATTGCTCAATGCGAAATCTGCATTAAATATTGTTAGACACCACCACGCCCTGTTGTGAGCTTGCCACTAACCAGGGAGTTTAATGTTGCAGTCGCAGAGGACTTGAAAGTTAGGGACAAGGATAAGGGTATTTTTATTCTACGCTTCGTAGATTATGGTAACCACATTTAGTCTATCCACTGTGAAACATTGTAAAGACATAGGGAAATGGCTAGGAACAGGATTTGGAACGCCAGTGAAGTTACTGACAGACAATGGCGGGGAATTTGCCAATGAGGAGTTTCAAGATATATACAAAAATCTAAATATTGTTGCTCTGCACACTGCAGCTGAGAGTTAATTTAGTAATGGTCTTTGCGAAAGAAACCATGTGATAATAGATGACATATTACATAAAATATTGGCCAATCAACCAGGTTGTAAATTGCAAACAGCATTGGCATGGGTGGTGCACACAAAGAATTATTTGCAAATGAATGGCTGTATATCCCGGTTGGTTTACAGAAGAAATCCAAAGGTGTCTTCCCTGCTATCAGATGCTCCTCCTGCTCTAGAAGGGACTAGCATTATCTCTACATTTTCTGCTTATATGAATGCCTTGCACGCAGGCAGAAAAGCTTTTATCAGAGCGGAGGGTCAGAGAAAATTCGACGAGACCCAAGGCACCACATAAGGCCATCGTGGATACAATTTTGGAAAGGAGGTATGGTATATTATGAAAGGGGAGGCCAAAAAGAGTGGAAAGGGCCTGACAAGATAATAGAGAGTAATGGGAAAGTAGTAATTGTGGAACATGTCAATCAAATTGTTCAGGTACATTCTTTGTGGTTGATTAGTACCAACTATGCATTCACATGTCCTGAACTGTCCATGGAAAGTGAGGAGGTACTATGCATAGAACATAGAACAGTACAGCACAGAACAGGCCCTTCGGCCCATGATGTTGTGCCGAGCTTTATCTGAAACCAAGATCAGGCTATCCCACTCCCTATCATCCTGGTGTGCTCCATGTGCCTATCCAATAACCGCTTAAATGTTCCTAAAGTGTCTGACTCCACTATCACTGCAGGCAGTCCATTCCACACCCCAACCACTCTCTGCGTAAAGAACCTACCTCTGATATCCTTCCTATATCTCCCACCATGAACCCTATAGTTATGCCCCCTTGTAATAGCTCCATCCACCCGAGGAAATAGTCTTTGAACGTTCACTCTATCTATCCCCTTCATCATTTTATAAACCTCTATTAAGTCTCCCCTCAGCCTCCTCCGCTCCAGAGAGAACAGCCCTAGCTCCCTCAACCTTTCCTCATAAGACCTACCCTCCAAACCAGGCAGCATCCTGGTAAATCTCCTCTGCACTCTTTCCAGCGCTTCCACATCCTTCTTATAGTGAGGTGACCAGAACTGCACACAATATTCCAAATGTGGTCTCACCAAGGTCCTGTACAGTTGCAGCATAACCCCACGGCTCTTAAACTCCAACCCCCTGTTAATAAAAGCTAACACACTATAGGCCTTCTTCACAGCTCTATCCACTTGAGTGACAACCTTTAGAGATCTGTGGATATGGACCTCAAGATCTCTCTGTTCCTCCACAGTCTTCAGAACCCTACCTTTGACCCTGTAATCCACATTTAAATTAGTCCTACCAAAATGAATCACCTCACATTTATCAGGGTTAAACTCCATTTGCCATTTTTCAGCCCAGCTTTGCATCCTATCTATGTCTCTTTGCAGCCTACAACAGCCCACCACCTCATCCACTACTCCACCAATCTTGGTGTCATCAGCAAATTTACTGATCCACCCTTCAGCCCCCTCCTCCAAGTCATTAATAAAAATCACAAAGAGCAGAGGACCAAGCACTGACCCCTGTGGCACTCCGCTAGCAACCTGCCTCCAGTCGGAAAATTTTCCATCCACCACCACCCTCTGTCTTCGATCAGATAGCCAGTTACCTATCTAATCGGCCAACTTTCCCTCTATCCTACACCTCCTTACTTTCATCATAAGCCGACCATGGGGGACCTTATCAAAGGCCTTACTAAAATCCATGTATATGACATCAACTGCCCTACCTTCATCAACACACTTAGTTATCTCCTCAAAAAATTATATCAAATTTGTGAGGCACGACTTGCCCTTCACGAATCCGTGCTGACTATCCCGGATTAATCCGCATCTTTCTAAATGGTCGTAAATCCCATCCCCAAGGACCTTTTCCATCAATTTACCAACCACCGAAGTAAGATTAACCGGTCTATAATTACCAGGGTCATTTCTATTCCCTTTCTTAAACAGAGGAACAACATTCGCCACTCTCCAGTCCTCTGGCACCATCCCCGTGGACAGCGAGGACCCAAAGATCAAAGCCAAAGGCTCTGCAATCTCATCCCTTGCCTCCCAAAGAATCCTAGGATATATTTCATCAGGCCCAGGGGACTTATCGATCTTTAGTTTATTCAAAACTGCCAGTAGATCCTCCCTCCGAACATTTATTTCCTCCAGCCTATTAGCCTGTAACACCTTCTCTTCCTCAAAAACATGGCCCCTCTCCTTGGTGAACACTGAAGAAAAGTATTCATTCATCACCTCGCCTATCTCTACTGACTCCATACACAAGTTCCCACTTCACATACACTATGTGGTAGTTATGAGAGCAGATGACAGTAGACACAAAGTTGATGGACTATGAACAAAGTAATACTGACGTACAGGATAACACTATTCGTTCAAAAGTGCAACTATCTAAAGTGTGCACAAAGGTAACATGCCAGCAGGGACCAGTGTGTGGAGGGATGCCACTATAATAGAGAGGGCAGGAAAATTCTGTGGAAAGTACAAATATTGGCTCAGAAGGATAAGATACAAGGGGGGCAATTCTCCCAAAAGTGCTGAATTGGCGGGAAAACTGTTCTAAATCCCAACTGTCCTGCCAGTTCAGTTTCTCACCTGAATCTCCCCACTCTGTGCACTGAATAGGTCTCAGTCATGAATATCATTAAAAATCCAGGGGGGGGGGGGGGGGGGCGTGGGGCCCATTCGCAACGGAGTTTGACAGTTCTGGAACTCTGCGCATGCTCAGTGGCCCCAAACTGTCAAATTCCCGATCTCTGGCCAGCCAGGACCCCCGCAGTGTGGCATCTCCGGTCCCCTCCCACAGCCCCCACAACAATTCTCGGGCCAGCCTTAACCCCCCCCACCCTGTACCGGAGCGCCCCGATGCCCAGGCCCCACTCCCCAGCAGTGGCAGTCTCTCCCCCCCCCCCCCCCCCCCACTGACTCTCCCTCGAGGTCAGACCCCCCAAAATCGCTGCCCTCCCATCATCACAAACTGATCCTGTCTGCAGGGTGGCAGCAGGACCCCTCACCCCCACCGATTTCCCCCGGGCCCCGCCTACAATAGGCTCCAACCCCTTGGCATTGCCCGATGCGAAATGCCAGGGGGCCCCTGGGCATGGGCACTTTGCCCCTTGGGCAGTGCCGGGGGCATAGGCTGGCACTGCCAGGGTGCCCATGCCCAGGGGACACCACCCTTTGCCATCCGACACCCTGGGGGCCCCGATTACCCCACCTTCATTGCGGCGGGGTCTCCCGCTAGCTCCCCGAATGTGGAGAGCTGGTCTGAACCCCGCTGGAATGAAGTACTTCTGGTGGGGTGGGAGATTCAATCAGGACCTGAAAGGTCCCGATAATTAACAAATCGACATATTTAAAATATATTAAAAACAGATTTAAATTACTTACATGTCTTCCTGCTGGTTTCCAGCGTGGTCTGGCCAGCGACAGTTCGTCGGCTCCGAGAGATGCACATGCGTTCCTGGCACATGCACAAATCCCCGTTCAAGGCCACAGATGCGCATCTCCTGGCCGGATCCACCAGAAAAGTGGTGGGCCACAATGGGCGAATCGGGCCATGATCTCTGGATTGGTAAAACAATGTAAAGATGCAGAAACCCAAAAATCGTATCATCAGTTCTGACACTGACCTAGAAAATAAATCACAAACTTGCGGACAAAGTTCTTCTCGTACAGAAGAAAGTTCAATTAGTAGTAATCCAGAAAGGGACAGGAATGTAAGTAGATGCCATAGTTTAACAAGAATGAGACCTACAGAGCAAGCTAGCTATCTCAATAGGAGTCCTCATGACCGAGAGATTTTAGTAGCTGCTAATAAACTGGAAAAAAAACGAATAAAAGAAACCAAACAAAGAGTTAAAAAGTTGGAAGGAATGAGGAGTATATGGCACGGTGGCACAGTGGTTAGCACTGCTGCCTCATAGCACCAGGGACCTGGGTTCAATTCCTGGCTTGGGTCACTGTCTGTGTGGAGTTTGCATATTCTCCCAGTGTCTGCGTGGGTTTCCTCCAGGAGCTCCGGTTTCCTCCCACAGATAAAAGATGTGCAGGTTAGGTGAATTGGCCACACTAAATTCTTCCTCAGTGTACCCGAACAGGCGCCGGGGTATGGCGTTTAGGGGATTTTCACAGTAACTTCATTTCAGTGTGAATGTAAGCCTACTTGTGACTAATAAATAAACTTTACTTTTTACTTTCATATACTGAAGTACCTGATAGTGGACAGCCAGCTTTATCTCACCAGTGAACCTGTACAGGAAGTGTACTTCCAGATGGCATGTATAAGACCAAAGCGAGATTGGTAGCCCGAGGCTTAAGAGAGATTAGGGGATCAGGTTGTCAGGGTGGATTCACCTGCTGCAGGGAGAGTAAGTTTGAAAATTTATGTGGCTATTTTGACATTATATTCCTGGGAATGCAAATCTATTGACATAAAGTCTGAATTTTAACTTGGGGAGAAGTTTCAAAGAGAAGCCTTTTTGAAACCGCCCAAAGAAGCTCGTGATATAGAAGAAAAGCGATGGTAATTAATTGTGTGTTAACTGATTAAATGTTGTGTCAAGAGTATGGTATTTTTCCCTGAGGTCTGTTTGATGAAAACAGGTTGCATTCACTTAAAGGGCCTGTTCCTGTGCTGTACTATTCTACATTCTATGTAAAGATGGACCCCACAATGTTCTATTGGTACAATAAAGGAGAAAATAGCTGGAACTTTCATCATGCATATTGCCGATTTCCTGTGGCAAAGCTCTGTTAAATTTGTGAAAGGGGTAATAGAGAAGATAAAGAAGGAATTCAAGGTAGGAAGTCAGGGTTTGGACATTAAGCAAAACAAGTCGGAAGTGTCAGTGAATCAACAATCCTAACTAGAAAATGTTCATCATATCCCTATAACTCAGGTTAGGTCCTCACAAAAAGATCCAGCTACCAAGGAAGAAACAGAACAGCTGAGAAGTTGGACCAGACAAAGAACAAAGACAAAGAAAATTACAGCATAGGAACAG